>NW_027480442.1:0-625897 GCF_051401765.1 Calliopsis andreniformis | reverse complement strand
AGAATCATAAAATACAATATAAATACAACAGTTTTTCCATCGTATAAAACGAATAATTGCAACCAGTATGAAAGTTAACGTCATTTCTTCTTTCCGGGCAACCTGGGCTTCACCCTTGGGCGTTTCACCAACAGATTGAATAGTTAGGGCCTTAGACGTATACGCCGGAAGCATAAAACGCTTAAAAAATACAACAGTTTTTCCATCGTATAAAAGGATTAATTGCAACCAGTTTGAAAGTGATGGTCATTTCTTCGTTCCGGGCAACCTAGGCTTCACTCTAGGGCGTTGCTCCACCAGATCGAATAGTTAGGGCCTTAGAAGTCAACGCCAGAATCATAAAATACAATAAAGATGCAACAGTTTTTCCACCGTATTAAACGAATAATTTCAACCAGTGTGAATGTTATGGTCATTTCTACATTCCGAGCAACCTATGCTTCACTCTAGGACGTTGATCCAACAGATTGAATAGTTAGGGCCTTAGCAGTCAACGCCCGAAGCATAAAATACAATATAAATACAACAGTTTTTCCATCATATAACAGGAATAATTGCAACCAGTTTGAAAGTGATGGTCATTTCTACGTTCCGGGAAACCTAGGCTTCACTCTAGGGCGTTGCTCCACCAGATCGAATAGTTAGGGCCTTAGAACTCAACGCCAGAAGCATAAAATTCAATAAAGATGCAACAGTTTTTCCATCGTATAACAGGAGTAACTGCAAACAGTGTGAAAGTACTGGTCATTTCTACGTTCCGGGTAACCTAGGCTTCACTCTAGGGCGTTGTTCCACCAGATCGAACAGTCAGGGCCTAAGAAGGCAACGCCAGAAGCATAATATACAATATAAATATAACAGTTTTTCAATCGTATAAAGCGAATAATAGCAACCAGTGTGAAAGTTATGGTCATTTCTACGTTCCAGGCAACCTAGACTTCACCACAGGGCGTTGTTCCACCATATCGAATAGTTAGGGCCTTAGCAGTCAACGCCCGAAGCATAAAATACAATATAAATACAACAGTTTTTCCATCATATAACAGGAATAATTGCAACCAGTATGAAAGTTATGGTCATTTCTACGTTCCGGGCAACCTAGGCTTCACTCTATGGCGTTCTTCCACTACATCGAATAGCAACGGCCTCAGAAGACAACGCCAGAAGCATAAAATACAATAAAAATACAACAGTCTTTCCGTCCTATAACAGGAATAATTGCAACCCGTGTGAAAGTGATGGTCATTTCTACTTTCCGAGCAACCTAGGCTTCACCCGAGGGCGTTGCTCCACCAGATCGAATAGTTAGTGCCTTAGAAGTCAACACCAGAAGCATAAAATACAATAAAAATACAACAGTTTTTCCATCGTATAAAACGAATAATTGCAACCAGTATGAAACTTATGGTCATTTCTACTTTCCGAGCAACCTAGGCTTCAACCCTAGGGCGTTGATCCAACAGATTGAATAGTTAGGTCCTTAGAAGTCAACGCCCGAAGCATAAAATGCAATAAAGATACAACAGTGTTTCCATCATATAACAGGAATAATTGCAACCAGTTTGAAAGTGATGGCCAATTCTACGTTCCGGGCAACCTAGGCTTCACTCTATTGCGTTGCTCCACCAGATCGAATAGTTAGGGCCTTAGAAGTCAACGCCAGAAGCATAAAATACAATATAAATACAACAGTTTTTCCATCGTATAAAACGAATAATTGCAACCAGTATGAGACTTATGGTCATTTCTACATTCCGAGCAACCTAGGCTTCACCCTAGGGCGTTGATCCAACAGATTGAATATTTAGGGCCTTAGAAGTCAACGCCCGAAGCATAAAATACAATATAAATACAACAGTTTTTCCATCGTATAAAACGAATAATTGCAACCAGTATGAAAGTTATGGTAATTTCTACTTTCCGGGCAACCTAGGCTTCACCCTAGGGCGTTGCTCCAACAGATCGAATAGTTATGGCTTTAGAAGTCAACGGCCGAAGCATAAAATACAAAATAAATAGAACTGTTTTTCCATCGTATAAAACGAATAATTGCTACCGGTGTGCAAGTTATGGTCATTTCTACTTTCCGGGAAACCTAGGCTTCACTCTAGGGCGTTGCTCCACCAGATCGAATATTTAGTGCCTAAGAAGTCAACGCCAGAAGCATAAAATACAATATAACTACAACAGTTTTTACATCGTATAAAACGAATAATTGCTACCAGTATGGAAGTGATGGTCATTTCTACGTTCCGGGCAACCTAGGCCTCACTCTATGACGTTGTTCCACCAGATCGAATACTTAGTGCCTTAGATGTCAACGCCAGAAGCATAAAATACAATATAAATACAACAGTTTTTCCATCGTATAAAACGAATAATTGCAACCAGTATGAAAGTTAACGTCATTTCTGCTTTCCGGGCAAGCCAGGCTTCACCCTAGGGCGTTGCTCCAACAGATTGAATAGTTAGGGCCTTAGAAGTCAACGCCGGAAGCATAAAGAGCAATAAAAATACAACAGTTTTTCCATCGTATAACAGGAATAAACTGCAAACAGTGTGAAAGTACTGGTCATTTCTACGTTCCGGGTAACCTAGGCTCCACTCTAGGGCGTTGTTCCACCAGATCGAACAGCTAGGGCCTTAGAAGGCAACGCCAGAAGCATAAAATACAATATAAATATAACAGTTTTTCGATCGTATAGAACGAATAAAAGCACCCAGTGTGAAAGTTATTGTCATTTCTACTTTCCGCGCAACCTAGGCTTCACCCTAGGGCGTTGCTCCAACAGATTGAATAGTTAGGACCTTAGAAGTCAATGCCCGAAGCATAAAATGCAATAAAAATACAACAGTTTTTCCATCATATAGCAGGAATAATTGCAACCGGCTTGAAAGTGATGGTCATTTCTACGTTCCGGGCAACCTAGGCTTCACTCTAGGGCGTTGCTCCACCAGATCGAATAGTTAGGGCCTTAGAAGTCAATGCCCTAAGCATAAAATGCAATAAAAATACAACAGTTTTTCCATCATATAGCAGGAATAATTGCAACCAGTGTGAAAGTAATGGTCATTTCTACGTTCCGCGCAACGTAGGCTTCACTCTAGGGCGTTGTTCCACCAGATCGAACACTTAGGGCCTAAGAAGGCACCGCCAGAATCATAAAATACAGTATAAATATAACAGTTTTTCCATCGTATAAAACGAATAATTGCTACCGGTGTGAAAGTTATTTCCATTTCTACGATCCGGGCAACCTAGGCTTCACCCGAGGTCGTTGTTCCACCAGATGGAACAGTTGGGGCATAAGAAGTCAACGCCAGAAGCATAAAATACGATATAAGTACAACAGTTTTTCCATCGTATAAAATGTATAATTGCAATCATTGCGAAAGTAATGGTCATTTCTACGTTTCGGGCAACATAGGCGTCACTCTAATGCGTTGCTCCACCACATCTAATAGCTACGGCCTTAGACGTCAACGACAGAAGCATAAAATACAATATAAATACAACAGTTTTGCCATCATATAAAACGAATAATTGCAACCAGTATGAAAGCTACGGTCATTTCTCCTTTAGGGGCATCCTAGGCTACACACTAGGGCGTTGCTCCTACAGATTGAATGGTTAGGGCCTTAGAAGTCAATGCCCGAAGCATAAAATGCAATAAAAATACAACAGTTTTTCCATCATATAACAGGAATATTTGCAACCAGTTGGAAAGTGATGGTAATTGCTACGTTCAGGGCAACTAAGGCTTCACTCTAGGGCGTTGCTCCACCAGATCGAATAGTTAGGGCTTAAGAAGTGAACGCCAGCAGCATAAAATACAATATAAATACAACAGTTCTTCCATCATATAAAACGAATAATTGCAACCAGTATGAAGGTTATGATCATTTCTACGTTCCGGGCAACCCAGGCTTCACACTATGGCGTTCTTCCACCACATCGAATAGCTACGGCCTCAGAAGTCAACGCCTGACGCATAAAACACAATAAAAATACAACAGTCTTTCCTCCCTATAACAGGAATAATTGCAACCAGTTTGAAAGTGATGGTCATTTCTACGTTCCGGGCAACCTAGGCTTCACTCTAGGGCGTTGCTCCACCAGATCGAATAGTTAGTGCCTTAGAAGTCAACGCCAGAAGCATAAAATACAATATAAACTCAACAGTTTTTCCATCGTTTAAAACGAATAATTGCTACCAGTATGGAAGTGATGGTCATTTCTACTTTCCGGGAAACCTAGGCTTGACTCTAGGGCGTTGCTCCACCAGATCGAATAGTTAGTGCCTTAGAAGTCAACGACAGAAGCATTAAATACAATAAAGATGGAACAGCTTTTCCATCGTATAAAACGAATAATTGCAACCAGTGTGAAAGTTATTGTCATTTCTACTTTCCGGGAAACCTAGGCTTGACTCTAGGGCGTTGCTCCAACAGATTGAATAGTTAGGGCCAAAGAAGTCAACGCCAGAAGCATAAGATACAATATAAATGTAACAGTTTTTCCATCGTATAGAACGAATAATAGCAACCAGTCTGAAAGTTATGGTCACTTCTACGTTCCGGGCAACGTAGGCTACACCCTAGGGCGTTGCTCCTATAGATTGAATAGTTAGGGCCTTAGAAGTCAATGCCCGAAGCATAAAATGCAATAAAAATACTACAGTTTTTCCATCATATAAACGGAATAATTGCAACCAGTTTGAAAGTGATGGTCATTTCTACGTTCCGGGCAACATCGGCTTCACTCTAGGGCGTTGCTCCACCAGATCGAATAGTTAGTGCCTTAGAAGTCAACGCCAGAAGCATAAAATACAATATAAATACAACAGATTTTTCCATCGTATAAAACGAATAATTGCAACCAGTATGAAAGTTAACGTCATTTCTACTTTACGGGCAACACAGGCTTCACCCTAGGGCGTTGCTCCTACAGATTGAATAGTTAGGGCCTTAGAAGTCAATGCCCGAAGCATAAAATGCAATAAAAATACAACAGCTTTTCCATCATATAACAGGAATATTTGCAACCAGTTCGAAAGTGATGGTAATTGCTACGTTCCGGGCAACTGAGGCTTCACACTAGGGCGTTGCTCCACCAGATCGAATAGTTAGTGCCTTAGAAGTCAACGCCAGAAGCATAAGATACAATATAAATACAACAGTTTTTCCATCGTATAAAAGGATTAATTGCAACCAGTTTGAAAGTGATGGACATTTCTACGTTCCGGGCAACCTAGGCTTCACCCTAGGGCGTTGCTCCAACAGATTGAATAGTTAGGGCCTTAGAAGTCAACGCCCGAAGCATAAAATACAAAATAAATAGAACAGTTTTTCCATCGTATAAAACTAATAATTGCAACCAGTGTGAAAGTAATGGGCATTTCTACGTTCCGGGCACCCTAGGCTTCACTTTAGGGCGTTGCTCCACCACATCGAATAGCTACGGCCTTAGATGTCAACGCCAGAAGCATAAAATACAGTATAAATACAACAGTTTTTCCATTGTATAACATGACTAATTGCAACCAGTGCGAAAGTAACGATCATTTCGACGTTTCGGGCACCCTAGACTTAACTCTGAGGCGTTGCTCCACCAGATCGAAGAGTTAGGGTCTAAGAAGTCAACACCGGAAGCATAAAATACAATATAAATACAACATCTTTTCCATCGTAGAAAACGAATAATTGCAACCTGTGTGAAGGTTATGGTCATATCTACGTTACGGGCAACATAGGTTTCACTGTAGGGTGTTATTCCACCAGATCGAATAGGCAGGGCCATAGAAGTCTACGCCCGAAGCATAAAATGCAATATAAATACAACAGTTTTTCCATCGTATAAAAGGATTAATTGCAACCAGTTTGAAAGTGATGATCATTTCTACGTTCCGTGCAACCTAGGCTTCACTCTAGGGCGTTGCTCCACCAGATCGAACACTTAGGGCCTAAGAAGGCACACCCAGAAGCATAAAATACAATATAAATATAACAGTTTTTCCATCGTGTAAGACGAATAATAGCAACCAGTGTGAAAGTTATGGTCATTTCTAAGTTCCTGGCAACCTAGGCTTCACCCTAGGGCGTTGCTCCAACAGATTGAATAGTTAGGGCCTTACAAGTCAACGCCCGAAGCATAAAATGCAATATAAATACAACAGTTTTACCATCGTATAAAACGAATAATTACTACCGGTGTGAAAGTTATGGTCATTTCTACGTTCCGGGTAACCTAGGCTTCACCCTAGGGCGTTGTTCCACCAGATAGAATAGTTAGGGCCTAAGAAGTGAACGCCAGAAGCATAAAATACAATATAAATACAACAGTTTTTCCATCATATAAAACGAGTAATTGCAACCAGTATGAAAGTTGTGGTCATTTCTACTTTCCGGGCAACCTAGGCTTCACTCTATGGCGTTGCTCCACCACATCGAATACATACGGCCTTAGAAGTCAACGCTAGAAGCATAAAATACAATAAAAATGCAACAGTTTTTCCAAAAGTATAGCATGAATAATTGCAACCGGTGTGAATGTCATGGTCATTTCTGCGTTCCGGGCAACCTAGGCTTGACTAAAGGGTGTTGCTCCACCAGATCGAATAGGTAGGGCCATAGAAGTCAACGCCCGAAGCATAAAATACAAAATAAATAGAACAGTCTTTCCATCCTATAACAGGAATAATTGCAACCCGTGTGAAAGTGATGGTCATTTGTACGTTCCAGGCAACCTAGGCTTCACCCTAGGGCGTTGCTCCACCAGATGGAATAGTTAGTGCCTTAGAAGTCAACACCAGAAGCATAAAAAACAATATAAATACAACAGTTTTTCCATCGTATAAAAGGATTAATTGCAACCAGTTTGCAAGTGATGGTCATTTCTACGTTCCGGGCAACCTAGGCTTCACCCCAGGGCGTTGTTCCACCAGATCGACTGGTTAGGGCCTAAGAAGTGAACGCCAGCAGCATAAAATACAATATAAATACAACAGTTTTTCCATTGTATAAAACGAATAATTGCTACCAGCGTAAAAGTTATGGTCAGTTCTACGTTCCGGACAAGCTAGGCCTCACTCTAGGTCGTTGTTCCACCAGATCGAATTGTTAGGGCCTAAGAAGTCAACGCCAGAAGCATAAGATACAATATAAATATAACAGTTTTTCCGTCGTGTAAATCGAATAATTGCTACCGGTGTGAAAGATAACGTCATTTCTACTTTCCGGGCAACCTAGTCTTCACCCTAGGGCGTTGCTCCAACAGATTGAATAGTTAGGGCCTTAGAAGTCAACGCCCGATGCATAAAATACAAAATAAATAGAACAGTTTTTCCATCGTGTAAAACGAACAATTGCTACCAGTGTGAAAGTTATGGTCATTTCTACGTTCCGCGCAAGCTAGGCTTCACTCTAGGGCGTTGCTCCACCAGATCGAATAGTTAGTGCCTTAGAACTCAAGGCCCGTGGCTTGAAATACAAAATAAATAAAACAGTTTTTCCATCGTATAAAACGAATAATTGCAAACAGTGTGAAAGTAATGGTCATTTCTATGTTCAGGGCAACATAGGCTTCGCTCTACGGCGTTGCTCCACCAGATCAAACAGTTAGGGCCTTAGAAGTCAACGCCCGAAGCATAAAATGCAAAATAAATAGAACGGTTTTTCCATTGTATAAAACGAATAATTGCTACCAGTGTGAAAGTTATTGTCATTTCTACTTTCCGCGCAACCTAGGCTTCACCCTAGGGCGTTGCTCCAACAGATTGAATAGTTAGGACCTTAGAAGTCAATGCCCGAAGCATAAAATGCAATATAAATACAACAGTTTTTCCATCGTATAAAACGAATAATTGCAACCAGTATGAAAGTTATGGTAATTTCTACTTTCCGGGCAACCTAGGCTTCACCCTAGGGCGTTGCTCCAACAGATCGAATAGTTACGGCTTTAGAAGTCAACGGCCGAAGCATAAAATACAAAATAAATAGAACTGTTTTTCCATCGTATAAAACGAATAATTGCTACCGGTGTGCAAGTTATGGTCATTTCTACTTTCCGGGAAACCTAGGCTTCACTCTAGGGCGTTGCTCCACCAGATCGAATATTTAGTGCCTAAGAAGTCAACGCCAGAAGCATAAAATACAATATAACTACAACAGTTTTGCCATCATATAAAACGAATAATTGCAACCAGTATGAAAGCTACGGTCATTTCTCCTTTAGGGGCATCCTAGGCTACACACTAGGGCGTTGCTCCTACAGATTGAATGGTTAGGGCCTTAGAAGTCAATGCCCGAAGCATAAAATGCAATAAAAATACAACAGTTTTTCCATCATATAACAGGAATATTTGCAACCAGTTGGAAAGTGATGGTAATTGCTACGTTCAGGGCAACTAAGGCTTCACTCTAGGGCGTTGCTCCACCAGATCGAATAGTTAGGGCTTAAGAAGTGAACGCCAGCAGCATAAAATACAATATAAATACAACAGTTCTTCCATCATATAAAACGAATAATTGCAACCAGTATGAAGGTTATGATCATTTCTACGTTCCGGGCAACCCAGGCTTCACTCTATGGCGTTCTTCCACCACATCGGATAGCTACGGCCTCAGAAGTCAACGCCTGACGCATAAAACACAATAAAAATACAACAGTCTTTCCTCCCTATAACAGGAATAATTGCAACCAGTTTGAAAGTGATGGTCATTTCTACGTTCCGGGCAACCTAGGCTTCACTCTAGGGCGTTGCTCCACCAGATCGAATAGTTAGTGCCTTAGAAGTCAACGCCAGAAGCATAAAATACAATATAAACTCAACAGTTTTTCCATCGTTTAAAACGAATAATTGCTACCAGTATGGAAGTGATGGTCATTTCTACTTTCCGGGAAACCTAGGCTTGACTCTAGGGCGTTGCTCCACCAGATCGAATAGTTAGTGCCTTAGAAGTCAACGACAGAAGCATTAAATACAATAAAGATGGAACAGCTTTTCCATCGTATAAAACGAATAATTGCAACCAGTGTGAAAGTTATTGTCATTTCTACTTTCCGGGAAACCTAGGCTTGACTCTAGGGCGTTGCTCCAACAGATTGAATAGTTAGGGCCAAAGAAGTCAACGCCAGAAGCATAAGATACAATATAAATGTAACAGTTTTTCCATCGTATAGATCGAATAATAGCAACCAGTCTGAAAGTTATGGTCACTTCTACGTTCCGGGCAACTTAGGCTACACCCTAGGGCGATGCTCCTATAGATTGAATAGTTAGGGCCTTAGAAGTCAATGCCCGAAGCATAAAATGCAATAAAAATACTACAGTTTTTCCATCATATAAACGGAATAATTGCAACCAGTTTGAAAGTGATGGTCATTTCTACGTTCCGGGCAACACCGGCTTCACTCTAGGGCGTTGCTCCACCAGATCGAATAGTTAGTGCCTTAGAAGTCAACGCCAGAAGCATAAAATACAATATAAATACAACAGTTTTTCCATCGTATAAAACGAATAATTGCAACCAGTATGAAAGTTAACGTCATTTCTACTTTACGGGCAACACAGGCTTCACCCTAGGGCGTTGCTCCTACAGATTGAATAGTTAGGGCCTTAGAAGTCAATGCCCGAAGCATAAAATGCAATAAAAATACAACAGCTTTTCCATCATATAACAGGAATATTTGCAACCAGTTCGAAAGTGATGGTAATTGCTACGTTCCGGGCAACTGAGGCTTCACTCTAGGGCGTTGCTCCACCAGATCGAATAGTTAGTGCCTTAGAAGTCAACGCCAGAAGCATAAGATACAATATAAATACAACAGTTTTTCCATCGTATAAAAGGATTAATTGCAACCAGTTTGAAAGTGATGGTCATTTCTACGTTCCGGGCAACCTAGGCTTCACCCTAGGGCGTTGCTCCAACAAATTGAATAGTTAGGGCCTTAGAAGTCAACGCCCGAAGCATAAAATACAAAATAAATAGAACAGTTTTTCCATCGTATAAAACTAATAATTGCAACCAGTGTGAAAGTAATGGGCATTTCTACGTTCCGGGCAACCTAGGCTTCACTTTAGGGCGTTGCTCCACCACATCGAATAGCTACGGCCTTAGATGTCAACGCCAGAAGCATAAAATACAGTATAAATACAACAGTTTTTCCATTGTATAACATGACTAATTGCAACCAGTGCGAAAGTAACGATCATTTCGACGTTTCGGGCACCCTAGACTTAACTCTGAGGCGTTGCTCCACCAGATCGAAGAGTTAGGGTCTAAGAAGTCAACACCGGAAGCATAAAATACAATATAAATACAACATCTTTTCCATCGTAGAAAACGAATAATTGCAACCTGTGTGAAGGTTATGGTCATATCTACGTTACGGGCAACATAGGTTTCACTGTAGGGTGTTATTCCACCAGATCGAATAGGTAGGGCCATAGAAGTCTACGCCCGAAGCATAAAATGCAATATAAATACAACAGTTTTTCCATCGTATAAAAGGATTAATTGCAACCAGTTTGAAAGTGATGATCATTTCTACGTTCCGTGCAACCTAGGCTTCACTCTAGGGCGTTGCTCCACCAGATCGAACACTTAGGGCCTAAGAAGGCACACCCAGAAGCATAAAATACAATATAAATATAACAGTTTTTCCATCGTGTAAGACGAATAATAGCAACCAGTGTGAAAGTTATGGTCATTTCTAAGTTCCTGGCAACCTAGGCTTCACCCTAGGGCGTTGCTCCAACAGATTGAATAGTTAGGGCCTTACAAGTCAACGCCCGAAGCATAAAATGCAATATAAATACAACAGTTTTACCATCGTATAAAACGAATAATTACTACCGGTGTGAAAGTTATGGTCATTTCTACGTTCCGGGTAACCTAGGCTTCACCCTAGGGCGTTGTTCCACCAGATAGAATAGTTAGGGCCTAAGAAGTGAACGCCAGAAGCATAAAATACAATATAAATACAACAGTTTTTCCATCATATAAAACGAGTAATTGCAACCAGTATGAAAGTTGTGGTCATTTCTACTTTCCGGGCAACCTAGGCTTCACTCTATGGCGTTGCTCCACCACATCGAATACATACGGCCTTAGAAGTCAACGCTAGAAGCATAAAATACAATAAAAATGCAACAGTTTTTCCAAAAGTATAGCATGAATAATTGCAACCGGTGTGAATGTCATGGTCATTTCTGCGTTCCGGGCAACCTAGGCTTGACTAAAGGGTGTTGCTCCACCAGATCGAATAGGTAGGGCCATAGAAGTCAACGCCTGAAGCATAAAATACAAAATAAATAGAACAGTCTTTCCATCCTATAACAGGAATAATTGCAACCCGTGTGAAAGTGATGGTCATTTGTACGTTCCAGGCAACCTAGGCTTCACCCTAGGGCGTTGCTCCACCAGATGGAATAGTTAGTGCCTTAGAAGTCAACACCAGAAGCATAAAAAACAATATAAATACAACAGTTTTTCCATCGTATAAAAGGATTAATTGCAACCAGTTTGCAAGTGATGGTCATTTCTACGTTCCGGGCAACCTAGGCTTCACCCTAGGGCGCTGCTCCACCTGATCGAATAGTTAGTGCCCTAGAAGTCAGCGCCAGAAGCATAAAATACAATATAAATACAACAGGTTTTCCATCGTATAAAATGAATAATTGCAAACAGTGTGAAAGTACTGGTCATTTCTACGTTCCGGGTAACCTAGGCTTCACTCTAGGGCGTTGTTGCTCCAGATCGAACAGTTAGGGCCTAAGAAGGCAACGCCAGAAGCGTAAAATACAATATAAATATAACAGTTTTTCCATCGTATAAAACGAATAATTTCAACCAGTGTGAAAGTTATGGTCATTTCTACGTTCCGGGCAACCTAGGCTTCACCCCAGGGCGTTGTTCCACCAGATCGACTGGTTAGGGCCTAAGAAGTGAACGCCAGCAGCATAAAATACAATATAAATACAACAGTTTTTCCATTGTATAAAACGAATAATTGCTACCAGCGTAAAAGTTATGGTCAGTTCTACGTTCCGGACAAGCTAGGCCTCACTCTATGTCGTTGTTCCACCAGATCGAATTGTTAGGGCCTAAGAAGTCAACGCCAGAAGCATAAGATACAATATAAATATAACAGTTTTTCCGTCGTGTAAATCGAATAATTGCTACCGGTGTGAAAGATAACGTCATTTCTACTTTCCGGGCAACCTAGTCTTCACCCTAGGGCGTTGCTCCAACAGATTGAATAGTTAGGGCCTTAGAAGTCAACGCCCGATGCATAAAATACAAAATAAATAGAACAGTTTTTCCATCGTGTAAAACGAACAATTGCTACCAGTGTGAAAGTTATGGTCATTTCTACGTTCCGCGCAAGCTAGGCTTCACTCTAGGGCGTTGCTCCACCAGATCGAATAGTTAGTGCCTTAGAACTCAAGGCCCGTGGCTTGAAATACAAAATAAATAAAACAGTTTTTCCATCGTATAAAACGAATAATTGCAAACAGTGTGAAAGTAATGGTCATTTCTATGTTCAGGGCAACATAGGCTTCGCTCTACGGCGTTGCTCCACCAGATCAAACAGTTAGGGCCTTAGAAGTCAACGCCCGAAGCATAAAATGCAAAATAAATAGAACGGTTTTTCCATTGTATAAAACGAATAATTGCTACCAGTGTGAAAGTTATTGTCATTTCTACTTTCCGCGCAACCTAGGCTTCACCCTAGGGCGTTGCTCCAACAGATTGAATAGTTAGGACCTTAGAAGTCAATGCCCGAAGCATAAAATGCAATATAAATACAACAGTTTTTCCATCGTATAAAACGAATAATTGCAACCAGTATGAAAGTTATGGTAATTTCTACTTTCCGGGCAACCTAGGCTTCACCCTAGGGCGTTGCTCCAACAGATCGAATAGTTACGGCTTTAGAAGTCAACGGCCGAAGCATAAAATACAAAATAAATAGAACTGTTTTTCCATCGTATAAAACGAATAATTGCTACCGGTGTGCAAGTTATGGTCATTTCTACTTTCCGGGAAACCTAGGCTTCACTCTAGGGCGTTGCTCCACCAGATCGAATATTTAGTGCCTAAGAAGTCAACGCCAGAAGCATAAAATACAATATAACTACAACAGTTTTTACATCGTATAAAACGAATAATTGCTACCAGTATGGAAGTGATGGTCATTTCTACGTTCCGGGCAACCTAGGCCTCACTCTATGACGTTGTTCCACCAGATCGAATACTTAGTGCCTTAGATGTCAACGCCAGAAGCATAAAATACAATATAAATACAACAGTTTTTCCATCGTATAAAACGAATAATTGCAACCAGTATGAAAGTTAACGTCATTTCTGCTTTCCGGGCAAGCCAGGCTTCACCCTAGGGCGTTGCTCCAACAGATTGAATAGTTAGGGCCTTAGAAGTCAACGCCGGAAGCATAAAGAGCAATAAAAATACAACAGTTTTTCCATCGTATAACAGGAATAAACTGCAAACAGTGTGAAAGTACTGGTCATTTCTACGTTCCGGGTAACCTAGGCTCCACTCTAGGGCGTTGTTCCACCAGATCGAACAGCTAGGGCCTTAGAAGGCAACGCCAGAAGCATAAAATACAATATAAATATAACAGTTTTTCGATCGTATAGAACGAATCAAAGCACCCAGTGTGAAAGTTATTGTCATTTCTACTTTCCGCGCAACCTAGGCTTCGCCCTAGGGCGTTGCTCCAACAGATTGAATAGTTAGGACCTTAGAAGTCAATGCCCGAAGCATAAAATACAATAAATATACAAGAGTTTTTCCATCGTATAACAGGAATAATTGCAACCAGTGTGAAAGTGATGGACATTTCTACGTTCCGGGCAACCTAGATTTCACTCTAGGGCGTTGCTCCACCAGCTCGAATTGTTAGGGCCTAACAAGTCAAAGCCAGAAGCATAAAATACGATATAAATACAACAGCTTATCCATCGTATAAAACGAATAATTGCAACCAGTGTGAAAGTAATGGTCATTTCTACGTTCCGGGCAACCTAGGCTTCACTCTAGGGCGTTGCTCCTACAGATTGAATAGTTAGGGCCTTAGAAGTCAACGCCCGAAGCATACAATGCAATAAAAATACAACAGTTTTTCCATCATATAACAGGAATAATTGCAACCAGTTTGAAAGTGATGGTCATTTCTACGTTCCGGGCAACCTAGGCTTCACACTAGGGCGTTGCTCCGCCAGATCGAACAGTTAGGGCCTTAGAAGTCAACGCCCGAAGCATAAAATACAAAATAAATAGTACAGTTTTTCAGCCGTATAAAACGAATAATATCTACCAGTGTGGAAGTTATGGGCATTTCTACTTTCCGGGCAACCTAGGCTTCACCCTAGGGAGTTGTTCCACCAGATGGAATAGTTAGGGCCTAAGAAGTCAACGCCAGAAGCATAAAACACGATATAAATACAACAGTTTTTCCATCGTATAAAACGAATAATCGCAAGCAGTATGAAAGTTATGGTCATATCTACTTTCCGAGCAACCTAGGCTTCACCCTAGGGAGTTGCACCACAAGATTGAATAGTTAGGGCCTTAAAAGTCAATGCCCGAAGCATAAAATGCAATAAAAATACAACAGTTTTTCCATCGTATAACAGGAATAATTGCAACCAGTGTGAAAGTAATGGTCATTCCTACGTTCCGGGCAACCTAGGTTTCACTCCAGGCGTTGCTCCACCTGATCTAATAGTTAGGTCATAAGAAGTCAACGCCAGAAGCATAAAATACGATATAAATACAACAGCTTTTCAATCGTATAAAACGAATAATTGCAACCAGTGTGAAAGTTATGGACATTTCTACATTCCGGCCAACCTAGGCTTCACTCTAGGGCGTTGCTCCACCAGACGGAATAGTTACGGCCTTAGAAGTCAGCGCCAGAAGCATAAAATACAATAAAGATGCAACAGTTTTTCCATCGTTTAACAGGAATAACTGCAACCAGTGTGAATGTACTGGTCATTTCTACGTTCCGGATAACCTAGGTTTCACTCTAGGGCGTTGCTCTACCAGATCGAATAGCTAAGGACTTAGAATTCAACGCCAGAAGGATAAAATACAATATAAGTACAACAGTTATTCCATCGTATAAAATGAATAGTTGCAATCTTTGTAAAAGAAATGGTCATTTCTACGTTCCGGGCAACCTAGGCGTCACTCTAGGGCGTTGCTCCACCAGATCTAATAGCTACGGCCTTAGAAGTCAACGCCAGAGGCATAAAATACAATATAAATACAACAGCTTTTCCATCGTACAAAATGAATAATAGCAAACAGTGTGAAAGTAATTGTCATTTCTACGTTCCGGGCAACCTAGGCTTCCATCTAGGTCGTTGCTCCACCAGATCAAATAGCTAGCGACTTAGAATTAAACGCCAGAAGCATAGAATACAATAAAAATGCAACAGTTTTTCCTTCTTATAACAGGAATAATTGCAACCAGTTTGAAAGTGATGGTCATTTCTACGTTCCGGGCAACCTAGGTTTCACTCCAGGGCGTTGCTCCACCAGTTCGAGTAGTTAGGTCATAAGAAGTCAACTCCAGAAGCATAAAATACGATATAAATACAACAGCTTTTGCATCGTATAAAACGAATAATTGCAACCAGTGTGAAAGTAATGGTCATTTCTACGTTCCGAGCAAGCTAGGCGCCACTATAGGGCGTTGCTCCACCAGATCGGATAGCTAGGGACTTAGAATTCATCGCTAAAAGCATAAAATACAATTAAAATACAACAGTTTTTCCATTGTTTTACAGGAATAACTGCAACCAGTGTGAATGTACTGGTCATTTCTACGTTCCGGATAACCTAGGCTTCACTCTAGGGCGTTGTTCCACCAGATCGAACAGTCAGGGCCTAAGAAGTCAACGCCAGAAGCATAAAAGACAATATAAATACAACAGCTTTTCCATCGTATATAATGTATATTTGCAAACAGTGTGAAAGTAATGGTCATTTCTACGTTCCGGCTAACCTAGGCATCACTCTAGGGCGTTGCTCCACCAGACGGAATAGTTACGGCCTTAGAAGTCAGCGCCAGAAGTATAAAATACAATAAAGATGCAACAGTTTTTCCATCGTTTAACAGGAATAACTGCAACCAGTGTGAATGTATTGGTCATTTCTACGTTCCGGATAACCTAGGTTTCACTCTAGGGCGTTGCTCTACCAGATCGAATAGCTAGGGACTTAGAATTCAACGCCAGAAGGATAAAATACAATATAAGTACAACAGTTATTCCATCGTATAAAATGAATAGTTGCAAACATTGTAAAAGAAATGGTCATTTCTACGTTCCGGGCAACCTAGGCGTCACTCTAGGGCGTTGCTCCACCAGATCTGATAGCTACGGCCTTAGAAGTCAACGCCAGAAGCATAAAATACGATATAAATGCAACAGCTTTTACATTGTATAAAACGAATAATTGCAACCAGTGTGGTAGTTATGGTCATTTCTACGTTCCGGGCAACCTAGGCTTCACTCTAGGGCGTTGCTCGACCAGATCGAACAGTTAGAGCCTTAGAAGTCAACGCCCGAAGCATAAAATACAAAATAAATTGTACAGTTTTTCAATCGTATAAAACGAATAATTTCTACCAGTGTGGAAGTTATGGGCATTTCTACTTTCCGGGCAACCTAGGCTTCACCCTAGGGAGTTGTTCGACCAGATGGAATAGTCAGGGCCTAAGAAGTCAACGCCAGAAGAACACAACACGATATAAATACAACAGTTTTTCCACCGTATAAAACGAATAATCGCAAGCAGTATGAAAGTTATGGTCATATCTACTTTCCGAGCAACCTAGTCTTCACCCTAGGGAGTTGCACCACTAGATTGAATAGTTAGGGCCTTAAAAGTCAATGCCCGAAGCATAAAATGCAATAAGAATCCAACAGTTTTTCCATCGTATAACAGGAATAATTGCAACCAGTGTGAAGGTAATGGTCATTCCTACGTTCCGGGCAACCTAGGTTTCACTCCAGGGCGTTGCTCCACCAGGTCGAATAGTTAGGTCATAAGAAGTGAACGCCAGAAGCATAAAATACGATATAAATACAACAGCTTTTCAATCGTATAAAACGAATAATTGCAACCAGTGTGAAAGCTATGGACATTTCTACATTGCGGCCAACCTAGGCTTCACCCTAGGGCGTTGCTCCACCAGATCGAATAGTTAGGGCCTTAGAAGTCAACGCCCGAAGCATAAAATGCAAAATAAATAAAACAGTTTTTCCATCGTATAAAACGAGTAATTGCTACCAGTGTGAAAGTTATGGTCATTTCTACGTTCCAGGCAACGTTGGCTTCACCCTAGGTCGTTGTTCCACCAGATGGAATAGTTAGGGCCTAAGAAGTCAACGCCAGAAGCATAAAATACAATATAAATATAACAGTTTTTCCATCGTATGAAACGAATAATACAAACCAGTGTGAAGGATATGGTCATTTCTACCTTCCCGGCAACCTAGGCTTCACCCTAGAGCGTTGCACCTACAGATTGAATAGTTAGGGCCTCAGAAGTCAACGCCCGAAGCATAAAATACAAAATAAATAGAACAGTTTTTCCATCGTATAAAACGAATAGTTGCTACCGGTGTTAGAGTTATGGCCATTTCTACGTTCCGGGTAACCTAGGTTTCACTCCAGGGCGTTGCTCCACCAGTTCGAATAGTTAGGTCATAAGAAGTCAACGCCAGAAGCATAAAATACGTTATAAATACAACAGCTTTTGCATCGTATAAAACGAATAATTGCAACCAGTGTGAAAGGAATGGTCATTTCTACGTTCCGAGCAAGCTAGGCGTCACTCTAGGGCGTTGCTCCACCAGATCGAATAGCTAGGGACTTAGAATTCATCGCTAAAAGCATAAAATACAATTAAAATACAACAGTTTTTCCATTGTTTTACAGGAATAACTGCAACCAGTGTGAATGTACTGGTCATTTCTACGTTCTGGATAACCTAGGTTTCACTCTAGGGCGTTGCTCCACCAGATCAAATAGCTAGCGACTTAGAATTAAACGCCAGAAGCATAGAATACAATAAAAATTCAATAGTTTTTCCATCGTATAACAGGAATAATTGCAACCAGTGTGAATGTAATGGTCATTTCTACGTTCCGGGCAACCTAGGTTTCACTCTAGGGCGTTGCTCCACCAGGCCGAGTAGTTAGGGCCAAAGAAGTCAACGCCAGAAGCATAAAATACGATATAAATACAACAGCTTTTCCATCGTATAAAAGGAATAATTGCAAACAGTGTGAAAGTAATGGTCATTTCTACGTTCCGGGCAACCCAGGTTTCACTCCAGGGCGTTGCTCCACCAGATCGAATAGTTACGGCCTAAGAAGTCAACGCCAGAAGCATAAAATACAAAATAAATACAACAGCCTTTACACCGTATAAAACGAATAATTGCAACCTGTGTGAAGGTTATTGTCATATCTACGTTCCGGGCAACCTAGGCTTCACTGTCGGGCGTTGCTCCACCAGATCGAAATGTTAGGGCCTAAGAAGTCAACGCCCGAAGCATAAAATACGATATAAATACTACAGCATTTCCATCGTATTAAATGAACAATTGCAAACAGTGTGAAAGTAGTGGTCATTTCTGCGTTCCGGGCAACCTAGGCTTCACTGTATGGCGTTCTTCCACCACATCGAATAGCTACGGCCTCAGAAGTCCACGCCTGAAGCATAAAATACAATAAAAATACAACAGTCTTTTCATCGTATAACAGGAATAATTGCAACAAGCGTGAAAGTAATGATCATTTCAGCGTTTCGGGCATCCTAGACTTAACTCTGAGGCATTGCTCCACCAAATCGAATAATTAGGGCCTTAGAAGTCAACGGCAGAAGCATAAAATACAATATAAATACAACAGTTTTTCCATCGTATAAAACGAATAATTGCAACCAGTATGAAACTTATGGTCATTACTGCTTTGCGAGCAACCTAGGCTTCACCCTAGGGCGTTGCTCCAACAGATTGAATAGTTAGGGCCTTAGAAGTCAACGCCCGAAGCATAAAATACAAAATAAATAGAATGGTTTTTCCATTGTATAAAACGAATAATAGCTACCAGTGTAAAAGCTATGGTCATTTCTACGTTCCAGGCAACCTAGGCTTCACTGTATGGCGTTCTTCCACCACATCGAATAGCTATGGCCTCAGAAGTCAACGCCTGAAGTATTTAAATACAATAAAAATACAACAGTCTTTCCATTCTATAACAGGAATAATTGCAACCCGTGTGATAGTGATGGTCATTTCTACGTTCGAGGCAACCTAGGCTTTACTCTAGGGCGTTGCTCCACAAGATCGAACAGTTAGGGACTAAGAAGTCAACGCCAGAAGCATAAAATACAATATAAATATAACAGTTTTTCCATCTTATAAAACGAATAATAGCAACCAGTGTGAAAGTTATGGTCCATTCTACGTTACGGGCAACCTAGGTTTCACTCCAGGGCGTTGCTCCACCAGATCGAATAGTTACGGCCTAAGAAGTCAACGCCAGAAGCATAAAATACGATAAAGATGCAACAGTTTTTCCTTCGTATAAAATGAATAATTGCAAACAGTGAAAGATATGGACATTTCTACGTTCCGGGCTACATAGGCTTCACTCTATGGCGTATTTCCACCACATCGAATAGCAACGGCCTCAGAAGTCAACGCCAGAAGCATAAAATACAATATAAATATAACAGCTTTTCCATCGTATAAAACGAATAATTGCTACCAGTGTAAAAGTTATGGTCATTTGTACGTTCCGGGCAACCTAGGCTTTACTGTATGGCGTTCTTCCACCACATCGAATAGCTACGGCCTCAGAAGTCAACGCCTGAAGTATAAAATACCAAAAAAAATACAACAGTCTTTCCATCCTATAACAGGAATAATTGCAACCCGTGTGAAAGTGATGGTCATTTCTACGTTCCAGGCAACCTAGGCTTCACTCTAGGGCGTTGTTCCACCAGATCGAATTGTTAGGGCCTAAGAAGTCAACGCCAGAAGCATAAGATACAATATAAATATAACAGTTTTTCCATCGTATGGAACGAATAATAGCAACCAGTGTGAAAGTTATGGTCATTTCTACGTTCCGTGCAACCTAGGCTTTACTCTAGGGCGTTGCTCCACCAGATCAAACAGTTAGGGCCTTAGAAGTCAACGCCCGAAGCATTATATACAAAATAAATAGAACAGTTTTTCCATTGTATAAAACGAATAATTGCTACCAGTGTGAAAGTTATGGTCATTTCTACGCACCGGGCAGCCTAGGCTTCACTCTAGGGCGTTGCTCTACCAGATCGAACAGTTAGGGCCTAAGAAGTCAACGCCAGAAGCATAAAATACAATATAAATATAACAGTTTTTCCATCGTATAAAACGAATAATTGCAACCAGTATGAAACTTATGGTCATTTCTACGTTCCGGGCAACCTAGGCTTCACTGTATGGCGTTCTTGCACCGCATCGAATAGCTACGGCATCAGAAGTCAACGCCTGAAGTTTAAAATACAATAAAAATACAACAGTATTTCCATCCTATAACAGGAATGAGTGCAACCCGTGTGAAAGTGATGGTCATTTCTACGTTCCAGGCAACCTAGGCTTCACACCAGGGCGTTGTTCCACAAGATCGAATAGTTAGGACCTAAGAAGTCAACGCCAGAAGCATAAAATACAATATAAATATAACAGTTTCTCCACCGTATAAAACGAATAATAACAACCAGTGTGAAAGTTATGATCATTTCTACGTTCCGGGCAACCTAGGCTTCACTTTAGGGCATTGCTCCACCAGATCAAACAGTTAGGGCCTTAGAAGTCAACGCCCGAAGCATTAAATACAAAATAAATAGAACAGTTTTTCCATTGTATAAGACGAATAATTGCTACCAGTGTAAAAGTTATGGTCATTTTTACGTTCCGGGCAACCTAGGCTTCACTCTAGGGCGGTGCTCCACCTGATCGAATAGTTAGGGCCTTAGAAGTCAACGCCAGAAGCATAAAATACAATATAAATAAAACAGTTTTTCCATCGTATAAAACGAATAATTGCAACCAGTATGAAACTTATGGACATTTCTACTTTCCGAGCAGCCTAGGCTTCACCCTAGGCCGTTGCTCCAACAGATTGTATAGTTAGGGCCTTAGAAGTCAACGCCCGAACCATAAAATGCAAAAAAAATACAACAGTGTTTCCATCATATGTCAGGAATAATTGCAACCAGTTTGAAAGTGATGGCCAATTCTACGTTCCGGGCAACCTAGGCTTCACTCTATTGCGTTGCTCCACCAGATCGAATAGTTAGTGCCTTAGAAGTCAACGCCAGAAGCATAAAATACAATATAAATACAACAGTTTTTCCATCGTATAAAACGAATAATTGCAACCAGTATGAAACTTATGGACATTTCTATTTTCCGAGCAACCTAGGCTTCACCCTAGGGCGTTGCTCCAACAGATTGAATAGTTAGGGCCTTAGAAGTCAACGCCCGAACCATAAAATGCAAGAAAAATACAACATTGTTTCCATCATATATCAGGAATAATTGCAACCAGTTTGAAAGTGATGGCCAATTCTACGTTCCGGGCAACCTAGGCTTCACTCTAGGGCGTTGCTCCACCAGATCGAATAGCTAGTGCCTTAGAAGTCAACGCCAGAAGCATAAAATACAATATAAATACAACAGTTTTCAATCGTATAAAACGAATAATTGCAACCAGTATGAAACTTATGGTCATTTCTACTTTCCGAGCAACCTAGGCTTTACCCTAGGGCGTTGCTCCAACAGATTGAATAGTTAGGGCCTTAGAAGTCAACGCCCGAACCATAAAATGCAAAGAAAATACAACAGTGTTTCCATCATATAACAGGAATAATTTCGACCAGTTTGAAAGTGATGGCCAATTCTACGTTCCGAGCAACCTAGGCTTCACTCTAGGGCGTTGCTCCACCAGATCGAATAGTTAGGTCCTTAGAAGTAAACGCCAGAAGCATAAAACACGATATAAATACAACAGCTTTTCCATCGTATAAAAGGATTAATTGCAACCAGTTTGAACGTGATGGTCATTTCTCCTTTCCGGGCAACCTAGGCTTCACTCTTAGGCGTTGCTCCACTAGATCGAACAGCTAGGGCCTTAGTAGTCAACGCCAGAAGCATAAAATACAATTTAAAAACAACAGTTCTTCCATCGTATAGAACGAATAATTGCAACCAGTATGAAACTTATGGTCATTTCTACTTTCCGAGCAACCTAGGCTTCACCCTAGGGCTGTGCTCCAACAGATTGAATAGTTAGGGCCTTAGAAGTCAACGCCCGAAGCATAAAATGCAATAAAAGTACAACAGTGTTTCAATAATATAACAGAAATAATTGCAACCAGTTTGAAAGTGATGGCCAATTCTACGTTCCGGGCAACCTAGGCTTCACTCTAGGGCGTTGCTCCACCAGATCGAATAGTTAGTGCCTTAGAAGTCAACGCCAGAAGCATAAAATACAATATAAATACAACAGCTTTTCCATCGTATAAAACGAATAATTGCAACCAGTATGAAACTTATGGTCATTTCTACTTTCCGAGCAACCTAGGCTTCACCCTAGGGCGTTGCTCCAACAGATTGAATTTTTAGGGCCTTAGAAGTTCACGCCCGAACCATAAAATGCAAAAAAAATACAACAGTGTTTCCATCATATAACAGGAATAATTGCGACCAGTTTGAAAGTGATGGCCAATTCTACGTTCCGGGCAACCTAGCCTTCACTCCAGGGCGTTGCTCCACCAGATCGAATGGTTAGTGCCCTAGAATTCAACGCCAGAAGCATAAAATACAATATAAATACAACAGTTTTTCCATCGTATAAAACGAGTAATTGCAGCCAGTATGAAACTTATGGTCATTTCTACTCTCCGAGCAACCTAGGCTTCACCCTAGGGCGTTGCTCCAACAGATTGAATAGTTAGGGCCTTAGAAGTCAACGCCCGAACCATAAAATGCAAGAAAAGTACAACATTGTTTCCATCATATATCAGGAATAATTGCAACCAGTTTGAAAGTGATGGCCAATTCTACGTTCCGGGCAACCTAGGCTTCACACTAGGGCGTTGCTCCACCAGATCGAATAGCTAGTGCCTTAGAAGTCAACGCCAGAAGCATAAAATACAATATAAATACAACAGTTTTCAATCGTATAAAACGAATAATTGCAACCAGTATGAAACTTATGGTCATTTCTACTTTCCGAGCAACCTAGGCTTTACCCTAGGGCGTTGCTCCAACAGATTGAATAGTTAGGGCCTTAGAAGTCAACGCCCGAACCATAAAATGCAAAGAAAATACAACAGTGTTTCCATCATATAACAGGAATAATTTCGACCAGTTTGAAAGTGATGGCCAATTCTACGTTCCGAGCAACCTAGGCTTCACTCTAGGGCGTTGCTCCACCAGATCGAATAGTTAGGTCCTTAGAAGTAAACGCCAGAAGCATAAAACACGATATAAATACAACAGCTTTTCCATCGTATAAAAGGATTAATTGCAACCAGTTTGAACGTGATGGTCATTTCTCCTTTCCGGGCAACCTAGGCTTCACTCTTAGGCGTTGCTCCACTAGATCGAACAGCTAGGGCCTTAGTAGTCAACGCCAGAAGCATAAAATACAATATAAAAACAACAGTTCTTCCATCGTATAGAACGAATAATTGCAACCAGTATGAAACTTATGGTCATTTCTACTTTCCGAGCAACCTAGGCTTCACCCTAGGGCTGTGCTCCAACAGATTGAATAGTTAGGGCCTTAGAAGTCAACGCCCGAAGCATAAAATGCAATAAAAGTACAACAGTGTTTCAATAATATAACAGAGATAATTGCAACCAGTTTGAAAGTGATGGCCAATTCTACGTTCCGGGCAACCTAGGCTTCACTCTAGGGCGTTGCTCCACCAGATCGAATAGTTAGTGCCTTAGAAGTCAACGCCAGAAGCATAAAATACAATATAAATACAACAGCTTTTCCATCGTATAAAACGAATAATTGCAACCAGTATGAAACTTATGGTCATTTCTACTTTCCGAGCAACCTAGGCTTCACCCTAGGGCGTTGCTCCAACAGATTGAATTTTTAGGGCCTTAGAAGTTCACGCCCGAACCATAAAATGCAAAAAAAATACAACAGTGTTTCCATCATATAACAGGAATAATTGCGACCAGTTTGAAAGTGATGGCCAATTCTACGTTCCGGGCAACCTAGCCTTCACTCCAGGGCGTTGCTCCACCAGATCGAATGGTTAGTGCCCTAGAATTCAACGCCAGAAGCATAAAATACAATATAAATACAACAGTTTTTCCATCGTATAAAACGAGTAATTGCAGCCAGTATGAAACTTATGGTCATTTCTACTCTCCGAGCAACCTAGGCTTCACCCTAGGGCGTTGCTCCAACAGATTGAATAGTTAGGGCCTTAGAAGTCAACGCCCGAACCATAAAATGCAAGAAAAGTACAACATTGTTTCCATCATATATCAGGAATAATTGCAACCAGTTTGAAAGTGATGGCCAATTCTACGTTCCGGGCAACCTAGGCTTCACTCTAGGGCGTTGCTCCACCAGATCGAATAGCTAGTGCCTTAGAAGTCAACGCCAGAAGCATAAAATACAATATAAATACAACAGTTTTCAATCGTATAAAACGAATAATTGCAACCAGTATGAAACTTATGGTCATTTCTACTTTCCGAGCAACCTAGGCTTTACCCTAGGGCGTTGCTCCAACAGATTGAATAGTTAGGGCCTTAGAAGTCAACGCCCGAACCATAAAATGCAAAGAAAATACAACAGTGTTTCCATCATATAACAGGAATAATTTCGACCAGTTTGAAAGTGATGGCCAATTCTACGTTCCGAGCAACCTAGGCTTCACTCTAGGGCGTTGCTCCACCAGATCGAATAGTTAGGTCCTTAGAAGTAAACGCCAGAAGCATAAAACACGATATAAATACAACAGCTTTTCCATCGTATAAAAGGATTAATTGCAACCAGTTTGAACGTGATGGTCATTTCTCCTTTCCGGGCAACCTAGGCTTCACTCTAGGGCGTTGCTCCACTAGATCGAACAGCTAGGGCCTTAGTAGTCAACGCCAGAAGCATAAAATACAATATAAAAACAACAGTTCTTCCATCGTATAGAACGAATAATTGCAACCAGTATGAAACTTATGGTCATTTCTACTTTCCGAGCAACCTAGGCTTCACCCTAGGGCTGTGCTCCAACAGATTGAATAGTTAGGGCCTTAGAAGTCAACGCCCGAAGCATAAAATGCAATAAAAGTACAACAGTGTTTCAATAATATAACAGAAATAATTGCAACCAGTTTGAAAGTGATGGCCAATTCTACGTTCCGGGCAACCTAGGCTTCACTCTAGGGCGTTGCTCCACCAGATCGAATAGTTAGTGCCTTAGAAGTCAACGCCAGAAGCATAAAATACAATATAAATACAACAGCTTTTCCATCGTATAAAACGAATAATTGCAACCAGTATGAAACTTATGGTCATTTCTACTTTCCGAGCAACCTAGGCTTCACCCTAGGGCGTTGCTCCAACAGATTGAATTTTTAGGGCCTTAGAAGTTCACGCCCGAACCATAAAATGCAAAAAAAATACAACAGTGTTTCCATCATATAACAGGAATAATTGCGACCAGTTTGAAAGTGATGGCCAATTCTACGTTCCGGGCAACCTAGCCTTCACTCCAGGGCGTTGCTCCACCAGATCGAATGGTTAGTGCCCTAGAATTCAACGCCAGAAGCATAAAATACAATATAAATACAACAGTTTTTCCATCGTATAAAACGAGTAATTGCAGCCAGTATGAAACTTATGGTCATTTCTACTCTCCGAGCAACCTAGGCTTCACCCTAGAGCGTTGCTCCAACAGATTGAATAGTTAGGGCCTTAGAAGTCAACGCCCGAAGCATAAAATGCAATAAAAATACAACAGTGTTTCCATAATATAACAGGAATAAGTGCAACCAGGTTGAAAGTGATGGCCAATTCTACGTCCCGGGCAACCTAGGCTTCACTCTAGGGCGTTGCTTCACCAGATCGAATAGTTAGTGCCTTAGAAGTCAACGCCAGAAGCATAAAATACAATATAAATACAACAGCTTTTCCATCGTATAAAACGAATAATTGCAACCAGTATGAAACTTATGGTCATTTCTACTTTCCGAGCAACCTAGGCTTCACCCTAGGGCGTTGCTCCAACAGATTGAATAGTTAGGGCCTTATAAGTCTACGCCCGAACCATAAAATGCAAAAAAAATACAACAGTGTTTCAATCATATAACAGGAATAATTGTGACCAGTTTGAAAGTGATGGCCAATTCTACGTTCCGGGCAACCTAGGCTTCACTCTAGGGCGTTGCTCCACCAGATCGAGTAGTTAGTGCCCTAGAATTCAACTCCAGAAGCATAAAATACAATATAAATACAACAGTTTTTCCATCGTATGAAACAAATAATTGCAACCTGTATGAAACTTATGGTCATTTCTACTTTCAGAGCAACCTAGGCTTCACCCTAGGGCGTTGCTCCAACGGATTGAATAGTTAGGGCCTTAGAAGTCAACGCCCGAACCATAAAATGCAAAGAAAATACAACAGTGTTTCCATCATATAACAGGAATGATTGCAACCAGTTTGAAAGTGATGGCCAATTCTCCGTTCCGGGCAACCTAGGTTTCACTCCAGGGCGTTGCTCCACTAGATCGAACAGCTAGGGCCTTAGAAGTCAACGCCAGAAGCATAAAATACAATATAAATACAACAGTTCTTCCATCGTATAGAACGGATAATTGCAACCAGTATGAAACCTATGGTCATTTCTACTTTCCGAGCAACCTAGGCTTCACTCTAGGGCGTTGCTCCACTAGATCGAACAGCTAGGGCCTTAGAAGTCAACGCCAGAAGCATAAAATACAATATAAATACAACAGTTTTTCCATCGTATAAAACGAGTAATTGCAACCAGTATGAAACTTATGGTTATTTCTACTTTCCGAGCAACCTAGGCTTCACCCTAGGGCGTTGCTCCAACAGATTGAATAGTTAGGGCCTTAGAAGTCAACGCCAGAAGCATAAAACACGATATAAATAAAACAGTTTTTCTATCGTATAAAACGAATAATCGCAAGCAGTATGAAAGTTATGGTCATATCTACTTTCCGAGCAACCTAGGCTTCACCCTAGGGAGTTGCACCACCAGATTGAATAGTTAGGGCCTTAAAAGTCAATGCCCGAAGCATAAAATGCAATAAAAATACCACAGTTTTTCCATCGTTATACAGGAATAACTGCAACCAGTGTGAATGTACTGGTCATTTCTACGTTCAGGATAACCTAGGCTTCACTCTAGGGCGTTGTTCCACCAGATCGAACAGTTAGGGCCTAACAAGTCAACGCCAGAAGTATAAAATACAATGTAAATATAACAGATTTTCCATCGTATAAATCGAATGATAGCAACCAGTGTGAAAGTTATGGTCATTTCTACGTTCCGGGCAACCTAGGCTTCACTCTAGGGCGTTGCTCCACCAGATCGAATAGTTAGGGCCTTAGAAGTCAACGCCCGAAGCATAAAATGCAAAATAAATAAAACAGTTTTTCCATCGTATAAAACGAGTAATTGCTACCAGTGTGAAAGTTATGGTCATTTCTACGTTCCGCGCAACCTGGGCTTTACCCTAGGGCGTTGTTCCACGAGATGGAATAGCTAGGGACTTAGAATTCAACGCCATAAGGATAAAATACGATATAAATACAACAGCTTTTACATCGTATAAAACGAATAATTGCAACCAGTGTGGAAGTTATGGTCATTTCTACGTTCCGGGCAACCTAGGCTTCACTCTAGGGCGTTGCTCGACCAGATCGAATAGCTGGGGCCTTAGAAGTCAACGCCCGAAGCATACAATGCAATAAAAATACAACAGTTTTTCCATCATATAACAGGAATAATTGCAACCAGTTTGAAAGTGATGGTCATTTCTACGTTCCGGGCAACCTAGGCTTCACTCTAGGGCGTTGCTCCGCCAGATCGAACAGTTAGGGCCTTAGAAGTCAACGCCCGAAGCATAAAATACAAAATAAATAGTACAGTTTTTCAGCCGTATAAAACGAATAATATCTACCAGTGTGGAAGTTATGGGCATTTCTACTTTCCGGGCAACCTAGGCTTCACCCTAGGGAGTTGTTCCACCAGATGGAATAGTTAGGGCCTAAGAAGTCAACGCCAGAAGCATAAAACACGATATAAATACAACAGTTTTTCCATCGTATAAAACGAATAATCGCAAGCAGTATGAAAGTTATGGTCATATCTACTTTCCGAGCAACCTAGGCTTCACCCTAGGGAGTTGCACCACAAGATTGAATAGTTAGGGCCTTAAAAGTCAATGCCCGAAGCATAAAATGCAATAAAAATACAACAGTTTTTCCATCGTATAACAGGAATAATTGCAACCAGTGTGAAAGTAATGGTCATTCCTACGTTCCGGGCAACCTAGGTTTCACTCCAGGCGTTGCTCCACCTGATCTAATAGTTAGGTCATAAGAAGTCAACGCCAGAAGCATAAAATACGATATAAATACAACAGCTTTTCAATCGTATAAAACGAATAATTGCAACCAGTGTGAAAGTTATGGACATTTCTACATTCCGGCCAACCTAGGCTTCACTCTAGGGCGTTGCTCCACCAGACGGAATAGTTACGGCCTTAGAAGTCAGCGCCAGAAGCATAAAATACAATAAAGATGCAACAGTTTTTCCATCGTTTAACAGGAATAACTGCAACCAGTGTGAATGTACTGGTCATTTCTACGTTCCGGATAACCTAGGTTTCACTCTAGGGCGTTGCTCTACCAGATCGAATAGCTAAGGACTTAGAATTCAACGCCAGAAGGATAAAATACAATATAAGTACAACAGTTATTCCATCGTATAAAATGAATAGTTGCAATCATTGTAAAAGAAATGGTCATTTCTACGTTCCGGGCAACCTAGGCGTCACTCTAGGGCGTTGCTCCACCAGATCTAATAGCTACGGCCTTAGAAGTCAACGCCAGAGGCATAAAATACAATATAAATACAACAGCTTTTCCATCGTACAAAATGAATAATAGCAAACAGTGTGAAAGTAATTGTCATTTCTACGTTCCGGGCAACCTAGGCTTCCATCTAGGTCGTTGCTCCACCAGATCAAATAGCTAGCGACTTAGAATTAAACGCCAGAAGCATAGAATACAATAAAAATGCAACAGTTTTTCCTTCTTATAACAGGAATAATTGCAACCAGTTTGAAAGTGATGGTCATTTCTACGTTCCGGGCAACCTAGGTTTCACTCCAGGGCGTTGCTCCACCAGTTCGAGTAGTTAGGTCATAAGAAGTCAACTCCAGAAGCATAAAATACGATATAAATACAACAGCTTTTGCATCGTATAAAACGAATAATTGCAACCAGTGTGAAAGTAATGGTCATTTCTACGTTCCGAGCAAGCTAGGCGCCACTATAGGGCGTTGCTCCACCAGATCGGATAGCTAGGGACTTAGAATTCATCGCTAAAAGCATAAAATACAATTAAAATACAACAGTTTTTCCATTGTTTTACAGGAATAACTGCAACCAGTGTGAATGTACTGGTCATTTCTACGTTCCGGATAACCTAGGCTTCACTCTAGGGCGTTGTTCCACCAGATCGAACAGTCAGGGCCTAAGAAGTCAACGCCAGAAGCATAAAAGACAATATAAATACAACAGCTTTTCCATCGTATATAATGTATATTTGCAAACAGTGTGAAAGTAATGGTCATTTCTACGTTCCGGCTAACCTAGGCATCACTCTAGGGCGTTGCTCCACCAGACGGAATAGTTACGGCCTTAGAAGTCAGCGCCAGAAGTATAAAATACAATAAAGATGCAACAGTTTTTCCATCGTTTAACAGGAATAACTGCAACCAGTGTGAATGTACTGGTCATTTCTACGTTCCGGATAACCTAGGTTTCACTCTAGGGCGTTGCTCTACCAGATCGAATAGCTAGGGACTTAGAATTCAACGCCAGAAGGATAAAATACAATATAAGTACAACAGTTATTCCATCGTATAAAATGAATAGTTGCAAACATTGTAAAAGAAATGGTCATTTCTACGTTCCGGGCAACCTAGGCGTCACTCTAGGGCGTTGCTCCACCAGATCTGATAGCTACGGCCTTAGAAGTCAACGCCAGAAGCATAAAATACGATATAAATGCAACAGCTTTTACATTGTATAAAACGAATAATTGCATCCAGTGTGGAAGTTATGGTCATTTCTACGTTCCGGGCAACCTAGGCTTCACTCTAGGGCGTTGCTCGACCAGATCGAACAGTTAGAGCCTTAGAAGTCAACGCCCGAAGCATAAAATACAAAATAAATTGTACAGTTTTTCAATCGTATAAAACGAATAATTTCTACCAGTGTGGAAGTTATGGGCATTTCTACTTTCCGGGCAACCTAGGCTTCACCCTAGGGAGTTGTTCGACCAGATGGAATAGTCAGGGCCTAAGAAGTCAACGCCAGAAGAACACAACACGATATAAATACAACAGTTTTTCCACCGTATAAAACGAATAATCGCAAGCAGTATGAAAGTTATGGTCATATCTACTTTCCGAGCAACCTAGTCTTCACCCTAGGGAGTTGCACCACTAGATTGAATAGTTAGGGCCTTAAAAGTCAATGCCCGAAGCATAAAATGCAATAAGAATCCAACAGTTTTTCCATCGTATAACAGGAATAATTGCAACCAGTGTGAAGGTAATGGTCATTCCTACGTTCCGGGCAACCTAGGTTTCACTCCAGGGCGTTGCTCCACCAGGTCGAATAGTTAGGTCATAAGAAGTGAACGCCAGAAGCATAAAATACGATATAAATACAACAGCTTTTCAATCGTATAAAACGAATAATTGCAACCAGTGTGAAAGCTATGGACATTTCTACATTGCGGCCAACCTAGGCTTCACCCTAGGGCGTTGCTCCACCAGATCGAATAGTTAGGGCCTTAGAAGTCAACGCCCGAAGCATAAAATGCAAAATAAATAAAACAGTTTTTCCATCGTATAAAACGAGTAATTGCTACCAGTGTGAAAGTTATGGTCATTTCTACGTTCCAGGCAACGTTGGCTTCACCCTAGGTCGTTGTTCCACCAGATGGAATAGTTAGGGCCTAAGAAGTCAACGCCAGAAGCATAAAATACAATATAAATATAACAGTTTTTCCATCGTATGAAACGAATAATACAAACCAGTGTGAAGGATATGGTCATTTCTACCTTCCCGGCAACCTAGGCTTCACCCTAGAGCGTTGCACCTACAGATTGAATAGTTAGGGCCTCAGAAGTCAACGCCCGAAGCATAAAATACAAAATAAATAGAACAGTTTTTCCATCGTATAAAACGAATAGTTGCTACCGGTGTTAGAGTTATGGCCATTTCTACGTTCCGGGTAACCTAGGTTTCACTCCAGGGCGTTGCTCCACCAGTTCGAATAGTTAGGTCATAAGAAGTCAACGCCAGAAGCATAAAATACGTTATAAATACAACAGCTTTTGCATCGTATAAAACGAATAATTGCAACCAGTGTGAAAGGAATGGTCATTTCTACGTTCCGAGCAAGCTAGACGTCACTCTAGGGCGTTGCTCCACCAGATCGAATAGCTAGGGACTTAGAATTCATCGCTAAAAGCATAAAATACAATTAAAATACAACAGTTTTTCCATTGTTTTACAGGAATAACTGCAACCAGTGTGAATGTACTGGTCATTTCTACGTTCTGGATAACCTAGGTTTCACTCTAGGGCGTTGCTCCACCAGATCAAATAGCTAGCGACTTAGAATTAAACGCCAGAAGCATAGAATACAATAAAAATTCAATAGTTTTTCCATCGTATAACAGGAATAATTGCAACCAGTGTGAATGTAATGGTCATTTCTACGTTCCGGGCAACCTAGGTTTCACTCTAGGGCGTTGCTCCACCAGGCCGAGTAGTTAGGGCCAAAGAAGTCAACGCCAGAAGCATAAAATACGATATAAATACAACAGCTTTTCCATCGTATAAAAGGAATAATTGCAAACAGTGTGAAAGTAATGGTCATTTCTACGTTCCGGGCAACCTAGGCTTCACTCTACGGCGATGTTCCACCAGATCGAATAGGTAGGGCCTAAGAAGTCAACACCAGAAGGATAAAATACAAAATAAATACAACAGCCTTTACACCGTATAAAACGAATAATTGCAACCTGTGTGAAGGTTATGGTCATATCTACGTTCCGGGCAACCTAGGCTTCACTGTCGGGCGTTGCTCCACCAGATCGAAATGTTAGGGCCCAAGAAGTCTACGCCCGAAGCATAAAATACGATATAAATACAACAGCATTTCCATCGTATTAAATGAATAATTGCAAACAGTGTGAAAGTAGTGGTCATTTCTACGTTCCGGGCAACCTAGGCTTCACTGTATGGCGTTCTTCCACCACATCGAATAGCTACGGCCTCAGAAGTCCACGCCTGAAGCATAAAATAGAATAAAAATACAACAGTCTTTTCATCGTATAACAGGAATAATTGCAACAAGCGTGAAACTAATGATCATTTCGGCGTTTCGGGCATCCTAGACTTAACTCTGAGGCACTGCTCCACCAGATCGAACATTTAGGGCCTTAGAAGTCAACGCCAGAAGCATAAAATACAATATAAATACAACAGTTTTTCCATCGTATAAAACGAATAATTGCAACCAGTATGCAACTTATGGTCATTTCTACATTCCGAGCAACCTAGGCTTCACTCTAGGGCGTTGCTCCACCAGATCGGATAGTTACGGCCTAAGAAGTCAACGCCAGAAGCATAAAATACGATCAAGATGCAACAGTTTTTCCATCGTATAAAACGAATAATTGCAAGCAGTGTGAAAGTAATGGTCATTTCTACGTTCCGGGCAACCTAGGCTTCAGTCTACGGCGATGTTCCACCAGATCGAATAGGTAGGGCCTAAGAAGTCAACACCAGAAGAATATAATACAAAATAAATACAACAGCCTTTACACCGTATAAAACGAATAATTGCAACCTGTGTGAAAGTTATGGTCATATCTACGTTCCGGGCAACCTAGGCTTCACTGTCGGGCGTTGCTCCACCTGATCGAAATGTTAGGGCCTAAGAAGTCTACGCCCGAAGCATAAAATACGATATAAATACAACAGCATTTCCATCGTATTAAATGAATAATTGCAAACAGTGTGAAAGTAGTGGTCATTTCTACGTTCCGGGCAACCTAGGCTTCACTGTATGGCGTTCTTCCATCACATCGAATAGCTACGGCCTCAGAAGTCCACGCCTGAAGCATAAACTAGAATAAAAATACAACAGTCTTTTCATCGTATAACAGGAATAATTGCAACAAGCGTGAAAGTAATGATCATTTCGGCGTTTCGGGCATCCTAGACTTAACTCTGAGGCATTGCTCCACCAGATCGATTATTTAGGGCCTTAGAAGTCAACGCCAGAAGCATAAAATACAATATAAATACAACAGTTTTACCATCGTATAAGACGAATAATTGCAACCAGTATGCAACTTATGGTCATTTCTACATTCCGAGCAACCTAGGCTTCACTCTAGGGCGTTGCTCCACCAGATCGGATAGTTACGGCCTAAGAAGTCAAAGCCAGAAGCATAAAATACGATCAAGATGCAACAGTTTTTCCATCGTATAAAACGAATAATTGCAAGCAGTGTGAAAGTAATGGTCATTTCTACGTTCCGGGCAACCTAGGCTACACTCTACGACGTTGTTCCACCAGATCGAATAGTTAGGCCCTAAGGAGTCAACGCCTGAAGTATTTAAATACAATAAAAATACAACAGTCTTTCCATTCTATAACAGGAATAATTGCAACCCGTGTGATAGTGATGGTCATTTCTACGTTCGAGGCAATCTAGGCTTTACTCTAGGGCGTTGCTCCACAAGATCGAACAGTTAGGGCCTAAGATTTGAACGCCAGAAGCATAAAATGCAATAAAAATACAACAGTTTTTCCATCGTATAGCAGGAACAATTTGCAACCAGTGTGATAGTAGTGGTCATTTCTACGTTCCGGGCAACCCAGGTTTCACTCCAGGGCGTTGCTCCACCAGATCGAATAGTTACGGCCTAAGAAGTCAACGCCAGAAGCATAAAATACAAAATAAATACAACAGCCTTTACACCGTATAAAACGAATAATTGCAACCTGTGTGAAGGTTATTGTCATATCTACGTTCCGGGCAACCTAGGCTTCACTGTCGGGCGTTGCTCCACCAGATCGAAATGTTAGGGCCTAAGAAGTCAACGCCCGAAGCATAAAATACGATATAAATACAACAGCATTTCCATCGTATTAAATGAACAATTGCAAACAGTGTGAAAGTAGTGGTCATTTCTGCGTTCCGGGCAACCTAGGCTTCACTGTATGGCGTTCTTCCACCACATCGAATAGCTACGGCCTCAGAAGTCCACGCCTGAAGCATAAAATACAATAAAAATACAACAGTCTTTTCATCGTATAACAGGAATAATTGCAACAAGCGTGAAAGTAATGATCATTTCAGCGTTTCGGGCATCCTAGACTTAACTCTGAGGCATTGCTCCACCAAATCGAATAATTAGGGCCTTAGAAGTCAACGGCAGAAGCATAAAATACAATATAAATACAACAGTTTTTCCATCGTATAAAACGAATAATTGCAACCAGTATGAAACTTATGGTCATTACTGCTTTGCGAGCAACCTAGGCTTCACCCTAGGGCGTTGCTCCAACAGATTGAATAGTTAGGGCCTTAGAAGTCAACGCCCGAAGCATAAAATACAAAATAAATAGAATGGTTTTTCCATTGTATAAAACGAATAATAGCTACCAGTGTAAAAGCTATGGTCATTTCTACGTTCCAGGCAACCTAGGCTTCACTGTATGGCGTTCTTCCACCACATCGAATAGCTATGGCCTCAGAAGTCAACGCCTGAAGTATTTAAATACAATAAAAATACAACAGTCTTTCCATTCTATAACAGGAATAATTGCAACCCGTGTGATAGTGATGGTCATTTCTACGTTCGAGGCAACCTAGGCTTTACTCTAGGTCGTTGCTCCACAAGATCGAACAGTTAGGGACTAAGAAGTCAACGCCAGAAGCATAAAATACAATATAAATATAACAGTTTTTCCATCTTATAAAACGAATAATAGCAACCAGTGTGAAAGTTATGGTCCATTCTACGTTACGGGCAACCTAGGTTTCACTCCAGGGCGTTGCTCCACCAGATCGAATAGTTACGGCCTAAGAAGTCAACGCCAGAAGCATAAAATACGATAAAGATGCAACAGTTTTTCCTTCGTATAAAATGAATAATTGCAAACAGTGAAAGATATGGACATTTCTACGTTCCGGGCTACATAGGCTTCACTCTATGGCGTATTTCCACCACATCGAATAGCAACGGCCTCAGAAGTCAACGCCAGAAGCATAAAATACAATATAAATATAACAGCTTTTCCATCGTATAAAACGAATAATTGCTACCAGTGTAAAAGTTATGGTCATTTGTACGTTCCGGGCAACCTAGGCTTTACTGTATGGCGTTCTTCCACCACATCGAATAGCTACGGCCTCAGAAGTCAACGCCTGAAGTATAAAATACCAAAAAAAATACAACAGTCTTTCCATCCTATAACAGGAATAATTGCAACCCGTGTGAAAGTGATGTTCATTTCTACGTTCCAGGCAACCTAGGCTTCACTCTAGGGCGTTGTTCCACCAGATCGAATTGTTAGGGCCTAAGAAGTCAACGCCAGAAGCATAAGATACAATATAAATATAACAGTTTTTCCATCGTGTGGAACGAATAATAGCAACCAGTGTGAAAGTTATGGTCATTTCTACGTTCCGTGCAACCTAGGCTTTACTCTAGGGCGTTGCTCCACCAGATCAAACAGTTAGGGCCTTAGAAGTCAACGCCCGAAGCATTATATACAAAATAAATAGAACAGTTTTTCCATTGTATAAAACGAATAATTGCTACCAGTGTGAAAGTTATGGTCATTTCTACGCACCGGGCAGCCTAGGCTTCACTCTAGGGCGTTGCTCTACCAGATCGAACAGTTAGGGCCTAAGAAGTCAACGCCAGAAGCATAAAATACAATATAAATATAACAGTTTTTCCATCGTATAAAACGAATAATTGCAACCAGTATGAAACTTATGGTCATTTCTACGTTCCGGGCAACCTAGGCTTCACTGTATGGCGTTCTTGCACCGCATCGAATAGCTACGGCATCAGAAGTCAACGCCTGAAGTTTAAAATACAATAAAAATACAACAGTATTTCCATCCTATAACAGGAATGAGTGCAACCCGTGTGAAAGTGATGGTCATTTCTACGTTCCAGGCAACCTAGGCTTCACACCAGGGCGTTGTTCCACAAGATCGAATAGTTAGGACCTAAGAAGTCAACGCCAGAAGCATAAAATACAATATAAATATAACAGTTTCTCCACCGTATAAAACGAATAATAACAACCAGTGTGAAAGTTATGATCATTTCTACGTTCCGGGCAACCTAGGCTTCACTTTAGGGCATTGCTCCACCAGATCAAACAGTTAGGGCCTTAGAAGTCAACGCCCGAAGCATTAAATACAAAATAAATAGAACAGTTTTTCCATTGTATAAGACGAATAATTGCTACCAGTGTAAAAGTTATGGTCATTTTTACGTTCCGGGCAACCTAGGCTTCACTCTAGGGCGGTGCTCCACCTGATCGAATAGTTAGGGCCTTAGAAGTCAACGCCAGAAGCATAAAATACAATATAAATAAAACAGTTTTTCCATCGTATAAAACGAATAATTGCAACCAGTATGAAACTTATGGACATTTCTACTTTCCGAGCAGCCTAGGCTTCACCCTAGGCCGTTGCTCCAACAGATTGTATAGTTAGGGCCTTAGAAGTCAACGCCCGAACCATAAAATGCAAAAAAAATACAACAGTGTTTCCATCATATGTCAGGAATAATTGCAACCAGTTTGAAAGTGATGGCCAATTCTACGTTCCGGGCAACCTAGGCTTCACTCTATTGCGTTGCTCCACCAGATCGAATAGTTAGTGCCTTAGAAGTCAACGCCAGAAGCATAAAATACAATATAAATACAACAGTTTTTCCATCGTATAAAACGAATAATTGCAACCAGTATGAAACTTATGGACATTTCTATTTTCCGAGCAACCTAGGCTTCACCCTAGGGCGTTGCTCCAACAGATTGAATAGTTAGGGCCTTAGAAGTCAACGCCCGAACCATAAAATGCAAGAAAAATACAACATTGTTTCCATCATATATCAGGAATAATTGCAACCAGTTTGAAAGTGATGGCCAATTCTACGTTCCGGGCAACCTAGGCTTCACTCTAGGGCGTTGCTCCACCAGATCGAATAGCTAGTGCCTTAGAAGTCAACGCCAGAAGCATAAAATACAATATAAATACAACAGTTTTCAATCGTATAAAACGAATAATTGCAACCAGTATGAAACTTATGGTCATTTCTACTTTCCGAGCAACCTAGGCTTTACCCTAGGGCGTTGCTCCAACAGATTGAATAGTTAGGGCCTTAGAAGTCAACGCCCGAACCATAAAATGCAAAGAAAATACAACAGTGTTTCCATCATATAACAGGAATAATTTCGACCAGTTTGAAAGTGATGGCCAATTCTACGTTCCGAGCAACCTAGGCTTCACTCTAGGGCGTTGCTCCACCAGATCGAATAGTTAGGTCCTTAGAAGTAAACGCCAGAAGCATAAAACACGATATAAATACAACAGCTTTTCCATCGTATAAAAGGATTAATTGCAACCAGTTTGAACGTGATGGTCATTTCTCCTTTCCGGGCAACCTAGGCTTCACTCTAGGGCGTTGCTCCACTAGATCGAACAGCTAGGGCCTTAGTAGTCAACGCCAGAAGCATAAAATACAATATAAAAACAACAGTTCTTCCATCGTATAGAACGAATAATTGCAACCAGTATGAAACTTATGGTCATTTCTACTTTCCGAGCAACCTAGGCTTCACCCTAGGGCTGTGCTCCAACAGATTGAATAGTTAGGGCCTTAGAAGTCAACGCCCGAAGCATAAAATGCAATAAAAGTACAACAGTGTTTCAATAATATAACAGAAATAATTGCAACAAGTTTGAAAGTGATGGCCAATTCTACGTTCCGGGCAACCTAGGCTTCACTCTAGGGCGTTGCTCCACCAGATCGAATAGTTAGTGCCTTAGAAGTCAACGCCAGAAGCATAAAATACAATATAAATACAACAGCTTTTCCATCGTATAAAACGAATAATTGCAACCAGTATGAAACTTATGGTCATTTCTACTTTCCGAGCAACCTAGGCTTCACCCTAGGGCGTTGCTCCAACAGATTGAATTTTTAGGGCCTTAGAAGTTCACGCCCGAACCATAAAATGCAAAAAAAATACAACAGTGTTTCCATCATATAACAGGAATAATTGCGACCAGTTTGAAAGTGATGGCCAATTCTACGTTCCGGGCAACCTAGCCTTCACTCCAGGGCGTTGCTCCACCAGATCGAATGGTTAGTGCCCTAGAATTCAACGCCAGAAGCATAAAATACAATATAAATACAACAGTTTTTCCATCGTATAAAACGAGTAATTGCAGCCAGTATGAAACTTATGGTCATTTCTACTCTCCGAGCAACCTAGGCTTCACCCTAGAGAGTTGCTCCAACAGATTGAATAGTTAGGGCCTTAGAAGTCAACGCCCGAAGCATAAAATGCAATAAAAATACAACAGTGTTTCCATAATATAACAGGAATAAGTGCAACCAGGTTGAAAGTGATGGCCAATTCTACGTCCCGGGCAACCTAGGCTTCACTCTAGGGCGTTGCTTCACCAGATCGAATAGTTAGTGCCTTAGAAGTCAACGCCAGAAGCATAAAATACAATATAAATACAACAGCTTTTCCATCGTATAAAACGAATAATTGCAACCAGTATGAAACTTATGGTCATTTCTACTTTCCGAGCAACCTAGGCTTCACCCTAGGGCGTTGCTCCAACAGATTGAATAGTTAGGGCCTTATAAGTCTACGCCCGAACCATAAAATGCAAAAAAAATACAACAGTGTTTCAATCATATAACAGGAATAATTGTGACCAGTTTGAAAGTGATGGCCAATTCTACGTTCCGGGCAACCTAGGCTTCACTCTAGGGCGTTGCTCCACCAGATCGAGTAGTTAGTGCCCTAGAATTCAACTCCAGAAGCATAAAATACAATATAAATACAACAGTTTTTCCATCGTATGAAACAAATAATTGCAACCTGTACGAAACTTATGGTCATTTCTACTTTCAGAGCAACCTAGGCTTCACCCTAGGGCGTTGCTCCAACGGATTGAATAGTTAGGGCCTTAGAAGTCAACGCCCGAACCATAAAATGCAAAGAAAATACAACAGTGTTTCCATCATATAGCAGGAGTGATTGCAACCAGTTTGAAAGTGATGGCCAATTCTCCGTTCCGGGCAACCTAGGTTTCACTCCAGGGCGTTGCTCCACTAGATCGAACAGCTAGGGCCTTAGAAGTCAACGCCAGAAGCATAAAATACAATATAAATACAACAGTTCTTCCATCGTATAGAACGGATAATTGCAACCAGTATGAAACCTATGGTCATTTCTACTTTCCGAGCAACCTAGGCTTCACTCTAGGGCGTTGCTCCACTAGATCGAACAGCTAGGGCCTTAGAAGTCAACGCCAGAAGCATAAAATACAATATAAATACAACAGTTTTTCCATCGTATAAAACGAGTAATTGCAACCAGTATGAAACTTATGGTTATTTCTACTTTCCGAGCAACCTAGGCTTCACCCTAGGGCGTTGCTCCAACAGATTGAATAGTTAGGGCCTTAGAAGTCAACGCCAGAAGCATAAAATACAATATAAATACAACAGTTTTCAATCGTATAAAACGAATAATTGCAACCAGTATGAAACTTGTGGTCATTTCTACTTTCGGAGCAACCTAGGCTTTACCCTAGGGCGTTGCTCCAACAGATTGAATAGTTAGGGCCTTAGAAGTCAACGCCCGAACCATAAAATGCAAAGAAAATACAACAGTGTTTCCATCATATAACAGGAATAATTGCAACCAGTTTGAAAGTGATGGCCAATTCTACGTTCCGGGCAACCTAGGTTTCACTCCAGGGCGTTGCTCCACCAGACCGAATAGTTACGGCCTAAGAAGTCAACGCCAGAAGCATAAAATACGATATAAATACAACAGCTTTTCCATCGTATAAAACGAATAATTGCAACCAGTATGAAACTTATGGTCATTTCTACTTTCCGAGCAACCTAGGCTTCACCCTAGGGCGTTGCTCCAACAGATTGAATAGTTAGGGCCTTAGAAGTCTACGCCCGAACCATAAAATGCAAAAAAAATACAACAGTGTTTCCATCATATAACAGGAATAATTTCGACCAGTTTGAAAGTGATGGCCAATTCTACGTTCCGAGCAACCTAGGCTTCACTCTAGGGCGTTGCTCCACCAGATCGAATAGTTAGGTCCTTAGAAGTAAACGCCAGAAGCATAAAACACGATATAAATACAACAGCTTTTCCATCGTATAAAACGAATAATTGCAACCAGTATGAAACTTATGGTCATTTCTACTTTCCGAGCAACCTAGGCTTCACCCTAGGGCGTTGCTCCAACAGATTGAATTTTTAGGGCCTTAGAAGTTCACGCCCGAACCATAAAATGCAAAAAAAATACAACAGTGTTTCCATCATATAACAGGAATAATTGCGACCAGTTTGAAAGTGATGGCCAATTCTACGTTCCGGGCAACCTAGCCTTCACTCCAGGGCGTTGCTCCACCAGATCGAATGGTTAGTGCCCTAGAATTCAACGCCAGAAGCATAAAATACAATATAAATACAACAGTTTTTCCATCGTATAAAACGAGTAATTGCAGCCAGTATGAAACTTATGGTCATTTCTACTCTCCGAGCAACCTAGGCTTCACCCTAGAGCGTTGCTCCAACAGATTGAATAGTTAGGGCCTTAGAAGTCAGCGCCCGAAGCATAAAATGCAATAAAAATACAACAGTGTTTCCATAATATAACAGGAATAAGTGCAACCAGGTTGAAAGTGATGGCCAATTCTACGTCCCGGGCAACCTAGGCTTCACTCTAGGGCGTTGCTTCACCAGATCGAATAGTTAGTGCCTTAGAAGTCAACGCCAGAAGCATAAAATACAATTTAAATACAACAGCTTTTCCATCGTATAAAACGAATAATTGCAACCAGTATGAAACTTATGGTCATTTCTACTTTCCGAGCAACCTAGGCTTCACCCTAGGGCGTTGCTCCAACAGATTGAATAGTTAGGGCCTTATAAGTCTACGCCCGAACCATAAAATGCAAAAAAAATACAACAGTGTTTCAATCATATAACAGGAATAATTGTGACCAGTTTGAAAGTGATGGCCAATTCTACGTTCCGGGCAACCTAGGCTTCACTCTAGGGCGTTGCTCCACCAGATCGAGTAGTTAGTGCCCTAGAATTCAACTCCAGAAGCATAAAATACAATATAAATACAACAGTTTTTCCATCGTATGAAACAAATAATTGCAACCTGTATGAAACTTATGGTCATTTCTACTTTCAGAGCAACCTAGGCTTCACCCTAGGGCGTTGCTCCAACGGATTGAATAGTTAGGGCCTTAGAAGTCAACGCCCGAACCATAAAATGCAAAGAAAATACAACAGTGTTTCCATCATATAACAGGAATGATTGCAACCAGTTTGAAAGCGATGGCCAATTCTCCGTTCCGGGCAACCTAGGTTTCACTCCAGGGCGTTGCTCCACTAGATCGAACAGCTAGGGCCTTAGAAGTCAACGCCAGAAGCATAAAATACAATATAAATACAACAGTTCTTCCATCGTATAGAACGGATAATTGCAACCAGTATGAAACCTATGGTCATTTCTACTTTCCGAGCAACCTAGGCTTCACTCTAGGGCGTTGCTCCACTAGATCGAACAGCTAGGGCCTTAGAAGTCAACGCCAGAAGCATAAAATACAATATAAATACAACCGTTTTTCCATCGTATAAAACGAGTAATTGCAACCAGTATGAAACTTATGGTTATTTCTACTTTCCGAGCAACCTAGGCTTCACCCTAGGGCGTTGCTCCAACAGATTGAATAGTTAGGGCCTTAGAAGTCAACGCCCGAAGCATAAAATACAAAATAAATAGACAGTTTTTCCATCATATAACCGGAATAATTGCAACCAGTTTGAACGTGATGGTCATTTCTACGTTCCGGGCAACCTCGGCTTCACTCTAGGGCGTTGCTCCACCAGATCGAATAGTTAGTGCCTCAGGAGTCAACGCCAGAAAAATAAAAAACAATATAAATACAACAGTTTTTCCTTCGTATAAAACGAATAATTGCAACCAGTCTGAAAGTTATGGTCATTTCTACTTTCCGGCAACCTAGGCTTCACTCTAGGGCGTTGCTCCACCAGATCGAATAGATAGAGCCTTAGAAGTCAACGTCACAAGCATAAAATACAATAAAGATGCAACAGTTTTTCCATCGTATAAAACGACTAATTGAAACCAGTGTGAGGGTATTGGTATGTCCTACGTTCCGAGCAAGCTTGGCTACACCCTAGGGTGTTGCTAAACCAGATCGAATAGTTAGGGCCTTAGAAGTCAACGCCCGAAGCATAAACTACAAAATAAATAGAACAGTTTTTCCATTGTATAAAACGAATAATTGCTACCATTGTGAAAGTTATGGTCATTTCTACGTGCCGGGCAACCTAGGCTTCACTCTAGGGCGTTGCTCCACCAGATCGAATAGTTAGGGCCTTAGAAGTCAACGCCAGAGGCATAAAATACAATAAAGATGCAACAGTTTTTCCATCGTATAAAACGAATAATTGAAACCAGTGTAAAAGTAATGGTCATTTCTACGTTCCGGGCAACCGAGGCTTCACCCTAGGGCGCTGCTCCACCAGAACGAATAGTTAGTGCCCTAGAAGTCGGCGCCAGAAGCATAAAATGCAATATAAATACAACAGTTTTTCCATCGTATAAAACGAATAATTGCAACCTGTATGAAAGTTATGGGCATTTCTACTTTACGGGCAACCTAGGCTTCACCCTAGGGCGTTGTTCCAACAGATTGAAGGGTTAGGGCCTTAGAAGTCAACGCCCGAAGCATGAAATACAAAATAAATAGAACAGTTGTTCCATCGTATAAAACGAATAATTGCTACCAGTTTGAAAGCTATGGTAATTTCTACGTTCCGGGCAACCTTGGTTTCACTCTATGGCGTTGCTCCACCAGATCGCATAGCTAGGGACTTAGAATTCAACGCCATAAGAATAAAATACAATATAAGTACAACAGTTTTTCCATCGTATAAAATGAATAATTGGAAACATTGTGAAAGTAATGGTCGTTTCTACGTTCCAGGCAACCTAGGCGTCACTCTAGGGCGTTACTCCACCACATCTAATAGCTACGGCCTTAGAAGTCAACGCTAGAAGCATAAAATACAATAAAAATGCAACAGTTTTTCCATCGTATAGCATGAATAATTGCAACGGGTGTGAATGTTATGGTCATTTCTACGTTCCGGGCAACCTAGGCTTGACTATAGGGTGTTGCTCCACCTGATCGAATAGGTATGGCCAAAGAAGTCAACGCCCGAAGCATAAAACACAAAATAAATAGAACAGCTTTTCCATTGTATAAAACGAATAATTGCTACCAGTGTGAAAGTTATGTTCATTTCTACGTTCCGGGCAACCTAGGCTTCACTCTAGGGCGTTGCTCCACCAGATCGAATAGTTAGGGCCTTAGAAGTCAACGCCCGAAGCATAAAATACAAAATAAATAGAACAGTTTTTCCATTGTATAATACGAATAATTGCTACCAGTGTGAAAGTTATGTTCATTTCTACGTTTCTGACAACCTAGGCTTCACTGTAGGGTGTTGCTCCACCAAATCGAATAGGTAGGGCCATAGAAGTCAACGCCAGAAGCATAAAATACAATATAAATACAACAGCTTTTCCATCGTATAAAACGAATAATTGCAACCAGTATGAAACATATGGTCATTTCTACTTTCCGAGCAACCTAGGCTTCACCCTAGGGCGTTGCTCCAACAGATTGAATAGTTAGGGCCTTATAAGTCTACGCCCGAACCATAAAATGCAAAAAAAATACAACAGTGTTTCAATCATATAACAGGAATAATTGCGACCAGTTTGAAAGTGATGGCCAATTCTACCTTCCGGGCAACCTAGGCTTCACTCTAGGGCGTTGCTCCACCAGATCGAGTAGTTAGTGCCCTAGAATTCAACTCCAGAAGCATAAAATACAATATAAATACAACAGTTTTTCCATCGTATGAAACAAATAATTGCAACCTGTATGAAACTTATGGTCATTTCTACTTTCAGAGCAACCTAGGCTTCACCCTAGGGCGTTGCTCCACCAGATCGAATAGATAGAGCCTTAGAAGTCAACGTCACAAGCATAAAATACAATAAAGATGCAACAGTTTTTCCATCGTATAAAACGACTAATTGAAACCAGTGTGAGGGTAATGGTATGTCCTACGTTCCGAGCAAGCTTGGCTACACCCTAGGGTGTTGCTAAACCAGATCGAATAGTTAGGGCCTTAGAAGTCAACGCCCGAAGCATAAACTACAAAATAAATAGAACAGTTTTTCCATTGTATAAAACGAATAATTGCTACCATTGTGAAAGTTATGGTCATTTCTACGTGCCGGGCAACCTAGGCTTCACTCTAGGGCGTTGCTCCACCAGATCGAATAGTTAGGGCCTTAGAAGTCAACGCCAGAGGCATAAAATACAATAAAGATGCAACAGTTTTTCCATCGTATAAAACGAATAATTGAAACCAGTGTAAAAGTAATGGTCATTTCTACGTTCCGGGCAACCGAGGCTTCACCCTAGGGCGCTGCTCCACCAGAACGAATAGTTAGTGCCCTAGAAGTCGGCGCCAGAAGCATAAAATACAATATAAATACAACAGTTTTTCCATCGTATAAAACGAATAATTGCAACCTGTATGAAAGTTATGGGCATTTCTACTTTACGGGCAACCTAGGCTTCACCCTAGGGCGTTGTTCCAACAGATTGAAGGGTTAGGGCCTTAGAAGTCAACGCCCGAAGCATGAAATACAAAATAAATAGAACAGTTGTTCCATCGTATAAAACGAATAATTGCTACCAGTTTGAAAGCTATGGTAATTTCTACGTTCCGGGCAACCTTGGTTTCACTCTATGGCGTTGCTCCACCAGATCGCATAGCTAGGGACTTAGAATTCAACGCCATAAGAATAAAATACAATATAAGTACAACAGTTTTTCCATCGTATAAAATGAATAATTGGAAACATTGTGAAAGTAATGGTCGTTTCTACGTTCCAGGCAACCTAGGCGTCACTCTAGGGCGTTACTCCGCCACATCTAATAGCTACGGCCTTAGAAGTCAACGCTAGAAGCATAAAATACAATAAAAATGCAACAGTTTTTCCATCGTATAGCATGAATAATTGCAACGGGTGTGAATGTTATGGTCATTTCTACGTTCCGGGCAACCTAGGCTTGACTATAGGGTGTTGCTCCACCTGATCGAATAGGTATGGCCAAAGAAGTCAACGCCCGAAGCATAAAACACAAAATAAATAGAACAGCTTTTCCATTGTATAAAACGAATAATTGCTACCAGTGTGAAAGTTATGTTCATTTCTACCTTCCGGGCAACCTAGGCTTCACTCTAGGGCGTTGCTCCACCAGATCGAGTAGTTAGTGCCCTAGAATTCAACTCCAGAAGCATAAAATACAATATAAATACAACAGTTTTTCCATCGTATGAAACAAATAATTGCAACCTGTATGAAACTTATGGTCATTTCTACTTTCAGAGCAACCTAGGCTTCACCCTAGGGCGTTGCTCCAACGGATTGAATAGTTAGGGCCTTAGAAGTCAACGCCCGAACCATAAAATGCAAAGAAAATACAACAGTGTTTCCATCATATAACAGGAATGATTGCAACCAGTTTGAAAGTGATGGCCAATTCTCCGTTCCGGGCAACCTAGGTTTCACTCCAGGGCGTTGCTCCACTAGATCGAACAGCTAGGGCCTTAGAAGTCAACGCCAGAAGCATAAAATACAATATAAATACAACAGTTCTTCCATCGTATAGAACGAATAATTGCAACCAGTATGAAAGTTGTGGTCATTTCTACTTTCCGGGCAACCTAGGCTTCACTCTAGGGCGTTGCTCCACCAGATCGAATAGTTAGGGCCTTAGAAGTCAACGCCAGAGGCATAAAATACAATAAAGATGCAACAGTTTTTCCATCGTATAAAACGAATAATTGAAACCAGTGTAAAAGTAATGGTCATTTCTACGTTCCGGGCAACCGAGGCTTCACCCTAGGGCGCTGCTCCACCAGAACGAATAGTTAGTGCCCTAGAAGTCGGCGCCAGAAGCATAAAATACAATATAAATACAACAGTTTTTCCATCGTATAAAACGAATAATTGCAACCTGTATGAAAGTTATGGGCATTTCTACTTTACGGGCAACCTAGGCTTCACCCTAGGGCGTTGTTCCAACAGATTGAAGGGTTAGGGCCTTAGAAGTCAACGCCCGAAGCATGAAATACAAAATAAATAGAACAGTTGTTCCATCGTATAAAACGAATAATTGCTACCATTGTGAAAGTTATGGTCATTTCTACGTGCCGGGCAACCTAGGCTTCACTCTAGGGCGTTGCTCAACCAGACCGAATAGTTAGACTATTTGCAACCGGTGTGAATGTTATGGTCATTTCTACGTTCCGGGCAACCTAGGCTTCACCCTAGGGCGCTGCTACACCAGATCGAATAGTTAGTGCCCTAGAAGTTAGCGCCACAAGCATAAAATACAATATAAATACAACAGTTTTTCCATCGTATAAAACGAATAATTGCAACCAGTGTGAAGGTAATGGTATGTCCTACGTTCCGAGCCAGCTTGGCTACACCCTAGGGTGTTGCTAAACCAGATCGAATAGTTAGGGCCTTAGAAGTCAATGCCCGAAGTATAAAATACAAAATAAATAGAACAGTTTTTCGTTCCAGGCAACCTAGGCGTCACTCTAGGGCGTTACTCCACCACATCTAATAGCTACGGCCTTAGAAGTCAACGCTAGAAGCATAAAATACAATAAAAATGCAACAGTTTTTCCATCGTATAGCATGAATAATTGCAACGGGTGTGAATGTTATGGTCATTTCTACGTTCCGGGCAACCTAGGCTTGACTGTGGGGTGTTGCTCCACCAGATCCAATAGGTATGGCCAAAGAAGTCAACGCCCGAAGCATAAAATACAAAATAAATAGAACAGCTTTTCCATTGTATAAAACGAATAATTGCTACCAGTGTGAAAGTTATGTTCATTTCTACGTTCCGGGCAACCTAGGCTTCACTCTAGGGCGGTGCTCCACCAGATCGAATAGTTAGGGCCTTAGAAGTCAACGCCCGAAGCATAAAATACAAAATAAATAGAACAGGTTTTCCATTGTATTAAACGAATAATTGCTACCAGTGTGAAAGTGATGGTCATTTCTACGTTCCGGGCGATCTAGGCTTCACTCTAGGGCGTTGTTCCACCAGATCGAAAAGTTAGGGCCTAAGAAGTCAACGCCAGAAGCATAAAGTACAATATAAATATAACAGTTTTTCCGTCGTATAAAACGAATAATAGCAACAAGTGTGAAACTTCTGGTCATTTCTACGTTCCGGGAAACCTAGGCCTCACTCTAGGGCGTTCCTCAACCAGACCGAATAGTTAGGGCCTTAGAAGTCAACGCCCGAAGCATAAAATACAAAATAAATAGAACAGCTTTTCCATCGTATAAGACGAATAATAGCAACCTGTATGAAAGTTGTGGTCATTTCTACTTTCCGGGCAACCTAGGCTACACCCTAGGGCGTTGCTACAAGAGATTTCATAGTTAGTGCCTTAGAAGTCAATGCCCGAAGCATAAAATGCAATAAAAATACAACAGTCTTTCCATCATATAACCGGAATAATTGCAACCAGTTTGAAAGTGATGGTTATTTCTACGTTCCGGGCAACCTCGGCATCACTCTAGGGCGTTGCTCCACCAGATCTAATAGTTAGTGCCTCAGAAGGCAACGCCAGAAGCATAAAATACAATATCAATACAACAGTTTTTCCATCGTATAAAACGAATAATTGCTACCGATGTGAAAGTTATGGTCATTTCTACGCTCCGGGCAACCTAGGCTTCACCCTAGGTCGTTGTTCCACCAGATGGAATAGTTAGGGCCTTAGAAGTCAACGCTCGAAGCATAAAATACAACAAAGATGCAACAGTTTTTCCATCGTATAAAACGAATAATAGCAACCAGTGTGAAAGTTCTGGACATTTCTACGTTCCGGGAAACCTAGGCTTCACCCTAGGGCGTTGCTCCAACAGATTGAATAGTTAGGGCCTTAGAAGTCAACGCCCGAAGCATAAAATACAAAATAAATAGGACAGTTTTTCCATCGTATAAAACGAATAATTGCTACCGGCGTGAAAGTTATGGTCATTTCTACGTTCCGGGAAACCCAGGCTTCACCCTAGGGCTTTGCTAGAACAGATTGAATAGTTAGGGCCTTATAAGTCAATGCCAGAAGCATAAAATGCAATAAAAATACAACAGCTTTTCCATCATATAACAGCAATAATTGCAACCAGTTTGAAAGTGATGGTCATTTCTACGTTCCGGGAAACCTAGGCTTCACCCTAGGGCGTTGCTCCAACAGATTGAATAGTTAGGGCCTTAGAAGTCAACGCCCGATGCATAAAATACAAAATAAATAGAACAGCTTTTCCACCGTATAAAACTAATAATTGCAACCAGTGTGAAAGTAATGGGCATTTCTACGTTCCGGGCAACCTAGGCTTCACTCTAGGGCGTTGCTCCACCACATCGAATAGCTACGGCCTTAGAAGTCAGCGCCAGAAGCATAAAATGTAATATAAATACAACAGTTTTTCCATCCTATAAAAGGATTAATTGCAACCAATTTGAAAGTGATGATCATTTCTACGTTCCGGGCAACCTAGGCTTCACTCTAGGGCGTTGCTCCACCAGATCGAACACTTAGGGCCTAAGAAGGCACCGCCAGAAGCATAAAATACAATATAAATATAACAGTTTTTCCATCGTATAAGACGAATAATAGCAACCTGTATGAAAGTTGTGGTCATTTCTACTTTCCGGGCAACCTAGGCTACACCCTAGGGCGTTGCTACAACAGATTTCATAGTTAGTGCCTTAGAAGTCAATGCCCGAAGCATAAAATGCAATAAAAATACAACAGTCTTTCCATCATATAACCGGAATAATTGCAACCAGTTTGAAAGTGATGGTCATTTCTACGTTCCGGGCAACCTCGGCATCACTCTAGGGCGTTGCTCCTCCAGATCTAATAGTTAGTGCCACAGAAGGCAACGCCAGAAGCATAAAATACAATATCAATACAACAGTTTTTCCATCGTATAAAACGAATAATTGCTACCGATGTGAAAGTTATGGTCATTTCTACGTTCCGGGCAACCTAGGCTTCACCCTAGGGCGTTGTTCCACCAGATGGAATAGTTAGGGCCTTAGAAGTCAACGCTCGAAGCATAAAATACAACAAAGATGCAACAGCTTTTCCATCGTATAAAACGAATAATAGCAACCAGTGTGAAAGTTCGGGACATTTCTACGTTCCGGGCAACCTAGGCTTCACTCTTGGACGTTGCTCCACCAGATCGAATAGCTAGGACCTTAGAAGTTGAAGCCAGAAACAGGAAATACAACAAGAATGCAGCATTTTTTCCATCGTATAGCATGAATAATTGCTACCAGTGTGAAAGTAATGATCATTTCGGCGTTTCGGGCATCCTAGACTTAACTATGAGGCATTACTCCACCAGATCGAGTAGCTAGGTCCTAAGAAGTCAACGCCAGAAGCATAAAATGCAATATTAATACAACAGCTTTTCCATCGTATAAAACGAATAATTGCAACCGGTGTGAATGTTATGGTCATTTCTACGTTCAGGGCAACCTAGGCTTCACCCTAGGGCGCTGCTCCACCAGATCGAATAGTTAGTGCCCTAGAAGTTAGCGCCACAAGCATAAAATACAATATAAATACAACAGTTTTTCCATCGTATAAAACGAATAATTGCAGCCAGTGTGAAGGTAATGGTATGTCCTACGTTCCGAGCCAGCTTGGCTACACCCTAGGGTGTTGCTAAACCAGATCGAATAGTTAGGGCCTTAGAAGTCAATGCCCGAAGCATAAAATACAAAATAAATAGAACAGTTTTTCCATTGTATAAAACGAATAATAGTAACCAGAGTGAAAATTATGGTCATTTCTACGTTCCGGGCAACTTAGGCTTCACTCTAGGGCGTTGCTCCACCACATCGAATAGCTACGGCCTTAGAAGGCAACGCCAGAAGCATAAAATACAATATAGATACAACAGTTTTTCCATTGTATAAAAAGAGTAATTGCATCCAGTGTGAAAGTTATGGACATTTCTACGTTCCGCGCAACATAGGCTTCACTCTTGGACGTTGCCCCACCATATCGAATACCTAGGACCTTAGAAGTCGAAAACAGAAACAGAAAATATAACAAGAATGCAACATTTCTTCCATCGTATAGCATGAATAATTGCTACCAGTGTGAAAGTAAAGATCATTTCGGCGTTTCGGGCATCCTAGACTTAACTGTGAGGCATTACTCCACCAGATCGAGTAGTTAGGGCCTAAGAAGTCAACGCCAGAAGCATAAAATGCAATATTAATACAACAGCTTTTCCATCGTATAAAACGAATAATTGCAACCGGTGTGAATGTTATGGTCATTTCTACGTTCCGGGCAACCTAGGTTTCACTCTAGGGCGTTGCTCCACCAGATCGAATAGTTAGGGCCTTAGAAGTCAACGCCCGAAGCATAAAATACAATAAAGATGCAACAGCTTATCCATCGTATAACAGGAATAATTGCAACCAGTGTGAAGATAATGGTATGTCCTACGTTGCGAGCCAGCTTGGCTACACCCTAGGGTGTTGCTAAACCAGATCGAATAGTTAGGACCTTAGAAGTCAATGCCCGAAGCATAAAATACAAAATAAATAGAACAGTTTTTCCATTGCAAAAAACGAATAATAGTAACCAGTGTGAAAATTATGGTCATTTCTACGTTCCGGGCAACCAAGGCCTCACACTAGGGCGTTGCACCACCAGATCGAATAGTTAGGGCCTTAGAAGTCAACGCCCGAAGTATAAACTAGAAAATAAATAGAACAGTTTTTCCATTGTATAAAACGAATAATTGCTACCATTGTGAAAGTTATGGTCATTTCTACGTGCCGGGCAACCTAGGCTTCACTCTAGGGCGCTGCTCCACCACATCGAATAGCTACGGCCTTAGAAGTCAACGCCAGAAGCATAAAATACAGTATAAATACAACAGTTTTTCCATTGTATAGCATGACTAATTGCAACCAGTGCGAAAGTAAAGATAATTTCGACGTTTCGGGCATCCTAGACTTGACTCTATGGCATTACTCCACCAGATCGAGTAGTCAGGACCTAAGAAGTCAACGCCAGAAGCATAAAATGCAATATTAATACAACAGTCTTTCCATCGTATAAAACGAATAATTGCTACCGGTGTGAAAGTTATGGTCATTTCTACGTTCCGGGCAAACTAGGCTTCACTGTAGGGCGTTGCTCCACCAGATCAAATAGGTAGGGCCATGGAAGTCAACGCCCGAAGCATAAAATACAAAATAAGTAGAACAGTTTTTCCATTGTATATAACGAATAATTGCTACCAGTGTGAAAGTTATGGACATTTCTACGTTCCGGCAACCTAGGCTTCACCCTAGGGCGTTGTTCCACCAGATCGAATAGTTAGGGCCTAAGATGTCAACGCCAGAAGCATAAAATACGATATAAATACCACAGCTTTTCCGTCGTATAAAACGAATAATTGCAACCAGTGTGAAAGTTATGGTCATTTCTACGTTCCGGGCAACCTAGGCTTCACTCTGGGGCGTTGCTCCACCAGATCGAATAGATAGAGCCTTGGAAGTCAACGCCACAAGCATAAAATACAATAAAGATGCAACAGCTTATCCATCGTCTAACAGGAATAATTGCAACCAGTGTGAAGGTAATGGTGTGTCCTACGTTCCGAGCCAGCTTGGCTACACCCTAGGGTGTTGCTAAACCAGATCGAATAGTTAGGGCCTTAGAAGTCAATGCCCGAAGCATAAAATGCAATAAAAATACAACAGGTTTTCCATCATAAAACAGCAATAATTGCAACCAGTTTGAAAGTGATGGTCATTTCTACGTTCCGGGCAACCTAGGCTTCACCCTAGGGCGTTGCTCCAACAGATTGAATAGTTAGGGCCTTAGAAGTCAACGCCCGAAGCATAAAATACGAAATAAATAGAACAGTTTTTCCACCGTATAAAACTAATAATTGCAACCAGTGTGAAAGTTATATTCATTTATACGTTCCTGACAACCTAGGCTTCACTGTAGTGTGTTGCTCCACCAAATCGAATAGGTAGGGCCATAGAAGTCAACGCCAGACGCATAAAATACAATATAAATATAACAGATTTTCCATCGTATAAAACGAATAATAGCAACCAGTGTGAAACTTCTGGTCATTTCTACGTTCCGGGCAACCTAGGCTTCACTCTAGGGCGTTGCTCAACCAGACCGTATAGTTAGGGCCTTAGAAGTCAACGCCCTAAGCATAAAATACAAAATAAATAGAACAGATTCTCCATCGTATAAAACGAATAATTGCAACAAGTATGAAAGTTGCGGTTATTTCTACTTTCCGGGCAACCTAGGCTTCACCCAAGGGCGTTGTTCGAACAGATTGAATAGTTAGGGCCCTAGAAGTCAACGCCCGAAGCATAAAATACAAAATAAATAGAACAGTTTTTCCATCGTATAAAACGAATAATTGCTGCCGGCGTGAAAGTTATGGTCATTTCTACTTTCCGCGAAACCCAGGCTTCACCCTAGGGCGTTGCTACAACAGATTGAATAGTTAGGGCCTTATAAGTCAATGACCGAAGCATAAAATGCAATAAAAATACAACAGCTTTTCCATCATATAACAGCAATAATTGCAACCAGTTTGAAAGTGATGGTCATTTCTACGTTCCGGGCAACCTAGGCCTCACCCTAGGGCGCTGCTCCAACAGATTGAATTGTTAGGGCCTTAGAAGTCAACGCCCGAAGCATAAAATACAAAATAAATAGAACAGTTTTTCCACCGTATAAAACTAATAATTGCAACCAGTGTGAATGTAATGGGCATTTCTACGTTCCGGGCAACCTAGGCTTCACTCTAGGGCGTTGCTCCACCACATCGAATAGCTACGGCCTTAGAAGTCAACGCCAGAAGCATAAAATACAGTATAAATACAACAGTTTTTCCATTGTATAGCATGACTAATTGCAACCAGTGCGAAAGTAAAGATAATTTCGACGTTTCGGGCATCCTAGACTTAACTCTATGGCATTACTCCACCAGATCGAGTAGTTAGGACCTAAGAAGTCAACGCCAGAAGCATAAAATGCAATATTAATACAACAGTTTTTCCATTGTATATAACGAATAATTGCTACCAGTGTGAAAGTTATGGACAATTCTACGTTCCGGCAACCTAGGCTTCACCCTAGGGCGTTGTTCCACCAGATCGAATAGTTAGGGCCTAAGAAGTCAACGCCAGAAGCATAAAATACGATATAGATACCACAGCTTTTCCGTCGTATAAAACGAATAATTGCAACCAGTGTGAAAGTTATCGTCATTTCTACGTTCCGGGCAACCTAGGCTTCACTCTGGGGCGTTGCTCCACCAGATCGAATAGATAGAGCCTTAGAAGTCAACGCCACAAGCATAAAATACAATAAAGATGCAACAGCTTATCCATCGTATAACAGGAATAATTGCAACCAGTGTGAAGGTAATGGTGTGTCCTACGTTCCGAGCCAGATTGGCTACACCCTAGGGTGTTGCTAAACCAGATCGAATAGTTAGGGCCTTAGAATTCAATGCCCGAAGCATAAAATACAAAATAAATAGAACAGTTTTTCCATTGTATAAAACGAATAATAGTAACCAGTGTGAAAATTATGGTCATTTCTACGTTCCGGGCAACCAAGGCCTCACTCTAGGGCGTTGCACCACCAGATCGAATAGTTAGGGCCTAAGAAGGCAACGCCAGAAGCATAAAATACAATATCAATACAACAGTTTTTCAATCGTATAAAACGAATAATTGCTACCGATGTGAAAGTTATGGTCATTTCTACGTTCCGGGCAACCTAGGCTTCACCCTAGGGCGTTGTTCCACCAGATGGAATAGTTAGGGCCTTAGAAGTCAACGCTCGAAGCATAAAATACAACAAAGATGCAACAGTTTTTCCATCGTATAAAACGAATAATAGCAATCAGTGTGAAAGTAATGGGCATTTCTAGGTTCCGGGCAACCTAGGCTTCACTCTAGGGCGTTGCTCCACCACATCGAATAGCTACGGCCTTAGAAGTCAGGGCCAGAAGCATAAAATGCAATATAAATACAACAGTTTTTCCATCGTATAAAAGGATTAATTGCAACCAGTTTGAAAGTGATGGTCATTTCTACGTTCCGGGAAACCTAGGCTTCACCCTAGGGCGTTGCTACAACAGATTGAATAGTTAGGGTCTTGGAAGTCAACGCCCGAAGCATAAAATACAAAATAAATAGAACAGTTTTTCCACCGTATAAAACTAATAATTGCAACCAGTGTGAAAGTAATGGGCATTTCTACGTTCCGGGCAACCTAGGCTTCACTCTAGGGCGTTGCTCCACCACATCGAATAGCTACGGCCTTAGAAGTCAGCGCCAGAAGCATAAAATGCAATATAAATACAACAGTTTTTCCATCGTATAAAAGGATTAATTGCAACCAATGTGAAAGTGATGATCACTTCTACGTTCCGGGCAACCTAGGCTTCACTCTAGGGCGTTGCTCCACCAGATCGAACACTTAGGGCCTAAGAAGGCAACGCCAGAAGCATAAAATACAATATCAATCCAACAGTTTTTCAATCGTATAAAACGAATAATTGCTACCGATGTGAAAGTTATGGTCATTTCTACGTTCCGGGCAACCTAGGATTCACCCTAGGGCGTTGTTCCACCAGATGGAATAGTTAGGGCCTTAGAAGTCAACGCTCGAAGCATAAAATACAACAAAGGTGCAACAGTTTTTCCATCGTATAAAACGAATAATAGCAATCAGTGTGAAAGTAATGGGCATTTCTAGGTTCCGGGCAACCTAGGCTTCACTCTAGGGCGTTGCTCCACCACATCGAATAGCTACGGCCTTAGAAGTCAGCGCCAGAAGCATAAAATGTAATATAAATACAACAGTTTTTCCATCGTATAAAAGGATTAATTGCAACCAGTTTGAAAGTGATGGTCATTTCTCCGTTCCGGGAAACCTAGGCTTCACCCTAGGGCGTTGCTCCAACAGATTGAATAGTTAGGGCCTTGGAAGTCAACGCCCGAAGCATAAAATACAAAATAAATAGAACAGTTTTTCCACCGTGTAAAACTAATAATTGCAACCAGTGTGAAAGTAATGGGCATTTCTACGTTCCGGGCAACCTAGGCTTCACTCTAGGGCGTTGCTCCACCACATCGAATAGCTACGGCCTTAGAAGTCAGCGCCAGAAGCATAAAATGCAATATAAATACAACAGTTTTTCCATCGTATAAAAGGATTAATTGCAACCAATTTGAAAGTGATGATCATTTCTACGTTCCGGGCAACCTAGGCTTCACTCTAGGGCGTTGCTCCACCAGATCGAACACTTAGGGCCTAAGAAGTCAACGCCCGAAGCATAAAATACAAAATAAATAGAACAGTTTTCCCACCGTATAAAACTAATAATTGCAACCAGTGTGAATGTAATGGGCATTTCTACGTTCCGGGCAACCTAGGCTTCACTCTGGGTCGTTGCTCCACCAGATCGAATAGATAGAGCCTTAAAAGTCAACGCCACAAGCATAAAATGCAATAAAGATGCAACAGCTTATCCATCGTATAACGGGAATAATTGCAACCAGTGTGAAGGTAATGGTGTGTCCTACGTTCCGAGCCAGCTTGGCTACACCCTAGGCTGTTGCTAAACCAGATCGAATAGTTAGGGCCTTAGAAGTCAATGCCCGAAGCATAAAATACAAAATAAATAGAATAGTTTTTCCATTGTATAAAACGAATAACAGTAACCAGTGTGAAAATTATGGTCATTTCTACGTTCCGGGCTACCAAGGCCTCACTCTAGGGCGTTGCACCACCAGATCGAATAGTTAGGGCCTTAGAAGTCAACGCCCGAAGTATAAGCTACAAAATAAATAGAACAGTTTTTCCATTGTATAAAACGAATAATTGCTACCATTGTGAAAGTTATGGTCATTTCTACGTGCCGGGCAACCTAGGCTTCACTCTATGGCGTTGCTCCACCAGATCGCATAGCTAGGGACTTAGAATTCAACGCCATAAGAATAAAATACAGTATAAGTACAACAGTTTTTCCATCGTATAAAATGAATAATTGGAAACATTGTGAAAGTAATGGTCATTTATACGTTCCAGGCAACCTAGGCGTCTCTCTAGGGCGTTACTCCACCACATCTAATAGCTACGGCATTAGAAATCAACGCTAGAAGCATAAAATGCAATAAATATGCAACAGTTTTTCCATCGTATAGCATGAATAATTGCAACGGGTGTGAATGTTATGGTCATTTCTACGTTCCGGGCAACCTAGGCTTCACTGTAGGGTGTTGCTCCACCATATCGAATAGGTATGGCCAAAGAAGTCAACGCCCGAAGCATAAAATACAAAATAAGTAGAACAGCTTTTCTATTGTATAAAACGAGTAATTGCTACCAGTGTGAAAGTTATGGACATTTCTACGTTCCGGCAACCTAGGCTTCACCCTAGGGCGTTGTTCCACCAGATCGAATAGTTAGGGCCTAAGAAGTCAACGCCAGAAGCATAAAATACGATATAAATGCCACAGCTTTTCCGTCGTATAAAACGAATAATTGCTACCGATGTGAAAGTTATGGTCATTTCTACGTTCCGGGCAACCTAGGCTTCACCCTAGGGCGTTGTTCCACCAGATGGAATAGTTAGGGCCTTAGAAGTCAACGCTCGAAGCATAAAATACAACAAAGATGCAACAGTTTTTCCATCGTATAAAACGAATAATAGCAATCAGTGTGAAAGTAATGGGCATTTCTAGGTTCCGGGCAACCTAGGCTTCACTCTAGGGCGTTGCTCCACCACATCGAATAGCTACGGCCTTAGAAGTCAGGGCCAGAAGCATAAAATGCAATATAAATACAACAGTTTTTCCATCGTATAAAAGGATTAATTGCAACCAGTTTGAAAGTGATGGTCATTTCTACGTTCCGGGAAACCTAGGCTTCACCCTAGGGCGTTGCTACAACAGATTGAATAGTTAGGGTCTTGGAAGTCAACGCCCGAAGCATAAAATACAAAATAAATAGAACAGTTTTTCCACCGTATAAAACTAATAATTGCAACCAGTGTGAAAGTAATGGGCATTTCTACGTTCCGGGCAACCTAGGCTTCACTCTAGGGCGTTGCTCCACCACATCGAATAGCTACGGCCTTAGAAGTCAGCGCCAGAAGCATAAAATGCAATATAAATACAACAGTTTTTCCATCGTATAAAAGGATTAATTGCAACCAATGTGAAAGTGATGATCACTTCTACGTTCCGGGCAACCTAGGCTTCACTCTAGGGCGTTGCTCCACCAGATCGAACACTTAGGGCCTAAGAAGGCAACGCCAGAAGCATAAAATACAATATCAATACAACAGTTTTTCAATCGTATAAAACGAATAATTGCTACCGATGTGAAAGTTATGGTCATTTCTACGTTCCGGGCAACCTAGGATTCACCCTAGGGCGTTGTTCCACCAGATGGAATAGTTAGGGCCTTAGAAGTCAACGCTCGAAGCATAAAATACAACAAAGGTGCAACAGTTTTTCCATCGTATAAAACGAATAATAGCAATCAGTGTGAAAGTAATGGGCATTTCTAGGTTCCGGGCAACCTAGGCTTCACTCTAGGGCGTTGCTCCACCACATCGAATAGCTACGGCCTTAGAAGTCAGCGCCAGAAGCATAAAATGTAATATAAATACAACAGTTTTTCCATCGTATAAAAGGATTAATTGCAACCAGTTTGAAAGTGATGGTCATTTCTACGTTCCGGGAAACCTAGGCTTCACCCTAGGGCGTTGCTCCAACAGATTGAATAGTTAGGGCCTTGGAAGTCAACGCCCGAAGCATAAAATACAAAATAAATAGAACAGTTTTTCCACCGTGTAAAACTAATAATTGCAACCAGTGTGAAAGTAATGGGCATTTCTACGTTCCGGGCAACCTAGGCTTCACTCTAGGGCGTTGCTCCACCACATCGAATAGCTACGGCCTTAGAAGTCAGCGCCAGAAGCATAAAATGCAATATAAATACAACAGTTTTTCCATCGTATAAAAGGATTAATTGCAACCAATTTGAAAGTGATGATCATTTCTACGTTCCGGGCAACCTAGGCTTCACTCTAGGGCGTTGCTCCACCAGATCGAACACTTAGGGCCTAAGAAGTCAACGCCCGAAGCATAAAATACAAAATAAATAGAACAGTTTTCCCACCGTATAAAACTAATAATTGCAACCAGTGTGAATGTAATGGGCATTTCTACGTTCCGGGCAACCTAGGCTTCACTCTGGGTCGTTGCTCCACCAGATCGAATAGATAGAGCCTCAGAAGTCAACGCCACAAGCATAAAATGCAATAAAGATGCAACAGCTTATCCATCGTATAACGGGAATAATTGCAACCAGTGTGAAGGTAATGGTGTGTCCTACGTTCCGAGCCAGCTTGGCTACACCCTAGGCTGTTGCTAAACCAGATCGAATAGTTAGGGCCTTAGAAGTCAACGCCCGAAGTATAAACTACAAAATAAATAGAACAGTTTTTCCATTGTATAAAACGAATAATTGCTACCATTGTGAAAGTTATGGTCATTTCTACGTGTCGGGCAACCTAGGCTTCACTCTATGGCGTTGCTCCACCAGATCGCATAGCTAGGGACTTAGAATTCAACGCCATAAGAATAAAATACAGTATAAGTACAACAGTTTTTCCATCGTATAAAATGAATAATTGGAAACATTGTGAAAGTAATGGTCATTTATACGTTCCAGGCAACCTAGGCGTCTCTCTAGGGCGTTACTCCACCACATCTAATAGCTACGGCATTAGAAATCAACGCTAGAAGCATAAAATGCAATAAAAATGCAACAGTTTTTCCATCGTATAGCATGAATAATTGCAACGGGTGTGAATGTTATGGTCATTTCTACGTTCCGGGCAACCTAGGCTTCACTGTAGGGTGTTGCTCCACCATATCGAATAGGTATGGCCAAAGAAGTCAACGCCCGAAGCATAAAATACAAAATAAATAGAACAGCTTTTCTATTGTATAAAACGAGTAATTGCTACCAGTGTGAAAGTTATGTCCATTTCTACGTTCCGGGCAACCTAGGTTTCACTCTAGGGCGTTGCTCCACCAGATCGAATAGTTAGGGCCTTAGAAGTCAACGCCCGAAGCATAAAATACAAAATAAATAGAACAGTTTTTCCATTGTATTAAACGAATAATTGCAACCAGTGTGAAAGTAATGGGCATTTCTAGGTTCCGGGCAACTTAGGCTTCACTCTAGGGCGTTGCTGCACCACATCGAATAGCTACGGCCTTAGAAGTCAGCGCCAGAAGCATAAAATGCAATATAAATACAACAGTTTTTCCATCGTATAAAAGGATTAATTGCAACCAATTTGAAAGTGATGATCATTTCTACGTTCCGGGCAACCTAGGCTTCACTCTAGGGCGTTGCTCCACCAGATCGAACACTTAGGGAATAAGAAGGCACCGCCCGAAGCATAAAATACAAAATAAGTAGAACAGTTTTTCCATTGTATATAACGAATAATTGCTACCAGTGTGAAAGTTATGGACATTTCTACGTTCCGGCAACCTAGGCTTCACCCTAGGGCGTTGTTCCACCAGATCGAATAGTTAGGGCCTAAGAAGTCAACGCCAGAAGCATAAAATACGATATAAATGCCACAGCTTTTCCGTCGTATAAAACGAATAATTGCAACCAGTGTGAAAGTTATGGTCATTTCTACGTTCCGGGCAACCTAGGCTTCACTCTGGGGCGTTGCTCCAACAGATTGAATAGTTAGGGCCTTAGAAGTCAACGCCCGAAGCATAAAATACAAAATAAATAGAACAGTTTTTCCATCGTATAAAGCGAATAATTGCTACCGGCGTGAAAGTTATGGTCATTTCTACGTTCCGGGAAACCCAGGCTTCACCCTAGGGCGTTGCTACAACAGATTGAGTAGTTAGGGCCTTATAAGTCAATGCCAGAAGCATAAAATGCAATAAAAATACAACAGCTTTTCCATCATATAACAGCAATAATTGCAACCAGTTTGAAAGTGATGGTCATTTCTACGTTCCGGGAAACCTAGGCTTCACCCTAGGGCGTTGCTCCAACAGATTGAATAGTTAGGGCCTTGGAAGTCAACGCCCGAAGAATAAAATACAAAATAAATAGAACAGTTTTTCCACCGTATAAAACTAATAATTGCAACCAGTGTGAAAGTAATGGGCATTTCTACGTTCCGGGCAACCTAGGCTTCACTCTAGGGCGTTGCTCCACAACATCGAATAGCTACGGCCTTAGAAGTCAGCGCCAGATGCATAAAATGCAATATTAATACAACAGTTTTTCCATCGTATAAAAGGATTAATTGCAACCAATTTGAAAGTGATGATCATTTCTACGTTCCGGGCAACCTAGGCTTCACTCTAGGGCGTTGCTCCACCAGATCGAACACTTAGGGCCTAAGAAGGCACCGCCAGAAGCATAAAATAAAATATAAATATAACAGTTTTTCCATCGTATAAGACGAATAATAGCAACCTGTATGAAAGTTGTGGTCATTTCTACTTTCCGGGCAATCTAGGCTACACCCTAGGGCGTTGCTACAACAGATTTCATAGTTAGTGCCTTAGAAGTCAATGCCCGAAGCATAAAATGCAATAAAAATACAACAGTCTTTCCATCATATAACCGGAATAATTGCAACCAGTTTGAAAGTGATGGTCATTTCTACGTTCCGGGCAACCTCGGCATCACTCTAGGGCGTTGCTCCACCAGATCTAATAGTTAGTGCCTCAGAAGGCAACGCCAGAAGCATAAAATACAATATCAATACAACAGTTTTTCCATCGTATAAAACGAATAATTGCTACCGATGTGAAAGTTATGGTCATTTCTACGTTCCGGGCAACCTAGGCTTCACCCTAGGGCGCTGCTCCACCGGATCGAATAGCTAGGACCTTAGAAGTCGAAGCCAGCACCAGGAAATACAAGAAGAATGCAACATTTTTTCCATCGTATAGCATGAATAATTGCTACCAGTGTGAAAGTAATGATCATTTCGGCGTTTCGGGCATCCTAGACTTAACTGCGAGGCATTACTCCACCAGATCGAGTAGTTAGGTCCTAAGAAGTCAACGCCAGAAGCATAAAATGCAATATTAATACAACAGCTTTTCCATCGTATAAAACGAATAATTGCAACCGGTGTGAATGTTATGGTCATTTCTACGTTCCGGGCAACCTAGGCTTCACCCTAGGGCGCTGCTCCACCGGATCGAATAGTTAGTGCCCTAGAAGTTAGCGCCACAAGCATAAAATACAATATAAATACAACAGTTTTTCCATCGTATAAAACGAATAATTGCAACCAGTGTGAAGGTAATGGTATGTCCTACGTTCCGAGCCAGCTTGGCTACACCCTAGGGTGTTGCTAAACCAGATCGAATAGTTAGGGCCTTAGAAGTCAATGCCCGAAGCATAAAATACAAAATAAATACAACAGCTTTTCCATCCTATAAAACGAATAATTGCGACCAGTACGAAAGTTATGGTCATTTCTACTTTCCGGGCAACCTAGGCTTCACCCTAGGGCGTTGCTCCAACAGATTGAATAGTTAGGGCCTTAGAAGTCAACGCCCGAAGCATAAAATACAAAATAAATAGAACAGTTTTTCCATCGTATAAAACGAATAATTGCTACCGGCGTGAAAGTTATGGTCATTTCTACGTTCCGGGAAACCCAGGCTTCACCCTAGGGCGTTGCTACAACAGATTGAATAGTTAGGGCCTTATAAGTCAATGCCAGAAGCATAAAATGCAATAAAAATACAACAGCTTTTCCATCATATAACAGCAATAATTGCAACCAGTTTGAAAGTGATGGTCATTTCTACGTTCCGGGAAACCTAGGCTTCACCCTAGGGCGTTGCTCCAACAGATTGAATAGTTAGGGCCTTGGAAGTCAACGCCCGAAGCATAAAATACAAAATAAATAGAACAGTTTTTCCACCGTATAAAACTGATAATTGCAACCAGTGTGAAAGTAATGGGCATTTCTACGTTCCGGGCAACCTAGGCTTCACTCTAGGGCGTTGCTCCACCACATCGAATAGCTACGGCCTTAGAAGTCAGCGCCAGAAGCATAAAATGCAATATAAATACAACAGTTTTTCCATCGTATAAAAGGATTAATTGCAACCAATTTGAAAGTGATGATCATTTCTACGTTCCGGGCAACCTAGGCTTCACTCTAGGGCGTTGCTCCACCAGGTCGAACACTTAGGGCCTAAGAAGGCACCGCCAGAAGCATAAAATACAATATAAATATAACAGTTTTTCCATCGTATAAGACGAATAATAGCAACCTGTATGAAAGTTGTGGTCATTTCTACTTTCCGGGCAATCTAGGCTACACCCTAGGGCGTTGCTGCAACAGATTTCATAGTTAGTGCCTTAGAAGTCAATGCCCGAAGCATAAAATGCAATAAAAATACAACAGTCTTTGCATCATATAAACGGAATAATTGCAACCAGTTTGAAAGTGATGGTCATTTCTACGTTCCGGGCAACCTCGGCATCACTCTAGGGCGTTGCTCCACCAGATCTAATAGTTAGTGCCTCAGAAGGCAACGCCAGAAGCATAAATTACAATATCAATACAACAGTTTTTCCATCGTATAAAACGAATAATTGCTACCGATGTGAAAGTTATGGTCATTTCTACGTTCCGGGCAACCTAGGCTTCACCCTAGGGCGTTGTTCCACCAGATGGAATAGTTAGGGCCTTAGAAGTCAACGCTCGAAGCATAAAATACAACAAAGATGCAACAGCTTTCCAATCGTATAAAACGAATAATAGCAACCAGTGTGAAAGTTCTGGACATTTCTACGTTCCGGGCAACCTAGGCTTCACCCTAGGGCGTTGCTCCAACAGATTGAATAGTTAGGGCCTTAGAAGTCAAAGCCCGAAGCATAAAATACAAAATAAATAGAACAGTTTTTCCATCGTATAAAACGAATAATTGCTACCGGCGTGAAAGTTATGGTCATTTCTACGTTCCGGGAAACCCAGGCTTCACCCTAGGGCGTTGCTACAACAGATTGAATAGTTAGGGCCTTATAAGTCAATGCCAGAAGCATAAAATGCAATAAAAATACAACAGCTTTTCCATCATATAACAGCAATAATTGCAACCAGTTTGAAAGTGATGGTCATTTCTACGTTCCGGGAAACCTAGGCTTCACCCTAGGGCGTTGCTCCAACAGATTGAATAGTTAGGGCCTTGGAAGTCAACGCCCGAAGCATAAAATACAAAATAAATAGAACAGTTTTTCCACCGTATAAAACTGATAATTGCAACCAGTGTGAAAGTAATGGGCATTTCTACGTTCCGGGCAACCTAGGCTTCACTCTAGGGCGTTGCTCCACCACATCGAATAGCTACGGCCTTAGAAGTCAGCGCCAGAAGCATAAAATGCAATATAAATACAACAGTTTTTCCATCGTATAAAAGGATTAATTGCAACCAATTTGAAAGTGATGATCATTTCTACGTTCCGGGCAACCTAGGCTTCACTCTAGGGCGTTGCTCCACCAGGTCGAACACTTAGGGCCTAAGAAGGCACCGCCAGAAGCATAAAATACAATATAAATATAACAGTTTTTCCATCGTATAAGACGAATAATAGCAGCCTGTATGAAAGTTGTGGTCATTTCTACTTTCCGGGCAATCTAGGCTACACCATAGGGCGTTGCTACAACAGATTTCATAGTTAGTGCCTTAGAAGTCAATGCCCGAAGCATAAAATGCAATAAAAATACAACAGTCTTTCCATCATATAAACGGAATAATTGCAACCAGTTTGAAAGTGATGGTCATTTCTACGTTCCGGGCAACCTCGGCATCACTCTAGGGCGTTGCTCCACCAGATCTAATAGTTAGTGCCTCAGAAGGCAACGCCAGAAGCATAAATTACAATATCAATACAACAGTTTTTCCATCGTATAAAACGAATAATTGCTACCGATGTGAAAGTTATGGTCATTTCTACGTTCCGTGCAACCTAGGCTTCACCCTAGGGCGTTGTTCCACCAGATGGAATAGTTAGGGCCTTAGAAGTCAACGCTCGAAGCATAAAATACAACAAAGATGCAACAGCTTTTCCATCGTATAAAACGAATAATAGCAACCAGTGTGAAAGTTCTGGACATTTCTACGTTCCGGGCAACCTAGGCTTCACTCTTGGACGTTGCTCCACCAGATCGAATAGCTAGGACCTTAGAAGTCGAAGCCAGAAACAGGAAATACAAGAAGAATGCAACATTTTTTCCATCGTATAAAGCGAATAATTGCTACCGGCGTGAAAGTTATGGTCATTTCTACGTTCCGGGCAACCTAGGCTTCACTCTAGGGCGTTGCTCCACCACATCGAATAGCTACGGCCTTAGAAGTCAGCGCCAGAAGCATAAAATGCAATATAAATACAACAGTTTTTCCATCGTATAAAAGGATTAATAGCAACCAATTTGAAAGTGATGATCATTTCTACGTTCCGGGCAACCTAGGCTTCACTCTAGGGCGTTGCTCCACCAGATCGAACACTTAGGGCCTAAGAAGGCACCGCCAGAAGCATAAAATACAATATAAATATAACAGTTTTTCCATCGTATAAGACGAATAATAGCAACCTGTATGAAAGTTGTGGTCATTTCTACTTTCCGGGCAATCTAGGCTACACCCTAGGGCGTTGCTACAACAGATTTCATAGTTAGTGCCTTAGAAGTCAATGCCCGAAGCATAAAATGCAATAAAAATACAACAGTCTTTCCATCATATAAACGGATTAATTGCAACCAGTTTGAAAGTGATGGCCATTTCTACGTTCCGGCCAACCTCGGCATCACTCTAGGGCGTTGCTCCACCAGATCTAATAGTTAGTGCCTCAGAAGGCAACGCCAGAAGCATAAATTACAATATCAATACAACAGTTTTTCCACCGTATAAAACGAATAATTGCTACCGATGTTAAAGTTATGGTCATTTCTACGTTCCGGGCAACCTAGGCTTCACCCTAGGGCGTTGTTCCACCAGATGGAATAGTTAGGGCCTTAGAAGTCAACGCTCGAAGCATAAAATACAACAAAGATGCAACAGCTTTTCCATCGTATAAAACGAATAATAGCAACCAGTGTGAAAGTTCTGGACATTTCTACGTTCCGGGCAACCTAGGCTTCACTCTAGTGCGTTGCTCCACCAGATCGAATAGTTTGGGACTTAGCAGTCAACGCCAGAAGCATACAATACAATAAAGATGCAACAGTTTTTCCATCGTATAACAGGAATAATTGCAACCAGTGTGAAGGTAATGGTATGTCCTATGTTCCGAGCCAGCTTGGCTACACCCTAGGGTGTTGCTAAACCAGATCGAATAGTTAGGGCCTTAGAAGTCAATGCCCGAAGCATAAAATACGATATAAATACCACAGCTTTTCCGTCGTATAAAACGAATAATTGCAACCAGTGTGAAAGTTATGGTCATTTCTACGTTCCGGGCAACCTAGGCTTCACTCTGTGGCGTTGCTCCACCAGATCGAATAGATAGAGCCTTAGAAGTCAACGCCACAAGCATAAAATACAATAAAGATGCAACAATTTATCCATCGTATAACAGGAATAATTGCAACCAGTGTGAAGGTAATGGTATGTCCTACGTTCCGAGCCATCTTGGCTACACCCTAGCGTGTTGCTAAACCAGATCGAATAGTTAGGGCCTTAGAAGTCAATGCCCGAAGCATAAAATACAAAATAAATAGAACAGTTTTTCCATTGTATAAAACGAATAATAGTAACCAGTGTGAAAATTATGGTCATTTCTACGTTCCGGGCAACCTAGGCCTCACTCTAGGGCGTTGCACCACCAGATCGAATAGTTAGGGCCTTAGAAGTCAACGCCCGAAGCATAAACTACAAAATAAATAGAACAGTTTTTCCATTCTATAAAAAGAATAATTGCTACCAGTGTGAAAGTTGTGGTTATTTCTACTTTCCGGGCAACCTAGGCTTCACGCTAGGGTGTTGCTCCAACAGATTGAATAGATAGGGCCTTAGAAGTCAACGCCCGAAGCATAAAATACAAAATAAATGGAACAGTTTTTCCATCGTATAAAACTAATAATTGCAACCAGTGTGAAAGTAATGGGCATTTCTACGTTCCGGGAAACCTAGGCTTCACTCTAGGGCGTTGCTCCACCAAATCGAATAGCTGCGGCCTTAGAAGTCAACGACAGAAGCATAAAATACAGTATAAATACAACAATTTTTCCATTGTATAGCATGACTAATTGCAACCAGTGCGAAAGTAACGATCATTTCGACGTTTCGGGCATCCTAGACTTATCTCTGAAGCGCTGCTCCACCAGATCGAAGAGTTAGGGTCTAAGAAGTCAACACCGGAAGGATGAAATACAATTTAAATTCAACAGCTTTTCCATCGTAGAAAACGAATAATTGCAACCTGTGTGAAGGTTATGGTCATATCTACGTTCCGGGCAACCTAGGCTTCACTGTAGGGTGTTGCTGCACCAGATCGAATAGATAGGGCCTAAGAAGTAAACGCCAGAAGCATAAAATACAATATAAATATAACAGTTTTTCCATCGTATAAAACTAATAATAGCAACCAGTGAGAAAGTTCTGGTCATTTCTACGTTCCGGGCAACCTAGGCTTCACTCTATGGCGTTGCTCCACCAGATCGAATAGTTAGGGCCTTAGAAGTCAACGCCCGAAGCATAAAATACAATAAAAATACAACAGTCTTTCCACACTATAACAGGAACAATTGCAACCCGTGTGAAGGTGATTGTCATTTGTACGTTCCAGGCAACCTAGGCTTCACTCTAGGGCGTTGTTCCACCAGATCGAATTGCTAGGGCCTAAGAAGTCACCGCCAGAAGCATAAGATACAAAATAAATATAACAGTTTTTCCATCGTATAGAACGAATAATAGCAATCAGTGTGAATGTTATGGTCATTTCTACGTTCCGGGCAACCTAGGCTTCACTCTAGGGCGTTGCTCCACCAGATCCAACAGTTAGGGCCTTAGAAGTCAACGCCCGAAGCATAAAATACAAAATAAATAGAACAGTTTTTCCATTGTATAAAACGAATAATTGCTACCAGTGTAAAAGTTATGGTCATTTCTACGTTCCGGGCAACCTACGCTTCACCCTAGGGCGTTGTTCCACCAGATCGAATAGTTAGGGCCTAAGAAGTGAACGCCAGAAGCATAAAATACAATATAAATACAACAGTTTTTCCATCATATAAAACGAGTAATTGCAACCAGTATAAAAGTTGTGGTCATTTCTACGTTCCGGGCAACCTAGGCTACACCCTAGGGCGTTGCTCCAACAGATTGAATAGTTAGGGCCTTAGAAGCCAATGCCCGAAGCATAAAATGCAATAAAAATACAACAGTCTTTCCATCATATAACCGGAATAATTGCAACCAGTTTGAAAGTGATGGTCATTTCTACGTTCCGGGCAACCTCGGCATCACTCTAGGGCGTTGCTCCACCAGATCGATTAGTTAGTGCCTTAGAAATCAACGCCAGTAGCATAAAATACAATATCAATACAACAGCTTTTCCATCGTATAAAACGAATAATTGCAACCAGTATGAAGGTTATGGTCATTTCTACTTTCCGGGCAACCTAGGATCCACCCTAGGGCGTTGCTGCAACCGATTGAATAGTTAGGGCCTTAGACGTCAACGCCCGAAGCATAAAATACAATATAAATACAACAGCTTTTCCATCGTATAAAACGAATAATTGCAACCAGTGTGAAAGTAATGGTCATTTCTAGGTTCCGGGCAACCTAGGCTTCACTCTAGGGCGTTGCTCCACCACATCGAATAGCTACGGCCTTAAAATACAGCGTCAGAAGCATAAAATACATAATAAATACAACAGTTTTTCCATCGTATAAAACGAATTATTGCAACCAGTGAGAAAGTTATGGACATTTCTACATTCCGAGCAACCTAGGCTTCACTCTAGTGCGTTGCTCCACCAGATCGAATAGTTAGGGACTTAGAAGTCAACGTCAGAAGCATAAAATACAATAAAGATGCAACAGTTTTTCCATCGTATAACAGGAATAATTGCAACCAGTGTGAAGGTAATGGTATGTCCTACGTTCCGAGCCAGCTTGGCTACACACTAGGGTGTTGCTAAACCAGATCGAATAGTTAGGGCCTTAGAAGTCAATGCCCGAAGCATAAAATACGATATAAATACCACAGCTTTTCCGTCGTATAAAACGAATAATTGCAACCAGTGTGAATGTTATGGTCATTTCTACGTTCCGGGCAACCTAGGCTTCACTCTGGGGCGTTGCTCCACCAGATCGAATAGATAGAGCCTTAGAAGTCAACGCCACAAGCATAAAATACAATAAAGATGCAACAATTTATCCATCGTATAACAGGAATAATTGCAACCAGTGTGAAGGTAATGGTATGTCCTGCGTTGCGAGCCAGCTTGGCTACACACTAGGGTGTTGCTAAACCAGTTCGAATAGTTAGGGCCTTAGAAGTCAATGTCCGAAGCATAAAATACAAAATAAATAGAACAGTTTTTCCATTGTATAAAACGAATAATAGTAACCAGTGTGAAAATTATGGTCATTTCTACGTTCCGGGCAACCTAGGCTTCACTCTAGGGCGTTGCTCCACCAGATCGAATAGCTATGGACTTAGCATTCAACGCCAGAAGCATAAAGTACAATAAAAATACAACAGTTTTACCATCGTATAAGAGGAATAATTGCAACCAGTGTGAAAGGAATGGTCATTTCTACGTTCTGGGCAACCTACGTTTCACCCTATGGCATTGCTCTACCAGATAGAATAGTTAGGGCCTAAGAAGTCAACGCCAGAGTCATAAAATACGATATGAATGCAACAGCTGTTCCATCGTATAACATGAATAATTGCAACCAGTTTGAATGATATGGTCATGTCTACGTTCCCGTCAACCTATGCTTCAATCTAGGGCGTTGCTCCACCACATCGAATAGCTACGGCCTTAGAAGTCAACGCCAGAAGCATAAAATACAATATAGATACAACAGTTTTTCCATTGTATAAAAAGAGTAATTGCATCCAGAGTGAGAATTATGGTCATTTCTACGTTCCGGGCAACCTAGGCCTCACTCCAGGGCGTTGCACCACCAGATCGAATAGTTAGGGCCTTAGAAGTCAACGCCCGAAGCGTAAACTACAAAATAAATAGAACAGTTTTTCCATTCTATAAAAAGAATAATTGCTACCGGCGTGAAAGTTATGGTCATTTCTACGTTCCGGGAAACCCAGGCTTCACCCTAGGGCGTTGTTCCACCAGATGGAATAGTTAGGGCATAAGAAGTCAACGCCAGAAACATAAAATACGGTATAAATACAACAGCTTTTCCATCGTAAAAAACAAATAATTGCAACCAGTATGAAAGGTATGGTCATTTCTACTTTCCGGGCAACCTAGGCTTCACGCTAGGGCGTTGCTCCAACAGATTGAATAGTTAGGGCCTTAGAAGTCAACGCCCGAAGCATAAAATACAAAATAAATAGAACAGTTTTTCCATCGTATTAAACTAATAATTGCAACCAGTGTGAAAGTAATGGGCATTTCTACGTTCCGGGAAACCTTGGCTTCACTCTAGGGAGTTGCTCCACCAAATCGAATAGCTGCGGCCTTAGAAGTCAACGCCAGAAGCATAAAATACAATATAAATACAACAGTTTTTCCATCATATAAAACGAGTAATTGCAACCAGTATAAAAGTTGTGGTCATTTCTACGTTCCGGGCAACCTAGGCTACACCCTAGGGCGTTGCTCCAACAGATTGAATAGTTAGGGCCTTAGAAGCCAATGCCCGAAGCATAAAATGCAATAAAAATACAACAGTCTTTCCATCATATAACCGGAATAATTGCAACCAGTTTGAAAGTGATGGTCATTTCTACGTTCCGGGCAACCTCGGCATCACTCTAGGGCGTTGCTCCACCAGATCGATTAGTTAGTGCCTTAGAAATCAACGCCAGTAGCATAAAATACAATATCAATACAACAGCTTTTCCATCGTATAAAACGAATAATTGCAACCAGTATGAAGGTTATGGTCATTTCTACTTTCCGGGCAACCTAGGATCCACCCTAGGGCGTTGCTGCAACCGATTGAATAGTTAGGGCCTTAGACGTCAACGCCCGAAGCATAAAATACAATATAAATACAACAGCTTTTCCATCGTATAAAACGAATAATTGCAACCAGTGTGAAAGTAATGGTCATTTCTAGGTTCCGGGCAACCTAGGCTTCACTCTAGGGCGTTGCTCCACCACATCGAATAGCTACGGCCTTAAAATACAGCGTCAGAAGCATAAAATACATAATAAATACAACAGTTTTTCCATCGTATAAAACGAATTATTGCAACCAGTGAGAAAGTTATGGACATTTCTACATTCCGAGCAACCTAGGCTTCACTCTAGTGCGTTGCTCCACCAGATCGAATAGTTAGGGACTTAGAAGTCAACGTCAGAAGCATAAAATACAATAAAGATGCAACAGTTTTTCCATCGTATAACAGGAATAATTGCAACCAGTGTGAAGGTAATGGTATGTCCTACGTTCCGAGCCAGCTTGGCTACACACTAGGGTGTTGCTAAACCAGATCGAATAGTTAGGGCCTTAGAAGTCAATGCCCGAAGCATAAAATACGATATAAATACCACAGCTTTTCCGTCGTATAAAACGAATAATTGCAACCAGTGTGAATGTTATGGTCATTTCTACGTTCCGGGCAACCTAGGCTTCACTCTGGGGCGTTGCTCCACCAGATCGAATAGATAGAGCCTTAGAAGTCAACGCCACAAGCATAAAATACAATAAAGATGCAACAATTTATCCATCGTATAACAGGAATAATTGCAACCAGTGTGAAGGTAATGGTATGTCCTGCGTTGCGAGCCAGCTTGGCTACACACTAGGGTGTTGCTAAACCAGTTCGAATAGTTAGGGCCTTAGAAGTCAATGTCCGAAGCATAAAATACAAAATAAATAGAACAGTTTTTCCATTGTATAAAACGAATAATAGTAACCAGTGTGAAAATTATGGTCATTTCTACGTTCCGGGCAACCTAGGCTTCACTCTAGGGCGTTGCTCCACCAGATCGAATAGCTATGGACTTAGCATTCAACGCCAGAAGCATAAAGTACAATAAAAATACAACAGTTTTACCATCGTATAAGAGGAATAATTGCAACCAGTGTGAAAGGAATGGTCATTTCTACGTTCTGGGCAACCTACGTTTCACCCTATGGCATTGCTCTACCAGATAGAATAGTTAGGGCCTAAGAAGTCAACGCCAGAGTCATAAAATACGATATGAATGCAACAGCTGTTCCATCGTATAACATGAATAATTGCAACCAGTTTGAATGATATGGTCATGTCTACGTTCCCGTCAACCTATGCTTCAATCTAGGGCGTTGCTCCACCACATCGAATAGCTACGGCCTTAGAAGTCAACGCCAGAAGCATAAAATACAATATAGATACAACAGTTTTTCCATTGTATAAAAAGAGTAATTGCATCCAGAGTGAGAATTATGGTCATTTCTACGTTCCGGGCAACCTAGGCCTCACTCCAGGGCGTTGCACCACCAGATCGAATAGTTAGGGCCTTAGAAGTCAACGCCCGAAGCGTAAACTACAAAATAAATAGAACAGTTTTTCCATTCTATAAAAAGAATAATTGCTACCGGCGTGAAAGTTATGGTCATTTCTACGTTCCGGGAAACCCAGGCTTCACCCTAGGGCGTTGTTCCACCAGATGGAATAGTTAGGGCATAAGAAGTCAACGCCAGAAACATAAAATACGGTATAAATACAACAGCTTTTCCATCGTAAAAAACAAATAATTGCAACCAGTATGAAAGGTATGGTCATTTCTACTTTCCGGGCAACCTAGGCTTCACGCTAGGGCGTTGCTCCAACAGATTGAATAGTTAGGGCCTTAGAAGTCAACGCCCGAAGCATAAAATACAAAATAAATAGAACAGTTTTTCCATCGTATTAAACTAATAATTGCAACCAGTGTGAAAGTAATGGGCATTTCTACGTTCCGGGAAACCTTGGCTTCACTCTAGGGAGTTGCTCCACCAAATCGAATAGCTGCGGCCTTAGAAGTCAACGCCAGAAGCATAAAATACAGTATAAATACAACAATTTTTCCATTGCATAGCATGACTAATTGCAACCAGTGCGAAAGTAACGATCATTTCGACGTTTCGGGCATCCTAAACTTAACTCTGAGGCGTTGCTCCACCAGATCGAAGAGTTAGGGTCTAAGAAGTCAACACGGGAAGCATAAAATACAATTTAAATACAACAGCTTTTCCATCGTAGAAAACGAATAATTGCAACCTGTGTGAAGGTTATGGTCATATCTACGTTCCGGGCAACATAGGCTTCACTGTAGGGTGTTGCTCCACCAGATCGAATAGGTAGGGCCATAGAAGTCTACGCCCGAAGCATAAAATGCAATATAAATACAACAGTTTTTCCATCGTATAAATGGATTGATTGCAACCAGTTTGAAAGTGATGATCGTTTCTACGTTCCGGGCAACCTAGGCTTCACTCTAGGGCGTTGCTCCACCAGATCGAACACTTAGGGACTAAGAAGTCAACGCCAGAGGCATAAAATACAATATAAATATAACAGTTTTTCCATCGTATAAAACGAATAATAGCAACCAGTGTGAAAGTTCTGGTCTATTCTACGTTCCGGGCAACCTAGGCTTTACTCTAGGGCATTACTCCACCAGATCGAGTAGTTAGGTCCTAAGAAGTCAACGCCAGAAGGATAAAATGCAATATTAATAAAACAGCTTTTCCATCGTGTAAAGCGAATAATTGCAACCGGTGTGCATGTTACGGTCATTTCTACGTTCCGGGCAACCTAGGCTTCACTCTAGGGAGTTGCTCCAACAGATCGAGCAGCTACGACCTTAGAAGTCGAAGCCAGAAGCAGTAAATACAATAAAAATGCAACAGTTTTTCCATCGTATAGCATGACTAATTGCAACCAGTGCGATAGTAATGATCACTTCGACGTTTCGGGCATCCCAGACTTAACTCTGAGGCGTTGCTCCACCAGATCGAAGAGTTAGGGCCTTAGAAGTCAACGCCCGAAGCATAAAATACAAAATAAGTAGAACAGTTTTTCCATTGTATATAACGAATAATTGCTACCAGTGTGAAAGTTATGGACATTTCTACGTTCCGGCAACCTAGGCTTCACCCTAGGGCGTTGTTCCAACAGATCGAATAGTTAGGGCCTAAGAAGTTAACGCCAGAAGCATAAAATACAATATAAATACAACAGCTTTTCCATCCTATAAAACGAATAATTGCGACCAGTGTGAAAGTTATGGACATTTCTACATTCCGAGCAACCTAGGCTTCACTCTAGTGCGTTGCTCCACCAGATCGAATAGTTAGGGACTTAGAAGTCAACGCCAGAAGCATAAAATACAATAAAGATGCAACAGTTTTTCCACCGTATAACAGGAATAATTGCAACCAGTGTGAAGGTAATGGTATGTCCTACGTTCCGAGCCAGCTTGGCTACACCCTAGGGTGTTGCTAAACCAGATCGAATAGTTAGGGCCTTAGAAGTCAATGCCCGAAGCATAAAATACGATATAAATACCACAGCTTTTCCGTCGTATAAAACGAATAATTGCAACCAGTGTGAAAGTTATGGTCATTTCTACGTTCCGGGCAACCTAGGCTTCACTCTGGGGCGTTGCTCCACCAGATCGAATAGCTGTGGACTTAGCATTCAACGCCAGAAGCATAAAATACAATAAAAATACAACAGTTTTACCATCGTATAAGAGGAATAATTGCAACCAGTGTGAAAGGAATGGTCATTTCTACGTTCTGGGCAACCTACGTTTCACCCTATGGCATTGCTCCACCAGATAGAATAGTTAGGGCCTAAGAAGTCAACGCCAGAGACATAAAATACGATATGAATGCAACAGCTGTTCCATCGTATAACAGGAATAATTACAACCAGTTTGAATGATATGGTCATTTCTACGTTCCCGTCAACCTAGGCTTCAATCTAGGGCGTTGCTCCACCACATCGAATAGCTACGGCCTTAGAAGTCAACGCCAGAAGCATAAAATACAATATAGATACAACAGTTTTTCCATTGTATAAAAAGAGTAATTGCATCCAGTGTGAAAGTTATGGACATTTCTACGTTCCGCGCAACATAGGCTTCACTCTAGGACGTTGCCCCACCAGATCGAATACCTAGGACCTTAGAAGTCGAAGCCAGAAACAGAAAATATAACAAGAATGCAACATTTTTTCCATCGTATAGCATGAATAATTGCAACCAGTGTGAAAGTAAAGATCATTTCGGCGTTTCGGGCATCCTAGACTTAACTGTGAGGCATTACTCCACCAGATCGAGTAGTTAGGGCCTAAGAAGTCAACGCCAGAAGCATAAAATACAAAATAAGTAGAACAGTTTTTCCATTGTATAAAACGAATAATTGCTACCAGTGTGAAAGTTATGTTCATTTCTACGTTTCTGACAACCTAGGCTTCACTGTAGGGTGTTGCTCCACCAAATCGAATAGGTAGGGCCATGGAAGTCAACGCCCGAAGCATAAAATACAATAAATATACAAGAGTTTTTCCTTCGTATAACAGGAATAATTGCAACCAGTGTGAAAGTGATGGTCATTTCTACGTTCTGAGCAACCTAGGCTTCACTGTAGGGCGTCCTTCCACCAGATCGAATAGATAGGGCCTAAGAAGTCAACCCCACAAGCATAAAATACAATATAAATACAACAGGTTTTCCATTGTATAAAACGAATAATTGCAACCAGTATGAAAGTTATGGTCATTTCTACTTTCCGCGCAACCTAGGATCCATCCTAGGGCGTTGCTGCAACCGATTGAATAGTTAGGGCCTTAGAAGTCAACGCCCGAAGCAGAAAATACAAAATAAATAGAACAGTTTTTCCATCGTATAAAACGAATAATTGCTACCGATGTGAAAGTTATGGTCATTTCTACGTTCCGGGCAACCTAGGCTTCTCGCTAGGGCGTTGGCCCAACAGGTTGAATAGTTAGGGCCTTAGAAGTCAACGCCCGAAGCATAAAATGCAATAAAAATACAACAGCTTTTCCATCGTATAAAACGTATAATTGCAACCAGTGTGAAAGTTATGGACATTTCTACATTCCGCGCAACCTAGGCTTCACTCTAGTGCGTTGCTCCACCAGATCGAATAGTTAGGGACTTAGAAGTCAACGCCAGAAGCATAAAATACAATAAAGATGCAACAATTTATCCATCGTATAACAGGAATAATTGCAACCAGTGTGAAGGTAATGGTATGTCCTACGTTCCGAGCCAGCTTGGCTACACCCTAGCGTGTTGCTAAACCAGATCGAATAGTTAGGGCCTTAGAAGTCAATGCCCGAAGCATAAAATACGATATAAATACCACAGCTTTTCCGTCGTATAAAACGAATAATTGCAACCAGTGTGAAAGTTATGGTCATTTCTACGTTCCGGGCAACCTAGGCTTCACTCTGGGGCGTTGCTCCACCAGATCGAATAGATAGAGCCTTAGAAGTCAACGCCACAAGCATAAAATACAATAAAGATGCAACAATTTATCCATCGTATAACAGGAATAATTGCAACCAGTGTGAAGGTAATGGTAGATCCTACGTTCCGAGCCAGCTTGGCTACACACTAGGGTGTTGCTAAACCAGTTCGAATAGTTAGGGCCTTAGAAGTCAATGCCCGAAGCATAAAATACAAAATAAATAGAACAGTTTTTCCATTGTATAAAACGAATAATAGTAACCAGTGTGAAAATTATGGTCATTTCTACGTTCCGGGCAACCTAGGCTTCACTCTAGGGCGTTGCTCCACCAGATCGAATAGCTATGGACTTAGCATTCAACGCCAGAAGCATAAAATACAATAAAAATACAACAGTTTTACCATCGTATAAAACGAATAATAGCAACCTGTATGAAAGTTGTGGTCATTTCTACTTTCCGGGCAATCAAGGGTACACCCTAGGGCGTTGCTCCAACAGATTGAATAGTTAGGGCCTTAGAAGTCAACGCCCGAAGCATAAAATACAAAATAAATAGAACAGTTTTTCCATCGTATAAAACGAATAATTGCTACCGGCGTGAAAGTTATGGTCATTTCTACGTTCCGGGAAACCCAGGCTTCACCCTAGGGCGTTGCTCCACCAGATCGAACACTTAGGGCCTAAGAAGGCACCGCCAGAAGCATAAAATACAATATAAATATAACAGTTTTTCCATCGTATAAGACGAATAATAGCAACCTGTATGAAAGTTGTGGTCATTTCTACTTTCCGGGCAATCAAGGCTACACCCTAGGGCGTTGCTACAACAGATTTCATAGTTAGTGCCTTAGAAGTCAATGCCCGAAGCATAAAATCCAATAAAAATACAACAGTCTTTCCATCATATAAACGGAATAATTGCAACCAGTTTGAAAGTGATGGTCATTTCTACGTTCCGGGCAACCTCGGCATCACTCTAGGGCGTTGCTCCACCAGATCTAATAGTTAGTGCCTCAGAAGGCAACGCCAGAAGCATAAATTACAATATCAGTACAACAGTTTTTCCATCGTATAAAACGAATAATTGCTACCGATGTGAAAGTTATGGTCATTTCTACGTTCCGGGCAACCTAGGCTTCACCCTAGGGCGTTGTTCCACCAGATGGAATAGTTAGGGCCTTAGAAGTCAACGCTCGAAGCATAAAATACAACAAAGATGCAACAGCTTTACAATCGTATAAAACGAATAATAGCAACCAGTGTGAAAGTTCTGGACATTTCTACGTTCCGGGCAACCTAGGCTTCACTCTTGGACGTTGCTCCACCAGATCGAATAGCTAGGACCTTAGAAGTCGAAGCCAGAACCAGGAAATACAAGAAGAATGCAACATTTTTTCCATCGTATAGCATGAATAATTGCTACCAGTGTGAAAGTAATGATCATTTCGGCGTTTCGGGCATCCTAGACTTAACTGTGAGGCATTACTCCACCAGATCGAGTAGTTAGGTCCTAAGAAGTCAACGCCAGAAGCATAAAATGCAATATTAATACAACAGCTTTTCCATCGTATAAAACGAATAATTGCAACCGGTGTGAATGTTATGGTCATTTCTACGTTCCGGGCAACCTAGGCTTCACCCTAGGGCGCTGCTCCACCAGATCGAATAGTTAGTGCCCTAGAAGTTAGCGCCACAAGCATAAAATACAATATAAATACAACAGTTTTTCCATCGTATAAAACGAATAATTGCAACCAGTGTGAAGGTAATGGTATGTCCTACGTTCCGAGCCAGCTTGGCTACACCCTAGGGTGTTGCTAAACCAGATCGAATAGTTAGGGCCTTAGAAGTCAATGCCCGAAGCATAAAATACAAAATAAATACAACAGCTTTTCCATCCTATAAAACGAATAATTGCGACCAGTACGAAAGTTATGGTCATTTCTACTTTCCGGGCAACCTAGGCTTCTCGCTAGGGCGTTGGCCCAACAGGTTGAATAGTTAGGGCCTTAGAAGTCAACGCCCGAAGCATAAAATGCAATAAAAATACAACAGCTTTTCCATCGTATAAAACGTATAATTGCAACCAGTGTGAAAGTTATGGACATTTCTACATTCCGAGCAACCTAGGCTTCACTCTAGTGCGTTGCTCCACCAGATCGAATAGTTAGGGACTTAGAAGTCAACGCCAGAAGCATAAAATACAATAAAGATGCAACAGTTTTTCCATCGTATAACAGGAATAATTGCAACCAGTGTGAAGGTAATGGTATGTCCTACGTTCCGAGCCAGCTTGGCTACACCCTAGGGTGTTGCTAAACCAGATCGAATAGTTAGGGCCTTAGAAGTCAATGCCCGAAGCATAAAATACGATATAAATACCACAGCTTTTCCGTCGTATAAAACGAATAATTGCAACCAGTGTGAAAGTTATGGTCATTTCTACGTTCCGGGCAACCTAGGCTTCACTCTGGGGCGTTGCTCCACCAGATCGAATAGCTGTGGACTTAGCATTCAACGCCAGAAGCATAAAATACAATAAAAATACAACAGTTTTACCATCGTATAAGAGGAATAATTGCAACCAGTGTGAAAGGAATGGTCATTTCTACGTTCTGGGCAACCTACGTTTCACCCTATGGCATTGCTCCACCAGATAGAATAGTTAGGGCCTAAGAAGTCAACGCCAGAGACATAAAATACGATATGAATGCAACAGCTGTTCCATCGTATAACAGGAATAATTGCAACCAGTTTGAATGATTTGGTCATTTCTACGTTCCCGTCAACCTAGGCTTCAATCTAGGGCGTTGCTCCACCACATCGAATAGCTACGGCCTTAGAAGTCAACGCCAGAAGCATAAAATACAATATAGATACAACAGTTTTTCCATTGTATAAAAAGAGTAATTGCATCCAGTGTGAAAGTTATGGACATTTCTACGTTCCGCGCAACATAGGCTTCACTCTAGGACGTTGCCCCACCAGATCGAATACCTAGGACCTTAGAAGTCGAAGCCAGAAACAGAAAATATAACAAGAATGCAACATTTTTTCCACCGTATAGCATGAATAATTGCTACCAGTGTGAAAGTAAAGATCATTTCGGCGTTTCGGGCATCCTAGACTTAACTGTGAGGCATTACTCCACCAGATCGAGTAGTTAGGGCCTAAGAAGTCAACGCCAGAAGCATAAAATACAAAATAAGTAGAACAGTTTTTCCATTGTATAAAACGAATAATTGCTACCAGTGTGAAAGTTATGTTCATTTCTACGTTTCTGACAACCTAGGCTTCACTGTAGGGTGTTGCTCCACCAAATCGAATAGGTAGGGCCATGGAAGTCAACGCCCGAAGCATAAAATACAATAAATATACAAGAGTTTTTCCTTCGTATAACAGGAATAATTGCAACCAGTGTGAAAGTGATGGTCATTTCTACGTTCTGAGCAACCTAGGCTTCACTCTAGGGCGTCCTTCCACCAGATCGAATAGATAGGGCCTAAGAAGTCAACCCCACAAGCATAAAATACAATATAAATACAACAGGTTTTCCATTGTATAAAACGAATAATTGCAACCAGTATGAAAGTTATGGTCATTTCTACTTTCCGGGCAACCTAGGATCCATCCTAGGGCGTTGCTGCAACCGATTGAATAGTTAGGGCCTTAGAAGTCAACGCCCGAAGCAGAAAATACAAAATAAATAGAACAGTTTTTCCATCGTATAAAACGAATAATTGCTACCGATGTGAAAGTTATGGTCATTTCTACGTTCCGGGCAACCTAGGCATCTCGCTAGGGCGTTGGCCCAACAGGTTGAATAGTTAGGGCCTTAGAAGTCAACGCCCGAAGCATAAAATGCAATAAAAATACAACAGCTTTTCCATCGTATAAAACGTATAATTGCAACCAGTGTGAAAGTTATGGACATTTCTACATTCCGAGCAACCTAGGCTTCACTCTAGTGCGTTGCTCCACCAGATCGAATAGTTAGGGACTTAGAAGTCAACGCCAGAAGCATAAAATACAATAAAGATGCAACAATTTATCCATCGTATAACAGGAATAATTGCAACCAGTGTGAAGGTAATGGTATGTCCTACGTTCCGAGCCAGCTTGGCTACACCCTAGCGTGTTGCTAAACCAGATCGAATAGTTAGGGCCTTAGAAGTCAATGCCCGAAGCATAAAATACGATATAAATACCACAGCTTTTCCGTCGTATAAAACGAATAATTGCAACCAGTGTGAAAGTTATGGTCATTTCTACGTTCCGGGCAACCTAGGCTTCACTCTAGGGCGTTGCTCCACCAGATCGAATAGCTATGGACTTAGCATTCAACGCCAGAAGCATAAAATACAATAAAAATACAACAGTTTTACCATCGTATAAGAGGAATAATTGCAACCAGTGTGAAACGAATGGTCATTTCTACGTTCTGGGCAACCTACGTTTCACTCTATGGCATTGCTCCACCAGATAGAATAGTTAGGTCCTAAGAAGTCAACGCCAGAGACATAAAATACGATATGAATGCAACAGCTGTTCCATCGTATAACAGGAATAATTGCAACCAGTTTGAATGATATGGTCATGTCTACGTTCCCGTCAACCTAGGCTTCAATCTAGGGCGTTGCTCCACCACATCGAATAGCTACGGCCTTAGAAGTCAACGCCAGAAGCATAAAATACAATATAGATACAACAGTTTTTCCATTGTATAAAAAGAGTAATTGCATCCAGTGTGAAAATTATGGTCATTTCTACGTTCCGGGCAACCTAGGCCTCACTCCAGGGCGTTGCACCACCAGATCGAATAGTTAGGGCCTTAGAAGTCAACGCCCGAAGCATAAACTACAAAATAAATAGAACAGTTTTTCCATTCTATAAAAAGAATAATTGCTACCAGTGTGAAAGTTGTGGTTATTTCTACTTTCCGGGCAACCTAGGCTTCACCCTAGGGCGTTGCTCCAACAGATTGAATAGTTAGGGCCTTAGAAGTCAACGCCCGAAGCATAAAATACAAAATAAATAGAACAGTTTTTCCATCGTATAAAACTAATAATAGCAACCAGTGAGAAAGTTCTGGTCATTTCTACGTTCCGGGCAACCTAGGCTTCACTCTATGGCGTTGCTCCACCAGATCGAATAGTTAGGGCCTTAGAAGTCAACGCCCGAAGCATAAAATACAATAAAAATACAACAGTCTTTCCACACTATAACAGGAACAATTGCAACCCGTGTGAAGGTGATTGTCATTTGTACGTTCCAGGCAACCTAGGCTTCACTCTAGGGCGTTGTTCCACCAGATCGAATTGCTAGGGCCTAAGAAGTCACCGCCAGAAGCATAAGATACAAAATAAATATAACAGTTTTTCCATTGTATAAAACGAATAATTGCTACCAGTGTAAAAGTTATGGTCATTTCTACGTTCCGGGCAACCTACGCTTCACCCTAGGGCGTTGTTCCACCAGATCGAATAGTTAGGGCCTAAGAAGTGAACGCCAGAAGCATAAAATACAATATAAATACAACAGTTTTTCCATCATATAAAACGAGTAATTGCAACCAGTATAAAAGTTGTGGTCATTTCTACGTTCCGGCAACCTAGGCTACACCCTAGGGCGTTGCTCCAACAGATTGAATAGTTAGGGCCTTAGAAGCCAATGCCCGAAGCATAAAATGCAATAAAAATACAACAGTCTTTCCTTCATATAACCGGAATAATTGCAACCAGTTTGAAAGTGATGGTCATTTCTACGTTCCGGGCAACCTCGGCATCACTCTAGGGCGTTGCTCCACCAGATCGAATAGTTAGTGCCTTAGAAATCAACGCCAGTAGCATAAAATACAATATCAATACAACAGTTTTTCCATCGTATAAAACGAATAATTGCAACCAGTATGAAGGTTATGGTCATTTCTACTTTCCGGGCAACCCAGGATCCACCCTAGGGCGTTGCTGCAACCGATTGAATAGTTAGGGCCTTAGACGTCAACGCCCGAAGCATAAAATACAATATAAATACAACAGCTTTTCCATCGTATAAAACGAATAATAGCAATCAGTGTGAATGTTATGGTCATTTCTACGTTCCGGGCAACCTAGGCTTCACTCTAGGGCGTTGCTCCACCAGATCCAACAGTTAGGGCCTTAGAAGTCAACGCCCGAAGCATAAAATACAAAATAAATAGAACAGTTTTTCCATTGTATAAAACGAATAATTGCTACCAGTGTAAAAGTTATGGTCATTTCTACGTTCCGGGCAACCTACGCTTCAACCTAGGGCGTTGTTCCACCAGATCGAATAGTTAGGGCCTAAGAAGTGAACGCCAGAAGAATAAAATACAATATAAATATAACAGTTTTTCCATCGTATAAAACTAATAATAGCAACCAGTGAGAAAGTTCTGGTCATTTCTACGTTCCGGGCAACCTGGGCTTCACTCTATGGCGTTGCTCCACCAGATCGAATAGTTAGGGCCTCAGAAGTCAACGCCCGAAGCATAAAATACAATAAAAATACAACAGTCTTTCCACACTATAACAGGAACAATTGCAACCCGTGTGAAGGTGATTGTCATTTGTACGTTCCAGGCAACCTAGGCTTCACTCTAGGGCGTTGTTCCACCAGATCGAATTGCTAGGGCCTAAGAAGTCACCGCCAGAAGCATAAGATACAAAATAAATATAACAGTTTTTCCATCGTATAGAACGAATAATAGCAATCAGTGTGAATGTTATGGTCATTTCTACGTTCCGGGCAACCTAGGCTTCACTCTAGGGCGTTGCTCCACCAGATCCAACAGTTAGGGCCTTAGAAGTCAACGCCCGAAGCATAAAATACAAAATAAATAGAACAGTTTTTCCATTGTATAAAACGAATAATTGCTACCAGTGTAAAAGTTATGGTCATTTCTACATTCCGGGCAACCTAGGCTTCACCCTAGGGCGTTGTTCCACCAGATAGAATAGTTAGGGCCTAAGAAGTGTACGCCAGAAGCATAAAATACAATATAAATACAACAGTTGTTCCATCATATAAAACGAGTAATTGCAACCAGTATGAAAGTTGTGGTCATTTCTACTTTCCGGGCAACCTAGGCTACACCCCAGGGCGTTGCTCCAACAGATTGAATAGTTAGGGCCTTAGAACTCAATGCCCGAAGCATAAAATGCAATAAAAATACAACAGTCTTTCCATCATATAACCGGAATAATTGCAACCAGTTTGAAAGTGATGTTCATTTCCACGTTCCGGGCAACCTCGGCTTCACTCTAGGGCGTTGCTCCACCAGATCGAATAGTTAGTGCCTTAGAAGTCAACGCCAGAAGCATAAAACACAATATCAATACAACAGTTTTTCCATCGTATAAAACGAATAATTGCAACCAGTAAGAAAGTTATGGTCACTTCTACTTTCCGGGCAACCTAGGATCCACCCTAGGGCGTTGCTGTAACCGATTGAATAGTTAGGGCCTTAGAAGTCAACGCCCGAAGCATAAAATACAAAACAAATAGAACAGTTTTTCCATCGTATAAAACGAATAATTGCTACCGATGTGAAAGTTATGGTCATTTCTACGTTCCGGGCAACCTACGCTTCACCCTAGGGCGTTGTTCCACCAGATCGAATAGTTAGGGCCTAAGAAGTGAACGCCAGGAGCATAAAATACAATATAAATACAACAGTTTTTCCATCATATAAAACGAGTAATTGCAACCAGTATAAAAGTTGTGGTCATTTCTACGTTCCGGGCAACATAGGCTACACCCTAGGTCGTTGCTCCAACAGATTGAATAGTTAGGGCCTTAGAAGTCAATGCCCGAAGCATAAAATGCAATAAAAATACAACAGTCTTTCCATCATATAACCGGAATAATTGCATCCACTTTGAAAGTGATTGTCATTTCTACGTTCCGGGCAACCTCGGCATTACTCTAGGGCGTTGCTCCACCAGATCGAATAGTTAGTGCCTTAGAAGTCAACGCCAGAAGCATAAAATACAATATCAATACAACAGTTTTTCCATCGTATAAAACGAATAATTGCATCCAGTATGAAGGTTATGGGCATTTCTACTTTCCGGGCAACCTAGGATCCACCCTAGGGCGTTGCTGCAACCGATTGAATAGTTAGGGCCTTAGACGTCAACGCCCGAAGCATAAAATACAAAATAAATAGAATAGTTTTTCCATCGTATAAAACGAATAATTGCTACCGATGTGAAAGTTATGGTCATTTCTAAGTTCCTGGAAACCTAGGCTTCACCCAAGGGCGTTGCTCCAACAGATTGAATAGTTGGGGCCTTACAAGTCAACGCACGAAGCATAAAATGCAATATAAATACAACAGTTTTTCCATCGTATAAAACGAATAATTGCTACCGGTGTGAAACTTATGGACATTTCTACGTTCCAGGCAACCTAGGCATCACCCTAGGGTGTTGTTCCACCAGATGGAATAGTTAGGGCATAAGAAGTCAACGCCAGAAGCATAAAATACGGTATAAATACAACAGCTTTTCCATCGTATAAAACGAATAATTGCAACCAGTGTGAAAGTTATAGTCATTTCTACTTTCCGGGCAACCTAGGATCCACCCTAGGGCGTTGCTGCAACCGATTGAATAGTTAGGGCCTTAGGAGTCAACGCCCGAAGCATAAAATACAAAATAAATAGAATAGTTTTTCCATCGTATAAAACGAATAATTGCTACCGATGTGAAAGTTATAGTCATTTCTACTTTCCGGGCAATCTAGGCTTCACTCTAGGGCGTTGCTCCACCAGATCGCATAGCTAGGGACTTAGAAATCAACGCCATAAGAATAAAATACAATATAAGTACAACAGTTTTTCCATCGTATAAAATGAATAATTGGAAACATTGTGAAAGTAATGGTCATTTCTACGTTCCAGGCAACGTAGGCGTCACTCTAGGGCGTTACTCCACCACATCTAATAGCTACGGCCTTAGCAGTCAACGCTAGAAGCATAAAATAGAATATAAATACAACACCTTTCCATCGTATAAAATGAATAATAGCAAACAGTATGAAAGTAATGGTCATTTCTACGTTGCGGACAACCTAGGCTTCACTCTAGGGCGTTTCTCCACCACATCGAATAGCTACGGCCTTAGAAGTCAACGCTAGAAGCATAAATTACAATAAAAATGCAACAGTTTTTCTAACGTATAGCATAAATAATTGCAACCGGTGTGAATGTTATGGTCATTTCTACGTTCCGGGCAACCTAGGCTTGACTGTAGGGTGTTGCTACACCAGATCGAATAGGTCGGGCCATAGAAGTCAACGCCGGAAGCATAAAATACAAAATAAATAGAACAGTTTTTCCATTGTATAAAACGAATAATTGCTACCAGTGTGAAAGTTATGTTCATTTCTACGTTACGGGCAAATTAGGCTTGACTGTAGGGCATAGCTCCACCAGATCGAATAGGTAGGGCCATAGAAGTCAACGCCCGAAGCATAAAATACATTAAATATACAAGAGCTTTTCCATCGTATAACTGGAGTAATTGCAACCAGTGTGAAAGTGATGGTCATTTCTACGTTCCGGGCAACCTAGGCTTCACTCTAGGGCGTTGTTCCACCTGATCGAAAAGTTAGGGCCTAAGAAGTCAACGCCAGAAGCATGAAATACAATACAAATACAACAGTCTTTCCATCATATAACCGGAATAATTGCAACCAGTTTGAAAGTGATGTTCATTTCCACGTTCCGGGCAACCTCGGCTTCACTCTAGGGCGTTGCTCCACCAGATCGAATAGTTAGTGCCTTAGAAGTCAACGCCAGAAGCATAAAACACAATATCAATACAACAGTTTTTCCATCATATAAAACGAATAATTGCAACCAGTAAGAAAGTTATGGTCACTTCTACTTTCCGGGCAACCTAGGATCCACCCTAGGGCGTTGCTGTAACCGATTGAATAGTTAGGGCCTTAGAAGTCAACGCCCGAAGCATAAAATACAAAACAAATAGAACAGTTTTTCCATCGTATAAAACGAATAATTGCTACCGATGTGAAAGTTATGGTCATTTCTACGTTCCGGGCAACCTACGCTTCACCCTAGGGCGTTGTTCCACCAGATCGAATAGTTAGGGCCTAAGGAGTGAACGCCAGGAGCATAAAATACAATATAAATACAACAGTTTTTCCATCATATAAAACGAGTAATTGCAACCAGTATAAAAGTTGTGGTCATTTCTACGTTCCGGGCAACCTAGGCTACACCCTAGGTCGTTGCTCCAACAGATTGAATAGTTAGGGCCTTAGAAGTCAATGCCCGAAGCATAAAATGCAATAAAAATACAACAGTCTTTCCATCATATAACCGGAATAATTGCATCCACTTTGAAAGTGATGGTCATTTCTACGTTCCGGGCAACCTCGGCATCACTCTAGGGCGTTGCTCCACCAGATCGAATAGTTAGTGCCTTAGAAGTCAACGCCAGAAGCATAAAATACAAGATCAATACAACAGTTTTTCCATCGTATAAAACGAATAATTGCAACCAGTATGAAGGTTATGGGCATTTCTACTTTCCGGGCAACCTAGGATCCACCCTAGGGCGTTGCTGCAACCGATTGAATAGTTAGGGCCTTAGACGTCAACGCCCGAAGCATAAAATACAAAATAAATGCAACAGCTTTTCCATCGTTTAAAACGAATAATTGCAACCAGTGTGAAAGTAATGGTCATTTCTAGGTTCCGGGCAACCTAGGCTTCACTCTAGGGCGTTGCTCCACCACATCGAATAGCTGCGGCCTTAAAATACAACGTCAGAAGCATAAAATACATAATAAATACAACAGTTTTTCCATCGTATAAAACGAATTATTGCAACCAGTGTGAAAATAATGTTCATTTCTACTTTCCGGACACCCTAGGCTTCACTCTATGGCTCTGCTCCACCAGATCGAATAGTTAAGGCCTAAGAAGTCAACGCCAGAAGCACCAAATACAAAATAAATACAACAGTTTTACCATCGTATAAAACGAATAATTGCTACCGATGTGAAAGTTATGGTCATTTCTAAGTTCCTGGAAACCTAGGCTTCACCCAAGGGCGTTGCTCCAACAGATTGAATAGTTAGGGCCTTACAAGTCAACGCACGAAGCATAAAATGCAATATAAATACAACAGTTTTTCCATCGTATAAAACGAATAATTGCTACCGGTGTGAAACTTATGGACATTTCTACTTTCCAGGCAACCTCGGCATCACTCTAGGGCGTTGCTCCACCAGATCGAATAGTTAGTGCCTTAGAAGTCAACGCCAGAAGCATAAAATACAAGATCAATACAACAGTTTTTCCATCGTATAAAACGAATAATTGCAACCAGTATGAAGGTTATGGGCATTTCTACTTTCCGGGCAGCCTAGGATCCACCCTAGGGCGTTGCTGCAACCGATTGAATAGTTAGGGCCTTAGACGTCAACGCCCGAAGCATAAAATACAAAATAAATGCAACAGCTTTTCCATCGTTTAAAACGAATAATTGCAACCAGTGTGAAAGTAATGGTCATTTCTAGGTTCCGGGCAACCTAGGCTTCACTCTAGGGCGTTGCTCCACCACATCGAATAGCTGCGGCCTTAAAATACAACGTCAGAAGCATAAAATACATAATAAATACAACAGTTTTTCCATCGTATAAAACGAATTATTGCAACCAGTGTGAAAATAATGTTCATTTCTACTTTCCGGACACCCTAGGCTTCACTCTATGGCTCTGCTCCACCAGATCGAATAGTTAAGGCCTAAGAAGTCAACGCCAGAAGCACCAAATACAAAATAAATACAACAGTTTTACCATCGTATAAAACGAATAATTGCTACCGATGTGAAAGTTATGGTCATTTCTAAGTTCCTGGAAACCTAGGCTTCACCCAAGGGCGTTGCTCCAACAGATTGAATAGTTAGGGCCTTACAAGTCAACGCACGAAGCATAAAATGCAATATAAATACAACAGTTTTTCCATCGTATAAAACGAATAATTGCTACCGGTGTGAAACTTATGGACATTTCTACTTTCCAGGCAACCTAGGCATCACCCTAGGGTGTTGTTCCACCAGATGGAATAGTTAGGGCATAAGAAGTCAACGCCAGAAGCATAAAATACGGTATAAATACAACAGCTTTTCCATCGTATAAAACGAATAATTGCAACCAGTGTGAAAGTTATAGTCATTTCTACTTTCCGGGCAACCTAGGATCCACCCTAGGGCGTTGCTGCAACCGATTGAATAGTTAGGGCCTTAGGAGTCAACGCCCGAAGCATAAAATACAAAATAAATAGAATAGTTTTTCCATCGTATAAAACGAATAATTGCTACCGATGTGAAAGTTATAGTCATTTCTACTTTCCGGGCAATCTAGGCTTCACTCTAGGGCGTTGCTCCACCAGATCGCATAGCTAGGGACTTAGAAATCAACGCCATAAGAATAAAATACAATATAAGTACAACAGTTTTTCCATCGTATAAAATGAATAATTGGAAACATTGTGAAAGTAATGGTCATTTCTACGTTCCAGGCAACGTAGGCGTCACTCTAGGGCGTTACTCCACCACATCTAATAGCTACGGCCTTAGCAGTCAACGCTAGAAGCATAAAATAGAATATAAATACAACACCTTTTCCATCGTATGAAATGAATAATAGCAAACAGTATGAAAGTAATGGTCATTTCTACGTTGCGGACAACCTAGGCTTCACTCTAGGGCGTTTCTCCACCACATCGAATAGCTACGGCCTTAGAAGTCAACGCTAGAAGCATAAATTACAATAAAAATGCAACATTTTTTCTAACGTATAGCATAAATAATTGCAACCGGTGTGAATGTTATGGTCATTTCTACGTTCCGGGCAACCTTGGCTTGACTGTAGGGTGTTGCTACACCAGATCGAATAGGTCGGGCCATAGAAGTCAACGCCGGAAGCATAAAATACAAAATAAATAGAACAGTTTTTCCATTGTATAAAACGAATAATTGCTACCAGTGTGAAAGTTATGTTCATTTCTACGTTACGGGCAAATTAGGCTTGACTGTAGGGCATAGCTCCACCAGATCGAATAGGTAGGGCCATAGAAGTCAACGCCCGAAGCATAAAATACATTAAATATACAAGAGCTTTTCCATCGTATAACTGGAGTAATTGCAACCAGTGTGAAAGTGATGGTCATTTCTACGTTCCGGGCAACCTAGGCTTCACTCTAGGGCGTTGTTCCACCTGATCGAAAAGTTAGGGCCTAAGAAGTCAACGCCAGAAGCATGAAATACAATACAAATATAACAGTTTTTCCATCGTATAAAACGAATAATAGCAACCAGTGTGAAAGTTCTGGTCATTTCTACGTTCCGGGCAACCTAGGCTTCACTCTAGGGCGTTGCTCCACCAGATCGAATAGTTAGGGCCTTAGAAGTCAACGCCCGAAGCATAAAATACAATAAAAATACAACAGTCTTTCCATACTATAACAGGAACAATTGCAACCCGTGTGAAGGTGATGGTCATTTGTACGTTCCAGGCAACCTAGGCTTCACTCTAGGGCGTTGTTCCACCAGATCGAATTGCTAGGGCCTAAGAAGTCAACGCCAGAAGCATAAGGTACAATATAAATATAACAGTTTTTCCATCGTATAGAACGAATAATAGCAACCAGTGTGAAAGTTAAGGTCATTTCTACATTCCGGGCAACCTAGGCTTCACTCTAGGGCGTTGCTCCACCAGATCAAAAAGTTAGGGCCTTAGAAGTCGACGCCCGAAGCATAAAATACAAAATAAATAGAACAGTTTTTCCATTGTATAAAACGAATAATTGCTACCGGTGTGAAAGTTATGGTCATTTCTACGTTCCGGCCAACCCAGCCTTCACCCTAGGGCGTTGTTCCACCAGATGGAATAGTTAGGGCATAAGAAGTCAACGCCAGAAGCATAAAATACGGTATAAATACAACAGCTTCTCCATCGTATAGAACAAATAATGGCAACCAGTATGAAAGGTATGGTCATTTCTACTTTCCGGGCAACCTAGGCTTCACTCTAGGGCGTTGTTCCACCTGATCGAAAAGTTAGGGCCTAAGAAGTCAACGCCAGAAGCATGAAATACAATACAAATATAACAGTTTTTCCATCGTATAAAACGAATAATAGCAACCAGTGTGAAAGTTCTGGTCATTTCTACGTTCCGGGCAACCTAGGCCTCACCCTAGGGCGTTGTTCCACCAGATCGAATAGTTAGGGCCTTAGAAGTCAACGCCCGAAGCTTAAAATACAATAAAAATACAACAGTCTTTCCATCCTATAACAGGAATAATTGCAACCCGTGTGAAAGTGATGGTCATTTGTACGTTCCAGGCAACCTAGGCTTCAGTCTAGGGCGTTGTTCCACCAGATCGGATTGTTAAGGCCTAAGAAGTCAACGCCAGGAGCATGAGATACAATATAAATATAACAGTTTTTCCATCGTATAGAACGAATAATAGCAACCAGTGTGAAAGTTATGGTCATTTCTACATTCCGGGCAACCTAGGCTTCACTCTAGGGCGTTGCTCCACCAGATCCAACAGTTAGGGCCTTAGAAGTCAACGCCCGAAGCATAAAATACAAAATAAATAGAACAGTTTTTCCATTGTATAAAACGAATAATTGCTACCAGTGTAAAAGTTATGGTCATTTCTACGTTCCGGGCAACCTAGGCTTCACCCTAGGGCGTTGTTCCACCAGACCGAATAGCTAGGGCCTAAGAAGTGTACGCCAGAAGCATAAAATACAATATAAATACAACAGTTGTTCCATCATATAAAACGAGTAATTGCAACCAGTATGAAAGTTGTGGTCATTTCTACTTTCCGGGAAACCTAGGCTACACCCTAGGGCGTTGCTCCAACAGATTGAATAGTTAGGGCCTTAGAAGTCAATGCCCGAAGCATAAAATGCAATAAAAATACAACAGTCTTTCCATCATATAACCGGAATAATTGCAACCAGTTTGAAAGTGATGGTCATTTCTACGTTCCGGGCAACCTCGGCTTCACTCTAGGGCGTTGCTCCACCAGATCGGATAGTTAGTGCCTTAGAAGTCAACGCCAGAAGCATAAAACACAATATCAATACAACAGTTTTTCCATCGTATAAAACGAATAATTGCAACCAGTAAGAAAGTTATGGTCATTTCTACTTTCCGGGCAACCTAGGATCCACCCTAGGGCGTTGCTGCAACCGATTGAATAGTTAGGTCCTTAGAAGTCAGCGCCCGAAGCATAAAATACAAAATAAATAGAGCGGTTTTTCCATCGTATGAAACGAATAATTGCTACCGATGTGAAAGTTATGGTCATTTCTACGTTCCGTGCAACCTAGGGTTCACCCTAGGGCGTTGTTCCACCAGATCGAATAGTTAGGGCCTAAGAAGTGAACGCCAGAAGCATAAAATACAAAATAAATAGAACAGTTTTTCCATTGTATAAAACGAATAATTGCTACCAGTGTGAAAGTTATATTCATTTCTACGTTTCTGACAACCTAGGCTTCAATGTAGGGTGTTGCTCCACCAAATCGAATGGGTAGGGCCATAGAAGTCAACGCCAGAAGCATAAAATACAATATAAATGTAACAGTTTTTCCATCGTATAAAACGAATAATAGCAACCAGTGTGAAAGTTATGGTCATTTCTACGTTCCGGGCAACCTAGGCTTCACTCTAGGGCGTTGCTCCACCCGATCGAATAGTTAGGGCCTTAGAAGTCAACGCCAGAAGCATAAAATACAATAAAGATGCAACAGTTTTTCCATCGTATAAAATGAGTAATTGGAAACATTGTGAAAGTAATGGTCATTTCTACGTTCCAGGCAACGTAGGCGTCACTCTAGGGCGTTACTCCACCACATCTAATAGCTACGCCCTTAGCAGTCAACGCTAGAAGCATAAATTACAATAAAAATGCAACAGTTTTTCCAACGTATGGCATGAATAATTGCAACCGGTGTGAATGTTATGGTCATTTCTACGTTCCGGTCAACCGAGGCTTGACTCTAGGTCGTTGTTCCACCAGATGGAATTGTTAAGGCCTAAGAAGTCAACGCCAGGAGCATGAGATACAACATAAATATAACAGTTTTTCCATCGTATAGAACGAATAATAGCAACCAGTGTGAAAGTTATGGTCATTTCTACGTTCCGGGCAACCTAGGCTTCACTCTAGGGCGTTGCTCCACCAGATCCAACAGTTAGCGCCTTAGAAGTCAACGCCCGAAGCATAAAATACAAAATAAATACAACAGTTTTTCCATTGTATAACACGAATAATTGCTACCAGTGTAAAAGTTATGGTCATATCTACGTTCCGGGCAACCTAGGCTTCACTCTAGGGCGTTGCACCACCAGATCGAATAGTTAGGGCCTTAGAAGTCAACGCCCGAAGCATAAAATACAAAATAAATAGAACAGCTTTTCCATTGTATAAAACGAATAATTGCTACCAGTGTGAAAGTTATGTTCATTTCTATGTTTCTGACAACCTAGGCTTCACCGTAGGCAGTTGCTCGACCAAATCGAATAGGTAGGGCCATGGAAGTCAACGCCCGAAGCATAAAATACAATAAATATACAAGAGTTTTTCCATCGTATAACAGGAATAATTGCAACCAGTGTGAAAGTGATGGTTATTTCTACGTTCTGGGCAACCTAGGCTTCACTCTAGGGCGTCGTTCCACCAGATCGAATAGTTAGGGCCTAAGAAGTCAACGACAGAAGCATAAAATACATTAAATATACAAGAGCTTTTCCATCGTATAACAGGAATAATTGCAACCAGTGTGAAAGTGATGGTCATTTGTACGTTCCAGGCAACCTAGGCTTCACTCTAGCGCGTTGTTCCACCAGATCGAATTGTTAAGGCCTATGGAGTCAACGCCAGGAGCATGAGATACAATATAAATATAACAGTTTTTCCATCGTATAGAACGAATAATAGCAACCAGTGTGAAAGTTATGGTCATTTCTACGTTCCGGGCAACCTAGGCTTTACTCTAGGGCGTTGTTCCACCAGATCGAAAAGTTAGGGCCTAAGAAGTCAACGCCAGAAGCATAAAATACAATATAAATATAACAGATTATCGATCGTGTAAAACGAATAATAGCAACCAGTGTGAAAATTCTGGTCATTTCTACGTACCGGGCAACCTAGGCTTCACTCTAGGGCGTTGCTCCACCAGATCGAATAGTTAGGGCCTTAGAAGTCAACGCCCGAAGCGTAAAATACAATAAAAATACAACAGTCTTTCCATCCTATAACAGGAATAATTGCAACCTGTGTGAAAGTGATGGTCATTTGTACGTTCCAGGCAACCTAGGCTTCACTCTAGCGCGTTGTTCCACCAGATCGAATTGTTAAGGCCTAAGGAGTCAACGCCAGGAGCATGAGATACAATATAAATATAACAGTTTTTCCATCGTATAGAACGAATAATAGCAACCAGTGTGAAAGTTATGGTCATTTCTACGTTCCGGGCAACCTAGGCTTCACTCTAGGGCGTTGCTCCACCAGATCGAATAGTTAGGGCCTTAGAAGACAACGCCAGAAGCATAAAGTACTATAAAGATGCAACAGTTTTTCCATCGTATAAAATGAGTAATTGGAAACATTGTGAAAGTAATGGTCATTTCTACGTTCCAGGCAACGTAGGCGTCACTCTAGGGCGTTACTCCACCACATCTAATAGCTACGCCCTTAGCAGTCAACGCTAGAAGCATAAATTACAATAAAAATGCAACAGTTTTTCCAACGTATAGCATGAATAATTGCAACCGGTGTGAATGTTGTGGTCATTTCTACTTTCCGGGAAACCTAGGCTACACCCTAGGGCGTTGCTCCAACAGATTGAATAGTTAGGGCCTTAGAAGTCAATGCCCGAAGCATAAAATGCAATAAAAATACAACAGTCTTTCCATCATATAACCGGAATAATTGCAACCAGTTTGAAAGTGATGGTCATTTCTACGTTCCGGGCAACCTCGGCTTCACTCTAGGGCGTTGCTCCACCAGATCGGATAGTTAGTGCCTTAGAAGTCAACGCCAGAAGCATAAAACACAATATCAATACAACAGTTTTTCCATCGTATAAAACGAATAATTGCAACCAGTAAGAAAGTTATGGTCATTTCTACTTTCCGGGCAACCTAGGATCCACCCTAGGGCGTTGCTGCAACCGATTGAATAGTTAGGTGCTTAGAAGTCAGCGCCCGAAGCATAAAATACAAAATAAATAGAGCGGTTTTTCCATCGTATGAAACGAATAATTGCTACCGATGTGAAAGTTATGGTCATTTCTACGTTCCGTGCAACCTAGGGTTCACCCTAGGGCGTTGTTCCACCAGATCGAATAGTTAGGGCCTAAGAAGTGAACGCCAGAAGCATAAAATACAAAATAAATAGAACAGTTTTTCCATTGTATAAAACGAATAATTGCTACCAGTGTGAAAGTTATATTCATTTCTACGTTTCTGACAACCTAGGCTTCACTGTAGGGTGTTGCTCCACCAAATCGAATGGGTAGGGCCATAGAAGTCAACGCCAGAAGCATAAAATACAATATAAATGTAACAGTTTTTCCATCGTATAAAACGAATAATAGCAACCAGTGTGAAAGTTATGGTCATTTCTACGTTCCGGGCAACCTAGGCTTCACTCTAGGGCGTTGCTCCACCAGATCGAATAGTTAGGGCCTTAGAAGTCAACGCCAGAAGCATAAAATACAATAAAAATACAACAGTTTTTCCTTCGTATAAAAGGATTAATTGCAACCAGTTTGAAAGTGATGGTCATTTCTACGTTCCGGGCAACCTAGGCTTCACTCTAGCGCGTTGCTCCACAAGATCGAATAGTTAGGGCCTTAGAAGTCAATGCCAGAAGCATAAAATACAATAAAGATGCAACAGCTTTTCCATCGTATAAAACGAATAATTTCAACCAGTGTGAATGTTATGGTCATTTCTACATTCCGAGCAACCTAGGCTGCACTCTAGGGCGTTGACCCAACAGATTGAATAGTCAGGGCCTAAGAAGTGAACGCCAGCAGCATAAAATACAATATAAATAGAACAGTTCTTCCATCATATAAAACGAGTAATTGCAACCAGTATGAAAGTTATGGTCATTTCTACGTTCCGGGCAACCTAGGCGTCACTCTAGTGCGTTGCTCCACCACATCTAATAGCTACGGCCTTAGACGTCAGCGACAGAACCATAAAATACAATAAAGATGCAACAGCTTTTCCATCGTATAAAACGAATAATTGCAACCAGAGTGAAAGTTATTGTCATTTCTACTTTCCGGGCAACCTAGGCTTCACCCTAGGGCGTTGTTCCACCAGATCGAATAGTTAGGGCCTAAGAAGTGAACGCCAGAAGCATAAAATACAATATAAATACAACAGTCTTTCCATCATATCAAACGAGTAATTGCAACCAGTATGAAAGTTGTGGTCATTTCTACTTTCCGGGCAACCTAGGCTACACCCTAGGGCGTTGCTCCAACAGATTGAATAGTTAGGGCCTTAGAAGTCAATGCCCGAAGCATAAAATGCAATAAAAATACAACAGTTTTTCCATCATATAACCGGAATAATTGCAACCAGTTTGAAAGTGATGGTCATTTCTACGTTCCAGGCAACCTCGGCTTCACTCTAGGGAGTTGCTCCACCAGATCGATTAGTTAGGGCCTAAGAAGTGAACGTCAGAAGCATAAAGTACAATATAAATACAACAGTTTTTCCATCGTATAAAACGAATAATTGCTACCGGTGTGAAAGTTATTTCCATTTCTACGTTCCGGGCAACCTAGGCTTCACCCTAGGGCGTTGTTCCACCAGATGGAATAGTTATGGCATAAGAGGTCAACGCCAGAAGCATAAAATACAATATAAGTACAACAGTTTTTCCAACGTATAAAATGAATAATTGCAAACATTGCGACAGTAATGGTCATTTCTACGTTGCAGGCAACCTAGGCGTCACTCTAGTGCGTTGCTCCAACACATCTAATAGCTACGGCCTTAGACGTCAACGACAGAAGCATAAAATACAATAAAGATGCAACAGCTTTTCCATCGTATAAAACGAATAATTGCAACCAGAGTGAAAGTTATTGTCATTTCTACTTTCCGGGCAACCTAGGCTTCACCCTAGGGCGTTGCTCCAACAGATTGAATAGTTAGGGCCCTAGAAGTCAACGCCGGAAGCATAAAATGCAATAAAAATACAACAGTTTTTCCATCGTATAAAAGGATTAATTGCAACCAGTGTGAATGTTATGGTCATTTCTACATTCCGAGCAACCTAGGCTTCACTCTAGGGCGTTGACACAACAGATTGAATAGTCAGGGCCTAAGAAGTGAACGCCAGCAGCATAAAATACAATATAAATACAACAGTTCTTCCATCATATAAAACGAATAATTGCAACCAGTGTAAAAGATATGGTCATTTCTACGTTCCGGGCAACCTAGGCTTCACCCTAGGGCGTTGTTCCACCAGATCGAATAGTTAGGGCCTAAGAAGTGAACGCCAGAAGCATAAAATACAATATAAATACAACAGTCTTTCCATCATATCAAACGAGTAATTGCAACCAGTATGAAAGATGTGGTCATTTCTACTTTCCGGGCAACCTAGGCTACACCCTAGGGCGTTGCTCCAACAGATTGAATAGTTAGGGCCTTAGAAGTCAATGCTCGAAGCATAAAATGCAATAAAAATACAACAGTTTTTCCATCATATAACCGGAATAATTGCAACCAGTTTGAAAGTGATGGTCATTTCTACGTTGCAGGCAACCAAGGCGTCACTCTAGTGCGTTGCTCCACCACATCTAATAGCTACAGCCTTAGACGTCGACGACAGAAGCATAAAATACAATAAAGATGCAACAGCTTTTCCATCGTATAAAACGAATAATTGCAACCAGAGTGAAAGTTATTGTCATTTCTACTTTCCGGGCAAGCTAGGCTGCACTCTGGGGCGTTGATACACCAAATAGAATAGTTAGGGCCTTAGAAGTCAACGCCAGAAGCATAAAATTCATTAAAGATGCAACAGTTTTTCTGTCGTATAACAGGTGTCACTGCAAACAGGGTGAAAGTACTGGTCATTTCTACGTTACGGGTAACATAGGCTTCACTCTAGGGCGTCGTTCTACCACATCGAATAGCTACGGCCTCAGAAGTCAACGCCTGAATCATAAAATACAATAAAGATACAGCAGTCTTTCCATCCTATAACAGGAATAATTGCAACCCGTGTGAAAGTGATGGTCATTTGTACGTTCCAGGCAACCTGGGCTTCACTCTAGGGCGTTGTTCCACCAGATCGAATTGTTAGGGCCTAAGAAGTCAACGCCAGAAGCATAAGATACAATATAAATATAACAGTTTTTCCATCGTATAGAACGAATAAGAGCATCCAGTGTGAAAGTTATGGTCATTTCTTCGTTCCGGGCAACCTAGGCTTCACCCTAGGGCGTTGCTCCACCAGATCAAACAGTTAGGGCCTTAGAAGTCAACGCCCGAAGCATAAAATACAAAATTAATAGAACAGTTTTTCCATCGTATAAAACGAATAATAGCAACCAGTGTCAAAGTTATGGTCATTTCTACGTTCCGGGCAACCTAGACTTCACCCCAGGGCTTTGTTTCACCAGATCGAATAGTTAGGGCCTAAGAAGTGAAAGCCAGCAGCATAAAATACAATATAAATACAACAGTTCTTCCATCATATAAAACGAATAATTGCAACCAGTATGAAAGTTATGGTCATTTCTACGTTCCGGGCAACCTACGCTTCACTCTATGGCGTTCTTCCACCACATCGAATAGCTGCGGCCTCAGGAGTCAACGCCTGAAGCATAAAATACAATAAAAATACAACAGTCTTCCCATCCTATAACAGGAATAATTGGAACCCGTGTGAAAGTGATGGTCATTTGTACGTTCCAGGCAACCTAGGCTTCTCTCTAGGGCGTTGTTCCACCAGATCGAATTGTTAGGGCCTAAGAAGTCAACGCCAGAAGCATAAGATACAATATAAATATAACAGTTTTTCCATCGTATAGAACGAATAATAGCAACCAGTGTGAATGTTATGGTCATTTCTACGTTCCGGGCAACCTAGGCTTTACTCTAGGGCGTTGCTCCACCAGATCAAACAGTTAGGGCCTTAGAAGTCAACGGCCGAAGCATAAAATACAAAATAAATAGAACTGTTTTTCCATCGTATAAAACGAATAATTGCTACCGGTGTGAAACATATTTCCATTTCTACGTTCCGGGCAACCTAGGCTTCACCCTAGGGCGTTGTTCCACCAGATGGAGTAGTTATGGCATAAGAGGTCAACGCCAGAAGCATAAAATACAATATAAGTACAGCAGTTTTTCCAACGTATAAAATGAATAAATGCAAACATTGCGATAGTATTGGTCATTTCTACGTTCCGGGCAACCTAGGCGTCACTCTAGTGCGATGCTCCACCACATCTAATATCTACGGCCTTAGTCGTCAACGACAGAAGCATAAAATACAATAAAGATGCAACAGCTTTTCCATCGTATAAAACGAATAATTGCAACCAGTGTGAAAGTTATTGTCATTTCTACTTTCCGGGCAACCTAGGCTTCACCCTAGAGCGTTGCTCCAACAGATTGAATAGTTAGGGCCTAAGAAATCAACGCCAGAAGTATAAAATACAATTTAAATATAACAGTTTTACCATCGTATAAAACGAATCATTTCAACCAGTGTGAATATTATGGTCATTTTTACATTCCGAGCAACATAGGCTGCACTCTGGGGCGTTGATTCACCAGATAGAATAGTTAGGGCCTTAGAAGTCAACGCCAGAAGCATAAAATTCAATAAAGATGCAACAGTTTTTCTGTCGTATAACAGGAGTCACTGCAAACAGTGTGAAAGTACTGGTCATTTCTACGTTCCGGGTAACCTAGGCTTCACTCTAGGGCGTTGTTCTACCAGATCGAACAGTTAGGGCCTAAGAAGGCAACGCCAGAAGCATAAAGTACAATATAAATATAACAGTTTTTCCATCGTATAAAACGAATAATAGCAACCAGTGTGAAAGTTATGGTCATTTCTACGTTCCGGGCAACCTAGGCTTCACCCCAGGGCGTTGTTCCACCAGATCGAATAGGTAGGGCCTAAGACGTGAACGCCAGCAGCATAAAATACAATATAAATACAACAGTTCTTCCATCATATAAAACGAATAATTGCAACCAGTATGAAAGTTATGGTCATATCTGCGTTCCGGGCAACCTACGCTTCACTCTGTGGCGTTCTTCCACCACATCGAATAGCTGCGGCCTCAGAAGTCATCGCCTGAAGCATAAAATACAATAAAAATACAACAGTCTTTCCATCCTATGACAGGAATAATTGCAACCCGTGTGAAAGTGATGGTCATTTGTACGTTCCAGGCAACCTAGGCTTCACTCTAGGGCGTTGTTCCACCAGATCGAATTGTTAGGGCCTTAGAAGTCAACGCCCGAAGCATAAAATACAAAATAAATGGAACAGTTTTTCCATGGTATAAAACGAATCATTGCTACCAGTGAAAAGTTATGGTCATTTCTACGTTCCGGGCAACCTAGGCTTCACCCTAGGGCGTTGTTCTACCAGATCGAATAGTTAGGGCCTAAGAAGTGAAAGCCAGAAGCATAAAATACAATATAAATACAACAGTTTTTCCATCATATAAAACGAGTAATTGCAACCAGTATGAAAGTTGTGGTCATTTCTACTTTCCGTGCAACCTAGGCTACACCCTAGGGCGTTGCTCCAACAGATTGAATAGTTAGGGCCTTAGAAGTCAATGCCCGAAGCATAAAATGCAATAAAAATACAACAGTTTTTCCTTCGTATAAAAGGATTAATTGCAACCAGTTTGAAAGTGATGGTCATTTCTACGTTCCGGGCAACCTAGGCTTCACTCTAGCGCGTTGCTCCACAAGATCGAATAGTTAGGGCCTTAGAAGTCAATGCCAGAAGCATAAAATACAATAAAGATGCAACAGCTTTTCCATCGTATAAAACGAATAATTTCAACCAGTGTGAATGTTATGGTCATTTCTACATTCCGAGCAACCTAGGCTGCACTCTAGGGCGTTGACCCAACAGATTGAATAGTCAGGGCCTAAGAAGTGAACGCCAGCAGCATAAAATACAATATAAATAGAACAGTTCTTCCATCATATAAAACGAGTAATTGCAACCAGTATGAAAGTTATGGTCATTTCTACGTTCCGGGCAACCTAGGCGTCACTCTAGTGCGTTGCTCCACCACATCTAATAGCTACGGCCTTAGACGTCAGCGACAGAACCATAAAATACAATAAAGATGCAACAGCTTTTCCATCGTATAAAACGAATAATTGCAACCAGAGTGAAAGTTATTGTCATTTCTACTTTCCGGGCAACCTAGGCTTCACCCTAGGGCGTTGTTCCACCAGATCGAATAGTTAGGGCCTAAGAAGTGAACGCCAGAAGCATAAAATACAATATAAATACAACAGTCTTTCCATCATATCAAACGAGTAATTGCAACCAGTATGAAAGTTGTGGTCATTTCTACTTTCCGGGCAACCTAGGCTACACCCTAGGGCGTTGCTCCAACAGATTGAATAGTTAGGGCCTTAGAAGTCAATGCCCGAAGCATAAAATGCAATAAAAATACAACAGTTTTTCCATCATATAACCGGAATAATTGCAACCAGTTTGAAAGTGATGGTCATTTCTACGTTCCAGGCAACCTCGGCTTCACTCTAGGGAGTTGCTCCACCAGATCGATTAGTTAGGGCCTAAGAAGTGAACGTCAGAAGCATAAAGTACAATATAAATACAACAGTTTTTCCATCGTATAAAACGAATAATTGCAACCAGTATGAAAGTTATGGTCATTTCTACTTTCCGGCAACCTAGGCTTCACCCTATGGCGTTGCTCCAACAGATCGAATAGTTAGGGCTTTAGAAGTCAACGGCCGAAGCATAAAATACAAAATAAATAGAACTGTTTTTCCATCGTATAAAACGAATAATTGCTACCGGTGTGAAAGTTATTTCCATTTCTACGTTCCGGGCAACCTAGGCTTCACCCTAGGGCGTTGTTCCACCAGATGGAATAGTTATGGCATAAGAGGTCAACGCCAGAAGCATAAAATACAATATAAATACAACAGGTTTCCATCATATAAAACGAGTAATTGCAACCAGTATGAAAGTTGTGGTCATTTCTACTTTCCGGGCAACCTAGGCTACACCCTAGGGCGTTGATCCAACAGATTGAATAGTTAGGGCCTTAGAAGTCAATGCCCGAAGCATAAAATACAAAATAAATAGAACAGTTTTTCCATCATATAAAACGAATAATTGCAACCAGTATGAAAGTTATGGTCATTTCTACGTTCCCGGCAACCTAGGCTTCACTCTATGGCGTTCTTCCACCACATCGAATAGCTACGGCCTCAGAAGTCAACGCCTGAAGCATAAAAAACAATAAAGATACAACAGTCTTTCCATCCTATAACAGGAATAATTGCAACCCGTGTGAAAGTGATGGTCATTTGTACGTTCCAGGCAACCTAGGCTTCACTCTAGAGCGTTGTACCACCAGATCGAATTGTCTGGGCCTAAGGAGTCGACGCCAGAAGCATAAGATACAATATAAATATAACAGTTTTTCAATCGTATAGAACGAATAATAGCATCCAGTGTGAAAGTTATGGTCATTTCTTCGTTCCGGGCAACCTAGGCTTCACCCTAGGGCGTTGCTCCACCAGATCAAACAGTTAGGGCCTTAGAAGTCAACGCGCGAAGCATAAAATACAAAATGGATAGAACAGTTTTTCCATCGTATAACACGAATAATAGCAACCAGTGTCAAAGTTATGGTCATTTCTACGTTCCGGGCAACCTAGGCTTCACCCCAGGGCGTTGTTCCACCAGATCGAACAGTTAGGGCCTAAGAAGTGAACGCCAGCAGCATAAAATACAATATAAATACAACAGTTCTTCCATCATATAAAACGAATAATTGCAACCAGTATGAAAGTTATGTTCATTTCTACGTCCCGGGCAACCTAGGCTTCACCCCAGGGCGTTGTTCCACCAGATCGAATATTTAGGGCCTAAGAAGTGAACGCCAGCAGCATAAAATACAATATAATCACAACAGTTCTTCCATCATATAAAACGAATGATTGCAACCAGTATGAAGGTTATGGTCATTTCTACGTTCCGGGCAACCTAGGCTTCACTATAGGGCGTTGCTCCACCAGATCGAATAGTTAGGGCCTAAGAAGTGAACGCCAGAAGCATAAAACACAATATAAATACAACAGTTTTTCCATCATATAAAACGGGTAATTACAACCAGTATGAAAGCTGTGGTCATTTCTACTTTCCGGGCAACCTAGGCTACACCCTAGGGCGTTGCTCCAACAGACTGAATAGTTAGCGCCTTAGAAGTGAATGCCCGAAGCATAAAATGCAATAAAAATACAACAGTTTTTCCATCATATAACCGGAATAATTGCAACCAGTTTGAAAGTGATGGTCATTTCTACGTTCCGGGCAACCTCGGCTTCACTCTGGGGCGTTGCTCCACCAGATCGAATAGTTAGGGCCCAAGAAGTGAACGCCAGAAGCATAAAATACAATATAGATACAACAGTTTTTCCATCGTATAAAACGAATGATTGCTACCAGTCTGGAAGTGATGGTCATTTCTACGTTCCGGGTAACCTAGGCTTCACTCTAGGGCGTTGTTCTACCAGATCGAACAGTTAGGGCCTAAGAAGGCAACGCCAGAAGCATAAAGTACAATATAAATATAACAGTTTTTCCATCGTATAAAACGTATAATAGCAACCAGTTTGAAAGTTATGGCCATTTCTACGTTCCGGGCAACCTAGGCTTCACCCCAGGGCGTTGTTCCACCAGATCGAATAGTTAGGGCCTAAGAAGTGAACGCCAGCAGCATAAAATACAATATAAACACAACAGTTCTTCCATCATATAAAACGAATGATTGCAACCAGTATGAAGGTTATGGTCATTTCTTCGTTCCGGGCAACCTAGGCTTCACTCTATGGCGTTCTTCCACCACATCGAATAGCTGCGGCCTCAGAAGTCAACGCCTGAAGCATAAAATACAATAAAAATACAACAGTCTTTCCATCCTATAACAGGAATAATTGCAACCCGTGTGAAAGTGATTGGCATTTGTACGTTCCAGGCAACCTAGGCTTCACTCTAGGGCGCTGTTCCACCAGATCGAATTATTAGGGCCTAAGAAGTCAACGCCAGAAGCATAAGATACAATATAAATATAACAGTTTTTCTATCGCATAGAACGAATAATAGCATCCAGTGTGAAAGTTATGGTCATTTCATCGTTCCGGGCAACCTAGGCTTCACTCTAGGGCGTTGCTTCACCAGATCAAACAGTTAGGGCCTCAGAAGTCAACGCCCGAAGCATAAAATACTAAATTAATACAACAGTTTTTCCATCGTATAAAACGAATAATAGCAACCAGTGTCAAAGTTATGGTCATTTCTACGTCCAGGGCAACCTAGGCTTCACCACAGGGCGTTGTTCCACCAGATCGAATAGTTTGGGCCTAAGAAGTGAACGCCAGAAGCATAAAATACAATATAAATACAACATGTTTCCATCATATAAAACGAGTAATTGCAACCAGTATGAAAGTTGTGGTCATTTCTACTTTCCGGGCAACCTAGGCTACACCCTAGGGCGTTGATCCAACAGATTGAATAGTTAGGGCCTTAGAAGTCAATGCCCGAAGCATAAAATACAAAATAAATAGAACAGTTTTTCCATCATATAAAACGAATAATTGCAACCAGTATGAAAGTTATGGTCATTTCTACGTTCCGGGCAACCTAGGCTTCACTCTATGGCGTTCTTCCACAACATCGAATACCTACGGCCTCAGAAGTCAACGCCTGAAGCATAAAAAACAATAAAGATACAACAGTCTTTCCATCCTATAACAGGAATAATTGCAACCCGTGTGAAAGTGATGGTCATTTGTACGTTCCAGGCAACCTAGGCTTCACTCTAGGGCGTTGTTCCACCAGATCGAATTGTCTGGGCCTAAGGAGTCAACGCCAGAAGCATAAGATACAATATAAATATAACAGTTTTTCCATCGTATAGAGCGAATAATAGCAACCAGTGTGAAAGTTATGGTCATTTCTACGTTCCGGGCAACCTAGGCTTCACTCTAGGGCGTTGCTCCACCAGATCAAACAGTTAGGGCCTTAGAAGTCAACGCCCGAAGCATAAAACACAAAATTAATAGAACAGTTTTTCCATCGTATAAAACGAATAATAGCAACCAGTATCAAAGTTATGGTCATTTCAACGTCCCGGGCAACCTAGGCTTCACCCCAGGGCGTTGTTCCACCAGATCGAATAGTTAGGGCCGAAGAAGTGAACGCCAGCAGCATAAAACACAATATAAACACAACAGTTCTTCCATCATATAAAACGAATGATTGCAACCAGTATGAAGGTTATGGACATTTCTACGTTCCGGGCAAGCTAGGCTTCACTCTATGGCGTTCTTCCACCACATCGAATAGCTGCGGCCTCAGAAGTCAACGCCTGAAGCATAAAATACAATAAAAATTCAACAGTCTTTCCATCCTATAACAGGAATAATTGCAACCCGTGTGAAAGTTATGGTCACTTGTACGTTCCAGGCAACCTAGGCTTCACTCTAGGGCGTTGTTCCACCAGATCGAATTGTTAGGGCCTAAGAAGTCAACGCCAGAAGCATAAGATACAATATAAATACAACAGTCTTTCCATCGAATAGAACGAATAATAGCATCCAGTGTGAAAGTTATGGTCATTTCTACGTTCCTGGCAACCTAGGCTTCACTCTAGGGCGTTGCTCCACCAGACCAAACAGTTAGGGCCTTAGAAGTCAACGCCCGAAGCATAAAACACAAAATAAATAGAACAGTTTTTCCATCGTATAAAACGAATAATAGCAACCAGTGTCAAAGTTATGGTCATTTCTACGTCCCGGGCAACCTAGGCTTCACCCCAGGGCGTTGTTCCACCAGATCGAATAGTTAGGGCCTAAGAAGTGAACGCCAGCAGCATAAAATACAATATAATCACAACAGTTCTTCCATCATATAAAACGAATGATTGCAACCAGTATGAAGGTTATGGTCATTTCTACGTTCCGGGCAACCTAGGCTTCACTATAGGGCGTTGCTCCACCAGATCGAATAGTTAGGGCCTAAGAAGTGAACGCCAGAAGCATAAAATACAATATAAATACAACAGTTTTTCCATCATATAAAACGAGTAATTACAACCAGTATGAAAGCTGTGGTTATTTCTACTTTCCGGGCAACCTAGGCTACACCCTAGGGCGTTGCTCCAACAGATTGAATAGTTAGCGCCTTAGAAGTGAATGCCCGAAGCATAAAATGCAATAAAAATACAACAGTTTTTCCATCATATAACCGGAATAATTGCAACCAGTTTGAAAGTGATGGTCATTTCTACGTTCCGGGCAACCTCGGCTTCACTCTGGGGCGTTGCTCCACCAGATCGAATAGTTAGGGCCCAAGAAGTGAACGCCAGAAGCATAAAATACAATATAAATACAACAGTTTTTCCATCGTATAAAACGAATGATTGCTACCAGTATGGAACTGATGGTCATTCCTACGTTCCGGGTAACCTAGGCTTCACTCTAGGGCGTTGTTCTACCAGATCGAACAGTTAGGGCCTGAGAAGGCAACGCCAGAAGCATAAAGTACAATATAAATATAACAGTTTTTCCATCGTATAAAACGTATAATAGCAACCAGTTTGAAAGTTATGGCCATTTCTACGTTCCGGGCAACCTAGGCTTCACCCCAGGGCGTTGTTCCACCAGATCGAATAGTTAGGGCCTAAGAAGTGAACGCCAGCAGCATAAAATACAATATAAATACAACAGTTCTTCCATCATATAAAACGAATAATTGCAACCAGTATGAAAGTTATGGTCATTTCTACGTTCCGGGCAACCTAGGCTTCACTCTATGGCGTTCTTCCACCACATCGAATAGCTGCGGCCTCAGAAGTCAACGCCTGAAGCATAAAATACAATAAAAATACAACAGTCTTTCCATCCTATAACAGCAATAATTGCAACCCGTGTGAAAGTGATGGTCATTTGTACGTTCCAGGCAACCTAGGCTTCACTCTAGGGCGTTATTCCTCCAGATCGAATTATTAGGGCCCTAGAAGTCAACGCCAGAAGCATAAGATACAATATAAATATAACAGTTTTTCCATCGTATAGAACGAATAATAGCATCCAGTGTGAAAGTTATGGTCATTTCTTCGTTCCGGGCAACCTAGGCTTCACTCTAGGGCGTTGGTCCACCAGATCAAACAGTTAGGGCCTTAGAAGTCAACGCCCGAAGCATAAAATACAAAATTTATAGAACAGTTTTTCCATCGTATAAAACGAATAATAGCAACCAGTGTCAAAGTTATGGTCATTACTACGTTCCGGGCAACCTAGGCTTCACCCCAGGGCGTTGTTCCACCACATCGAATAGTTAGGGCCTAAGAAGTGAACGCCAGCAGCATAAAATACAATATAAATACAACAGTTCTTCCATCACATAAAACGAATAATTGCAACCAGTATGAAAGTTATGATCATTTCTACGTTCCGGGCATCCTACGCTTCACTCTATGGCGTTCTTCCACCACATCGAATTGCTGCGGCCTCAGATGTCAACGCCTGAAGCATAAAATACAATAAAAATACAACAGTCCTTCCATCCTATAACAGGAATAATTGCATCCCGTGTGAAAGTTAACGTCATTTCTACTTTCCGGGAAACCTAGGCTTCACCCTAGGGCGTTGTTCCACCAGATCGAATAGTTAGGGCCTAAGAAGTGAACGCCAGAAGCATAAAATACAATATAAATACAACAGTTTTTCCATCATATAAAACGAGTAATTGCAACCAGTATGAAAGTTGTGGTCATTTCTACTTTCCTGGCAACCTAGGCTACACCCTAGGGCGTTGCTCCAACAGATTGAATAGTTAGGGCCTTAGAAGTCACCGCCAGGAGCATAAAAAACAATATAAATACAACAGTTTTTCCATCGTATAAAACGAATAATTGCAACAAGTATGAAAGTTGTGGTTATTTCTACTTTCCGGGCAACCTAGGTTTCACTCTAGGGCGTTCCTCCACCAGATCGAATACTGAGGGCCTTAGAAGTAAACGCCTGAAGCATAAAATACAATAAAAGTACAACAGTCTTTCCATCCTATAATACGAATAATTGAACCCGTGTGAAAGTGATGGTCATTTGTACGTACCAGGGAACCTAGGCTTCACTCTATGGCGTTCTTCCACCACATCGAATAGCTACGGCCTCAGAAGTCAACGCCTGAAGCATAAAATACAATAAAAGTACAACAGTCTTTCCATCCTATAATAGGAATAATTGAACCCGTGTGAAAGTGATGGTCATTTGTACGTTCCGGGCAACCTAGGCTTCACCCTAGGGCGTTGTTCCACCAGATCGAAAAGTTAGGGCCTAAGAAGTGAACGCCAGAAGCATAAAATACAATATAAATACAACAGTTTTTCCATCATATAAAACGAGTAATTGCAACCAGTATGAAAGCTGTGGTCATTTCTACTTTCCAGGCAACCTAGGCTACACCCTAGGGCGTTGCTCCAACAGATTGAATAGTCAGGGCCTTAGAAGCCAATGCCCGAAGCATAAAACGCAATAAAAATACAACAGTTTTTCCATCATATAACCGGAATAATTGCAACCAGTTTGAAAGGGATGGTCATTTCTACGTTCCGGGCAACCTAGGCTTCACTCTATGGCGTTCTTCCACCACATCGAATAGCTACGGCCTCAGAAGTCAACGCCTGAAGCATAAAATACAATAAAAATACAACAGTCTTTCCATCCTATAACAGGAATAATTGCAACCCGTGTGAAAGTGATGGTCATTCGTACGTTCCAGGCAACCTAGGCTTCACTCTAGGGCGTTGTTCCACCAGATCGAATTGTTAGGGCCTAAGAAGTTAACGCCAGAAGCATAAAATGCAATAAAAATACAACAGTTTTTCCATCATATAAAACGAGTAATTGCAACCAGTATGAAAGTTGTGGTCATTTCTACTTTCCGGGCAACCTAGGCTACACCCTAGGGCGTTGCTCCAACAGATTGAATAGTTAGGGCCTTAGAAGTCACCGCCAGGAGCATAAAAAACAATATAAATACAACAGTTTTTCCATCGTATAAAACGAATAATTGCAACAAGTATGAAAGTTGTGGTTATTTCTACTTTCCGGGCAACCTAGGTTTCACTCTAGGGCGTTCCTCCACCAGATCGAATACTGAGGGCCTTAGACGTAAACGCCTGAAGCATAAAATACAATAAAAGTACAACAGTCTTTCCATCCTATAATACGAATAATTGAACCCGTGTGAAAGTGATGGTCATTTGTACGTTCCGGGCAACCTAGGCTTCACCCTAGGGCGTTGTTCCACCAGATCGAATAGTTAGGGCCTAAGAAGTGAACGCCAGGAGCATAAAATACAATATAAATACAACAGTTTTTCCATCATATAAAACGAGTAATTGCAACCAGTATGAAAGCTGTGGTCATTTCTACTTTCCGGGCAACCTAGGCTACACCCTAGGGCGTTGCTCCAACAGATTGAATAGTCAGGGCCTTAGAAGCCAATGCCCGAAGCATAAAACGCAATAAAAATACAACAGTTTTTCCATCATATAACCGGAATAATTGCAACCAGTTTGAAAGGGATGGTCATTTCTACGTTCCGGGCAACCTAGGCTTCACTCTATGGCGTTCTTCCACCACATCGAATAGCTACGGCCTCAGAAGTCAACGCCTGAAGCATAAAATACAATATAAATACAACAGTATTTCCATCATATAAAACGAGTAATTGCAACCAGTATGAAAGTTGTGGTCATTTCTACTTTCCGGGCAACCTAGGCTACACCCTAGGGCGTTGCTCCAACAGATTGAATAGTTAGGGCCTTAGAAGTCACCGCCAGAAGCATAAAAAACAATATAAATACAACAGTTTTTCCATCGTATAAAACGAATAATTGCAACAAGTATGAAAGTTGTGGTTATTTCTACTTTCCGGGCAACCTAGGTTTCACTCTAGGGCGTTCCTCCACCAGATCGAATACTGAGGGCCTTAGAAGTAAACGCCTGAAGCATAAAATACAATAAAAGTACAACAGTCTTTCCATCCTATAATACGAATAATTGAACCCGTGTGAAAGTGATGGTCATTTGTACGTACCAGGGAACCTAGGCTTCACTCTATGGCGTTCTTCCACCACATCGAATAGCTACGGCCTCAGAAGTCAACGCCTGAAGCATAAAATACAATAAAAGTACAACAGTCTTTCCATCCTATAATAGGAATAATTGAACCCGTGTGAAAGTGATGGTCATTTGTACGTTCCGGGCAACCTAGGCTTCACCCTAGGGCGTTGTTCCACCAGATCGAAAAGTTAGGGCCTAAGAAGTGAACGCCAGAAGCATAAAATACAATATAAATACAACAGTTTTTCCATCATATAAAACGAGTAATTGCAACCAGTATGAAAGCTGTGGTCATTTCTACTTTCCGGGCAACCTAGGCTACACCCTAGGGCGTTGCTCCAACAGATTGAATAGTCAGGGCCTTAGAAGCCAATGCCCGAAGCATAAAACGCAATAAAAATACAACAGTTTTTCCATCATATAACCGGAATAATTGCAACCAGTTTGAAAGGGATGGTCATTTCTACGTTCCGGGCAACCTAGGCTTCACTCTATGGCGTTCTTCCACCACATCGAATAGCTACGGCCTCAGAAGTCAACGCCTGAAGCATAAAATACAATAAAAATACAACAGTCTTTCCATCCTATAACAGGAATAATTGCAACCCGTGTGAAAGTGATGGTCATTCGTACGTTCCAGGCAACCTAGGCTTCACTCTAGGGCGTTGTTCCACCAGATCGAATTGTTAGGGCCTAAGAAGTTAACGCCAGAAGCATAAAATGCAATAAAAATACAACAGTTTTTCCATCATATAAAACGAGTAATTGCAACCAGTATGAAAGTTGTGGTCATTTCTACTTTCCGGGCAACCTAGGCTACACCCTAGGGCGTTGCTCCAACAGATTGAATAGTTAGGGCCTTAGAAGTCACCGCCAGGAGCATAAAAAACAATATAAATACAACAGTTTTTCCATCGTATAAAACGAATAATTGCAACAAGTATGAAAGTTGTGGTTATTTCTACTTTCCGGGCAACCTAGGTTTCACTCTAGGGCGTTCCTCCACCAGATCGAATACTGAGGGCCTTAGACGTAAACGCCTGAAGCATAAAATACAATAAAAGTACAACAGTCTTTCCATCCTATAATACGAATAATTGAACCCGTGTGAAAGTGATGGTCATTTGTACGTTCCGGGCAACCTAGGCTTCACCCTAGGGCGTTGTTCCACCAGATCGAATAGTTAGGGCCTAAGAAGTGAACGCCAGGAGCATAAAATACAATATAAATACAACAGTTTTTCCATCATATAAAACGAGTAATTGCAACCAGTATGAAAGCTGTGGTCATTTCTACTTTCCGGGCAACCTAGGCTACACCCTAGGGCGTTGCTCCAACAGATTGAATAGTCAGGGCCTTAGAAGCCAATGCCCGAAGCATAAAACGCAATAAAAATACAACAGTTTTTCCATCATATAACCGGAATAATTGCAACCAGTTTGAAAGGGATGGTCATTTCTACGTTCCGGGCAACCTAGGCTTCACTCTATGGCGTTCTTCCACCACATCGAATGGCTACGGCCTCAGAAGTCAACGCCTGAAGCATAAAATACAATAAAAATACAACAGTTTTTCCATCGCATAAAACGAATGATTGCTACCAGTATGGAAGTGATGGTCATTTCTACGTTCCGGGTAACCTAGGCTTCACTCTAGGGCGTTGTTCTACCAGATCGAACAGTTAGGGCCTGAGAAGGCAACGCCAGAAGCATAAAGTACAATATAAATATAACAGTTTTTCCATCGTATAAAACGTATAATAGCAACCAGTTTGAAAGTTATGGCCATTTCTACGTTCCGGGCAACCTAGGCTTCACCCCAGGGCGTTGTTCCACCAGATCGAATAGTTAGGGCCTAAGAAGTGAACGCCAGCAGCATAAAATACAATATAAATACAACAGTTCTTCCATCATATAAAACGAATAATTGCAACCAGTATGAAAGTTATGGTCATTTCTACGTTCCGGGCAACCTAGGCTTCACTCTATGGCGTTCTTCCACCACATCGAATAGCTGCGGCCTCAGAAGTCAACGCCTGAAGCATAAAATACAATAAAAATACAACAGTCTTTCCATCCTATAACAGCAATAATTGCAACCCGTGTGAAAGTGATGGTCATTTGTACGTTCCAGGCAACCTAGGCTTCACTCTAGGGCGTTATTCCTCCAGATCGAATTATTAGGGCCTAAGAAGTCAACGCCAGAAGCATAAGATACAATATAAATATAACAGTTTTTCCATCGTATAGAACGAATAATAGCATCCAGTGTGAAAGTTATGGTCATTTCTTCGTTCCGGGCAACCTAGGCTTCACTCTAGGGCGTTGGTCCACCAGATCAAACAGTTAGGGCCTTAGAAGTCAACGCCCGAAGCATAAAATACAAAATTTATAGAACAGTTTTTCCATCGTATAAAACGAATAATAGCAACCAGTGTCAAAGTTATGGTCATTACTACGTTCCGGGCAACCTAGGCTTCACCCTAGGGCGTTGTTCCACCAGATCGAGTAGTTAGGGCCTAAGAAGTGAACGCCAGAAGCATAAAATACAATATAAATACAACAGTTTATCCATCACATAAAACGAATAATTGCAACCAGTATGAAAGTGATGGTCATTTCTACGTACCGGGCAACCTAGGCTTCACTCTAGGGCGTTGCTCCACCAGATCGAATAGCTAGGGCCTTAGAAGTCAACGCCTGAAGCATAAAATACAATAAAAATAAAACAGTCTTTCCATCCTATAACAGGAATAATTGCAACCCTTGTGAAAGTGATGGTCATTTGTACGTTCCAGGCAACCTAGGCTTCACTCTAGGGCGTTGTTCCACCAGATCGAATTGTTAGGGCCTAAGAACTCAACGCCAGAAGCATAAAATACAATATAAATATAACAGTTTTTCCAACGTATAAAACGAATAATAGTAACCAGTGTGAAAGCTATGGGCATTTCTACGTTCCGGGCAACCTAGGCTTCACTCTAGGCCGTTGCTCCACCAGATCGAATAGTTAGGGCCTTAGAGGTCAACGCCCGAAGCATAAAATATAAAATAAATAGAACAGCTGTTCCATGTATAAACGAATAATTGTTTCCAGTGTGAAAGTTATGGTCATTTCTACGTTCCGGGCAACCTACGCTTCACCATAGGGGTTTGCTCCACCAGATGGAATAGTTAGGGCCTTAGAAGTCAACGGCAGAAGCATAAAATACGATATAAATACAACAGCTTTTCCATCGTATAATACGAATAATTGCAACCAGTGTGAAAGTGATGGTCATTTCTACGATCAGGGTAACCCAGGTTGCTCTCTAGGGCATTACTCCACCACATCGAATAGCTACGGCCGTAGAAGTCAACGCCCGAAGCATAAAATACAAAATAAATGTAACAGCTTTTCCATCGTATAAAACGAATAATAGCAACCAGTGTGAAAGTTATGGTCATTTCTACGTTCCGGGCAACCTAGGCTTCACTGTAGGGCGTTGCTCCACCAGATCAAACAGTTAGGGCCTTAGAAGCCAACGCCCGAAGCATTACATACAAAATAAACAGAACAGTTTTTCCATTGTATAAAACGAATAATTGCTACCAGTGTAAAAGTTATGGTCATTTCTACGTTCCGGGCAGCCTAGACTTCACCCTCGGCCGTTGTTCCACCAGATCGAATAGTTCGGGCCTAAGAAGTGAACGCCAGAAGCATAAAATACAATATAAATACAACAGTTTTTCCATCGTATAAAACGAATAATTGCAACCAGTATGAAACTTATTGTCATTTATATTTTCCGGGCAGCCTAGGCTTCTCCCTAGGGCATTGCTCCAACAGATCAAACAGTTAGGGCCTTAGAAGTCAATGCCCGAAGCATAAAATGCAATAAAAATACAACAGTTTTTCCATCATATAACAGGAATAATTGCAACCAGTTTGAGAGTGATGGTCTTTTCTACTTTCCGGGCAACCTGCGCTTCACCCTAGGGCGTTGTTCCACCAGATGGAATTGTTAGGGCCTAAGAAGTCAACGCCAGAAGCATAAAATACGATATAAATACAACAGCTTTTCCATCATATAAAACGAATAATTGCAACCAGTGTGAAAGTTATGGTCATTTCTACGTTCCGGGCAACCTAGGCTTCACCCAAGGGCGTTGCTCCAACAGATTGAATAATTAGGGCCTTAGAAATCAATGCCCGAAGCATAAAATGCAATAAATATACAACAGCATTGCCATCGTATAAAATGAATAATTGCAAACAGTGTGAAAGATGTGGACATTTCTACGTTCCGGGCAACCCAGGTTTCACTCTATGGCGTTCATCCACCACATCGAATAGCTACGGCCTCAGAAGTCAACGCGTGAGGCATAAAATACAATGAAAATACAACAGTCTTTCCATCCTATAACAGGAATAATTGCAACCCGTGTGAAAGTGATGGTCATTTCTACGTTCCAGGCAACCTAGGCTTCACTCTAGGGCGTTGATACACGAGATCGAATAGCTAGTGCCTTTGAAGTCAACGCCAGATGCATAAAATACAATATAAATACAACAGTTTTTCCATCGTATAAAACGAATAATTGCAACCAGTATGAAAGTTATGGTCATTTCTACGTTCCGGGCAACCTAGGCTACACCCTAGGGCGTTGCTCCAACAGACTGAATAATTAGGGCCTTAGAAGTCAATGCCCGAAGCACAAAATGCAATAAAAATACAACAGTTTTTCCATCATATAACAGGAATAATTGCAACCAGTTTGAAAGTGATGGTCATTTCTACGTTCCGGGCAAGCTCGGCTTCACTGTAGTGCGTTGCTCCACCAGATCGAATAGTTAGTGCCTTATAAGTCAACGCCAGAAGCATAAAATACAATATAAATACAACAGTTTTTCCATCGTATAAAACGAATGATTGCAACCACTATGAAAGTTAATGGCATTTCTACGTTCCGGGCAACCTAGGCTTCACTCTAGGGCATTGCTCCACCAGATCGAATAGTTTGTGCCTTAGTAGTCAACGCCAGAAGCATAAAATACAATATAAATACAACAGTCTTTCCATCGTATAAAACGAATGATTGCTACCAGTATAGAAGTGATGGTCATTTCTTCGTTCCGGGAAACCAAGGCCTCACTCTAGGTCGTTGTTCCACCAGATCGAATTGTTAGGGCCTAAGAAGTCAACGCCAGAAGCATCAGATACAATATAAATAAAAGAGTTTTTCCATCGTATAGAACGATTAATAGCAACCAGTGTGAAAGGTATGGTCATTTCTACGTTCCGGACAACCTAGGCTTCACTCTAGGGCGTTGTTCCACCAGATCGAGCAGCTAGGGCCTAAGGAGGCAACGCCAGAAGCATAAAATACAATATAAATATAACAGTTTCTCCATCGTGTAAAACGAATAATAGCGACCAGTGTGAAAGTTATGGTCATTTCTACGTTCCCGGCAACCTAGGCTTCACCCCAGGGCGTTGTTCCACCAGATCGAATAGTTAGGGCCTAAGAAGTGAGCGCCAGCAGCATAATATACAATATAAATACAACAGCTTTTCCATCGTATAAAACGAATAATTTCAACCAGTGTGAATGATATGGTCATTTCTACATTCCGAGCAACCTTGGCTTCACTCTAGGGCGTTGATCCAACAGATTGAATAGTTAGGGCCTTAGAAGTCAACGGCAGAAGCATAAAATACGATATAAATACAACAGCTTTTCCATCGTATAATACGAATAATTGCAACCAGTGTGAAAGTGATGGTCATTTCTACGATCCGGGTAACCCAGGTTGCTCTCTAGGGCATTACTCCACCACATCGAATAGCTACGGCCGTAGAAGTCAACGCCCGAAGCATAAAATACAAAATAAATGTAACAGCTTTTCCATCGTATAAAACGAATAATAGCAACCAGTGTGAAAGTTATGGTCATTTCTACGTTCCGGGCAACCTAGGCTTCACTGTAGGGCGTTGCTCCACCAGATCAAACAGTTAGGGCCTTAGAAGCCAACGCCCGAAGCATTACATACAAAATAAACAGAACAGTTTTTCCATTGTATAAAACGAATAATTGCTACCAGTGTAAAAGTTATGGTCATTTCTACGTTCCGGGCAGCCTAGACTTCACCCTCGGCCGTTGTTCCACCAGATCGAATAGTTCGGGCCTAAGAAGTGAACGCCAGAAGCATAAAATACAATATAAATACAACAGTTTTTCCATCGTATAAAACGAATAATTGCAACCAGTATGAAACTTATTGTCATTTATATTTTCCGGGCAGCCTAGGCTTCACCCTAGGGCATTGCTCCAACAGATCAAACAGTTAGGGCCTTAGAAGTCAATGCCCGAAGCATAAAATGCAATAAAAATACAACAGTTTTTCCATCATATAACAGGAATAATTGCAACCAGTTTGAGAGTGATGGTCTTTTCTACTTTCCGGGCAACCTGCGCTTCACCCTAGGGCGTTGTTCCACCAGATGGAATTGTTAGGGCCTAAGAAGTCAACGCCAGAAGCATAAAATACGATATAAATACAACAGCTTTTCCATCATATAAAACGAATAATTGCAACCAGTGTGAAAGTTATGGTCATTTCTACGTTCCGGGCAACCTAGGCTTCACCCAAGGGCGTTGCTCCAACAGATTGAATAATTAGGGCCTTAGAAATCAATGCCCGAAGCATAAAATGCAATAAATATACAACAGCATTGCCATCGTATAAAATGAATAATTGCAAACAGTGTGAAAGATGTGGACATTTCTACGTTCCGGGCAACCCAGGTTTCACTCTATGGCGTTCATCCACCACATCGAATAGCTACGGCCTCAGAAGTCAACGCGTGAAGCATAAAATACAATGAAAATACAACAGTCTTTCCATCCTATAACAGGAATAATTGCAACCCGTGTGAAAGTGATGGTCATTTCTACGTTCCAGGCAACCTAGGCTTCACTCTAGGGCGTTGATACACGAGATCGAATAGTTAGTGCCTTTGAAGTCAACGCCAGATGCATAAAATACAATATAAATACAACAGTTTTTCCATCGTATAAAACGAATAATTGCAACCAGTATGAAAGTTATGGTCATTTCTACGTTCCGGGCAACCTAGGCTACACCCTAGGGCGTTGCTCCAACAGACTGAATAATTAGGGCCTTAGAAGTCAATGCCCGAAGCACAAAATGCAATAAAAATACAACAGTTTTTCCATCATATAACAGGAATAATTGCAACCAGTTTGAAAGTGATGGTCATTTCTACGTTCCGGGCAAGCTCGGCTTCACTGTAGTGCGTTGCTCCACCAGATCGAATAGTTAGTGCCTTAGAAGTCAACGCCAGAAGCATAAAATACAATATAAATACAACAGTTTTTCCATCGTATAAAACGAATGATTGCAACCACTATGAAAGTTAATGGCATTTCAACTGTCCGGGCAACCTAGGCTTCAGCCTAGGGCGTTGCTCCAACAGATTGAATAGTTAGGGCCTTCGAAGTCAACGCCGGAAGCATAAAATGCAATAAAAATACAACAGTTTTTCCATCGTATAAAAGGATTAATTGCAACTAGTTTGAAAGTGACGGTCATTTCTACGTTCCGGGCAACCTAGGCTTCACTCTAGGGCATTGCTCCACCAGATCGAATAGTTTGTGCCTTAGTAGTCAACGCCAGAAGCATAAAATACAATATAAATACAACAGTCTTTCCATCGTATAAAACGAATGATTGCTACCAGTATAGAAGTGATGGTCATTTCTTCGTTCCGGGAAACCTAGGCCTCACTCTAGGGTGTTGTTCCACCAGATTGAATAGTTAGGGCCTAAGAAATCAACGCCAGAAGCATAAGATACAGTTTAAATATAACAGCTTTTCCATCGTATAAAGCGAATAATTGCAACCAGTGTGAAAGTTATTTTCATTTCTACTTTCCGGGCAACCTAGGCTTCACCCTAGGGCGTTGCTCCAACAGATTGAATAGTTAGGACCCTAGAAGTCAATGCCCGAAGCATAAAATGCAATAAAAATACAACAGTTTTTCCATTATATAACAGGAATAATTGCAACCAGTTTGAAAGTGATGGTCATTTCTACGTTCCGGGCAACCTAGGCTTCACTCTAGGGCATTGCTCCACCAGATCGAATAGTTTGTGCCTTAGAAGACAACGCCAGAAGGATAAAATACAATAAAAATACAACAGTCTTTCCATCCTATAATAGGAATAATTGCAACCCGTGTGAAGGTCATGGTCATTTGTACGTTCCAGGCAACCTAGGCTTCACTCTAGGGCGTTGTTCCACCAGATCGAATTGTTAGGGCCTAAGATGTCAACGCCAGAAGCATCAGATACAATATAAATAAAAGAGTTTTTCCATCGTATAGAACGATTAATAGCAACCAGTGTGAAAGATATGGTCATTTCTACGTTCCGGACAACCTAGGCTTCACTCTAGGGCGTTGTTCCACCAGATCGAATAGTTAGTGCCTTATAAGTCAACGCCAGAAGCATAAAATACAATATAAATACAACAGTTTTTCCATGGTATAAAACGGATAATTGCTACCCGTGTAAAAGTTATGGTGAGTTCTACGTTCCGGGCAACCAAGGCCTCACTCTAGGTCGTTGTTCCACCAGATCGAATTGTTAGGGCCTAAGAAGTCAACGCCAGAAGCATCAGATACAATATAAATAAAAGAGTTTTTCCATCGTATAGAACGATTAATAGCAACCAGTGTGAAAGATATGGTCATTTCTACGTTCCGGACAACCTAGGCTTCACTCTAGGGCGTTGTTCCACCAGATCGAGCAGCTAGGGCCTAAGAAGGCAACGCCAGAAGCATAAAATACAATATAAATATAACAGTTTCTCCATCGTGTAAAACGAATAATAGCGACCAGTGTGAAAGTTATGGTCATTTCTACGTTCCCGGCAACCTAGGCTTCACCCCAGGGCGTTGTTCCACCAGATCGAATAGTTAGGGCCTAAGAAGTGAGCGCCAGCAGCATAATATACAATATAAATACAACAGCTTTTCCATCGTATAAAACGAATAATTTCAACCAGTGTGAATGATATGGTCATTTCTACATTCCGAGCAACCTTGGCTTCACTCTAGGGCGTTGATCCAACAGATTGAATAGTTAGGGCCTTAGAAGTCAACGCCCGAAGTATAAAATACAATGTAAATACAACAGTTTTTCCATCGTATAAAACGAGTAATTGCAAGCAGTATGAAAGTTATGGTCATTTCTACTTTCCGGGCAACCTAGGCTTCACCCTAGGGCGTTGCTCCAACAGATTGAATAGTTAGGGCCTTAGAAGTCAACGGCCGGAGCATAAAATACAAAATAAATAGAACTGTTTTTCTATCGTATAAAACGAATAATTGCTACCGGTGTGAAAGTTATATCCATTTCTACGTTGCGGGCAACCTAGGCTTCAGCCTAGGGCGTTGTTCCACCACATGGAATAGTTAGGGCATAAGAAGTCAACGCCAGAAGCATAAAATACAATATAAGTACAACAGTTTTTCCATCGTATAAAATGAATAATTGCAAACATTGCGAAAGTAATGGTCATTCCACGTTCCGGGCAACCTAGGCGGCACTCTAGTGCGTTGCTCCACCACATCTAATAGCTACGGCCTTAGACGCCAACGACAGAAGCATAAAATACAATAAAGATGCAACAGCTATTCCATCGTATAAAACGAATAATTGCAACCAGTGTGGAAGTTATTGTCATTTCTACTTCCCGCGCAACCTAGGCTTCACCCTAGGGCGTCGCTCCAACAGGTTGAATAGGTAGGACCTTAGAGGTCAGTGCCCGAAGCATAAAATGCAATAAAAATACAACAGTTATCCATCATGAAACAGGAATAATTGCAACCAGTTTGAAAGCGATGGTCATTTCTACGTTCCGGGCAACCTAGGCTTCACTCTAGGGCGTTGCTCCAACAGATCGAATAGTTAGTGCCTTAGAAGTCAACGCCAGAAGCATAATATACAATATAAATACAACAGTTTTTCCATCGTATAAAACGAATAATAGCAACCAGTGTGAAAGTTATGGTCATTTCTCCGTTCCCGGCAACCTAGGCTTCACTCTAGGGCGTTGCTCCACCAGATCGAATAGTTAGTGCCTTAGAAGACAACGCCAGAAGCATAACATACAATATAAATACAACAGTTTTTCCATCGTATAAAACGAAAAATTGCTACCAGTATGGAAGTGATGGTCATTTCTACGTTCCGGGCAACCTCGGTCTCACTCTAGGGCGTTGCTCCACCAGATCGAATAGTTAGTGCCTTAGAAGTCAACGCCAGAAGCATAAGATACAATATAAATATAACAGTTTTTCCATGGTATAGAACGAATAATAGCAACCAGTGTGAAAGTTATGGTCATTTCTACGTTCCGGGCAACCTAGGCTTCACTATAGGACGTTGCTCCACCAGATCGAATAGTTAGTGCCTTATAAGTCAACGCCAGAAGCATAAAATACAATATAAATACAACAGTTTTTCCATGGTATAAAACGGATAATTGCTACCCGTGTAAAAGTTATGGTGAGTTCTACGTTCCGGGCAACCAAGGCCTCACTCTAGGTCGTTGTTCCACCAGATCGAATTGTTAGGGCCTAAGAAGTCAACGCCAGAAGCATCAGATACAATATAAATAAAAGAGTTTTTCCATCGTATAGAACGATTAATAGCAACCAGTGTGAAAGATATGGTCATTTCTACGTTCCGGACAACCTAGGCTTCACTCTAGGGCGTTGTTCCACCAGAGCGAGCAGCTAGGGCCTAAGAAGGCAACGCCAGAAGCATAAAATACAATATAAATATAACAGTTTCTCCATCGTGTAAAACGAATAATAGCGACCAGTGTGAAAGTTATGGTCATTTCTACGTTCCCGGCAACCTAGGCTTCACCCCAGGGCGTTGTTCCACCAGATCGAATAGTTAGGGCCTAAGAAGTGAGCCCCAGCAGCATAATATACAATATAAATACAACAGCTTTTCCATCGTATAAAACGAATAATTTCAACCAGTGTGAATGATATGGCCATTTCTACATTCCGAGCAACCTTGGCTTCACTCTAGGGCGTTGATCCAACAGATTGAATAGTTAGGGCCTTAGAAGTCAACGCCCGAAGTATAAGATACAATGTAAATACAACAGTTTTTCCATCGTATAAAACGAGTAATTGCAAGCAGTATGAAAGTTATGGTCATTTCTACTTTCCGGGCAACCTAGGCTTCACCCTAGGGCGTTGCTCCAACAGATTGAATAGTTAGGGCCTTAGAAGTCAACGCCCGAAGCATAAAATACAAAATAAATAGAACAGTTTTTCCATCGTATAAAATGAATAATTGCTACCGGTGTGAAAGTTATGGTCATTTCTACGTTCCGGGCAACCTAGGCTTCACCCTAGGGCGCTGTTCCACCAGATGGAATAGTTAGGTCATAAGAAGTCAACGCCAGAAGTATAAAATACGGTATAAATACAACAGCTTTTCCATCGTATAAAACGAATAATTGCAACCAGTATGAAAGTTATGGTCATTTCTACTTTTCGGGCAACCTAGGCTACACCCTAGGGCGTTGCTCCAACAGATTGAATAGTTAGGGCCTTAGAAGTCAATGCCCGAAGCATAAAATGCAATAAAAATACAACAGTTTTTCCATCGTATAAACCGAATAATTGCAAACAGTATGAAAGTTAACGTCATTTCTACTTTCCGGGCAACCTAGGCTTGACCCTAGGGCGTTGCACCAACAGATTGAATAGTTAGGGCCTTAGAAGTCAACGCCGAAAGCATAAAATGCAATGAAACTACAACAGTTTTTCCATCGTATACAACGAATAATTGAAACCAGTGTAATAGTAATGGTCATTTCTACGTTCCGGGCAACCTAGGCTTCACCCTAGGGCGCTGCTCCACCAGATCGAATAGTTAGTGCCCTAGAAGTCAGCGCCAGAAGCATAAAATACAATATAAATACAACAGTTTTTCCATCGTATAAAACGAATAATTGCAACCAGTATGAAAGTTATGGTCATCTCTACTTTCCGGGCAACCTAGGATCCACCCTAGGGCGTTGCTGCAACCGATTGAATAGTTAGGGCCTTAGAAGTCAACGCCCGAAGCATAAAATACAAAATAAATAGAACAGTTTTTCCGTCGTATAAAACGAATAATTGCTACCGATGTGAAAGTTATGGTCATTTCTACGTTCCGGGCAACCTAGGCTTCACCCTAGGGCGCTGCTCCACCAGATCGAAGAGTTAGGGCCTTAGAAGTCAACGCCAGAAGCATAAAGTACAATAAAGATGCAACAGCTTTTCCATCGTATAACAGGAATAATTGCAACCAGTGTGAAGGTAATGGTATGTCCTACGTTCCGGGCAACCTAGGCTTCACCCTAGGGCGTTGTTCCATCAGATGGAATAGTTAGGTCATAAGACGTCAACGCCAGAAGCATTAAATACGGTATAAATACAACAGCTTTTCCATCGCATAAAACGTATAATTGCAACCTGTATGAAAGTTGTGGTCATTTGCACTTTCCGGGCAACCTTGGCTACACCCTAGGACGTTGCTCCAACAGATTGAATAGTTAGGGCCTTAGAAGTCAACGCCAGAAGCATAAAATACAATAAAGATGCGACAGTTTTTCCATCGTATAACAGGAATAACTGCAAACAGTATGAAAGGACTGGTCATTTCTACGTTCCGGGTAACCTAGGTTTCACTCTAGGGCGTTGCTCCACCAGATCGAATAGCTAGGGAATTAGAATTCAACGCCATAAGAATAAAATACAATATAAGTCCAACAGTTTTTCCATCGTATAAAATGAATAATTGCAACCAGTGTAAAAGTTATGGTCATTTCTACGTTTCGGACAACCTAGGCTTCACCCTAGGGCGTTCTTCCGCCATATCGAATAGTTAGGGCCTAAGAAGTGAACGCCAGAAGCATAAAATACAATATAAATACACAGTTTTTCCATCATATAAAACGAATGATAGAAACCAGTGTGAAAGTTATGGTCACTTCTACGTTCCGGGCAACCTAGGCTTCACTTTAGGGCGTTGCTCCACCAGATCAAATAGTTAGGGCCTAAGAAGTCAACGCCAGAAGCATAAAATACAACATAAATACAACAGATTTTCCATCGTATATAATGTATATTTGCAAACAGTGTGAAAGTAATGGACATTTCTACGTACCGGGCAACCTAGCTCCCACTCTAGGGCGTTGCTCCACCAAATAGAATAGCTAGGGCCTTAGAAGTCAACGCCAGAAGCATAAAATACAATATAGATGCAAAAGTTTTTCCATCGTATAACAGGAATAACTGCAAACAGTATGAAAGTACTGGTCATTTCTACGTTCCGGGTAACCTAGGTTTCACTCTAGGGCGTTGCTCCACCATATCGAATAGCTAGGGACTTAGAATTCAACGCCACAAGAATAAAATACAATATAAGTACAACAGTTTTTCCATCGTATAGAATGAATAATTGCAACCAGTGTGAAAGTTATGGTCATTTCTACATTTCGAGCAACCTAGGTTTCACTCTAGGGCGTTGCTCCACCTGATCGAATAGTTAGGGCCGTAGAAGTCAACGCCAGAAGCATAAAATACATTAAAGATGCATCAGTTTTTCCATCGTATAACACGAATAACTGCAAACAGTGTGAAAGTACTGGTCATTTCTACGTTCCGGGTAACCTAGGTTTCACTTTAGGGCGTTGCTCCACCAGATCAAATAGCTTGGTACATAGAATTCAACGCCATAAGTACAAAATACAATATAAATATAACAGTTTTTCCATCGTATAAGACGAATATTAGCAACCAGTGTGAAATTTATGGTCATTTCAACGTTCCGGGCAATCTACGCTTCACTCTAGTGCGTTGCTCCTCCAGATCAATCAGTTAGCGCCTTAGAAGTCAACGCCCGAAGCATAAAATGCAAAATAAATAGAACAGTTTTTCCATTGTATAAAACGAATAAATGCTAGCAGTGTAAAAGCTATGGTCAGTTCTACGTTCTGGGCAACCTAGGCTTCACCCTAGGGCGTTGTTCCACCAGATGGAGTAGTTACGACCTAAGAAGTGAACGCCAGAAGCATATAATACAATATAAATACAACAGTTTTTCCATCATATAAAACGAATAATTGCAACCAGTATGAAAGTGATGGTCATTTCTACGTACCGGGCAACCTAGGCTTCACTCTAGGGCGTTGCTCCACCAGATCGAATAGTTAGGGTCTTAGAAGTCAACGCCCGAAGCATAAAATATAAAATAAATAGAACAGGTTTTCCATCGTATAAAACGAATAATTGCGACCAGTGTGAAAGTTATGGTCATTTCTACTTTCCGGGCAACCTCGGCTTCACCCTAGGGCGTCGTTCCACCAGATGGAATAGTTAGGTACTAAGAAGTCAACGCCAGAAGCATAAAATACGATATAAATACAACAGCTTTTCCATCGTATAAGACGAATAATTGCAACCAGTTTGAAAGTGATGGTCATTTCTACGTACCGGGCAACCTAGGCTTCACTCTAGAGCGTTGATCCACCAGATCGAATAGTTAGGGCCTTAGAAGTCAACGCCCGAAGCATAAAATACAAAATAAATAGAACAGTTTTTCCATCGTATAAAACGAATAATTGCTACCAGTGTGAAAGTTATGGTCATTTCTACTTTCCGGGCAACCTACGCTTCACCCTAGGGCGTTGTTCCACCAGATGGAATTGTTAGGGCCTAAGAAGCCAACGCCAGAAGCATAAAATACGATATAAATACAACAGATTTTCCATCGTATAAAACGAATAATTGCAACCAGTGTGAAAGTTATGGTCATTTCTACGTTCCGGGCAACCTAGACTTCACCCAAGGGCGTTGCACCAACAGATTCAATAGTTAGGGCCTTAGAAGTCAATGCCCGAAGCATAAAATGCAATAAATATACAACAGTTTTTCCATCGTATAGCAGGTATAATTTGCAACCAGTGTGATAGTAGTTGTCATTTCTACGTTCCGGGCAACCTAGGTTTCTCTCCAGGGCGTTGCTCCACCAGATCGAATAGTTACGGCCTAAGAAGTCAACGCCAGAAGTATAAAATACGGTAAAGATGCAACAGTTTTTCCATCGTATAAAACGAATAATTGCAACCAGTGTGAAAGTTATAGTCATTTCTACATTCTGAGCAACCTAGGCTTCACTCTAGGGCGTTGCTCCACCAGATCGAATAGTTAGGGCCTTAGAAGTCAACGCCCGAAGCATAAAATACAATATAAATAAAACAGTTTTTCCATCGTATAAAACGAATAATTGCTACCAGTGTGAAATGAATGGTCATTTCTACGTTCCGGGCAACCTAGGCTTCACTCTAGGGCGTTGCTCCACCAGATCAAATAGTTAGGGCCTATGAAGTCAACGCCAGAAGCATAAAATACAATAATGGTGCAACAGTTTTTCCATCGTATAACAGGAATAATTGCAACCAGTGTGAAGGTAATCGTATGTTCTACGTTCCGGGCAACCTAGGCTTCACTCTAGGGCGTTGCTCCACCAGATCGAATAGTTAGGGCCTTAGAAGTCAACGCCCGAAGCATAAAATGCAAAAAAATAGAACAGTTATTCCATGTCTAAAACGAATAATTGCTACCAGAGTGAAAGTTATGGTCATTTCTACGTTCCGGGCAACCTAGGCTTCACTCTAGGGCGTTGCTCCACCAAATCGAATAGTTAGGGCCTTAGAAGTCAGCGCCCGAAGCATAAAATTCATAATAAATAGAACAGTTTTTCATTGTATAAAACGAATAACTGCAACCAGTGTGAAAGTACTGGTCATTTCTACGTTCCGGGCAACATAGGCTTCACTCTAGGGCCTAGCCCCACCAGATCGAATAGTTAGGGCCTTACATGTCAACGCCAGATGCATGAAATACAATAAAGGTGCAACAGTTTTCCCATCGTATAAAACGAATAATTGCAAACAGTGTGAAAGTAATGGCCATTTCTACGTTCCGGGTAACCTAGGCGTCACTCTAGGGCGTTACGCCACCAGATCAAATAGTTAGGGCCTAAGAAGTCAACGCCAGAAGCATAAAATGCAACATAAATACAACAGATTTTCCATCGTATGAAACGAATAATAGCAACCAGTGTGAAAGTTATGGTCATTTCTACGATCCGGGCAACCTAGGCTTCACTCTAGGGCGTTGCTCCACCAGATCAAACAGTTAGGGCCTTAGATGTCAACGCCAGAGGCATAAAATACAATAAAGGTGCAACAGTTTTTCCATCGTATAACAGGAATAACTGCAACCAGTGTGAAAGTCCTGGTCATTTCTACGTTCCGGGTAACCTAGGTTTCACTCTAGGGCGATGCTCCACGAGATTGAAAAGCTAGGGACTTAGAATTCAACGCCAGAAGAATAAAATACAATACAAGTACAACAGTTTTTCCATCGTATAAAATGAATATTTGCATACATTGTGAAAGTAATGGTCATTTCTACGTTCCGGGCAACCTATGCGACACTCTAGAGCGTTGCTCCACCAGATCGAATAGTTGAGGGCCTTAGAAGTCAACGCCAGAAGCATAAAGTACGATATAAATACAACAGCTTTTCCATCGTATAAAACGAATAATAGCAACCAGTGTGAAAGTTATGGTCATTTCTCCGTTCCAGGCAACCTAGGCTTCACTCTAGGGCGTTGTTGCACCAGATCGAATAGTTCGGGCCTAAGAAGTCAACGCCAGAAGCATAAAATACAATATAAATATAACAGTTTTTCCATCGTATAAAATGAATAATAGAAACCAGTGTGAACGTTATGGTCATTTGTACGTTCCGGGCAACATAGGCTTCACCCTAGGGCGTTGTTCCACCAGATGGAATAGTTAGGTCATAAGAAGTCAACGCCAGAAGCATAAAATACGGTATAAATACAACAGCTTTTCCATCGTATAAAACGAATAATTGCAACCAGTATGAAAGTTATAGTCATTTCTACTTTTCGGGCAACCTAGGCTACACCCTAGGGCGTTGCTCCAACAGATTGAATAGTTAGCGCCTTAGAAGTCAATGCACGAAGCATAACATGCAATAAAAATACAACAGTTTTTCCATCGTATAAACCGAATAATTGCAACCAGTATGAAAGTTAACGTCATTTCTACTTTCCGGACAACCTAGGCTTGACCCTAGGGCGTTGCACCAACAGATTGAATAGTTAGGGCCTTAGAAGTCAACGCCGAAAGCATAAAATGCAATGAAACTACAACAGTTTTTCCATCGTAAACAACGAATAATTGAAACCAGTGTAATAGTAATGGTCATTTCTACGTTCCGGGCAACCTAGGCTTCACCCTAGAGCGCTGCTCCACCAGATCGAATAATTAGTGCCCTAGAAGTCAGCGCCAGAAGCATAAAATACAATATAAATACAACAGTTTTTCCATCGTATAAAACGAATAATTGCAACCAGTATGAAAGTTATGGTCATCTCTACTTTCCGGGCAACCTAGGATCCACCCTAGGGCGTTGCTCCAACAGCTTGAATAGTTAGGGCCTTAGAAGTCAACCCCCGTAGCATGAAATACAAAATAAATAGAACAGTTGTTCCATCGTATAAAACGAATAATTGCTACCAGTGTGAAAGTTATGGTACTTTCTACATTCCGGGCAATCTAGGTTTCACTCTAGGTCGTTGCTCCACCAGATCGAATCGGTAGGGCCATAGAAGTCAACGCCCGAAGCATAAAGTACATTAAATATACAAGAGCTTTTCCATCGTATAACAGGAATAATTGCAACCAGTGTGAAAGTTATGGTCATTTGTACGTTCCGGGCTACCTAGGCTTCACCCTAGGGCGTTGCTCCAACAGATTGAGTAGTTAGGGCCTAAGAAGTCAACGCCAGAAGCATAAAATACGATATAAATACAACAGCTTTTCCATCGTATAAAACGAATAATTGCAACCTGTGTGAAAGTTATGGTCATTTCTACGTTCCGGGCAACCTAGGCTTCACCCTAGGGCGTTGCTCCAACAGATTGAATAGTTAGGGCCTTAGAAGTCAATGCCCGAAGCATAAAATGCGATAAAAATACAACAGTTTTTCCATCATATAACAGGAATAATTGCAACCAGTGTGATAGCAGTGGTCATTTCTACGTTCCGGGCAACCTAGGTTTCTCTCCAGGGCGTTGCTCCACCAGATCGAATAGTTACGGCCTAAGAAGTCAACGCCAGAAGTATAAAATACGATAAAGATGCAACAGTTTTTCCATCGTATAAAACGAATAATTGCAACCAGTGTGAAAGTTATGGTCATTTCTACATTCCGAGCAACCTAGGCTTCACTCTAGGGCGTTGCTCCACCAGATCGAATAGTTAGGGCCTTAGAAGTCAACGCCCGAAGCATAAAATACAATATAAATAAAACAGTTTTTCCATCGTATAAAACGAATAATTACTACCTGTGTGAAATGAATGGTCATTTCTACGTTCCGGGCAACCTAGGCTTCACTCTAGGGCGGTGCTCCACAAGATCAAATAGTTAGGGCCTAAGAAGTCAACGCCAGGAGCATAAAATACAACATAAATACAACAGACTTTCCATCGTATATAAAGTATATTTGCAAACAGTGTGAAAGTAATGGTCATTTCTACGTACCGGGCAACCTAGGCTCCACTCTAGGGCGTTGCTCCACCAAATCGAATAGCTAGGGCCTTAGAAGTCAACGCCAGAAGCATAAAATACAATAAAGAAGCAAAAGTTTTTCCATCGTAGAACATGAATAACTGCAAACAGTATGAAAGTACTGGTCATTTCTACGTTCCGGGTAACCTAGGTTTCATTCTAGGGCGTTGCTCCACCAGATCGAATAGCTAGGGAATTAGAATTCAACGCCATAAGAATAAAATACAATATAAGTCCAACAGTTTTTCCATCGTATAAAATGAATAATTGCAACCAGTGTAAAAGTTATGGTCATTTCTACGTTCCGGACAACCTGGGCTTCACCCTAGGCCGTTGTTCCACCAGATCGAATAGTTAGGGCCTAAGAAGTGAACGCCAGAAGCATAAAATACAATATAAATACACTGTTTTTCCATCATATAAAACGAATGATAGCAACCAGTGTGGAAGTTATGGTCACTTCCACGTTCCGGGCAACCTAGGCTTCACTTTAGGGCGTTGCTCCACCAGATCAAATAGTTAGGGCCTAAGAAGTCAACGCCAGAAGCATAAAATGCAACATAAATACAACAGATTTTCCATCGTATAAAACGAATAATAGCAACCAGTGTGAAAGTTATGGTCACTTCTACGATCCGGGCAACCTAGGCTTCACTCTAGGGCGTTGCTCCACCAGATCAAACAGTTAGGTCCTAAGAAGTGAACGCCAGAGGCATAAAATACTATAAAGGTGCAACAGTTTTTCCATCGTATAACAGGAATAACTGCAACCAGTGTGATAGTAGTGGTCATTTCTACGTTCCGGGCAACCCAGGTTTCACTCCAGGGCGTTGCTCCACCAGATCGAATAGTTACGGCCTAAGAAGTCAACGCCAGAAGCATAAAATACGATGAAGATGCAACAGTTTTTCCATCGTATGAAACGAATAATTGCAATCAGTGTGAAACTTATGGTCATTTCTACATTCCGAGCAACCTAGGCTTCACTCTAGGGCGTTGCTCGACCAGATGGAACAGTTAGGCCCTTAGAAGTCAACACCAGAAGCATAAAATACGATATAAATACAACAGCTTTTCCATCGTATAAAAGGAATAATTGCAAACAGTGTGAAAGTAATGGTCATTTCTACGTTCGGGCAACCTAGGCTTCACTCTACTGCGTTGTTCCACCAGATGGAATAGATAGGGCCTAAGAAGTCAACGCCAGAAGCATAAAATACGATATAAATACAACAGCTTTTCCATCGTATAAAACGAATAATTGCAACCAGTGTGAAAGTAATGGTCATTTCTACGTTCCGAGCAACCTAGGCGTCACTCTAGGGCGTTGCTCCACCAGATCGAATAGCTAGGGACTTAGAATTCATCGCTAAAAGCATAAAATAGAATTAAAATACAACAGTTTTTCCATCGTATAACAGGAATAATTGCAACCAGTGAGAAAGGAATGGCCATTTCTACGTTCCGGGCAACGTAGGTTTCACTCTAGGGCGTTGGTCCACCAGAGGGAATAGTTAGGGCCTGAGAATTCAACGCCAGAAGCATAAAATACAATATAAATACAACAGCTTTTCAATGGTATAAAACGAATAATTGCAACCAGTGTGAAAGTTATGGACATTTCTACATTCCGGCCAACCTAGGCTTCACCCAAGGGCGTTGCTCCACCAGATCGAATAGTTAGGGCCTTAGAAGTCAACGCCAGAAGCATAAAATACAATAAAGATGCAACAGTTTTTCCATCGTTTTACAGGAATAACTGCAACCAGTGTGAATGTACTAGTCATTTCTACGTTCCGGGCAACCTAGGCTTCACCCTAGGGCGTTGCATCAACAGATTGAATAGTTAGGGCCTCAGAAGTCAACGCCAGAAGCATAAAATACAATATAAATATAACAGTTTTTCCATCGTATAAAACGGATAATAGCAACCAGTGTGAAAGTTATGGTCATTTCTACGTTCCGGGCAACCTAGGCTTCACCCTAGGGCGTTGCTCCACCAGATCGGATAGTTAGGGCCTTAGAAGTCAGCGCCAGAAGCATAAAATACAATAAAGATGCAACAGTTTTTCCATCGTTTAACAGGAATAACTGCAAGCAGTGTGAAAGTAATGGCCATTTTTACGTTCCGGGAAACCTAGGCTTCACTCTGTGTCGTTGCTCCACCAGATCGAATAGCTAGCGACTTAGAATTAAACGCCAGGAGCATAGAATGCAATAAAAATACAACAGTTTTTCCATCGTATAACCGGAACAATTGCAACCAGTGTGAATGTAATGGTCATTTCTACGTTCCGGGCAACCTAGGCTTCACTCTGGGTCGTTGCTCCACCAGATCGAACGGCTGGGGACTTAGAATTAAATGCCAGAAGCATAAAATACAATAAAGATGCAACAGTTTTTCCATCGTTTAACAGGAATAATTGCAACAAGCGTGAAGGTAATGGTTACTTCTACGTTCCGGGTAACCTAGGCTTCACCCTACGGCGTTGTTCCACCAGATCGAATAGTTAGGGCCTAAGAAGTGAACGCCAGAAGCATAAAATAGAATATAAATACAACAGTTTTTTCATCGTATAAAACGAATAATTGCAACCAGTATGAAACTTATCGTCATTTCTACTTTCCGAGCAACCTAGGGTTCACCCTAGGGCGTTGCTCCAACAGATTGAATAGTTAGGGCCTTAGAAGTCAACGCCCGAAGCATAAAATACAAAATAAATAGAACGGTTTTTCCATTGTATAAAACGAATAATTGCTACCAGTGTAAAAGCTATGGTCATTTCTACGTTCCGGGCAACCTAGGCTTCACCCTAGGGCGTTGTTCCACCAGATCGAATAGTTAGGGCCTAAGAAGTGAACGCCAGAAGCATAAAATACAATATAAATACAACAGTCTTTCCATCGTATAAACCGAATAATTGCAACCAGTATGAAACTTATGGTCATTTCTACGTTCCGCGCAACCTAGGCTTCACTGTATGGCGATCTTCCACCACATCGAATAGCTACGGCCTCAGAAGTCAACGCCAGAAGTATAAAATACAATAAAAATACAACAGTCTTTCCATTCTATAACAGGAATAGTTGCAACCCGTGTGAAAGTGATGCTCATTTCTACGTTCGAGGCAACCTAGGCTTCACTCTAGGGCGTTGTTCCACAAGTTCGAATAGTTAGGGCCTAAGAAGTCAACGCCAGAAGCATAAAATACAATATAAATATAACAGTTTTTCCATCGTATAAAACGAATAATAGCAACCAGTGTGAAAGTTATGGTCTATTCTACGTTCCGGGCAACCTAGGCTTCACTCTAGGGCGTTGCTCAACCAGAGCGAATAGTTAGGTCCTTAGAAGTCAACGCCAGAAGCATAAAATACGATATAATTACAACAGCTTTTCCATCGTATAAAACGAATAATTGCAACCAGTGTGAAAGTAATGGTCATTCCTACGTTCCCGGCAACCTAGGTTTCACTCCAGGGCGTTGCTCCACCAGATCGAATAGTTAGGTCATAAGAAGTCAACGCCAGAAGCATAAAATACGATATAATTACAACAGCTTTTCCATCGTATAAAACGATTAATTGCAACCAGTGTGAAAGTAATGGTCATTTCTACGTTCCGAGCAACCTGGGCGTCACCCTAGGGCCTTGCTCCACCTGATCGAATAGCTAGGGACTTAGAAATCATCGCTAAAAGCATAAAATAGAATTAAAATACAACAGTTTTTCCATCGTATAACAGGAATAATTGCAATCAGTGTGAAAGGAATGGTCATTTCTACGTTCTGGGCAACGTAGGTTTCACTCGAGGGCGTTGATCCACCATAGGGAATAGTTAGGGCCTAAGAAGTCAACGCCAGAAGCATAAAATACACTATAAATACAACAGCTTTTCAATCGTATAAAACGAATAATTGCAACCAGTGTGATAGTTATGCTCATTTCTACGTTCCGGGCAACCTAGGCTTCACCCTAGGGCGTTGCTCCAACAGATTGAATAGTTAGGGCCTTAAAAGTCAATGCCCGAAGCATAAAATGCAATAAAAATACAACAGTTTTTCCATCGTATAACAGGGATAATTGCAACCAGTGTGATTGTACTGGTCATTTCTACGTTCCGGATAACCTAGGCTTCACTCTAGGGCGTTGTTCCACCAGATCGAACAGTTAGGGCCACAGAAGTGGACGCCAGAAGCATAAAATACAATATAAATACAACAGCTTTTCAATCGTATAAAACGAATAATTGCAACCAGTGTGATAGTTATGCTCATTTCTACGTTCCGGGCAACCTAGGCTTCACTCTATGGCGTTCTTCCACCACATCGAATAGCTACGGCCTCAGAAGTCAACGCCTGAAGTATAAAGTACAATAAAAATACAACAGTCTTTCCATCCTATAACAGGAATAATTGCAACCCGTGTGAAAGTTATGGTGATTTCTACGTTCCAGGCAACCTAGGCTTCACCCTAGGGCGTTGTTCCACCAGATGGAATAGTTAGGGCCTAAGAAGTCAACGCCAGAATCATAAAATACGATATAAATACTACAGCTTTTCCATCGTATAAAACGAATAATTGCAACCAGTGTGGAAGTTATGGTCATTTCTATGTTCCGGGCAACCTAGGCGTCACTCTAGAGCGGTGCTCCACCAGATCAAATAGTTAGGACCTAAGAAGTCAACGCCAGAAGCATAAAATACAACATAAATACAACAGATCTTCCATCGTATATAATATTTATTTGCAAACATGGTGAAAGTAATGGTCACTTCTACGTACCGGGCAACCTAGGCTCCACTCAAGGGCGTTGCTCCACCAGACCGAATAGCTAGGGCCTTAGAAGTCAACGCCAGAATCATAAAATACAATAAAGATGCAAAAGTGTTCCCATCGTATAACAGGAATAACTGCAGACAGTATGAAAGTACTGGTCATTTCTACGTTCCGGGAAGCCTAGTTTTCACTCTAGGGCGTTGCTCCACCAGATCGAATAGCTAGGGACTTAGAGTTCAACGCCATAAGAATAAAATACAATATGAGTACAACAGTTTTTCCATCGTATAAAATGAATAATTGCAACCAGTGTGGAAGTTATGGTCATTTCTACGTTCCGGGCAACCTAGGCCTCACTCTACGGCGTTGTTCCACCAGATCGAATAGTCATGGCCTAAGAAGTCAACACCAGAAGAATAAAATATAAAATTAATACAACAGCCTTTACACCGTATAAAACGAATAATTGCAACCCGTGTGAAAGTGATGGTCATTTCTACGTTCGAGGCAACCTAGGCTTCACTCTAGGGCGTTGTTCCACAAGATCGAATAGTTAGGGCCTAAGAAGTCATCGCCAGAAGCATAAAATACAATATAAATATAACAGTTTTTCCATCGTATAAAACGAATAATAGCAACCAGTGTGAAAGTTATGGTCTATTCTACGTTCCGGGCAACCTAGGCTTCACTGTATGGCGTTCTTCCACCACATCGAATAGCTACGGCCTCAGAAGTCCACGCCTGAAGCATAAAATACAGTAAAAATACAACAATCTTTTCATCGTATAACTGGAATAATTGCAACAAGCGTGAAAGTAATGATCATTTCGGCGTATCGGGCATCCTAGACTTAACTCTGAGGCATTGCTCCACCAAATCGAATAATTAGGGCCTTAGAAGTCAACGCCAGAAGCATAAAATACAATATAAATACAACAGTTTTTCCATCGTATAAAACGAATAATTGCAACCAGTATGAAACTTATGGTCATTTCTACTGTCCGAGCAACCTAGGCTTCACCCTAGGGCGTTGCTCCAACAGATTGAATAGTTAGGGCCTTAGAAGTCAACGCCCGAAGCATAAAATACAAAATAAATAGAACGGTTTTTCCATTGTATAAAACGAATAATTGCTACCAGTGTAAAAGCTATGGTCATTTCTACGTTCCGGGCAACCTAGGCTTCCCCTAGGGCGTTGTTCCACCAGATCGACTAGTTAGGGCCTAAGAAGTGAACGCCAGAAGCATAAAATACAATATAAATACAACAGTCTTTCCATCGTATAAACCGAATAATTGCAACCAGTATGAAACTTATGGTCATTTCTACGTTCCGCGCAACCTAGGCTTCACTGTATGGCGTTCTTCCACCACATCGAATAGCTACGGCCTCAGAAGTCAACACCAGAAGTATAAAATACAATAAAAATACAACAGTCTTTCCATTCTATAACAGGAATAATTGCAACCCGTGTGAAAGTGATGCTCATTTCTACGTTCGAGGCAACCTAGGCTTCACTCTAGGGCGTTGTGCCACAAGATCGAATAGTTAGGGCCTAAGAAGTCAACGCCAGAAGCATAAAATACAATATAAATACAACAGTTTTTCCATCGTATAAAACGAATAATAGCAACCAGTGTGAAAGTTATGGTCTATTCTACGTTCCGGGCAACCTAGGCTTCACTCTAGGGCGTTGCTCCACCAGATCGAATAGTTAGGTCCTTAGAAGTCAACGCCAGAAGCATAAAATACGATATAAATACAACAGCTTTTCCATGGTATAAAAGGAATAATTGCAAACAGTGTGAAAGTAATGCTCATTTCTACGTTCGGGCAACCTAGGCTTCACTGTATGGCGTTCTTCCACCACATCGAATAGCTACGGCCTCAGAAGTCCACGCCTGAAGCATAAAATACAATAAAAATACAACAGTCTTTTCATCGCATAACAGGAATAATTGCAACAAGCGTGAAAGTAATGATCATTTCGGCGTTTCGGGCATCCTAGACTTAACTCTGAGGCATTGCTCCACCAGATAGAATAATTAGGGCCTGAGAAGTCAACGCCAGAAGCATAAAATACGATATAAATGCAACCGCTTTTCCATCGTATAAAACAAATAATTGTAACCATTGTGAAAGTTATGGTCTTTTCTACGTTCCGGTCAGCCTAGGCTTCACTCTAGGGCGTTGCTCCACCAGAACAAACAGTTAGGGTCTTAGAAGTCAACGCCCGAAGCATTAAGTACAAAATAAATAGAACAGTTTTTCCATTGTATAAAACGAATAATTGCTACCAGTGTAAAAGTTATGGTCATTTCTACGTTCCGGGCAACCTAGGCTTCACCCTAGGCCGTTGTTCCACCAGACCGAATAGTTAGGGCCTAAGAAGTGAACGCCAGAAGCATAAAATGCAATAAAAATACAACAGTTTTTCCATCGTGTAGCAGGAATAATATAAAACCAGTGTGATAGTAGTGGTCATTTCTACGTTCCGGGCAACCTAGGTTTCACTCCAGGGCGTTGCTGCACCAGATCGAATAGTTACGGCCTTAGAAGTCAACGCCCGAAGCATAAAATACAAAATAAATAGAACGGTTTTTCCATTGTATAAAACGAATAAATGCTACCAGTGTAAAAGTTATGGTCATTTCTACGTTCCGGGCAACCTAGGCTTCACCCTAGGGCGTTGTACCACCAGATCGAATAGTTAGGGCCTAAGAAGTGAACACCAGAAGCATAAAATACAATATAAATACAACAGTTTTTCCATCGTATAGAACGAATAATTGCAACCAGAATGAAACTTATGGTCATTTCTACGTTCCGGGCAACCTAGGCTTCACTGTATGGCGTTCTTCCACCGCATCGAATAGCTACGGCCTCAGAAGTCAACGCCTGAAGTATAAAATACAATAAAAATACAACAGTATTTCCATCCTATAACAGGAATAATTGCAACCCGTGTGAAAGTGTTGGTCATTTCTACGTTCCAGGCAACCTAGGCTTCACTCTAGGGCGTTGTCCCACAAGATCGATTAGTTAGGGCCTAAGTAGTCAACGCCAGAAGCATAAAATACAATATAAATAGAACAGTTTTTCCATTGTATAAAACGAATAATTGCTACCAGTGTGAAAGTTATGGTCATTTCTACGTTCCGCGCAACCTGGGCTTTTCTCTAGGGCGTTGTTCCACCAGATGGAATAGTTAGGGCCTAAGAAGTCAACGCCAGAAGCATAAAATACGATATAAATACAACAGCTTTTCCATCGTATAAAACAAACAATTGCAACCAGTGTGAAAGTTATAGTCATTTCTACGTTCCGGGCAACCTAGGCTTCACCCTAGGCCGTTGTTCCACCAGATCGAATAGTGAGGGCCTAAGAAGTGAACGCCAGAAGCATAAAATGCAATAAAAATACAACAGCTCTTCCATTGTATAGCAGGAATAATTTGCAACCAGTGTGATAGTAGTGATCATTTCTACGTTCCGGGCAACCCAGGTTTCACTCCAGGGCGTTCCTCCACCAGATCGAATAGTTACGGCCTAAGAAGTCAAAGCCAGAAGCATAAAGTACGATGAAGATGCAACAGTTTTTCCATCGTATAAAAAGAATAATTGCAATCAGTGTGAAAGTTATGGTCATTTCTACATTCCGAGAAACCTAGGCTTCACTATAGGGCGTTGCTCCACCAGATCGAATAGTTAGGTCCTTAGAAGTCAACGCCAAAAGCATAAAATACGATATAAATACAACAGCTTTTCCATCGTATAAAAGGGATAATTGCAAACAGTGTGGAAGTAATGGTCATTTCTACGTTCCGGCAAATTAGGCTTCACTCTACGGCGTTGTTCCACCAGATCGAATAGTTAGGTCCTAAGAAGTCAACACCAGAAGAATAAAATACAAAATAAATACAACAGCCCTTACACCGTATAAAACGAATAATTGCAACCTGTGTGAAGGTTATGGTCATATCTACGTTCCGGGCAACCTAGGCTTCACTGTCGGGCGTTGCTCCACCAGATCGAAATGTTAGGGCCTAAGAAGTCAACGCCCGAAGCATAAAATACGATATAAATACAACAGCATTTCCATCCTATTAAATGAACAATTGCAAACAGTGTGAAAGTAGTGGTCATTTCTACGTTCCGGGCAACCTAGGCTTCACTGTACGGCGTTCTTCCACCACATCGAATAGCTACGGCCTCAGAAGTCCACGCCTGAAGCATAAAATACAATAAAAATACAACAGTCTTTTCATCGCATAACAGGAATAATTGCAACAAGCGTGAAAGTAATGATCATTTCGGCGTTACGGGCATCCTAGACTTGACTCTGAGGCATTGCTCCACCATTTCGAATAATTAGGGCCTGAGAAGTCAACGCCAGAAGCATAAAGTACAATATAAATACAACAGTCTTTCTATCGTATAAAACGAATAATTGCAACCAGTATGAAACTTATGGTCATTTCTACTTTCCGAGCAACCTAGGCTTCACCCTAGGGCTTTGCTCCAACAGATTGAATAGTTAGGGCCTTAGAAGTCAACGCCCGAAGCATAAAATACAAAATAAATAGAACGGTTTTTCCATTGTATAAAACGAATAATTGCTACGAGTGTAAAAGCTATGGTCATTTCTACGTTCCGGGCAACCTAGGCTTCACCCTAGGGCGTTGTTCCACCAGATCGAATAGTTAGGGCCTAAGAAGTGAACGCCAGACGCATAAAATGCAATAAAAATACAACAGTTTTTCCGTCGTATAAAAGGAATAATTGCAAACAGTGTGAAAGTAGTGGTCATTTCTACGTTCCGGGAAGCCTAGGCTTCACTCTACGGCGTTGTTCCACCAGATCGAATAGTTAGGGCCTAAGAAGTCAACACCAGAAGAATAAAATAAAAAATAAATACAACAGCCTTTACACCGTATAAAACGAATAATTGCAATCTGTGGGAAGGTTATGGTCATATCTACGTTCCGGGCAACCTAGGCTTCACTCTAGGGCGTTGTTGCACCAAATCGAATAGCAACGGCCTCAGAAGTCAACGCCCGAAGCATAAAATACAAAATAAATAAAACAGTTTTTCCAACGTATAAAATGAATAATTGCTTCCAGTGTGAAAATTATGGTCATTCCTACATTCCGAGAAACCTAGGCTTCACTCTAGGGCGTTGCTCCACCAGATCGAATAGTTAGGTCCTTAGAAGTCAACGCCAAAAGCATAAAATACGATATAAATACAACAGCTTTTCCATCGTATAAAAGGGATAATTGCAAACAGTGTTGAAGTAATGGTCATATCTACGTTCCGGCAAATTAGGCTTCACTCTACGGCGTTGTTCCACCAGATCGAATAGTTAGGTCCTAAGAAGTCAACACCAGAAGAATAAAATACAAAATAAATACAACAGCCCTTACACCGTATAAAACGAATATATTGCAACCTGTGTGAAGGTTATGGTCATATCTACGTTCCGGGCAACCTAGGCTTCACTGTCGGGCGTTGCTCCACCAGATCGAAATGTTAGGGCCTAAGAAGTCAACGCCCGAAGCATAAAATACGATATAAATACAACAGTTTTTCCATCGTATAAAACGAATAATTGCAACCAGTATGAAAGTTATGGTCATTTCTACTTTCCGAGCAACCTAGGCTTCACTGTATGGCGTTCTTCCACCACATCGAATAGCTACGGCCTCAGAAGTCCACGCCTGAAGCATAAAATACAATAAAAATACAACAATCTTTTCATCGTATAACTGGAATAATTGCAACAAGCGTGAAAGTAATGATCATTTCGGCGTATCGGGCATCCTAGACTTAACTCTGAGGCATTGCTCCACCAATTCGAATAATTAGGGCCTTAGAAGTCAACGCCAGAAGCATAAAATACAATATAAATGCAACAGTTTTTCCATCGTATAAAACGAATAATTGCAACCAGTATGAAACTTATGGTCATTTCTACTTTCCGAGCAACCTAGGCTTCACCCTAGGGCGTTGCTCCAACAGATTGAATAGGTAGGGCCTTAGAAGTCAACGCCCGAAGCATAAAATACAAAATAAATAGAACGGTTTTTCCATTGTATAAAACGAATAATTGCTACCAATGTAAAAGCTATGGTCATATCTACGTTCCGGGCAACCTAGGCTTCACCCTAGGGCGTTGTTCCACCAGATCGAATAGTTAGGGCCTAAGAAGTCAACGCCAGAAGCATAAAATACAATATAAATACAACAGCTTTTCCATCGTATATAATGTATATTTGCAAACAGTGTGAATGTAATGGTCATTTCCATGTTCCGGGCAACCTAGTCTTCACTCTGGGGCGTTCTTCCACCAGATCTAATAGTTAGGGCCTATGAAGTCAACGCCAGAAGAATAAAATGCAATATAAGTAAAAAAGTTTTTCCATCGTATAAAATGAATAATTGCAAACATTGTGAAAGTAATGGACATTTCTACGTTCCGGGCAACATAGGCCTCACTCTAGGGCGTTGCTCCACCACACCTAATAACTACGGCCTTAGAAGTCAACCCCAGATGAATAAAATACAATAAAAATGCCACAGCTTTTCCATCGTATAAAACGAATAATTGCAACCAGTGTGAAAGTTATGGTCATTTCTACTTTCCAGGCAACCTAGGCTTCACCCTAGGGCGTTGTTCCACCAGATGGAATAGTTAGGGCCTAAGAAGTCAACGCCAGAATCATAAAATACGATATAAATACTACAGCTTTTCCATCGTATAAAACGAATAATTGCAACCAGTGTGGAAGTTATGGTCATTTCTATGTTCCGGGCAACCTAGGCGTCACTCTAGGGCGGTGCTCCACCAGATCAAATAGTTAGGACCTAAGAAGTCAACGCCAGAAGCATAAAATACAACATAAATACAACAGATTTTCCATCGTATATAAAATATATTTGCAAACAGTGTGAAAGTAATGGTCACTTCTACGTACCGAGCAACCTAGGCTCCACTCAAGGGCGTTGCTCCACCAGACCGAATAGCTAGGGCCTTAGAAGTCAACGCCAGAATCATAAAATACAATAAAGATGCAAAAGTGTTTCCATCGTATAACAGGAATAACTGCAGACAGTATGAAAGTACTGGTCATTTCTACGTTCCGGGTAGCCTAGGTTTCACTCTAGGGCGTTGCTCCACCAGATCGAATAGCTAGGGACTTAGAGTTCAACGCCATAAGAATAAAGTACAATATGAGTACAACAGTTTTTCCATCGTATAAAATGAATAATTGCAACCAGTGTGAAAGTTATGGTCATTTCTACGTTCCGGGCAACCTAGGCCTCACTCTACGGCGTTGTTCCACCAGATCGAATAGTTAGGGCCTACGAAGTCAACACCAGAAGAATAAAATATAAAATAAATACAACAGCCTTTACACCGTATAAAACGAATAATTGCAATCTGTGTGAAGGTTATAGTCATATCTACGTTCCGGGCAACCTAGGCTTCACTCTAGGGCGTTGTTCCACAAGATCGAATAGTTAGGGCCTACGTAGTCAACGCCAGAAGCATAAAATACAATATAAATAGAACAGTTTTTCCATTGTATAAAACGAATAATTGCTACCAGTGTGAAAGTTATGGTCATTTCTACGTTCCGCGCAACCTGGGCTTTACTCTAGGGCGTTGTTCCACCAGATGGCACAGTTAGGGCCTAAGAAGTCAACGCCAGAAGCATAAAATACGATATAAATACAACAGCTTTTCCATCGTATAAAACAAATAATTGCTTCCAGTGTGAAAGATATGGTCATTTCTACGTTCCGGGCAACCTAGGCTTCACCCTAGGCCGCTGTGCCACCAGATCGAATAGTTAGGGCCTAAGAAGTGAACGCCAGAAGCATAAAATGCAATAAAAATACAACAGTTTTTCCATCGTATAGCAGGAATAATTTGCAACCAGTGTGATAGTAGTGGACAATTCTACGTTCCGGGCAACCCAGGTTTCACTCCAGGGCGTTGCTCCACCAGATCGAATAGTTACGGCCTAAGAAGTCAACGCCAGAAGCATAAAATACGATGAAGATGCAACTTCTTTCCACCGTATAAAACGAATAATTGCAATCAGTGTGAAAGTTATGGTCATTTCTACTTTCCGAGCAACCTAGGCTTCACTGTATGGCGTTCTTCCACCACATCGAATAGCTACGGCCTCAGAAGTCAACGCCTGAAGTATAAAATACAATAAAAATACAACAGTCTTAACATTCTATAACACGAATAATTGCAACCCGTGTGAAAGTGATGGTCATTTCTACGTTCGAGGCAACCTAGGCTTCACTCTAGGGCGTTGTTCCACAAGATCGAATAGTTAGGGCCTAAGAAGTCACCGCCAGAAGCATAAAATACAATATAAATATAACAGTTTTTCCATCGTATAAAACGAATAATAGCAACCAGTGTGAAAGTTATGGTCTATTCTACGTTCCGGGCAACCTAGGCTTCACTGTATTGCGTTCTTCCACCACATCCAATAGCTACGGCCTCAGAAGTCCACGCCTGAAGCATAAAATACAATAAAAATACAACAATCTTTTCATCGTATAACTGGAATAATTGCAACAAGCGTGAAAGTAATGATCATTTCGGCGTATCGGGCATCCTAGACTTAACTCTGAGGCATTGCTCCACCAAATCGAATAATTAGGGCCTTAGAAGTCAACGCCAGAAGCATAAAATACAATATAAATACAACAGTTTTTCCATCGTATAAAACGAATAATTGCAACCAGTATGAAACTTATGGTCATTTCTACTTTCCGAGCAACCTAGGCTTCACCCTAGGGCGTTGCTCCAACAGATTGAATAGTTAGGGCCTTAGAAGTCAACGCCCGAAGCATAAAATACAAAATAAATAGAACGGTTTTTCCATTGTATAAAACGAATAATTGCTACCAGTGTAAAAGCTATGGTCATTTCTACGTTCCGGGCAACCTAGGCTTCACCCTAGGGCATTGATCCACCAGAGGGAATAGTTAGGGCCTAAGAAGTCAACGCCAGAAGCATAAAATACACTATAAATACAACAGCTTTTCAATCGTATAAAACGAATAATTGCAACCAGTGTGAAAGTTATGGACATTTCTACATTCCGGCCAACCTAGGCTTCACGCTAGGGCGTTGCTCCACCAGATCGAATAGTTAGGGCCTTAGAAGCCAACGCCAGAAGCATAAAATACAATAAAGATGCAACAGTTTTTCCATCGTTTTACAGGAATAACTGCAACCAGTGTGATTGTACTGGTCATTTCTACGTTCCGGATAACCTAGGCTTCACTCTAGGGCGTTGTTCCACCAGATCGAACAGTTAGGACAACAGAAGTGAACGCCAGAAGCATAAAATACAATATAAATACAACAGGTTTTCCATCGTATAAAACGAATAATTGCAACCAGTATGAAACTTATGGTCATTTCTACGTTCCGGGCAACCTAGGCTTCACTCTATGGCGTTCTTCCACCACATCGAATAGCTACGGCCTCAGAAGTCAACGCCTGAAGTATAAAGTACAATAAAAATACAACAGTCTTTCCATCCTATAACAGGAATAATTGCAACCCGTGTGAAAGTTATGGTCATTTCTACGTTCCAGGCAACCTAGGCTTCACCCTAGGGCGTTGTTCCACCAGATGGAATAGTTAGGGCCTAAGAAGTCAACGCCAGAATCATAAAATACGATATAAATACTACAGCCTTTCCATCGTATAAAACGAATAATTGCAACCAGTGTGGAAGTTATGGTCATTTCTATGTTCCGGGCAACCTAGGCGTCACTCTAGGGCGGTGCTCCACCAGATCAAATAGTTAGGACCTAAGAAGTCAACGCCAGAAGCATAAAATACAACATAAATACAACAGATCTTCCATCGTATATAATATATATTTGCAAACAGTGTGAAAGTAATGGTCACTTCTACGTACCGGGCAACCTAGGCTCCACTCAAGGGCGTTGCTCCACCAGACCGAATTGCTAAGGCCTTAGAAGTCAACGCCAGAATCATAAAATACAATAAAGATGCAAAAGTGTTTCCATCGTATAACAGGAATAACTGCAGACAGTATGAAGGTACTGGTCATTTCTACGTTCCGGGTAGCCTAGGTTTCACTCTAGGGCGTTGCTCCACCAGATCGAATAGCTAGGGACTTAGAGTTCAACAGTTTTTCCATCGTATAGAACGAATAATTGCAACCAGAATGAAACTTATGGTCATTTCTACGATCCGGGCAACCTAGGCTTCACTGTATGGCGTTCTTCCACCGCATCGAATAGCTACGGCCTCAGAAGTCAACGCCTGAAGTATAAAATACAATAAAAATACAACAGTATTTCCATCCTATAACAGGAATAATTGCAACCCGTGTGAAAGTGTTGGTCATATCTACGTTCCAGGCAACCTAGGCTTCACTCTAGGGCGTTGTTCCACAAGATCGATTAGTTAGGGCCTAAGTAGTCAACGCCAGAAGCATAAAATACAATATAAATAGAACAGTTTTTCCATTGTATAAAACGAATAATTGCTACCAGTGTGAAAGTTATGGTCATTTCTACGTTCCGCGCAACCTGGGCTTTTCTCTAGGGCGTTGTTCCACCAGATGGAATAGTTAGGGCCTAAGAAGTCAACGCCAGAAGCATAAAATACGATATAAATACAACAGCTTTTCCATCGTATAAAACAAACAATTGCAACCAGTGTGAAAGTTATAGTCATTTCTACGTTCCGGGCAACCTAGGCTTCACCCTAGGCCGTTGTTCCACCAGATCGAATAGTGAGGGCCTAAGAAGTGAACGCCAGAAGCATAAAATGCAATAAAAATACAACAGCTCTTCCATTGTATAGCAGGAATAATTTGCAACCAGTGTGATAGTAGTGATCATTTCTACGTTCCGGGCAACCCAGGTTTCACTCCAGGGCGTTCCTCCACCAGATCGAATAGTTACGGCCTAAGAAGTCAAAGCCAGAAGCATAAAGTACGATGGAGATGCAACAGTTTTTCCATCGTATAAAAAGAATAATTGCAATCAGTGTGAAAGTTATGGTCATTTCTACATTCCGAGAAACCTAGGCTTCACTATAGGGCGTTGCTCCACCAGATCGAATAGTTAGGTCCTTAGAAGTCAACGCCAAAAGCATAAAATACGATATAAATACAACAGCTTTTCCATCGTATAAAAGGGATAATTGCAAACAGTGTGGAAGTAATGGTCATTTCTACGTTCCGGCAAATTAGGCTTCACTCTACGGCGTTGTTCCACCAGATCGAATAGTTAGGTCCTAAGAAGTCAACACCAGAAGAATAAAATACAAAATAAATACAACAGCCCTTACACCGTATAAAACGAATAATTGCAACCTGTGTGAAGGTTATGGTCATATCTACGTTCCGGGCAACCTAGGCTTCACTGTCGGGCGTTGCTCCACCAGATCGAATAGTTACGGCCTAAGAAGTCAACGCCAGAAGCATAAAATACGATGAAGATGCAACTTCTTTCCACCGTATAAAACGAATAATTGCAATCAGTGTGAAAGTTATGGTCATTTCTACTTTCCGAGCAACCTAGGCTTCACTGTATGGCGTTCTTCCACCACATCGAATAGCTACGGCCTCAGAAGTCAACGCCTGAAGTATAAAATACAATAAAAATACAACAGTCTTAACATTCTATAACACGAATAATTGCAACCCGTGTGAAAGTGATGGTCATTTCTACGTTCGAGGCAACCTAGGCTTCACTCTAGGGCGTTGCTCCTCAAGATCGAATAGTTAGGGCCTAAGAAGTCACCGCCAGAAGCATAAAATACAATATAAATATAACAGTTTTTCCATCGTATAAAACGAATAATAGCAACCAGTGTGAAAGTTATGGTCTATTCTACGTTCCGGGCAACCTAGGCTTCACTGTATGGCGTTCTTCCACCACATCCAATAGCTACGGCCTCAGAAGTCCACGCCTGAAGCATAAAATACAATAAAAATACAACAATCTTTTCATCGTATAACTGGAATAATTGCAACAAGCGTGAAAGTAATGATCATTTCGGCGTATCGGGCATCCTAGACTTAACTCTGAGGCATTGCTCCACCAAATCGAATAATTAGGGCCTTAGAAGTCAACGCCAGAAGCATAAAATACAATATAAATACAACAGTTTTTCCATCGTATAAAACGAATAATTGCAACCAGTATGAAACTTATGGTCATTTCTACTTTCCGAGCAACCTAGGCTTCACCCTAGGGCGTTGCTCCAACAGATTGAATAGTTAGGGCCTTAGAAGTCAACGCCCGAAGCATAAAATACAAAATAAATAGAACGGTTTTTCCATTGTATAAAACGAATAATTGCTACCAGTGTAAAAGCTATGGTCATTTCTACGTTCCGGGCAACCTAGGCTTCACCCTAGGGCATTGATCCACCAGAGGGAATAGTTAGGGCCTAAGAAGTCAACGCCAGAAGCATAAAATACACTATAAATACAACAGCTTTTCAATCGTATAAAACGAATAATTGCAACCAGTGTGAAAGTTATGGACATTTCTACATTCCGGCCAACCTAGGCTTCACGCTAGGGCGTTGCTCCACCAGATCGAATAGTTAGGGCCTTAGAAGCCAACGCCAGAAGCATAAAATACAATAAAGATGCAACTGTTTTTCCATCGTTTTACAGGAATAACTGCAACTAGTGTGATTGTACTGGTCATTTCTACGTTCCGGATAACCTAGGCTTCACTCTAGGGCGTTGTTCCACCAGATCGAACAGTTAGGGCCACAGAAGTGAACGCCAGAAGCATAAAATACAATATAAATACAACAGGTTTTCCATCGTATAAAACGAATAATTGCAACCAGTATGAAACTTATGGTCATTTCTACGTTCCGGGCAACCTAAGCTTCACTCTATGGCGTTCTTCCACCACATCGAATAGCTACGGCCTCAGAAGTCAACGCCTGAAGTATAAAGTACAATAAAAATACAACAGTCTTTCCATCCTATAACAGGAATAATTGCAACCCGTGTGAAAGTTATGGTCATTTCTACGTTCCAGGCAACCTAGGCTTCACCCTAGGGCGTTGTTCCACCAGATGGAATAGTTAGGGCCTAAGAAGTGAACGCCAGAAGCATAACATACAATATAAATACAACAGTCTTTCCATCGTATAAAACGAATAATTGCAACCAGTGTGAAAGTTATGGTCATTTCTACGTTCCGGGCAACCTAGGCTTCACCCTAGGGCGTTGTTCCACCAGATCGAACAGTTACGGCCTAAGAAGTCAACGCCAGAAGCATAAAATACAATATAAATATAACAGTTTTTCTATCGTATAAAACGAATGATAGCAACCAGTGTGAAAGTTATGGTCACTTTTACGTTCCGGGCAACCTAGACTTGACTCTAGGGCGTTGCTCCACCAGATCGAATAGTTAGGGCCTTAGACGACAACGCCCGAAGCATAAAATACAAAATAAATAAAATACTTTTTAAATCGTATAAAGCGAATAATTGCTACCAGTGTGGAAGTTATGGTCATTTCTACGTTCCGGGTAACCTATGCTTTACTCTAGGGCGGTGCTCCACCAGATCAAATAGTTAGGGCCTAAGATGCCAACGCCAGAAGCATAAAATACAACATAATTACAACAGATTTTCCATCGTACGTAATGTATATTTGCAAACAGTGTGAAAGTAACGGTCATTTCTACGTTCGGGCAACCTAGGCTTCACTCTACGGCGTTGTTCCACCAGGTCGAACAGTTCGGGCCTAAGAAGTCAACACCAGAAGAATAAAATACAAAATAAATACAACAGCCTTTACACCGTATAAAACGAATAATTGCAACCTGTGTGAAGGTTATGGTCATATCTACGGTCCGGGCAACCTAGGCTTCACTGTCGGGCGTTGCTCCACCAGATCAAAATGATAGGGCCTAAGAAGTCAACGCCCGAAGCATAAAATACGATATAAATGCAACAGCATTTCCATCGTATTAAATGAATAATTGCAAACAGTGTGAAAGTAGTGGTCATTTCCACGTTCCGGGCAACCTAGGCTTCACTGTATCGCGTTCTTCCACCACATCGAATAGCTACGGCCTCAGAAGTCCACGCCTGAAGCATAAAATACAATAAAAATACAACAGTCTTTTCATCGCATAACAGGAATAATTGCAACAAGCGTGAAAGTAATGATCATTTCTACGTTCCAGGCAACCTAGGCTTCACTCTAGGGCGTTGTTCCACAAGATCGAATAGTTAGGGCCTAAGTAGTCACCGCCAGAAGCATAAAATACAATATAAATATAACAGTTTTTCCATCGTATAAAACGAATAATAGCAACCAGTGTGAAAGTTATGGTCTATTCTACGTTCCGGACAACCTAGGCTTCACTGTATGGCGTTCTTCCACCACATCGAATAGCTACGGCCTCAGAAGTCCACGCCTGAAGCATAAAATACAATAAAAATACAACAACCTTTTCATCGTATAACTGGAATAATTGCAACAAGCGTGAAAGTAATGATCATTTCGGCGTATCGGGCATCCTAGACTTAACTCTGAGGCATTGATCCACCAAATCGAATAATTAGGGCCTTAGAAGTCAACGCCAGAAGCATAAAATACAACATAAATACAACAGTTTTTCCATCGTATAAAACGAATAATTGCAACCAGTATGAAACTTATGGTCATTTCTACTTTCCGAGCAACCTAGGCTTCACCCTAGGGCGTTGCTCCAACAGATTGAATAGTTAGGGCCTTAGAAGTCAACGCCCGAAGCATAAAATACAAAATAAATAGAACGGTTTTTCCATTGTATAAAACGAATATTTGCTACCAGTGTAAAAGCTATGGTCATATCTACGTTCCGGGCAACCTAGGCTTCACCCTAGGGCGTTGTTCCACCAGATCGAATAGTTAGGGCCTAAGAAGTGAACGCCAGAAGCATAAGATACAATATAAATACAACAGTTTTTCCATCGTATAAAATGAATAATTGCTTCCAGTGTGAAAGTTATGGTCATTTCTACGTTCCGGGCAACATAGGCTTCACCCCAGGTCGCTGTTCCACCAGATGGAATAGTTAGGGCCTAAGAAGTCAACGCCAGAAGAATAAAATACGTTATAAATACAACAGCTTTTCCATCGTATAAGACGGATAATTGCAAGCAGTGTGAATGTAATAGTCATTTCTACGTTCCGGGCAACCTAGGCTTCACTCTAGGGCGTTGCTCCACCAGATCGAGTAGTTAGGGCCTTAGAAGTCAACGCCAGAAGCATAAAATACAATAAAGATGCAAAAGCTTTTCAATCGCATAACAGGAGTAACTGTAAACAGTGAGAAAGTAATGGTCATTTCTACGTTCCAGGCAACCTAGGCTTCACTCTAGGTCGCTGTTCCACCAGATCGAATAGTTAGGGCCTAAGAGGTCAACGCCAGAAGCATAAAATACAATATAAATATAACAGTTTTTCCATCGTATAAAACGAATAATAGCAACCAGTGTGAAAGTTATGGTCATTTCTACGGTCCGGGCAGCCCACGCTTCACTCTAGGGCGTTGCTCTACCAGTTTAAATAGTTAGGGCCTAAGAAGTCAACGCCAGAAGCATAAAGTACACTATAAATACAACAGCTTTTCAATCGTATAAAACGAATAATTGCAACCAGTGTGAAAGTTATGGACATTTCTACATTCCGGCCAACCTAGGCTTCACGCTAGGGCGTTGCTCCACCAGATCGAATAGTTAGGGCCTTAGAAGCCAACGCCAGAAGCATAAAATACAATAAAGATGCAACAGTTTTTCCATCGTTTTACAGGAATAACTGCAACTAGTGTGATTGTACTGGTCATTTCTACGTTCCGGATAACCTAGGCTTCACTCTAGGGCGTTGTTCCACCAGATCGAACAGTTAGGGCCACAGAAGTGAACGCCAGAAGCATAAAATACAATATAAATACAACAGGTTTTCCATCGTATAAAACGAATAATTGCAACCAGTATGAAACTTATGGACATTTCTACGTTCCGGGCAACCTAAGCTTCACTCTATGGCGTTCTTCCACCACATCGAATAGCTACGGCCTCAGAAGTCAACGCCTGAAGTATAAAGTACAATAAAAATACAACAGTCTTTCCATCCTATAACAGGAATAATTGCAACCCGTGTGAAAGTTATGGTCATTTCTACGTTCCAGGCAACCTAGGCTTCACCCTAGGGCGTTGTTCCACCAGATGGAATAGTTAGGGCCTAAGAAGTCAACGCCAGAATCATAAAATACGATATAAATACTACAGCCTTTCCATCGTATAAAACGAATAATTGCAACCAGTGTGGAAGTTATGGTCATTTCTATGTTCCGGGCAACCTAGGCGTCACTCTAGGGCGGTGCTCCACCAGATCAAATAGTTAGGACCTAAGAAGTCAACGCCAGAAGCATAAAATACAACATAAATACAACAGATCTTCCATCGTATATAATATATATTTGCAAACAGTGTGAAAGTAATGGTCACTTCTACGTACCGGGCAACCTAGGCTCCACTCAAGGGCGTTGCTCCACCAGACCGAATTGCTAAGGCCTTAGAAGTCAACGCCAGAATCATAAAATACAATAAAGATGCAAAAGTGTTTCCATCGTATAACAGGAATAACTGCAGACAGTATGAAAGTACTGGTCATTTCTACGTTCCGGGTAGCCTAGGTTTCACTCTAGGGCGTTGCTCCACCAGATCGAATAGCTAGGGACTTGGAGTTCAACGCCATAAGAATAAAATACTATATGAGTACAACAGTTTTTCCATCGTATAAAATGAATCATTGCAACCAGTGTGAAAGTTATGGTCATTTCTACGTTCCGGGCAACCTAGGCCTCACTCTACGGCGTTGTTCCACCAGATCGAATAGTTAGGGCCTAAGAAGTCAACACCAGAAGAATAAAATATAAAATAAATACAACAGCCTTTACACCGTATAAAACGAATAATTGCAATCTGTGTGAAGGTTATGGTCATATCTACGTTCCGGGCAACCTAGGCTTCACTCTAGGGCGTTGTTCCACAAGATCGAATAGTTAGGGCCTAAGTAGTCAACGCCAGAAGCATAAAATACAATATAAATAGAACAGTTTTTCCATTGTATAAAACCAATAATTGCTACCAGTGTGAAAGTTATGGTCATTTCTACGTTCCGCGCAACCTGGGCTTTACTCTAGGGCGTTGTTCCACCAGATGGAACAGTTAGGGCCTAGGAAGTCAACGCCAGAAGCATAAAATACGATATAAATACAACAGCTTTTCCACCGTATAAAACGAATAATTGCAATCAGTGTGAAAGTTATGGTCATTTCTACTTTCCGAGCAACCTAGGCTTCACTGTATGGCGTTCTTCCACCACATCGAATAGCTACGGCCTGAGAAGTCAACGCCTGAAGTATAAAATACAATAAAAATACAACAGTCTTAACATTCTATAACACGAATAATTGCAACCCGTGTGAAAGTGATGGTCATTTCTACGTTCGAGGCAACCTAGGCTTCACTCTAGGGCGTTGTTCCACAAGATCGAATAGTTAGGGCCTAAGAAGTCACCGCCAGAAGCATAAAATACAATATAAATATAACAGTTTTTCCATCGTATAAAACGAATAATAGCAACCAGTGTGAAAGTTATGGTCTATTCTACGTTCCGGGCAACACAGGCTTCACTGTATGGCGTTATTCCACCACATCGAATAGCTACGGCCTCAGAAGTCCACGCCTGAAGCATAAAATACAATAAAAATACAACAATCTTTTCATCGTATAACTGGAATAATTGCAACAAGCGTGAAAGTAATGATCATTTCGGCGTATCGGGCATCCTAGACTTAACTCTGAGGCATTGCTCCACTAAATCGAATAATTAGGGCTTTAGAAGTCAACGCCAGAAGCATAAAATACAATATAGATACAACAGTTTTTCCATCGTATAAAACGAATAATTGCATCCAGTATGAAACTTATGGTCATTTCTACTTTCCGAGCAACCTAGGCTTCACCCTAGGGCGTTGCTCCAACAGATTGAATAGTTATGGCCTTAGAAGTCAACGCCCGAAGCATAAAATACAAAATAAATAGAACGGTTTTTCCATTGTATAAAACGAATAATTGCTACCAGTGTAAAAGCTATGGTCATTTCTACGTTCCGGGCAACCTAGGCTTCACCCTAGGGCGTTGTTCCACCAGATCGAATAGTTAGGGCCTAAGAAGTGAACGCCAGAAGCATAAAATACAATATAAATACAACAGTCTTTCCATCGTATAAAACGAATAATTGCAACCAGTGTGAAAGTTATGGTCATTTCTACGTTCCGGGCAACCTAGGCTTCACCCTAGGGCGTTGTTCCACCAGATCGAACAGTTACGGCCTAAGAAGTCAACGCCAGAAGCATAAAATACAATATAAATATAACAGTTTTTCTATCGTATAAAACGAATGATAGCAACCAGTGTGAAAGTTATGGTCACTTTTACGTTCCGGGCAACCTAGACTTGACTCTAGGGCGTTGCTCCACCAGATCGAATAGTTAGGGCCTTAGACGACAACGCCCGAAGCATAAAATACAAAATAAATAAAATACTTTTTAAATCGTATAAAGCGAATAATTGCTACCAGTGTGGAAGTTATGGTCATTTCTACGTTCCGGGTAACCTAGGCTTTACTCTAGGGCGGTGCTCCACCAGATCAAATAGTTAGGGCCTAAGATGCCAACGCCAGAAGCATAAAATACAATAAAAATACAACAACCTTTTCATCGTATAACTGGAATAATTGCAACAAGCGTGAAAGTAATGATCATTTCGGCGTATCGGGCATCCTAGACTTAACTCTGAGGCATTGATCCACCAAATCGAATAATTAGGGCCTTAGAAGTCAACGCCAGAAGCATAAAATACAACATAAATACAACAGTTTTTCCATCGTATAAAACGAATAATTGCAACCAGTATGAAACTTATGGTCATTTCTACTTTCCGAGCAACCTAGGCTTCACCCTAGGGCGTTGCTCCAACAGATTGAATAGTTAGGGCCTTAGAAGTCAACGCCCGAAGCATAAAATACAAAATAAATAGAACGGTTTTTCCATTGTATAAAACGAATATTTGCTACCAGTGTAAAAGCTATGGTCATATCTACGTTCCGGGCAACCTAGGCTTCACCCTAGGGCGTTGTTCCACCAGATCGAATAGTTAGGGCCTAAGAAGTGAACGCCAGAAGCATAAGATACAATATAAATACAACAGTTTTTCCATCGTATAAAATGAATAATTGCTTCCAGTGTGAAAGTTATGGTCATTTCTACGTTCCGGGCAACATAGGCTTCACCCCAGGTCGCTGTTCCACCAGATGGAATAGTTAGGGCCTAAGAAGTCAACGCCAGAAGAATAAAATACGTTATAAATACAACAGCTTTTCCATCGTATAAGACGGATAATTGCAAGCAGTGTGAATGTAATAGTCATTTCTACGTTCCGGGCAACCTAGGCTTCACTCTAGGGCGTTGCTCCACCAGATCGAGTAGTTAGGGCCTTAGAAGTCAACGCCAGAAGCATAAAATACAATAAAGATGCAAAAGCTTTTCAATCGCATAACAGGAGTAACTGTAAACAGTGAGAAAGTAATGGTCATTTCTACGTTCCAGGCAACCTAGGCTTCACTCTAGGTCGCTGTTCCACCAGATCGAATAGTTAGGGCCTAAGAGGTCAACGCCAGAAGCATAAAATACAATATAAATATAACAGTTTTTCCATCGTATAAAACGAATAATAGCAACCAGTGTGAAAGTTATGGTCATTTCTACGGTCCGGGCAGCCCACGCTTCACTCTAGGGCGTTGCTCTACCAGTTTAAATAGTTAGGGCCTAAGAAGTCAACGCCAGAAGCATAAAATACACTATAAATACAACAGCTTTTCAATCGTATAAAACGAATAATTGCAACCAGTGTGAAAGTTATGGACATTTCTACATTCCGGCCAACCTAGGCTTCACGCTAGGGCGTTGCTCCACCAGATCGAATAGTTAGGGCCTTAGAAGCCAACGCCAGAAGCATAAAATACAATAAAGATGCAACAGTTTTTCCATCGTTTTACAGGAATAACTGCAACCAGTGTGATTGTACTGGTCATTTCTACGTTCCGGATAACCTAGGCTTCACTCTAGGGCGTTGTTCCACCAGATCGAACAGTTAGGGCCACAGAAGTGAACGCCAGAAGCATAAAATACAATATAAATACAACAGGTTTTCCATCGTATAAAACGAATAATTGCAACCAGTATGAAACTTATGGACATTTCTACGTTCCGGGCAACCTAAGCTTCACTCTATGGCGTTCTTCCACCACATCGAATAGCTACGGCCTCAGAAGTCAACGCCTGAAGTATAAAGTACAATAAAAATACAACAGTCTTTCCATCCTATAACAGGAATAATTGCAACCCGTGTGAAAGTTATGGTCATTTCTACGTTCCAGGCAACCTAGGCTTCACCCTAGGGCGTTGTTCCACCAGATGGAATAGTTAGGGCCTAAGAAGTCAACGCCAGAATCATAAAATACGATATAAATACTACAGCCTTTCCATCGTATAAAACGAATAATTGCAACCAGTGTGGAAGTTATGGTCATTTCTATGTTCCGGGCAACCTAGGCGTCACTCTAGGGCGGTGCTCCACCAGATCAAATAGTTAGGACCTAAGAAGTCAACGCCAGAAGCATAAAATACAACATAAATACAACAGATCTTCCATCGTATATAATATATATTTGCAAACAGTGTGAAAGTAATGGTCACTTCTACGTACCGGGCAACCTAGGCTCCACTCAAGGGCGTTGCTCCACCAGACCGAATTGCTAAGGCCTTAGAAGTCAACGCCAGAATCATAAAATACAATAAAGATGCAAAAGTGTTTCCATCGTATAACAGGAATAACTGCAGACAGTATGAAAGTACTGGTCATTTCTACGTTCCGGGTAGCCTAGGTTTCACTCTAGGGCGTTGCTCCACCAGATCGAATAGCTAGGGACTTGGAGTTCAACGCCATAAGAATAAAATACTATATGAGTACAACAGTTTTTCCATCGTATAAAATGAATCATTGCAACCAGTGTGAAAGTTATGGTCATTTCTACGTTCCGGGCAACCTAGGCCTCACTCTACGGCGTTGTTCCACCAGATCGAATAGTTAGGGCCTAAGAAGTCAACACCAGAAGAATAAAATATAAAATAAATACAACAGCCTTTACACCGTATAAAACGAATAATTGCAATCTGTGTGAAGGTTATGGTCATATCTACGTTCCGGGCAACCTAGGCTTCACTCTAGGGCGTTGTTCCACAAGATCGAATAGTTAGGGCCTAAGTAGTCAACGCCAGAAGCATAAAATACAATATAAATAGAACAGTTTTTCCATTGTATAAAACCAATAATTGCTACCAGTGTGAAAGTTATGGTCATTTCTACGTTCCGCGCAACCTGGGCTTTACTCTAGGGCGTTGTTCCACCAGATGGAACAGTTAGGGCCTAGGAAGTCAACGCCAGAAGCATAAAATACGATATAAATACAACAGCTTTTCCACCGTATAAAACGAATAATTGCAATCAGTGTGAAAGTTATGGTCATTTCTACTTTCCGAGCAACCTAGGCTTCACTGTATGGCGTTCTTCCACCACATCGAATAGCTACGGCCTGAGAAGTCAACGCCTGAAGTATAAAATACAATAAAAATACAACAGTCTTAACATTCTATAACACGAATAATTGCAACCCGTGTGAAAGTGATGGTCATTTCTACGTTCGAGGCAACCTAGGCTTCACTCTAGGGCGTTGTTCCACAAGATCGAATAGTTAGGGCCTAAGAAGTCACCGCCAGAAGCATAAAATACAATATAAATATAACAGTTTTTCCATCGTATAAAACGAATAATAGCAACCAGTGTGAAAGTTATGGTCTATTCTACGTTCCGGGCAACACAGGCTTCACTGTATGGCGTTATTCCACCACATCGAATAGCTACGGCCTCAGAAGTCCACGCCTGAAGCATAAAATACAATAAAAATACAACAATCTTTTCATCGTATAACTGGAATAATTGCAACAAGCGTGAAAGTAATGATCATTTCGGCGTATCGGGCATCCTAGACTTAACTCTGAGGCATTGCTCCACTAAATCGAATAATTAGGGCTTTAGAAGTCAACGCCAGAAGCATAAAATACAATATAGATACAACAGTTTTTCCATCGTATAAAACGAATAATTGCATCCAGTATGAAACTTATGGTCATTTCTACTTTCCGAGCAACCTAGGCTTCACCCTAGGGCGTTGCTCCAACAGATTGAATAGTTATGGCCTTAGAAGTCAACGCCCGAAGCATAAAATACAAAATAAATAGAACGGTTTTTCCATTGTATAAAACGAATAATTGCTACCAGTGTAAAAGCTATGGTCATTTCTACGTTCCGGGCAACCTAGGCTTCACCCTAGGGCGTTGTTCCACCAGATCGAATAGTTAGGGCCTAAGAAGTGAACGCCAGAAGCATAAAATACAATATAAATACAACAGTCTTTCCATCGTATAAAACGAATAATTGCAACCAGTGTGAAAGTTATGGTCATTTCTACGTTCCGGGCAACCTAGGCTTCACCCTAGGGCGTTGTTCCACCAGATCGAACAGTTACGGCCTAAGAAGTCAACGCCAGAAGCATAAAATACAATATAAATATAACAGTTTTTCTATCGTATAAAACGAATGATAGCAACCAGTGTGAAAGTTATGGTCACTTTTACGTTCCGGGCAACCTAGACTTGACTCTAGGGCGTTGCTCCACCAGATCGAATAGTTAGGGCCTTAGACGACAACGCCCGAAGCATAAAATACAAAATAAATAAAATACTTTTTAAATCGTATAAAGCGAATAATTGCTACCAGTGTGGAAGTTATGGTCATTTCTACGTTCCGGGTAACCTAGGCTTTACTCTAGGGCGGTGCTCCACCAGATCAAATAGTTAGGGCCTAAGATGCCAACGCCAGAAGCATAAAATACAACATAATTACAACAGATTTTCCATCGTACATAATGTATATTTGCAAACAGTGTGAAAGTAACGGTCATTTCTACGTTCGGGCAACCTAGGCTTCACTCTACGGCGTTGTTCCACCAGGTCGAACAGTTCGGGCCTAAGAAGTCAACACAAGAAGAATAAAATACAAAATAAATACAACAGCCTTTACACCGTATAAAACGAATAATTGCAACCTGTGTGAAGGTTATGGTCATATCTACGGTCCGGGCAACCTAGGCTTCACTGTCGGGCGTTGCTCCACCAGATCAAAATGATAGGGCCTAAGAAGTCAACGCCCGAAGCATAAAATACGATATAAATGCAACAGCATTTCCATCGTATTAAATGAATAATTGCAAACAGTGTGAAAGTAGTGGTCATTTCCACGTTCCGGGCAACCTAGGCTTCACTGTATGGCGTTCTTCCACCACATCGAATAGCTACGGCCTCAGAAGTCCACGCCTGAAGCATAAAATACAATAAAAATACAACAGTCTTTTCATCGCATAACAGGAATAATTGCAACAAGCGTGAAAGTAATGATCATTTCTACGTTCCAGGCAACCTAGGCTTCACTCTAGGGCGTTGTTCCACAAGATCGAATAGTTAGGGCCTAAGTAGTCACCGCCAGAAGCATAAAATACAATATAAATATAACAGTTTTTCCATCGTATAAAACGAATAATAGCAACCAGTGTGAAAGTTATGGTCTATTCTACGTTCCGGACAACCTAGGCTTCACTGTATGGCGTTCTTCCACCACATCGAATGGCTACGGCCTCAGAAGTCCACGCCTGAAGCATAAAATACAATAAAAATACAACAACCTTTTCATCGTATAACTGGAATAATTGCAACAAGCGTGAAAGTAATGATCATTTCGGCGTATCGGGCATCCTAGACTTAACTCTGAGGCATTGATCCACCAAATCGAATAATTAGGGCCTTAGAAGTCAACGCCAGAAGCATAAAATACAACATAAATACAACAGTTTTTCCATCGTATAAAACGAATAATTGCAACCAGTATGAAACTTATGGTCATTTCTACTTTCCGAGAAACCTAGGCTTCACCCTAGGGCGTTGCTCCAACAGATTGAATAGTTAGGGCCTTAGAAGTCAACGCCCGAAGCATAAAATACAAAATAAATAGAACGGTTTTTCCATTGTATAAAACGAATATTTGCTACCAGTGTAAAAGCTATGGTCATATCTACGTTCCGGGCAACCTAGGCTTCACCCTAGGGCGTTGTTCCACCAGATCGAATAGTTAGGGCCTAAGAAGTGAACGCCAGAAGCATAAGATACAATATAAATACAACAGTTTTTCCATCGTATAAAATGAATAATTGCTTCCAGTGTGAAAGTTATGGTCATTTCTACGTTCCGGGCAACATAGGCTTCACCCCAGGTCGCTGTTCCACCAGATGGAATAGTTAGGGCCTAAGAAGTCAACGCCAGAAGAATAAAATACGATATAAATACAACAGCTTTTCCATCGTATAAGACGGATAATTGCAAGCAGTGTGAATGTAATAGTCATTTCTACGTTCCGGGCAACCTAGGCTTCACTCTAGGGCGTTGCTCCACCAGATCGAGTAGTTAGGGCCTTAGAAGTCAACGCCAGAAGCATAAAATACAATAAAGATGCAAAAGCTTTTCAATCGCATAACAGGAATAACTGTAAACAGTGTGAAAGTAATGGTCATTTCTACGTTCCAGGCAACCTAGGCTTCACTCTAGGTCGCTGTTCCACCAGATCGAATAGTTAGGGCCTAAGAGGTCAACGCCAGAAGCATAAAATACAATATAAATATAACAGTTTTTCCATCGTATAAAACGAATAATAGCAACCAGTGTGAAAGTTATGGTCATTTCTACGGTCCGGGCAGCCCACGCTTCACTCTAGGGCGTTGCTCTACCAGTTTAAATAGTTAGGGCCTAAGAAGTCAACGCCAGAAGCATAAAACACAATATAAGTACAACAGCTTTCCATCGTATATAATGTATATTTGCAAACAGTGTGAAAGTAATGGTCATTTCCATCTTCCCGGCAACCTAGTTTTCACTCTAGGGCGTTGTTCCACCAGATCGAATAGTTAAGGCCTAAGAAGTCAACGCCAGAAGAATAAAATACAATAAAGATGCCACAGCTTTTCCATCGTATTAAACGAATAATTGCAACCAGTGTGAAAGTGATGGTCATTTCTACGTTCCAGGCAACATAGGCTTCACTCTAGGGCGTTGTTCCACAAGATAGAATAGTTAGGGCCTCAGAAGGCAACGCCAGAAGCATAAAATACAATATAAATATAACCGTATTTCCATCGTCTAAAACGAATAATTGCAGCCAGTGTGAATGTAATGGTCATTTCTACGTTCCGGGCAACCTAGGCTTCACTCTAGGGCGTTTCTCCACCAGATCGAGTAGGTAGGGCCTTGGAAGTCAACGTCAGAAGCATAAAATACAATAAAGATGCAAAAGTTTTTCCATCGTATAACAGGTATAACTGTAAACAGTGTGAAAGTAATGGTCATTTCTACGTTCCAGGCAACCTAGGCTTCACTCTAGGTCGTTGTTCCACCAGATCGAATAGTTAGGGCCTAAGAAGTCAACGCCAGAAGCATAAAATACAATATAGATATAACAGTTTTTCCATCGTACAAAACGAGTAGTAGCAACCAGTGTGAATGTTATGGTCATTTCTACGTTCCGGGCAGCCTAGGCTTCACTCTAGGTCGTTGCTCCACCAGATGGAATAGTTAGGGCCTTAGCAGTCAACGCCAGAAGCATAAAATACAATAAAAATGCAACAGTTTTTCCATCGTATAACAGGAATAATTGCAACCAGTGTGAGGGTAATGGTATGTTCTACGTTCCGGGCAACCTATGCTTCACTCTAGGGCGGTGCTCCACCAGATTAAATAGTTAGGGCCTAAGAAGTCAACGCCAGAAGCATAAAATACAATATAAATACAACAGCTTTTCCATCGTATATAATGTATATTTGCAAACAGTGTGAATGTAATTTTCGTTTCCATATTCCGGGCAACCTAGTCTTCACTCTGGGGCGTTCTTCCACCAGATCTAATAGTTAGGGCCTATGAAGTCAACGCCAGAAGAATAAAATGCAATATAAGTAAAAAAGTTTTTCCATCGTATAAAATGAATAATTGCAAACATTGTGAAAGTAATGGACATTTCTACGTTCCGGGCAACCTAGGCCGCACTCTAGGGCGTTGCTCCACCACACCTAATAGCTACGGCCTTAGAAGTCAACCCCAGATGAATAAAATACAATAAAAATGCCACAGCTTTTCCATCGTATAAAACGAATAATTGCAACCAGTGTGAAAGTTATGGTCATTTCTACTTTCCGGGCAACCTAGGCTTCACCCTAGGGCGTTGTTCCACCAGATCGAACAGTTAGGGCCTAAGAAGTCAACGCCAGAAGCATAAAATACAGTATAAATATAACAGCTTTTCTATCGTATAAAACGAATGATAGCAACCAGTGTGAAATTTATGGTCACTTCTACGTTCCGGGCAACCTAGACTTCACCCAAGGGCATTGTTCCACCAGATGGAATAGTTAGGGCCTAAGAAGTCAACGCCAGAAGCATAAAATACGATATAAATACAACAGCTTTTCCATCGTATAAGACGAATAATTGCAGCCAGTGTGAATGTAATGGTCATTTCTTCGTTCCGGGGAACCTAGGCTTCACTCTAGGGCGTTGCTCCACCAGATCGAGTAGTTAGGGTCTTAGAAGTCAACGCCAGAAGCATAAAATACAGTATAAATATAACAGCTTTTCTATCGTATAAAACGAATGATAGCAACCAGTGTGAAATTTATGGTCACTTCTACGTTCCGGGCAACCTAGACTTCACCCAAGGGCATTGTTCCACCAGATGGAATAGTTAGGGCCTAAGAAGTCAACGCCAGAAGCATAAAATACGATATAAATACAACAGCTTTTCCATCGTATAAGACGAATAATTGCAGCCAGTGTGAATGTAATGGTCATTTCTTCGTTCCGGGGAACCTAGGCTTCACTCTAGGGCGTTGCTCCACCAGATCGAGTAGTTAGGGTCTTAGAAGTCAACGTCAGAGGCATAAAATACAATAAAGATGCAAAAGTTTTTCCATCGTATAACAGGAATAACTGTAAACAGTGTGAAAGTAATGGTCATTTCTACGTTCCAGGCAACCTAGGCTTCACTCTAGGTCGTTGTACCACCAGATCGAATAGTTAGGGCCTAAGAAGTCAACGCCAGAAGCATAAAATACAATATGGATATAACAGTTTTTCCATCGTACAAAACGAGTAATAGCAACCAGTGTGAAAGTTATGGTCATTTCTACTTTCCGGGCAGCCTAGGCTTCACTCTAGGGCGTCGCTCCACCAGATGGAATAGTTAGGGCCTTAGCAGTCAACGCCAGAAGCATAAAATACAATAAAGGTGCAACAGTTTTTCCATAGTATAACAGGAATAATTGCAACCAGTGTGATGGTAATGGTATGTTCTACGTTCCGGGCAACCTATGCTTCACTCTAGGGCGGTGCTCTACCAGATTAAATAGCTAGGGCCTAAGAAGTCAACGCCAGAAGCATAAAACACAATATAAATACAACAGCTTTTCCATCGTATATAATGTATATTTGCAAACAGTGTGAAAGTAATGGTCATTTCCATGTTCCGGGCAACCTAGTCTTCACTCTAGGGCGTTGTTCCACCAGATCGAATAGTTAGGGCCTAAGAAGTCAACGCCAAAAGAATAAAATACAATATAAGTACAAAAGTTTCTCCATCGTATAAAATGAATAATTGCAAACATTGTGAAAGTAATGGTCATTTCTACGTTCCGGGCAACCTAGGCTTCACTCTAGGGCGTTGCTCCACCACACCTAATAGCTACGGCCTTAGAAGTCAACCCCAGATGAATAAAATACAATAAAAATGCCACAGCTTCTCCATCGTATAAAACGAATAATTGCACCAGTGTGAAAGTTATGGTCATTTCTACTTTCCGGGCAACCTAGGCTTCACCCTAGGGCGTTGTTCCACCAGATCGAACAGTTACGGCCTAAGAAGTCAACGCCAGAAGCATAAAATACAATATAAATATAACAGTTTTTCTATCGTATAAAACGAATGATAGCAACCAGTGTGAAAGTTATGGTCACTTTTACGTTCCGGGCAACCTAGACTTGACTCTAGGGCGTTGCTCCACCAGATCGAATAGTTAGGGCCTTAGACGACAACGCCCGAAGCATAAAATACAAAATAAATAAAACACTTTTTAAATCGTATAAAACGAATAATTGCTACCAGTGTGGAAGTTATGGTCATTTCTACGTTCCGGGTAACCTAGGCTTAACTCTAGGGCGGTGCTCCACCAGATCAAATAGTTAGGGCCTAAGATGCCAACGCCAGAAGCATAAAATACAACATAAATACAACAGATTTTCCATCGTACATAATGTATATTTGCAAACAGTGTGAAAGTAATGGTCATTTCCATGTTCCGGGCAACCTAGTCTTCACTCTAGGGCGTTGTTCCACCAGATCGAATAGTTAGGGCCTAAGAAGTCAACGCCAGAAGAATAAAATACAATATAAGTACAAAAGTTTCTCCATCGTATAAAATGAATAATTGCAAACATTGTGAAAGTAATGGTCAGTTCTACGTTCCGGGCAACCTAGGCGTCACTCTAGGGCGTTGCTCCACCACACCTAATAGCTACGGCCTTAGAAGTCAACCCCAGATGAATAAAATACAATAAAAATGCCATAGCTTCTCCATCGTATAAAACGAATAATTGCACCAGTGTGAAAGTTATGGTCATTTCTACTTTCCGGGCAACCTAGGCTTCACCCTAGGGCGTTGTTCCACCAGATCGAACAGTTACGGACTAAGAAGTCAACGCCAGAAGCATAAAATACAATATAAATATAACAGTTTTTCTATCGTATAAAACGAATGATAGCAACCAGTGTGAAAGTTATGGTCACTTTTACGTTCCGGGCAACCTAGACTTGACTCTAGGGCGTTGCTCCACCAGATAGAATAGTTAGGGCCTTAGATGACAACGCCCGAAGCATAAAATACAAAATAAATAAAACACTTTTTAAATCGTATAAAACGAATAATTGCTACCAGTGTGGAAGTTATGGTCATTTCTACGTTCCGGGTAACCTAGGCTTTACTCTAGGGCGGTGCTCCACCAGATCAAATAGTTAGGGCCTAAGATGCCAACGCCAGAAGCATAAAATATAACATAAATACAACAGATTTTCCATCGTACATAATGTATATTTGCAAACAGTGTGAAAGTAATGGTCATTTCCATGTTCCGGGCAACCCAGTCTTCACTCTACGGCGTTGTTCCACCAGATCGAATAGTTAGGGCCTAAGAAGTCAACGCCAGAAGAATAAAATACAATATAAGTACAAATGTTTTTCCATCGTATAAAATGAATAACTGCAAACATTGTGAATGTAATGGTCATTTCTACGTTCCGCGCTACCTAGGCTTCACCCAAGGGCGTTGCTCCACCAGATGGAATAGTTAGGGCCTAAGAAGTCAACGCCAGAAGCATAAAATACGATATAAATACAACAGTTTTTCCATCGTATAACAGGAATAATAGCAAACAGTGTGAATGTAATGGTCATTTCTACCTTCCGGGCAACCTAGGATTCAGTCTAGGGCGTTGGTCCAACAGATTGAATAGTTAGGGCCTTAGAAGTCAATGCCCGAAGCATAAAATGCAATAAAAATACAACAGTCTTTCCATCCTATAACAGGAATAATTGGAACCCGTGTGAATGTGATGGTCATTTCTGCGTTCCAGGCAACCTAGGCTTCACTCTAGGGCGTTGCACCACCAGATCGAATGGTTAGGGCCTAAGAAGTGAACGCCAGAAGCATAAAATAAAATATAAATACAACAGTTTTTTTATCGTATAAAACGAATAATTGCAACCAGTATGAAAGGTATGGTCATTTCTACTTTCCGGGCAACCTTGACTTCACCCTAGGGCGTTGCTCCAACAGATTGAATAGCTACGGCCTTAGAAGTCTACGACTGAAGCATAAAATACAATAAAAATACAACAGTCTTTTCATCGTATAACAGGAATAATTGCAACAAGCGTGACAGTAATGATCATTTCGGCGTTTCGGGCATCCTAGACATATCTCTGAGGCATTGCTCCACCAGATCGAATAGTTAGGGCCTAAGAAGTCAACGCCAGAAGCATAAAATACAATATAAATACAACAGCTTTGCCACCGTATAAAATGAATAATTGCAAACAGTGCGAAAGATATGGACATTTCTACGTTCCGGGCTACCTAGGCTTCGCTCTATGGCGTTCTTCCACCACATCGAATAACAACGGCCTCAGAAGTCAACGCCAGAAGCATAAAATACAATATAAATATAACAGTCTTTCCATCGTATAAAACGAATAATAGCAACCAGTGTGAATGTACTGGTCATTTCTACGTTCCGGATAACCTAGCTTTCACTCTAGGGCGTTGCTCTACCAGATCGAGAAGCTAGGGACTTAGAATTCAACGCCAGAACGATAAAACACAACATAAGTACAACAGTTATTCCATCGTATAAAATGAGTAGTTGCAAACATTGTGAAAGTAATGGTCATTTCTACGTTCCGAGCAACCTAGGCGTCACTCTAGGGCGTTGCTCCACCAGATCGAATAGCTAGGGACTTATAATTCATCGCTAAAAGCATAAAATACAATTAAAATACAACAGTTTTTCCATCGTATAACAGGAATAATTGCAACCAGTGTGAAAGTTATGGACATTTCTACATTCCGGCCAACCTAGGCTTCACTCTAGCGCGTTGCTCCACCAGATCGAATAGTTAGTACCTTAGAAGTCAACGCCAGATGCATAAAATACAATAGGAATACAACAGTTTTTCCATCGTATAAAATGAATAATTGCAAACACTGTGAAAGTAAGGGTCATTTCTACGTTCCCGGCAACCTAGGCATCACTCTATGGCGTTGCACCACCACATCTAATAGCTACGGCCTTAGAAGTCAACGCCAGAAGAATAAAATACAATAATGTTGCAACAGCTTTTCAATCGTATAAAACGAATTATTGCAACCAGTGTGAAAGTTGTGGTCATTTTTACTTTCTGGGCAACCTAGGCTTCACCCTAGCTCGTTGCTCCAACAGATTGAATAGTTAGGACCTTAGAAGTCAATGCCCGAAGCATAAAATGCAATAGAAATACAACAGTTTTTCCATCACATAACAGGAATAATTGCAACCAGTTTGAAAGTGATGGTCATTTCTTCGTTCCGGGCAACCTAGGCTTCACTCTAGGGCGTTGTTCCACTATATCGAACAGTTAGGGCCAAAGAAGTCAACGCCAGAAGCATAAAATACAATATAAATATAACAGTTTGTCCATTGTATAAAAGGAATAATAGCAACCAGTGTGAATGTACTGGTCATTTCTACGTTCCGGATAACCTAGGTTTCATTCTAGGGCGTTGCTCTACCAGATCGAGAAGCTAGGGACTTAGAATTCAACGCCAGAACGATAAAACACAACATAAGTACAACAGTTATTCCATCGTATAAAATGAGTAGTTGCAAACATTGTGAAAGTAATGGTCATTTCTACGTTCCGGGCAACCTAGGCGTCACTCCAGGGCGTTGCTCCACCGGATCGAATAGCTAGGGATTTAGAATTCAACGCCATAAGAATAAAACACAATATAAGTACAACAGTTTTTCCATCGTATAAAATGAATAATTGAAACCAGTGTGAAAGTTATGGTCATTTCTACATTCCGGGCAACCTAGGCTACACCCTAGGCCGTTGTTCCACCAGTTCGAATAGTGAGGGCCTAAGAAGTCAACGCCACAAGCATAAAATACGATATAAATACAACAGCTTTTCCATCGTATAAGACGAATAATTGCAACCTGTGTGAAGGTTAGGGTAATATCTACGTTCCGGGCAACCTAGGCTTCACTGTAGGGCGTTGCTCCACCAGATCGAATAGCAACGGTCTCAGAAGTCAACGCCAGAAGCATAAAATACATTATAAATATAACAGTTTTTCCATCGTATAAGACGAATAATAGCAACCAGTGTGAATGCTATGGTCATTTCTACGTTCCGGGCAACCTAGGCTTCACTCTAGGGCGTTGTTCCACCAGATGGAATAGTTAGGGCCTAAGAAGTCAACGCCAGAAGCATAAAATACGATATAAATACAGCAGCTTTTCCATCGTATAAAACGAATAATTGCAACCAGCGTGATAGTTACGCTCATTTCTACGTACCGGGCAACCTAGGCATCACCCTAGGGCGTTGCTCCAACAGATTGAATAGTTAGGGCCTTAAAAGTCAATGCCCGAAGCATAAAATGCAATAAAAATACAACAGTTTTTCCACCGTATAACAGGAATATTTGCAACCAGTGTGAAAGTAATGGTCATTTCTGCGTTCCGAGCAACCTAGGCGTCACTCTAGGGCGTTGCTCCACCAGATCGAATAGCTAGGGACTTATAATTCATCGCTAAAAGCATAAAATACAATTAAAATACAACAGTCTTTCCATCGTATAACAGGAATAATTGCAACCAGTTTGAAAGTGATGGTCATTTCTACGTTCCGAGCAACCTAGGCGTCACTCTAGGGCGTTGCTCCACCAGATCGAATAGCTAGGGACTTATAATTCATCGCTAAAAGCATAAAATACAATTAAAATACAACAGTTTTTCCATCGTATAACAGGAATAATTGCAACCAGTGTGAAAGTTATGGACATTTCTACATTCCGGCCAACCTAGGCTTCACTCTAGCGCGTTGCTCCACCAGATCGAATAGTTAGTACCTTAGAAGTCAACGCCAGATGCATAAAATACAATATGAATATAACAGTTTGTCCATTGTATAAAAGGAATAATAGCAACCAGTGTGAATGTACTGGTCATTTCTACGTTCCGGATAACCTAGGTTTCATTCTAGGGCGTTGCTCTACCAGATCGAGAAGCTAGGGACTTAGAATTCAACGCCAGAACGATAAAACACAACATAAGTACAACAGTTATTCCATCGTATAAAATGAGTAGTTGCAAACATTGTGAAAGTAATGGTCATTTCTACGTTCCGGGCAACCTAGGCGTCACTCTAGGGCGATGCTCCACCACATCTAATAGCTACGGGCTTAGAATTCAACGCCAGAGGCATAAAATACAATATAAATACAACAGCTTTTCCATCGTACAAAATGAATAATAGCAAACAGTGTGAAAGTAATGGTCATTTCTACGTTCCGGGCAACCTAGGCTTCACTCTAGGTCGTTGCTCCACCAGATCAAATAGCTAGCGGCTTAGAATTAAACGCCAGAAGCATAGAATACAACAAAGATACAAAAGTTTTTCCATCGTATAACAGGAATAATAGCAAATGGTGTGAATGTAATGGTCATTTCTACGTTCCGGGCAACCTAGGATTCACTCTAGGGCGTTGCTCCACCAGATCGAATAGTTAGGGCCTTAGAAGTCAATGCCCGAAGCATAAAATACATTATAAATACAACAGTTTTTCCATCATATAAAACGAATAATTGCAACTAGTATGAAAGTTATGGTCATTTCTACTTTCCGGGCAACCTAGGCTTCACCCTAGGGCGTTGCTCCACCAGATCGAATAGTTCGGGCCTAAGAAGTGATCGCCAGAAGCATAAAATACAATATAAATACAACAGTTTTTCCATCGTATAAAACGAATAATTGCAACCACTATGAAACTTGTGCGCATTTCTACGTTCCGGGCAACCTAGGCTTCACTCTATGGCGTTCTTCCACCACATCGAATAGCTACGGCCTCAGAAGTCAACACCTGAAGTCTAAAATAAAATAAAAATACAACAGTATTTCCATCCTATAACAGGAATAATTGCAACCCGTGTGAAGGTGATGGTCATTTCTGCGTTCCAGGCAACCTAGGCTTCACTCCAGCGCGTCGTTCCACCAGATCGAATAGTTAGGGCCTAAGAAGTCAACGCCAGAAGCATAAAATACGATATAAATACAACAACTTTTCCATCGTATAAAACGAATAATTGCAACCAGTTTGCAGGTGATGGTCATTTCTACGTACCGGGCAACCTAGGTTTCACTCTAGGGCGTTGCTCCACCAGATCAAACAGTTAGGGCCTTAGAAGCCAACGCCCGAAGCATTAAATACAAAATAAATAGAACAGTTTTTCCATCGTATAAAACGAATAATAGAAACCAGTGTTTAAGTTATGGTCATTTCTACGTTCCGGGCAACCTAGGCTTCGCCCTGGGGCGTTGCTCCAACAGATTGACTAGTTAGGTCCTTAAAAGACAATGACCGAAGCATAAAATGCAATAAAAGCACAACAGTTTTTCCATCATATAACAGGAATAACTGCAAACAGTTTGAAAGTGATGGCCATTTCTACGTTCCGGGTAACCTAGGCTTCACTCTAGGGCGTTGTTCCGCCAGATCGAAAAGTTAGGCCCTATGAAGTCGACGCCAGAAGCATAAAATACAATATAAATATAACAGTTTTTCCATCGTATAAAACGAATGATAGCAACCAGTGTGAAAGTTATGGTCATTTCTACGTTCCGCGCAACCTAGGCTTCACTCTAGAGAGTTGCTCCACCAGATCGAATAGCTAGGGACTTAGAATTCAACGCCATAAGAATAAAACACAATATAAGTACAACAGTTTTTCCACCGTATAACTGGAATAATTGCAACCAGTGTGAGAGTTATGGACATTTCTACATTCCGGCCAACCTAGGCTTCACTCTAGCGCGTTGCTCCACCAGATCGAATAGTTAGTACCTTAGAAGTCAACGCCAGAAGCATAAAATACAATATGAATACAACAGTTTTTCCATCGTATAAAATGAATAATTGCAAACATTGTGAAAGTAATGGTCATTTCTACGTTCCGGGCAACCTAGGCTTCACTCTAGGTCGTTGCTCCACCAGATCAAATAGCTAGTGACTTAGAATTAAACGCCAGAAGCATAGAATACAATAAAAATACAACAGTTTTTCCATCGTATAACAGGAATAATAGCAAACAGTGTGAATGTAATGGGCATTTCTAGGTTCCGGGCAACCTAGGATTCACTCTAGGGCGTTGCTCCAACAGATTGAATAGTTAGGTCCTTAAAAGTCAATGCCCGAAGCATAAAATACAAAATAAATAAAACAGTTTTTCCATCGTATAAAACGAATGATTGCTACCAGTGTGAAAGTTATGGTCATTTCTACGTTCCGCGCAACCTAGGCTTCACTCTAGGGCGGTGCTCCATAAGAACAAATAGTTAGGGCCTAAGAAGTCAACGCCAGAAGCATAAAATACAACATAAATACAACAGATTTTCCACAATATATAATGTATATTTGCAAACAGCGTGAAAGTAATGGTCATTTCTACGTACCGGGCAACCTAGGTTCCACTCTAGGGCGTTGCTCCACCAAACCGAATAGCTAGGGCCTTAGAAGTCAACGCCAGAAGCATAAAATACAATAAAGATGCAAAAGTTTTTCCATCGTATAACAGGAATAACTGCAAACAGTATGAAAGTACTGGTCATTTCTCCGTTACAGGTAACCTAGATTTCACTCTAGGGTGTTGCTCCACCAGATCGAATAGCTAGGGACTTAGAATTCAACGCCATAAGAATAAAATACAAAATAAGTACAACAGTTTTTCCATCGTATAAAATGAATAATTGCAACCAGTGTGAAAGTTATGGTCATTTCTACATTCCGAGGATCGTAGGCTTCACTCTAGGGCGTTGCTCCACCTGATCGAGTAGTTAGGGCCTTAGAAGTCAACGCCAGAAGCATAAAATACAATAAAGATGCAACAGTTTTTCCATCGTATAACAGGAATAACTGCAAACAGTGTGAAAGTACCGGTCAATTCTACGTTCAGAGCAACCTAGGCTTCACTGTAGGGCGGTGCTCCAACATATCGAGTAGCTACGGCCTTAGAAGTCTACGACTGAAGCATAAAACACAATAAAAATACAACAGTCTTTTCATCGTATAACAGGAATCATTGCAACAAGCGTGATAGTAATGACCATTTCGGCGTTTCGGGCATGCTAGACTTATCTCTGAGGCATTGCTCCACCAGATCGAATAGTTAGGGCCTAAGAAGTCAAGGCCAGAAGTATGAAATACAATATAAATATAACAGTTTTTCCATCATATAAAACGAATAATTGCAACCAGTATGAAAGTTATGGTCATTTCTACGTTCCGAGCACCCTAGGCGTCACTCTAGGGCGTTGCTCCACCAGATCGAATAGTTACGGCCTTAGAAGTCAACGCCAGAAGCATAAAATGCGATATAAATACAACAGCTTTTCCATCGTATAAAACGAATAATTGCTACCAGTGTGAAAGTTATGGTCATTTCTACTTTCCGGGCAACCTAGGCCTCAGCCTAGGGCGTTGTTCCTCCTGATGGAATAGTTAGGGCCCAAGAAGTCAACGCCAGACGCATAAAATACGATATAAATAGAACAGCTTTTCCATCGTATAAAACGAATAATTGCAACCAGTTTGAAAGTGATGGTCATTTCTACGTACCGGGCAACCTAGGCTTCACCCTAGGCCGTTGTTCCACCAGATCGAATAGTTAGGGCCTAAGAAGTGAACGCCAGAAGCATAAAATAAGATATAAATACAACAGGTTTTCCATCATATAAAACGAATAATTGCAACCAGTATGAAAGTTATGGTCATTTCCACTTTCCGGGCAACCTAGGCTTCACCCTAGTGCGTTGCTCCAACAGATTGAATATTTAGGGCCTTAGAAGTCAATGCCCGAAGCATAAAATGCAATAAAAATACAACAGTTTTTCCATCGTATAACAGGATTAATTGCAACCAGTTTGAAAGTGATGGTCATTTCTACGTTCCGGGCAACCTAGGCTTCACTCTAGGGCGTTGCTCCACCAGATCGAATAGTTAGGGCCTAAGAAGTGAACGCCAGAAGCATAAAATACAATATAAATGCAACAGTTTTTCCATCGTATAAAACGAATAATTGCAACCAGTGTGAAAGTAATGGTCATTTCTACGTTCCGAGCACCCTAGGCGTCACTCTAGGGCCTTGCTCCACCACATCTAATAGCTACGGCCTTAGAAGTCAACGCCAGAGGCATAAAATACAGTATAAATACAACAGCTTTTCCATCGTATAAAACGAATGATTGCAACCAGTGTGAAAGTAATGGTCATTTCTACATTCCGAGCAACCTAGGCTTCACTCTAGGGCGCTGCTGCACCAGATCGAATAGTTAGGTCCTTAGATGTCAACGCCAGAAGCATAAAATACGATATAAATACAACAGCTTTTCCATTGTATAAAAGGAATAATTGCAAACAGTGTGAAAGTAATGGTCATTTCTACGTTCCGGGCAACCTAGGCTTCACCCTACGGTGTTGTTCCACCAGATCGAATAGTTAGGGCCTAAGAAGTGAACGCCCGAAGCATTAAATTCAAACAAATAGAACAGTTTTTCCATTGTATAAAACGAATAATTGCTACCAGTGTAAAAGCTATGGTCATTTCTACGTTCCGGGCAACCTAGGTTTCACTCCAGGGCGTTGCTCCTCCAGATCGAATAGTTACGGCCTAAGAAGTCAACGCCAGAAGCATAAAATATGATGAAGATGCAACAGTTTTTCCATCGTATAAAACGAATAATTGCAACCAGTGTGAAAGTTATGGTCATTTCTACATTCCGAGCAACCTAGGCTTCACTCTAGGGCGTTGCTCCGCCAGATCGAATAGTTACGTCCTTAGAATCCAACGCCAGAAGCATAAAATACGATATAAATACAACAGTTTTCCATCGTATAAAAGGAATAATTGCAAACAGTGTGAAAGTAATGGTCATTTCTACGTTCCGGGCAACCTAGGCTTCACTCTACGGCGTTGTTCCACCAGATCGAATAGTTAGGGCCTAAGAAGTCAACGCTAGAAGCATAAAATACAATATAAATATAACAGTTTTTCCATCTTATAAAACGAATTATAGCAACCAGTGTGAAAGTTATGGTCATTTCCAAGTTCCGGGCAACCTAGGCTTCACTCTAGGGCGTTGCTCCACCAGATCATGCAGTTAGGGTCTTAGAAGCCAACGCCCGAAGCATAAAACACAAAATAAATAGAACGGTTTTTCCATTGTATAAAACGAATAATTGCTACCAGTGTAAAAGTTATGGTCATTCCTACGTTCCGGGCAGCCTAGGCTTCACACTAGGGCGTTGCTCCACCAGTTCAAACAGTTAGGGCCTTAGAAGTCAACGCCCGAAGCATTAAATTCAAAATAAATAGAACAGCTTTTCCATTGTATAAAACGAATAATTGCTACCAGTGTAAAATTTATTGTCATTTCTACGTTCCGGGCAACCTAGGTTTCACTCCAGCGCCTTGCTCCTCCAGATCGAATAGTTACGGCCTAAGCAGTCAACGCCAGAAGCATAAAATACGAGAAAGATGCAACAGTTTTTCCATCGTATATAACGAATAATTGCAACCAGTGTGAAAGTTATGGTCATTTCTACATTCCGAGCAACCTAGGCTTCACTCTAGAGAGTTGCTCCACCAGATCGAATAGCTAGGGACTTAGAATTCAACGCCATAAGAATAAAACACAATATAAGTACAACAGTTTTTCCACCGTATAACTGGAATAATTGCAACCAGTGTGAGAGTTATGGACATTTCTACATTCCGGCCAACCTAGGCTTCACTCTAGCGCGTTGCTCCACCAGATCGAATAGTTAGTACCTTAGAAGTCAACGCCAGAAGCATAAAATACAATATGAATACAACAGTTTTTCCATCGTATAAAATGAATAATTGCAAACATTGTGAAAGTAATGGTCATTTCTACGTTCCGGGCAACCTAGGCTTCACTCTAGGTCGTTGCTCCACCAGATCAAATAGCTAGTGACTTAGAATTAAACGCCAGAAGCATAGAATACAATAAAAATACAACAGTTTTTCCATCGTATAACAGGAATAATAGCAAACAGTGTGAATGTAATGGGCATTTCTAGGTTCCGGGCAACCTAGGATTCACTCTAGGGCGTTGCTCCAACAGATTGAATAGTTAGGTCCTTAAAAGTCAATGCCCGAAGCATAAAATACAAAATAAATAAAACAGTTTTTCCATCGTATAAAACGAATGATTGCTACCAGTGTGAAAGTTATGGTCATTTCTACGTTCCGCGCAACCTAGGCTTCACTCTAGGGCGGTGCTCCATAAGAACAAATAGTTAGGGCCTAAGAAGTCAACGCCAGAAGCATAAAATACAACATAAATACAACAGATTTTCCACAATATATAATGTATATTTGCAAACAGCGTGAAAGTAATGGTCATTTCTACGTACCGGGCAACCTAGGTTCCACTCTAGGGCGTTGCTCCACCAAACCGAATAGCTAGGGCCTTAGAAGTCAACGCCAGAAGCATAAAATACAATAAAGATGCAAAAGTTTTTCCATCGTATAACAGGAATAACTGCAAACAGTATGAAAGTACTGGTCATTTCTCCGTTACAGGTAACCTAGATTTCACTCTAGGGTGTTGCTCCACCAGATCGAATAGCTAGGGACTTAGAATTCAACGCCATAAGAATAAAATACAAAATAAGTACAACAGTTTTTCCATCGTATAAAATGAATAATTGCAACCAGTTTGAAAGTGATGCTCATTTCTACGTTCCGGGCAACCTAGGCTTCGCTCTAGGGCGTTGCTCCACCAGATCGAATAGTTAGGGCCTAAGAAGTGAACGCCAGAAGCATAAAATACAATATAAATGCAACAGTTTTTCTATCGTATAAAACGAATAATTGCAACCAGTGTGAAAGTAATGGTCATTTCTACGTTCCGAGCACCCTAGGCGTCACTCTAGGGCCTTGCTCCACCACATCTAATAGCTACGGCCTTAGAAGTCAACGCCAGAGGCATAAAATACAGTATAAATACAACAGCTTTTCCATCGTATAAAACGAATGATTGCAACCAGTGTGAAAGTAATGGTCATTTCTACGTTCCGGGCAACCTAGGCTTCACTCTACGGTGTTGTTCCACCAGATCGAATAGTTAGGGCCTAAGAAGTGAACGCCCGAAGCATTAAATTCAAACAAATAGAACAGTTTTTCCATTGTATAAAACGAATAATTGCTACCAGTGTAAAAGTTATGGTCATTTCTACGTTCCGGGCAACCTAGGTTTCACTCCAGGGCGTTGCTCCTCCAGATCGAATAGTTACGGCCTAAGAAGTCAACGCCAGAAGCATAAAATACGATGAAGATGCAACAGCTTTTCCATCGTATAAAACGAATAATTGCAACCAGTGTGAAAGTTATGGTCATTTCTACATTCCGAGCAACATAGGCTTCACTCTAGGGCGTTGCTCCGCCAGATCGAATAGTTACGTCCTTAGAAGTCAACGCCAGAAGCATAAAATACGATATAAATACAACAGTTTTCCATCGTATAAAAGGAATAATTGCAAACAGTGTGAAAGTAATGGTCATTTCTACGTTCCGGGCAACCTAGGCTTCACTCTACGGCGTTGTTCCACCAGATCGAATAGTTAGGGCCTAAGAAGTCAACGCTAGAAGCATAAAATACAATATAAATATAACAGTTTTTCCACCTTATAAAGCGAATAATAGCAACCAGTGTGAAAGTTATGGTCATTTCCAAGTTCCGGGCAACCTAGGCTTCACTCTAGGGCGTTGCTCCACCAGATCATGCAGTTAGGGCCTTAGAAGCCAACGCCCGAAGCATAAAACCCAAAATAAATAGAACGGTTTTTCCATTGTATAAAACGAATAATTGCTACCAGTGTAAAAGTTATGGTCATTCCTACGTTCCGGGCAGCCTAGGCTTCACACTAGGGCGTTGCTCCACCAGTTCAAACAGTTAGGGCCTTAGAAGTCAACGCCCGAAGCATTAAATTCAAAATAAATAGAACAGCTTTTCCATTGTATAAAACGAATAATTGCTACCAGTGTAAAATTTATTGTCATTTCTACGTTCCGGGCAACCTAGGTTTCACTCCAGCGCCTAGCTCCTCCAGATCGAATAGTTACGGCCTAAGCAGTCAACGCCAGAAGCATAAAATACGAGAAAGATGCAACAGTTTTTCCATCGTATAAAACGAATAATTGCAACCAGTGTGAAAGTTATGGTCATTTCTACATTCCGAGCAACCTAGGCCTCACTCTAGGGCGTTGTTCCACCAGATCAAATAGTTAGTGCCTTAGAAGTCAACGCCAGAAGCATAAAATTCAATAAAGATGCAACAGTTTTTCCATCTTATAGCATGACTAATTGCAACCAGTGCGAAAGTAATGATCATTTCTACGTTCCGGGCAACCTAGGCTTCACTCTAGGGCGTTTCTCCACCAGACCAAACAGTTAGGGCCTTAGAAGTCAACGCCCGAAGCATAAAATGCAAAATAAATATAACAGCTTTTACATCGTATGAAACGGATAACAGCAACCAGTCTGAAAGTACTGGACATTTCTACGTTCCGGGTAACCTAGGTTTCACGCTAGGGCGTTGCTCCACCAGATCGAATAGCTAGGGACTTAGAAGTCAACGCCAGGAGCATAAAATACAATATAAATACAACAGCTTTTCCATCGTATAAAATGAATAATAGCAACCAGTGTGAAAGTTATGGTCATTTCCACGTTCCGGGCAACCTAGGCATCACTCTAGGGCGTTGTTCCACCAAATCGAATAGTTAGGGCCTTAGAAGTCAACGCCCAAAGCATAAAGTACAATATAAGTACAACAGTTTTTCCATCGTATAAAATGAATGATTGCGATCATTGTGAAAGTAATGGTCATTTCTACGTTCCGGGCAACCTAGGCTGCACTCTAGGGTGTTGCTCCAACAGATGGAATAGCTAGGGCCTTAGAAGTCAACGCCCGAAGCATAAAATGCAAAATAAATATAACAGCTTTTCCATCGTATGAAACGAATAACAGCAACCAGTCTGAAAGTACTGGTCATTTCTACGTTCCGGGTAACCTAGGTTTCACACTAGGGCGTTGCTCCACCAGACCGAATAGCTAGGGACTTAGAATTCAGCGCCAGAAGGATAAAATACAATATAAGGCCACAGTTTTTCCATCGTATGAAATGAATAATTGCAGACATTGTGAAAGTAATGGTCATTTATACGTTCCGGGCAACCTAGGCTTTACTGTAGGGCGTTGCTCCACCAAATCGAATAGTTAGGGCCTTAGAAGTCAACGCCCGAAGCATAAAATACAATATAAGTACAACAGCTTTGCCATCGTATAAAATGAATAATTGCAAACAGTGTGAAAGTAATGGTCATTTCTACGTTCCGGTCAACCTAGGTGTCACTCTAGGGCGTTGCTCCACCACATCTAATAGCTACGGCCTTAGAAGTCAACGCCAGGAGCATAAAATACAATATAAATACAACAGCTTTTCCATCGTATAAAATGAATAATTGCACACAGTGTGAACGTAATGGTCATTTATACGTTCCGGGCAACCTAGGCTTCACTGTAGGGCGTTGCTCCACCAAATCGAATAGTTAGGGCCTTAGATGTCAACGCCCGAAGCATAAAATACAATATAAGTACAACAGCTTTGCCATCGTATAAAATGAATAATTGCAAACAGTGTGAAGGTAATGGCCATTGCTACGTTCCGGGCAACCTAGGCTTCAGTCTAGGGCCTTGGTCCACCAGATCGAATAGTTAGGGCCTTAGAAGTCAACGCCAGAAGCATAAAATACGATAAAGATGCAACAGCTTTCCATCGTATAACAGGAATAACTGCAAACAGTGTGATAGTACTGGTCATTACTACGTTCCGGGTAATCTAGGCTTCACTCTAGGGTGTTGTTCCACCAGATTGAATAGTTAGGGCCTAAGAAATCAACGCCAGAAGCATAAAATACAATATAAATATAACAGTTTTTCCATCGTATAAAACGAATAATAGCAACCAGCGTGAATGTTATGGTCATTTCTACGTTTCGGGCAACCTAGGCTTCACCCCAGGGCGTTGTTCCACCAGATCGAATAGTTAGGGCCTAAGAAGTGAACGCCAGCAGCATAAAATACAATATAAATACAACAGTTTTTCCATCATATAAAACGAATAATTGCAACCAGTATGAAAGTTCTGGTCATTTCTACGTTCCTGGCAACCTAGGCTTCACTCTATGGCGTTCTTCCACCAAATCCAATAGCTACGGCCTCAGAAGTCAACGCCTGAAGCATAAAATACAATAAAAATACAACAGTCTTTCCATTCTTTAACAGGAATAATTGCAACCCGTGTGAAAGTGATGGTCATTTCTACGTTCCGGGCAACTTCGGCTTCACTCTAGGGCGTTGCTCCACCACAGCTAATAGCTACGGCTTTAGAAGTCAACGCCAGGAGCATAAAATGCAAAATAAATATAACAGCTTTTCCGTCGTACGAAACGAATAACAGCAACCAGTCTGAAAGTACTGGTCATTTCTACGTTCCGGGTAACCTAGGTTTCACACTAGGGCGTTGCTACACCAGACCGAATAGTCAGGGACTTAGAATTCAACGCCAGAAGGATAAAATACAATATAAGTCCACAGTTTTTCCATCGTATGAAATGAATAATTGCAGACATTGTGAAAGTAATGGTCATTTCTACGTTCCGGGTAACCTAGGTTTCACACTAGGTCGTTGCTCCACCAGACCGAATAGCTAGGGTCTTAGAATTCAACGCCAGAAGGATAAAATACAATATAAGTACAACAGTTTTTCCATCGTATGAAATGAATAATTGCAGACATTGTGAAAGTAATGGTCATTTCTACGTTCCGGGCAACCTAGGCTGCACTCTAGGGTATTGCTCCACCAGATGGAATAGATAGGGACTTAGAATTCAATGCCAGAAGCATAAAATGCTATATAAATATAACAGCTTTTCCATCGTATAAAACGAATAATAGCAACCAGTGTGAAAGTTACGGTCATTTCTACGTTCCGGGCAACCTAGGCTTCACTCTAGGGCGTTGCTCCACCAGATCGAATAGTTAGGGCCTTAGAAGTCAACGCCAGAAGCATACGATACAATATAAATATAACAGTTTTTCCATTGTATAAAACAAATAATTGCTACCAGTGTAAAAGTTATGGTCATTTATGCGTTCCGGGCAACGTAGGTTTCACTCTACGGCGTTGATCCGCCAAAGGGAATAGTTAGGGCCTAAGAATTCAACGCCAGAAGGATAAAATACAATATAAGTACCACAGTTATTCCATCGTATAAAATGAATAATTGCAGCCAGTGTGAAATTTATGGTCATTCCTCCATTCCGAGCAACCTAGACTTCACTCTAGAGCGTTGCTCCACCAGGTCGAATTGTTAGGTCCTTAGAAGTCAACGCCAGAAGCATAAAATACGATATAAATACAACAGCTTGTCCATCGTAGAACAGGAATAATTGCAACCAGTGTGAAAGTTATGGTCATTTCTGCGTTCCGGGCAACCTAGGCTTCACTCTAGGGCGTTGCGCCACCAGATCGAATAGTTAGGGCCTTAGAAGTCAACGCCCGAAGCGCAAAATACAAAATAACTACAACAGTTTTTCCATCGTATAAAACGAATAATTGCAACCTGTATGAAAGTTAACGTCATTTCTACTTTCCTGGCAGCATAGGCTTCACCCTTGGGCGTTGCACCAAGAGATTGAATAGTTAGGGCCTTAGAAGTCAACACCCGAAGCATAAAATACAAAATAAATAGAACAGCTTTTCCATCGCACAAAACGAATAATAGCAACCAGTGTGAAAGTTATGGTCATTTCTACGTTCCAGGCAACCTAGGCTTCACTCCAGGGCGTTGTTCCACCAGGTCGAATAGTTAGGGCCTAAGAAGTCAACGCCAGAAGCATAAAATACGATATAAATACAACAGCTTTTCCATCGTATAAAACGAATAATTGCAACCACTGTGAAAGTTATGGTCATTTCTACGTTCCGGGCAACCTAGGCTTCACCCTAGGGCATTGCTCCAACAGATTGAATAGTTAGGGCCTTAGAAGTCAACGCCAGAAGCATAAAATACAATAAAGATGCAACAGTATTTCCATAGTATAACAGGAATAATTGCAACCAGTGTGAAGGTAATGGTATGTTCTAAGTTCCGGGCAACCTAGGCTTCACTCTAGGGCGGTGCTCCACCAGATCGAATAGCTAGGGCCTAAGAAGTCAACGCCAGAAGCATAAAATACAATATAAATACAACAGCTTTTACCTCGTATATAATGTCTAATTGCAAACAGTGTGAAAGTAATGGTCATTTCTACGTTCCGGGCAACCTAGGCTTCACTCTAGGGCGTAGGTCCACCACATGGAATAGCTCCGGCCTTAGAAGTCAACGCCTGAAGCATAAAATGCAATAAAAATACAACAGTTTCTTCATCGTATAACAGGAATAATTGCAACAAGCGTGAAGGTAACGGTTATTTCTACATTCCGAGCAACCTAGGCTTCACTCTAGGGCGTTGCTCCACTAGATCAAATAGTTAGGGCCTTAGAAGTCGACGCCAGAGGCAGAAAAAGCAATATAAATACAACAGTTTTTCCATCGTATAACAGGAATAATTCCAACCAGTGTAAAGGTAATGGTATGTTCTACGTTCCGGGCAACCTAGGCTTCACTCTAGAGCGGTGCTCCACCAGATCGAATAGCTAGGGCCTAAGAAGTCAGCGCCAGATGAATAAAATACAATATAAGTACAACAGTTTTTCCATCGTATGAAATGAATAATTGCAAACATTGTGAAAGTAATGGACATTTCCACGTTCCGGGCAACCTAGGCGTCACTCTAGGGCGTTGCTCCACCGCAGCTAACAGCTACGGCCTTAGAAGTCAACTCCAGAAGCATAAAATACAATATAATTAAAACAGTTTGTCCCTCGTATAAAACGAATAATGGTAACCAGTGTGAAAGTTATGGTCATTTCTGCGTTCCTGGCAGCCTAGGCGTCACTCTCGGGCGTTGCTGCACCACATCTGATAGCTACGGCCTTAGAAGTCAACGCCGGAAGCATAAAATACAATATAAATACAACAGCTTGGCCATCGTATAAAATGAATATTTGCAAACAGTGTGAAGGTAACGGTCATTCACTACGTTCCGGGCAACCTAGGCTTCACACTAGGGCGTTGATCCACCAGATCGAATAGTTAGGGCCTTAGAAGTCAACGCCAGAAGCGTAAAGTACAATAAAGGTGCAACAGTTTTTCCATCGTATAACAGGAATAACTGCAAACAGTGTGAATGTACTGGTCATTTCTACGTTCCGGGTAACCTAGGCTTCACCCTAGGTCGTTCTTGCACCATATGGAATAGTTAGGGCCTAAGAAGTCAACGCCAGAAGCATAAAATACGATATAAATACAACAGCTTTTCCATCGTATAAAATGAATAATGGCAACGAGTGTGAAAGTTATGGTCATTTCTACGTTCCGGGCAACCTAGGCTTCACCCTAGGGCATTGCTCCAACAGATTGAATAGTTAGGGCCTTAGAAGTCAACGCCAGAAGCATAAAATACAATAAAGATGCAACAGTATTTCCATCGTATAACAGGAATAATTGCAACCAGTGTGAAGGTAATGGTATGTTCTAAGTTCCGGGCAACCTAGGCTTCACTCTAGGGCGGTGCTCCACCAGATCGAATAGCTAGGGCCTAAGAAGTCAACGCCAGAAGCATAAAATACAATATAAATACAACAGCTTTTACCTCGTATATAATGTCTAATTGCAAACAGTGTGAAAGTAATGGTCATTTCTACGTTCCGGGCAACCTAGGCTTCACTCTAGGGCGTAGGTCCACCACATGGAATAGCTCCGGCCTTAGAAGTCAACGCCTGAAGCATAAAATGCAATAAAAATACAACAGTTTCTTCATCGTATAACAGGAATAATTGCAACAAGCGTGAAGGTAACGGTTATTTCTACATTCCGAGCAACCTAGGCTTCACTCTAGGGCGTTGCTCCACTAGATCAAATAGTTAGGGCCTTAGAAGTCGACGCCAGAGGCAGAAAAAGCAATATAAATACAACAGTTTTTCCATCGTATAACAGGAATAATTCCAACCAGTGTAAAGGTAATGGTATGTTCTACGTTCCGGGCAACCTAGGCTTCACTCTAGAGCGGTGCTCCACCAGATCGAATAGCTAGGGCCTAAGAAGTCAGCGCCAGATGAATAAAATACAATATAAGTACAACAGTTTTTCCATCGTATGAAATGAATAATTGCAAACATTGTGAAAGTAATGGACATTTCCACGTTCCGGGCAACCTAGGCGTCACTCTAGGGCGTTGCTCCACCGCAGCTAACAGCTACGGCCTTAGAAGTCAACTCCAGAAGCATAAAATACAATATAATTAAAACAGTTTGTCCCTCGTATAAAACGAATAATGGTAACCAGTGTGAAAGTTATGGTCATTTCTGCGTTCCTGGCAGCCTAGGCGTCACTCTCGGGCGTTGCTGCACCACATCTGATAGCTACGGCCTTAGAAGTCAACGCCGGAAGCATAAAATACAATATAAATACAACAGCTTGGCCATCGTATAAAATGAATATTTGCAAACAGTGTGAAGGTAACGGTCATTCACTACGTTCCGGGCAACCTAGGCTTCACACTAGGGCGTTGATCCACCAGATCGTATAGTTAGGGCCTTAGAAGTCAACGCCAGAAGCGTAAAATACAATAAAGGTGCAACAGTTTTTCCATCGTATAACAGGAATAACTGCAAACAGTGTGAATGTACTGGTCATTTCTACGTTCCGGGTAACCTAGGCTTCACCCTAGGTCGTTCTTGCACCATATGGAATAGTTAGGGCCTAAGAAGTCAACGCCAGAAGCATAAAATACGATATAAATACAACAGCTTTTCCATCGTATAAAATGAATAATGGCAACGAGTGTGAAAGTTATGGTCATTTCTACGCTCCGGGCAACCTAGGCTTCACTCTAGGGCCTTGCTCCACCAGATCGAATGGTTAGGGCCTAAGAAGTCAACGCCAGAAGCATAAAATACAATAAAGATGCAATAGTTTTTCCATCGTATAACAGGAATAATTGCAACCAGTGTGAAGGTAATGGTATGTTCTACGTTCCGGGCAACCTAGGCGTCACTCTAGGGCATTGCTCCACCAGATCGAATAGTTAGGGCCTTAGAAGTCAACGCCCGAAGCATAAAATACAAAATAAATAGAACAGTTTTTCCATGTATAAAACGAACAATTGCTACCAGTGTGAGAGTTATGGTCATTTCCGCGTTCCGTGCAACCTAGTTTTCACGCTAGGGCGTTGTTCCACCAGATGGAATAGTTAGGGCCTAAGAAGTCAACGCCAGAAGCATAAAATACAATAAAGATACAACAGCTTTTCGATCGTATAAAATGAATAATAGCAAGCAGTGTGAAAGTAATGGTAATTTCTCCGTTCCGGGCATCCTAGGCTTCACTCTAGGGCGTTGCTCGACCAGATCGAATAGGTAGGGCCTTAGAAGTCAACGCCTGACGTATAAAATACAATAAAAATACAACAGTCTTTCCATCCTATAACAGGAATAATTGCAACCCGTGTGAAAGTGATGGTCATTTCTACGTTCCAGGTTACCTAGGCTTCACCCTAGGGCGTTTCTCCACCAGATCGAATAGTCAGGTCCTCAGAAGTCAACGCCAGAAGCATAAAATACGATATAAATGCAACAGCTTTTCCATCGTATAAAACGAATAATTGCAACCAGTGAGGAAGTTATGGTCATTTCTACGTTCCGGGCAACCTAGGCTTCACTCTAGGGCGTTGCTCGACCAGATCGAATAGCTAGGGCCTTAGATGTCAACGCCTGAAGTATAAAACACAATAAAAATACAACAGTCTTTCCATCCTATAACAGGAATAATTGCAACCCGTGTGAAAGTGATGGTCATTTCTATGTTCCAGGCAACCTAGGCTTCACCCTAGGGCGTTGTTCCACCAGATGGAATAGTTAGGGACTAAGAAGTCAACGCCAGAAGCATAAAACACTATATAAATACAACAGTTTTTCCATCATATAAAACGAATAATTGCAACCAGTATGAAAGTTATGGTCATTTCAACTTTCCGGGCAACCTAGGCTTCACTCTATGGCGTTCTCCCACCACATCGAAAAGCAACGGCCTCAGAAGTCAACGCCAGAAGCATAAAATACAATATAAATATAACAGTTTTTCCATCGTATAAAACGAATAGTAGCAACCAGTGTGAAAGTTATGGTCATTTCTACGTTCCGGGCAACCTAGGCTTCACTCTAGGGCGTTGCTCCACCAGATCAAACAGTTAGGGCCTTAGAAGTCAACGCCCGAAGCATAAAACACAAAATAAATAGAACGGTTTTTCCATTGTATAAAACGAATAATTGCTACCAGTGTAAAAGTTATGGTCATTTCTACGTTCCGGGCAACCTAGGCTTCACCCTAGGGCGTTTTTCCACCATATCGAATAGTTAGGGCCAAGAAGTGAACGCCAGAAGCATAAAATACAATATAAATACAACAGTTTTTCCATCGTATAAAACGAATAATTGCTACCAGTGTGAAAGTATATTCATTGCTACGTTCCGCGCAACCTAGGCTTCACCCAAGGGCGTTGTTCCACCAGATGGAATAGTTAGGGCCTAAGAAGTCAACGCCAGAAGCATAAGATACGATATAAATACAACAGCTTTTCCATCGTATAAAACGAATAATAGCAACCAGTGTGAAAGTTATGGTCATTTCTACGTTCCGGGCAACCTAGGCTTCACTCTAGGGCGTTGCTCCACCAGATGAAACCGTTAGGGCCTTAGAAGTCAACGCCCGAAGCATTAAATACAAAATAAATAGAACAGTTCTTCCATTGTATAAAACGAATAATTGCTACCAGTGTAAAAGTTATGGTCATTTCTACGTTCCGGGCAACCTAGGCTACACCCGAGGGCGTTGTTCCACCACATCGAATAGCTACGGCCTCAGAAGTCAACGCCCGAAGCATAAAATGCAATAAAAGTACAACAGTGTTTCCATCATATAACAGGAATAATTGCAACCAGTTTGAAAGTGATGGTCGATTCTACGTTCCGGGCAACCTAGGCTTCACTCTAGGGCGTTGCTCCACCTAATCGATCTGTTAGGGCCTAAGAAGGCAACGCCAGAAGCAGAAAATACAATATAAATATAGCAGTTTTTCCATCGTATAAAACGAATAATGGTAACCAGTGTGAAAGTTATGGTCATTTCTGCGTTCCTGGCAGCCTAGGCGTCACTCTCGGGCGTTGCTGCACCACATCTGATAGCTACGGCCTTAGAAGTCAACGCCGGAAGCATAAAATACAATATAAATACAACAGCTTGGCCATCGTATAAAATGAATATTTGCAAACAGTGTGAAGGTAACGGTCATTCACTACGTTCCGGGCAACCTAGGCTTCACACTAGGGCGTTGATCCACCAGATCGAATAGTTAGGGCCTTAGAAGTCAACGCCAGAAGCGTAAAATACAATAAAGGTGCAACAGTTTTTCCATCGTATAACAGGAATAACTGCAAACAGTGTGAATGTACTGGTCATTTCTACGTTCCGGGTAACCTAGGCTTCACCCTAGGTCGTTCTTGCACCATATGGAATAGTTAGGGCCTAAGAAGTCAACGCCAGAAGCATAAAATACGATATAAATACAACAGCTTTTCCATCGTATAAAATGAATAATGGCAACGAGTGTGAAAGTTATGGTCATTTCTACGCTCCGGGCAACCTAGGCTTCACTCTAGGGCCTTGCTCCACCAGATCGAATGGTTAGGGCCTAAGAAGTCAACGCCAGAAGCATAAAATACAATAAAGATGCAATAGTTTTTCCATCGTATAACAGGAATAATTGCAACCAGTGTGAAGGTAATGGTATGTTCTACGTTCCGGGCAACCTAGGCGTCACTCTAGGGCATTGCTCCACCAGATCGAATAGTTAGGGCCTTAGAAGTCAACGCCCGAAGCATAAAATACAAAATAAATAGAACAGTTTTTCCATGTATAAAACGAACAATTGCTACCAGTGTGAGAGTTATGGTCATTTCCGCGTTCCGTGCAACCTAGTTTTCACGCTAGGGCGTTGTTCCACCAGATGGAATAGTTAGGGCCTAAGAAGTCAACGCCAGAAGCATAAAATACAATAAAGATACAACAGCTTTTCGATCGTATAAAATGAATAATAGCAAGCAGTGTGAAAGTAATGGTCATTTCTCCGTTCCGGGCATCCTAGGCTTCACTCTAGGGCGTTGCTCGACCAGATCGAATAGGTAGGGCCTTAGAAGTCAACGCCTGACGTATAAAATACAATAAAAATACAACAGTCTTTCCATCCTATAACAGGAATAATTGCAACCCGTGTGAAAGTGATGGTCATTTCTACGTTCCAGGTTACCTAGGCTTCACCCTAGGGCGTTTCTCCACCAGATCGAATAGTCAGGTCCTCAGAAGTCAACGCCAGAAGCATAAAATACGATATAAATGCAACAGCTTTTCCATCGTATAAAACGAATAATTGCAACCAGTGAGGAAGTTATGGTCATTTCTACGTTCCGGGCAACCTAGGCTTCACTCTAGGGCGTTGCTCGACCAGATCGAATAGCTAGGGCCTTAGATGTCAACGCCTGAAGTATAAAACACAATAAAAATACAACAGTCTTTCCATCCTATAACAGGAATAATTGCAACCCGTGTGAAAGTGATGGTCATTTCTATGTTCCAGGCAACCTAGGCTTCACCCTAGGGCGTTGTTCCACCAGATGGAATAGTTAGGGACTAAGAAGTCAACGCCAGAAGCATAAAACACTATATAAATACAACAGTTTTTCCATCATATAAAACGAATAATTGCAACCAGTATGAAAGTTATGGTCATTTCTACTTTCCGGGCAACCTAGGCTTCACTCTATGGCGTTCTCCCACCACATCGAAAAGCAACGGCCTCAGAAGTCAACGCCAGAAGCATAAAAAACAATATAAATATAACAGTTTTTCCATCGTATAAAACGAATAGTAGCAACCAGTGTGAAAGTTATGGTCATTTCTACGTTCCGGGCAACCTAGGCTTCACTCTAGGGCGTTGCTCCACCAGATCAAACAGTTAGGGCCTTAGAAGTCAACGCCCGAAGCATAAAACACAAAATAAATAGAACGGTTTTTCCATTGTATAAAACGAATAATTGCTACCAGTGTAAAAGTTATGGTCATTTCTACGTTCCGGGCAACCTAGGCTTCACCCTAGGGCGTTTTTCCACCATATCGAATAGTTAGGGCCAAGAAGTGAACGCCAGAAGCATAAAATACAATATAAATACAACAGTTTTTCCATCGTATAAAACGAATAATTGCTACCAGTGTGAAAGTATATTCATTGCTACGTTCCGCGCAACCTAGGCTTCACCCAAGGGCGTTGTTCCACCAGATGGAATAGTTAGGGCCTAAGAAGTCAACGCCAGAAGCATGAGATACGATATAAATACAACAGCTTTTCCATCGTATAAAACGAATAATAGCAACCAGTGTGAAAGTTATGGTCATTTCTACGTTCCGGGCAACCTAGGCTTCACTCTAGGGCGTTGCTCCACCAGATCAAACCGTTAGGGCCTAAGAAGGCAACGCCAGAAGCATAAAATACAATATAAATATAGCAGTTTTTCCATCGTATAAAACGAATAATAGCAACCAGTGTGAAAGTTATGGTCATTTCTGCGTTCCGGGCAACCTAGGCTTCACTCTAGGGCGTTGCGCCACCAGATCGAATAGTTAGGGCCTTTGAAGTCAACGCCCGAAGCACAAAATACAAAATAACTAAAACAGTTTTTCCATCGTATAAAACGAATAATTGCAACCAGTATGAAAGTTAACGTCATTTCTACTTTCCGGGCAGCATAGGCTTCACCCTTGGGCGTTGCACCAACAGATTGAATAGTTAGGGCCTTAGAAGTCAACACCTGAAGCATAAAATACAAAATAAATAGAACAGCTTTTCCATCGCATAAAACGAATAATAGCAACCAGTGTGAAAGTTATGGTCATTTCTACGTTCCAGGCAACCTAGGCTCCACTCTAGGGCGTTGTTCCACCAGATGGAATACTTAGGGCCTAAGAAGTCAACGCCAGAAGCATAAAATACGATATAAATACAACAGCTTTTGCATCGTATAAAAGGAATAATTGCAAACAGTGTGAAAGTAATTGTCATTTCTACGTTCCGGGCAACCTAGGCTTCACTCTAGGGCGTTGCTCCACCAGATCGAATAGTTAGGGCCTTAGAAGTCAGCGCCCGAAGCATAAAATACAAAATAAATAGTACAGTTTTTCCATTGCATAAAACGAATAATTGCTACCAGTGTAAAAGTTATGGTTATTTCTACGTTCCGGGCAACCTAGGCTTCACCCTAGGGCGTTGTTCCACCAGATCGAATAGCTAGGGCCTAAGAAGTGAACGCCCGAAGCATAAAATACAAAATAAATAGAACAGTTTTTCCATTGTATAAAACGAATAATTGCTACCAGTGTAAAAGTTATGGTCATTTCTACGTTCCGCTCAACCTAGGCTTCAACCTAGGGCGTTGTTCCACTAGGTCGAATAGCTAGGGCCTTAGAAGTCAACGCCAGAGGCATAAAATACAATATAAATACAACAGATTTCCATCGTAAAAAACGAATAATTGCAAACAGTGTGAAAGTAATTGTCATTTCTTCGTTCCGGGCAACCTAGGCTTCACTCTAGGGCGTTGCTCCACCAGATCAAACAGTTAGGGCCTTAGAAGTCAGCGCCCGAAGCATAAAATACAAAATAAATAGAACAGTTTTTCCATTGCATAAAACGAATAATTGCTAGCAGTGTAAAAGTTATGGTTATTTCTACGTTCCGGGCAACCTAGGCTTCACCCTAGGGCGTTGTTCCACCAGATCGAATAGCTAGGGCCTAAGAAGTGAACGCCAGAAGCATAAAATACAATATAAATACAACAGTTTTTCCATCGTATAAAACGAATAATTGCAACCAGTGTAAAAGCTATGATCATTTCTACGTTCCGAGCAACCTGGGCTTCACTCTAGGGCGTTGCTCCAACAGATTGAATAGTCAGGGCCTTAGAAGTCAACTCCCGAAGCATAAAATACAAAATAAATAGAACAGTTTTTCCATCGTAAAAAACGAATAATTGCAAACAGTGTGAAAGTTATGGTCATTTCTACATTCCCAGCAACCTAGGCTTCACTCTAGGGCCTTGCTCCACCAGATCGAATAGTTAGGTCCTTAGAAGTCAACGCCAGAAGCATAAAATACGATATAAATACAGCAGCTTTTCCATCGTATAAAAGGAATAATTGCAAACAGTGTGAAAGTAATGGTCATTTCTACGTTCCGGGTAACCTAGGCTTCACCCTACGGCGTTGCTCCACCAGATCGAATTGTTAGGGCCAAAGAAGTCAACGCCCGAAGCATAAAATACAGAATAAATAGAACAGTTTTTCCATCGTATAAAAGGAATAATTGCAGACAGTGTGAAAGTATTGGTCATTTCTACGTTCCGGGCAACCTTGGCTTCACTCTAGGGCGTTGCTCCACTAGATCGAATAGCTAGGGCCATAGAAGTCAACGCCAGAAGCATAAAATACGATATAAATACAACAGGTTTTCCATCGTATAAAAGGAATAATTGCAAACAGTGCGAAAGTAATGGTCATTTCTACGTTCCGGGCAACCTAGGCTTCACCCTAGGGCGTTGCTCCACCAGATTAAACAGTTAGGGCCTTAGAAGTCAACGCCCGAAGCATAAAATGCAAAATAAATAGAACAGTTTTTCCATTGTATAAAACACATAATTGCTACCAGTGTAAAAGTTATGGTCATTTCTACGTTCCGGGCAACCTAGGCTTCACTCTAGGGCGTTGCTCCACCATATCGAATAGCAACGGCCTTAGAAGCCTACGCCTGAAGCATAAAATACAATAAAAATACAACGGTCTTTTCATCGTATAACAGGAGTAATTGCAACAAGCGTGAAAGTAATGATCATTTCGGCGTTTCGGGCATCCTAGACTTAACTCTGAGGCATTGCTCCACCAGATCGAATAGTTAGGGCCTAAGAAGTGAACGCCAGAAGCATTAAACACAATATAAATACAACAGTTTTTCCATCGTATAAAACGAATAATTGCAACCAGTGTGAAAGTCATGGTCATTTCTACATTCCAAGCAACCTAGGCTTCACCCTAGGGCGTTGCTCCAACAGATTGAATAGTTAGGGCCTTAGAAATAAACGCCCGAAGCATAAAATGCAATAAAAATACAACAGTCTTTCCATCGTATAACAGGATTAATTGCAACCAGTTTGAAAGTGATGGTCATTTCTACGTTTCGGGCATGCTAGGCTTCACTCTAGGGCGTTGCTCCACTAGAGCGAATAGCTAGGGCCATAGAAGTCAACGCCAGAAGCATAAAATACGATATAAATACAACAGCTTTTCCAATGTATAAAAGGAATAATTGCAAACAGTGCGAAAGTAATGGTCATTTCTACGTTCCGGGCAACCTACGCTTCACCCTAGGGCGTTGCTCCACCAGATTAAACAGTTAGGGCCTTAGAAGTCAACGCCCGAAGCAAAAAATGCAAAATAAATAGAACAGTTTTTCCATTGTATAAAACGAATAATTGCTACCAGTGTAAAAGTTATGGTCATTTCTACGTTCCGGGCAACCTAGGCTTCACCCTAGGGCGTTGTTCCACCAGATCGAATAGTTAGGGCCTAAGAAGTGAACGCCAGAAGCATAAAATACAATATAAATACAACAGCTTTTCCATCGTATAAAAGGAATAATTGCAAACAGTGCGAAAGTAATGGTCATTTCTACGTTCCGGGCAACCTAGGGTTCACCCTAGGGCGTTGCTCCACCAGATTAAACAGTTAGGGCCTTAGAAGTCAACGCCCGAAGCATAAAATGCAAAATAAATAGAACAGTTTTTCCATTGTATAAAACGAATAATTGCTACCAGTGTAAAAGTTATGGTCATTTCTACGTTCCGGGCAACCTAGGCTTCACCCTAGGGCGTTGTTCCACCAGATCGAATAGTTAGGGCCTAAGAAGTGAACGCCAGAAGCATAAAATACAATATAAATACAACAGTTTTTCCGTCGTATAAAACGAATAATTGCAACCAGTGTGAAAGCTATGGTCATTTGTACATTTCGAGCAACCTAGGCTTCACTCTAGGGCGTTGCTCCAACAGATTGAATAGTCAGGGCCTTAGATGTCAACGCCCGAAGCATAAAATGCAATAAAAATACAACAGTTTTTCCATCGTATAACAGGATTAATTGCAACCAGTTTGAAAGTGATGGTCATTTCTACGTTCCGGGCAACCTAGGCTTCACTCTAGGGCGTTGCTCCACTAGATCGAATAGTTAGGTCCTTCGAAGTCACCGCCTGAAGAATAAAATACAAAATAAATACAACAGCCTTTACACCGTATAAAACGAATAATTGCAACCTGTGTGAAGGTTATGGTCATATCTACGTTCCGGGCAACCCTAGGCTTCACTGTAGGGCGTTGCGCCACCAGATCAAACCGTTAGGTCCTTAGAAGTCAACGCCCGAAGCATAAAATACAAAATAAATAGAACAGTTTTCCCAATGTATAAAACGAATAATTGCTACCAGTGTAAAAGTTATGGTCATTTCTACGTTCCGGGAAACCTAGGCTTCACTCTAGGGCGTTGCTCCACCAGATCGAATTATTAGGGCCAAAGAAGTCAACGCCCGAAGCATAAAATACAAAATAAATAGAACAGTTTTTCCATTGTATAAAACGAATAATTGCAACCTGTGTGAAGGTTATGGTCATATCTACGTTCCGGGCAACCTAGGCTTCACTGTAGGGCGTTGCTCCACCAGATCGAAGTGTTAGGGCCTAAGAAGTCAACGCACGAAGCATAAAATACAATAGAAATACAACAGTTTATCCATCGTATAAAACGAATAATTGCAACCATTATGAAACTTATGGTCATTTCTACGTTCCGGGCAACCTAGGCTTCACCCTAGGGCATTGTTCCTCCAGATCGAATAGTGAGGGCCTAAGAAGTGAACGCCAGAGGCATAAAATGCAATAAAAATGCAACAGTTTTTCCATCGTATAACAGGATTAATTGCAACCAGTTTGATAGTGAAGGTCATTTCTACGTTCCGGGCAACCTAGGCATCACTCTAGGGCGTTGCTCCACTAGATCGAATAGCTAGGGCCTTAGAAGTCAACGCCAGAAGCATAAAATACAATATAAATACAACAGCTTTTCCATCGTATAAAAGGAATAAATGCAAACAGTGTGAAAGTAATGGTCATTTCTACGTTCCGGGCAAACTAGGCTTCACCCTAGGGCGTTGCTCCACCAGATTAAACAGTTAGGGCCTTAGAAGTCAACGCCCGAAGCATAAAATGCAAAATAAATAGAACAGTTTTTCCATTGTATAAAACGAATAATTGCTACCAGTGTAAAAGTTATGGTCATTTCTACGTTCCGGGCAACCTAGGCTTCACCCTAGGGCGTTGTTCCACCAGATCGAATAGTTAGGGCCTAAGAAGTGAACGTCAGAAGCATAAAATACAATATAAATACAACAGCTTTTCCATCGTATAAAACGAATAATTGCAGCCAGTGTGAAAGTTATGGTCATTTCTACATTCCGAGCAACCTAGGCTTCACTCTAGGGCGTTGCTCCAACAGATTGAATAGTTAGGACCTTAGAAGTCAACGCCAGAAGCATAAAATACGTTATAAATACAACAGCTTTTGCATCGTATAAAAGGAATAATTGCAAACAGTGTGAAAGTAATTGTCATTTCTATATTCTGAGCAGCCTAGGCTTCACCCTAGGGCGTTGCTCCACCAGATTAAACAGCTAGGGCCTTAGAAGTCAACGCCCGAAGCATAAAATGCAAAATAAATAGAACAGTATTTCCATTGTATAAAACGAATAATTGCTACCAGTGTAAAAGTTATGGTCATTTCTGCGTTCCGGGCAACCTAGGCTTCACCCTAGGGCGTTGTTCCACCAGATCGAATAGTTAGGGCCTAAGAAGTGAACGTCAGAAGCATAAAATACAATATAAATACAACAGTTTTTCCATCGTATAAAACGAATAATTGCAACCAGTGTGAAAGTTATGGTCATTTCTACATTCCGAGCAACCTAGGCTTCACTCTAGGGAGTTGCTCTACCAGATCGAATAGTTAGGTCCTTAGAAGTCAACGCCAGAAGCATAAAATACGATATAAATACAGCAGCTTTTCCATCGTATAAAAGGAATAATTGCAAACAGTGTGAAAGTAATGGTCATTTCTACGTTCCGGGTAACCTAGGCTTCACTCTACGGCGTTATTCCACCAGATCGAATCGTTAGGGCCCAAGAAGTCAACACCAGAAGAATAAAATACAAAATAAATACAACAGCCTTTGCACCGTATAAAACGAATAATTGCAACCTGTGTGAAGGTTATGGTCATATCTACGTTCCGGGCAACCTAGGCTTCACTGTAGGGCGTTGCTCCACCAGATCGAATAGCTAGGGACTTAGAACTCAATGCCAGAAGCATAATATGCAATATAAATACAACAGCTTTTCCATCGTATAAAACGAATAATAGCAACCAGTGTGAAAGTTATGGTCATTTCTACTTCCCGGGCAACCTAGGCTTCACTCTAGGGCGTTGCTCCACCAGATCGAATAGTTAGGGCCTTAGAAGTCAACGCCCGAAGCATAAAATGCAAAATACATCGAACAGTTTTTCCATTGTATAAAACGATTAACTGCAACCAGTGTGAAAGTACTGGTCATTTCTGCGTTCCGGGCAACCTAGGCTTCACCATAGAGCGTTGTTCCACCAGATGGAATAGTTAGGGCCTAAGAAGTCAACGCCAGAAGCATAAAATACGATATAAATACAACAGCTTTTCCATCGTATAAAAGGAATAATAGCAACCAGTGTGAAAGTTATGGTCATTTCAACGTTCCGGGCAACCTAGGCATCACGCTAGGGTGTTGCTCCACCAGATGGAATAGCTAGGGACTTAGAATTCAATGCCAGAGGCATAATATGCAATATAAATATAACAGCTTTTCCATCGTATAAAACGAATAATAGCAACCAGTGTGAAAGTTATGGTCATTTCTACGTTCCGGGCAACCTAGGCTTCACCCTAGGGCGTTGTTCCACCAGATCGAATAGCTAGGGCCTTAGAAGTCACCGCCAGAGGCATAAAATACAATATAAATACAACAGCTTTTCCATCGTAAAAAACGAATAATTGCAAACAGTGTGAAAGGAATTGTCATTTCTTCGTTCCGGGCAACCTAGGCTTCACTCTAGGGCGTTGCTCCACCAGATCAAACAGTTAGGGCCTTAGAAGCCAACGCCCGAAGCATAAAATACAAAATAAAAAGAACAGTTTTTCCACTGTATAAAACGAATAATTGCTACCAGTGTAAATGTTATGGTCATTTCTACGTTCCGGGCAACCTAGGCTTCACCCTAGGGCGTTGTTCCACCAGATCGAATAGTTAGGGCCCAAGAAGTGAACGCCAGAAGCATAAAATACAATATAAATACAACAGTTTTTCCATCGTATAAAACGAATAATTGCAACCAGTGTGAAAGTTAAGGTCATTTCTACATTCCGAGCAACCTAGGCTTCACTCTAGGGAGTTGCTCTACCAGATCGAATAGTTAGGTCCTTAGAAGTCAACGCCAGAAGCATAAAATACGATATAAATACAGCAGCTTTACCATCGTATAAAAGGAATAATTGCAAACAGTGTGAAAGTAATGGTCATTTCTACGTTCCGGGTAACCTAGGCTTCACTCTACGGCGTTGTTCCACCAGATCGAATCGTTAGGGCCCAAGAAGTCAACACCAGAAGAATAAAATACAAAATAAATACAACAGCCTTTACACCGTATAAAACGAATAATTGCAACCTGTGTGAAGGTTATGGTCATATCTACGTTCCGGGCAACCTAGGCTTCACTGTAGGGCGTTTCTCCACCAGATCGAAGTGTTAGGGCCTAAGAAGTCAACGTCCGAAGCATAAAATACAATAGAAATACAACAGTTTTTCCATCGTATAAAACGAATAATTGCAACCATTATGAAACTTATGGTCGTGTCTACGTTCCGGGCAACCTAGGCTTCACCCTAGGGCGTTGTTCCACCAGATCGAATAGTTAGGGCCTAAGAAGTGAACGCCAGAAGCATAAAAAGCAATAAAAATACAACAGTCTTTCCATCTTATAACAGGAATAATTGCAACCCGTGTGAAAGTGATGGTCATTTCTACGTTCCCGGCAACCTAGGCTTCCCTCTAGGACGTTGCTCCACCAGATCGAATTGTTAGGGCCAAAGAAGTCAACGCCCGAAGCATAAAATACAGAATAAATAGAACAGTTTTTCCATCGTATAAAAGGAATAATTGCAGACAGTGTGAAAGTATTGGTCATTTCTACGTTCCGGGCAACCTTGGCTTCACTCTAGGGCGTTCCTCCACCAGATGAAACAGTTAGGGCCTTAGAAGTCAACGCCTGAAGCATAAAATACGAAATAAATAGAACAGTTTTTCCATTGTATAAAACGAATAATTGCTACCAGTGTAAAAGTTATGGTCATTTCTACGTTCCGGGCAACCTAGGCTTCACTCTAAGGCGGTGCTCCACCATATCGAATAGCAACGGCCTTAGAAGCCTACGCCTGAAGCATAAAATACAATAAAAATACAACGGTCTTTTCATCGTATAACAGGAATAATTGCAACAAGCGTGAAAGTAATGATCATTTCGGCGTTTCGGGCATCCTAGACTTAACTCTGAGGCATTGCTCCACCAGATCGAATAGTTAGGGCCTAAGAAGTGAACACCAGAAGCATTAAACACAATATAAATACAACAGTTTTTCCATCGTATAAAACGAATAATTGCAACCAGTTTGAAAGTTATGGTCATTTCTACATTCCGAGCAACATAGGCTTCACTCTAGGGCGTTGCTCCAACAGATTGAATAGTTAGGGCCTTAGAAATAAACGCCCGAAGCATAAAATGCAATAAAAATACAACAGTTTTTCCATCGTATAACAGGATTAATTGCAACCAGTTTGAAAGTGATGGTCATTTCGACGTTCCGGGCATCCTAGGCTTCACTCTAGGGCGTTGCTCCACTAGATCGAATAGCTAGGGCCATAGAAGTCAACGCCAGAAGCATAAAATACGATATAAATACAACAGCTTTTCCATCGTATAAAAGGAATAATTGCAAACACTGCGAAAGTAATGGTCATTTCTACGTCCCGGGCAACCTAGGCTTCACCCTAGGGCGTTGCTCCACCAGATTAAACAGTTAGGGCCTTAGAAGTCAACGCCCGAAGCATAAAATGCAAAATAAATAGAACAGTTTTTCCATTGTATAAAACGAATAATTGCTACCAGTGTAAAAGTTATGGTCATTTCTACGTTCCGGGCAACCTAGGCTTCACCCTAGGGCGTTGTTCCACCAGATCGAATAGTTAGGGCCTAAGAAGTGAACGCCAGAAGCATAAAATACAATATAAATACAACAGTTTTTCCATCGTATAAAACGAATAATTGCAACCAGTGTGAAAGCTATGGTCATTTGTACATTCCGAGCAACCTAGGCTTCACTCTAGGGCGTTGCTCCAACAGATTGAATAGTCAGGGCCTTAGAAGTCAACGCCCGAAGCATAAAATGCAATAAAAATACAACAGTTTTTCCATCGAATAACAGGATTAATTGCAACCAGTTTGAAAGTGATGGTCATTTCTACGTTCCGGGCAACCTAGGCTTCACTCTAGGGCGTTGCTCCACTAGATCGAATAGTTAGGTCCTTAGAAGTCACCGCCAGAAGAATAAAATACAAAATAAATACAACAGCCTTTACACCGTATAAAACGAATAATTGCAACCTGTGTGAAGGTTATGGTCATATCTACGTTCCGGGCAACCTAGGCTTCACTGTAGGGCGTTGCTCCACCAGATCAAACCGTTAGGTCCTTAGAAGTCAACGCCCGAAGCATAAAATACAAAATAAATAGAACAGTTTTCCCATTGTATAAAACGAATAATTGCTACCAGTGTAAAAGTTATGGTCATTTCTACGTTCCGGGCAACCTAGGCTTCACTCTAGGGCGTTGCTCCACCATATCGAATAGCAACGGCCTTAGAAGCCTAGGCCTGAAGCATAAAATACAATAAAAATACAACGGTCTTTTCATCGTATAACAGGAGTAATTGCAACAAGCGTGAAAGTAATGATCATTTCGGCGTTTCGGGCATCCTAGACTTAACTCTGAGGCATTGCTCCACCAGATCGAATAGTTAGGGCCTAAGAAGTGAACGCCAGGAGCATTAAACACAATATAAATACAACAGTTTTTCCATCGCATAAAACGAATAATTGCAACCAGTGTGAAAGTTATGGTCATTTCTACGTTCCGGGCAACCTAGGCTTCACTCTAGGGCGTTGCTCCACCATATCGAATAGCAACGGCCTTAGAAGCCTACGCCTGAAGCATAAAATGCAATAAAAATACAAGAGTTTTTCCATCGTATAACAGGATTAATTGCAACCAGTTTGAAAGTGATGGTCATTTCTACGTTCCGGGCATCCTAGGCTTCACTCTAGGGCGTTGCTCCACCATATCGAATAGCAACGGCCTTAGAAGCCTACGCCTGAAGCACAAAATACGATATAAATACAACAGCTTTTCCATCGTATAAAACGAATAATTGCAACCAGTGTGGAAGTTATGGTCATTTCTACGTTCCGGGCAACCTAGGCTTCACTCTAGGGCGTTGCTCGACCAGATCGAATAGCTAGGGCCTTAGAAGTCAACGCCTGAAGTATAAAATACAATAAAAATACAACAGTCTTTCCATCCTATAACAGGAATAATTGCAACCCGTGTGAAAGTGATGGTCATTTCTACGTACCAGGCAACCTAGGCTTCACCCTAGGGCGTTGTTCCACCAGATGGAATAGTTAGGGCCTTAGAAGTCAACGCCCGAAGCATAAAACGCAAAATAAATGGAACAGCTTTTCCATCGTATAAAACGAATAATTGCAACCGGTGTGAAAGTAATAGTCATTTCTACGTTCCGGGCAACGTAGGTTTCACTCTAGGGCGTTGATCCGCCGGAGGGAATGGTTAGGGCATAAGAAGTCAACGCCAGAAGCATAAAATACAAAATAAATAAAACAGTTTTTCCATCGTATAAAACGAATAATTGCTACCAGTGTGAAACTTATGGTCATTTCTACGTTCCGCGCACCCTAGGCTTGACCCTAGGGCGTTGTTCCACCAGATCGAATAGTTAGGGCCTTAGGAGTCAACGCCCGAAGCATAAAATACAAAATAAATGGATCAGCTTTTCCATCGTATAAAACGAATAATTGCAACCAGTGTGAAAGTAATAGTCATTTCTGCGTTCCGGGCAACGTAGGTTTCACTCTAGGGCGTTGATCCGCCAGAGGGAATAGTTAGGGCATAAGAAGTCAACGCCAGAAGCATAAAACACAAAATAAATAAAACAGCTTTTCCATCGTATAAAACGAATAATTGGAACCAGTATGAAAGTTAACGTCATTTCTACATTCCGGGCAACATAGGCTTCACCCATGGGCGATGCACCAACAGATTGAATAGTTATGGCCTTAGGAGTCAACACCCGTAGCATAAAATACAAAATAAATAGAACAGTTTTTCCATCGTATAAAACGAATAATTGCTACCAGTGTGAAAGTTAAGGTCATTTCTAAGTTCCGCGCAACCTAGGCTTCACCCGACGGCGTTGTTCCACCAGATGGAATAGTTAGGGCCTAAGAGGTCAACGCCAGAAGCATAAAATACGATATAAATACAACAGCTTTTCCATCGTATAAAACGAATAATTGCAACCAGTGTAAAAGTTATGGTCATTTCTACGTCCCGGGCAACCTAGGCTTCACCCTAGGGCGTTGTTCCACCAGATCGAATAGTTAGGGCCTAAGAAGTCAACGCCAGAAGCATAAAATACAATATAAATACAACAGCTTTGCCATCGTATAAAATGAACAATTGCAAACAGTGAGAAAGATATGGACATTTCTACGTTCCGGGCAACCTACGCTTCACTCTATGGCGTTCTTCCACCACTTCGAATAGCTACGGCCTCAGAAGTCAACGCCTGAAGCATAAAATACAATAAAAATGCAACAGTCTTTACATTCTATAACAGGAATAATTGCAACCCGCGCGAAAGTGATGGTCATTTCTACGTTCCGGGCAGCCTAGGCCTCACCCTAGGGCGTTGTTCCACCAGATCGAATAGTTAGGGCCTAACAAGTGAACGCCAGAAGCATAAAATACAATATAAATACAACAGTTTTTCCATCGTATAAAACGAATAATTGCAACCAGTGTGAAAGTAATGGTCATATCTGCATTCCGAGCAACCTAGGCTTCACTCTAGGGCGTTGCACCAACAGATTGAATAGTTAGGGCCTTAGAAGTCAACGCCCGAAGCATAAAATGCAATAAAAATACAACAGTTTTTCCATCGTATAACAGGATTAATTGCAACCAGTTTCAAAGTGATGGTCATTTCTACGTTCCGGGCAACCTATGCTTCACTCTAGGGCGGTGCTGCACCATATCGAATAGCTACGGCCTTAGAAGCCTACGCCTGAAGCATAAAATACAATAAAAATTCAACGGTCTTTTCATCGTATAACAGGAATAATTGCAACAAGCGTGAAAGTAATGATCATTTGGGCGGTTCGAGCATCCTAGACTTAACTCTGAGGCATTGCTCCACCAGATCGAATAGTTAGGGCCTAAGAAGTCAACGCCAGAAGCATAAAATACAATATAAATACAACAGTTTTTCCATTGTATAAAACGAATAATTGCTACCAGTGTAAAAGTTATGGTCATTTCTACGTTCCGGGCAGCCTAGGCTTCACTCTAACGCGTTGCTTCACTAGATCGAATAGCTAGGGCCTTAGAAGACGACGCCAGAAGCATAAAATACGATATAAATACAACAGCATTTCCATCGTATAAAAGGAATAATTGCAAACAGTGTGAAAGTAATGGTCATTTCTACGTTCCGGGCAACCTAGGCTTCACTCTAGGGCGTTGCTCCACCAGATCAAACAGTTAGGGCCTTAGAAGTCAATGCCCGAAGCATAAAATACAAAATAAATAGAACAGTTTTTCCATTGTATAAAACGGATAATTGCTACCAGTGTAAAAGTTATGATCATTTCTACGTTCCGGGCAACCTAGGCTTCACCCTAGGGCGTTGTTCCACCAAATCGAATAGTTAGGGCCTAAGAAGTGAATGCCAGAAGCATAAAATACAATATAAATACAACAGCCTTTCCACCGCATAAAAGGAATAATTGTACCCAGTGTCAAAGTAATGATCATTTCTACGTTCCGGGCAACCTAGGCTTCACTCTAGGGCGTTACTCCACCAGATCAAACAGTTAGCGCCTTAGAAGTCAACGCCCGAAGCATAAAACACACAATAAATAGAACAGTTTTTCCATGGTATAAAACGAATAATTGCTACCAGTGTAAAAGTTATGGTCATTTCTACGTTCCGTGCAACCTAGGCTTCACTCTAGGGCGGTGCTCCACCATATCGAATAGCTACGGCCTTAGAAGCCTACGCCTGAAGCATAAAATACAATAAAAATACAACGGTCTTTTCATCGTATAACAGGAATAATTGCAACAAGCGTGAAAGTAATGATCATTTCGGCGTTTCGGGCATCCTAGACTTAACTCTGAGGCATTGCTCCACCAGATCGAATAGTTAGGGCCTAAGAAGTCAACGCCAGAAGCATTAAATACAATATAAATACAACAGTTTTTCCAATGTATAAAACGAATAATTGCTACCAGTGTAGAAGTTATGATCATTTCTTCGTTCCGGGCAACCTAGGCTTCACCCTAGGGCGTTCCTCCACTAGATCGAATAGTTAGGGCCATAGAAGTCAACGCCAGAAGCATAAAATACGATATAAATACAACAGCTTTTCCATCGTATGAAACAAATAATTGCAACCAGTTTGATAGTGATGGTCACTTCTACGTACCGGGCAACCTAGTCTTCACTCTAGGGCGTTGTTCCACCAGATCGAATAGTTAGGGCCTAAGAAGTGAACGCCAGAAGCATAAAATACAATATAAATACAACAGCTTTTCCATCGTATAAAACGAATAATTGCTTCCAGTGTAAAAGTTATGGTCATTTCTACGTTCCGGCCAACCTAGGCTTCACTCTAGGGCGGTGCTCCACCATATCGAATAGTTACCGCCTTAGAAGCCTACGCCTGAAGCATAAAATACAATAAAAATTCAACGGTCTTTTCATCGTATAACAGGAATAATTGCAACAAGCGTGAAGGTAATGATCATTTCGGCGTTTCGGGCATCCTAGACTTAACTCTGAGGCATTGCTCCACCAGATCGAATAGTTAGGGCCTAAGAAGTCAACGCCAGAAGCATAAAATACCATATAAATACAACAGTTTTTCCATTGTATCAAACGAATAATTGCTACCAGTGTAAAAGTTATGGTCATTTCTACGTTCCGGTCAACCTAGGCTTCACCCTAGGGCGTTGTTCCACCAGATTGAATAGTTAGGGCCTAAGAAGTGAACGCCAGAAGCATAAAATACAATATAAATACAACAGTTTTTCCATCGTATAAAACGAATAATTGCAACCAGTGTGAAAGTTATGGTCACTTCTACAGTCCGAGCAACCTAGGCTTCACTCTAGGGCGTTGCTCCAACAGATTGAATAGTTAGGGCCTTAGAAGTCAACGCCCGAAGCATAAAATGCAATAAAAATACAACAGTTTTTCCATCGTATAAAACGAATAATTGCTACCAGTGTGAAAGTTATGGTCATTTGTACTTTCCGAGCAACCTAGGTTTCACTCTAGGGCGTTGCTCCACCAGATCGAATAGTTAGGGGCTTAGAAGTCAACGCCCGAAGCATAAAGTACAAAATAAATAGAACAGTTTTTCCATCCTATAAAACGAATAATAGCAACCAGTGTGAAAGTTATGGTCATTTCTACGTTCCGGGCAACATAGGCTTCACTCTACGGCGATGCTCCACCAGATCAAACAGTTAGCGCCTTAGAAGTCAACGCCCGAAGCATAAAATACAAAATAAATAGAACGGTTTTTCCATTGTATAAAACGAATAATTGCTGCCAGCGTAAAAGTTATGGTCATTTCTACGTCCCGGGCAACCTAGGCTTCACCCTAGGGCGTTGTTCCACCAGATGGAATAGTTAGGGCCTAAGAAGTCAACGCCAGAAGCATAAAATACGATATAAATACAACAGCTTTTCCATCGTATAAAACAAATAATGGCAACCAGTTTGATAGTGATGGTCATTTCTACGTTCCGGGCAACCTAGGCCTCAATCTAGGGCGGTGCTCCACCATATCGAATAGCTACGGCCTTTGAAGCCTACGCCTGAAGCATAAAATACAATAAAAATACAACGGTCTTTTCATCGTATAACAGGAATAATTGCATCAAGCGTGAAAGTAATGATCATTTCGGCGTTTCGGGCATCCTAGACTTAACTCTGAGGAATTGTTCCACCAGATCGAATAGTTAGGGCCTAAGAAGTCAACGCCAGAAGCATAAAATACAATATAAATACAACAGCTTTGCCATCGTATAAAATGAACAATTGCAAACAGTGAGAAAGATATGGACATTTCTACGTTCCGGGCAACCTACGCTTCACTCTATGGCGTTCTTCCACCACTTCGAATAGCTACGGCCTCAGAAGTCAACGCCTGAAGCATAAAATACAATAAAAATGCAACAGTCTTTACATTCTATAACAGGAATAATTGCAACCCGCGCGAAAATGATGGTCATTTCTACGTTCCGGGCAGCCTAGGCTTCACCCTAGGGCGTTGTTCCACCAGATCGAATAGTTAGGGCCTAACAAGTGAACGCCAGAAGCATAAAATACAATATAAATACAACAGTTTTTCCATCGTATAAAACGAATAATTGCAACCAGTGTGAAAGTAATGGTCATATCTGCATTCCGAGCAACCTAGGCTTCACTCTAGGGCGTTGCACCAACAGATTGAATAGTTAGGGCCTTAGAAGTCAACGCCCGAAGCATAAAATGCAATAAAAATACAACAGTTTTTCCATCGTATAACAGGATTAATTGCAACCAGTTTCAAAGTGATGGTCATTTCTACGTTCCGGGCAACCTATGCTTCACTCTAGGGCGGTGCTGCACCATATCGAATAGCTACGGCCTTAGAAGCCTACGCCTGAAGCATAAAATACAATAAAAATTCAACGGTCTTTTCATCGGATAACAGGAATAATTGCAACAAGCGTGAAAGTAATGATCATTTCGGCGTTTCGGGCATCCTAGACTTAACTCTGAGGCATTGCTCCACCAGATCGAATAGTTAGGGCCTAAGAAGTCAACGCCAGAAGCATTAAATACAATATAAATACAACAGTTTTTCCAATGTATAAAACGAATAATTGCTACCAGTGTAGAAGTTATGATCATTTCTTCGTTCCGGGCAACCTAGGCTTCACCCTAGGGCGTTGCTCCACTAGATCGAATAGTTAGGGCCATAGAAGTCAACGCCAGAAGCATAAAATACGATATAAATACAACAGCTTTTCAATCGTATAAAAGGAATAATTGCAAACAGTGTGAAAGTAATGGTCATTTCTACGTTCCGGGCAACCTAGGCTTCACTCTACGGCGTTGTTCTACCAGATCGAATAGTTAGGGCCTAAGAAGTCAACTCCAGAAGAATAAAGTACAAAATAAATACAACAGCCTTTACACCGTATAAAACGAATAATTGCAACCTGTGTGAAGGTTATGGTCATACCTACGTTCCGGGCAACCTAGGCTTCACTGTAGGGCGTTGCTCCACCAGATCGAAGTGTTAGGGCCTAAGAAGTCAACGCCAGAAGCATAAAATACGATATAAATACAACAGCTTTTCAATCATATAAAACGAATAATTGCAAACAGTGTGAAAGTAATGGTCATTTCTACGTTCCGGGCAACCTAGGCTTCACCTTAGGGCGTTGCTCCACCAGATTAAACAGTTAGGGACTTAGAAGTCAACGCCAGGGGCATAAAATACAATATAAATACAACAGCTTTTCCATCGTATAAAATGAATAATTGCAGACATTGTGAAAGTAATTGTCATTTCTACGTTCCGGGCAACCAAGGCTTCACTGTAGGGCGTTTCTCCACCCAAATCGAATAGTTGGGGCCTTAGAAGTCAACGCCCGAAGCATAAAATACAATATAAGTACAACAGTTTTTCCATCGTATAAAACGAATAATTGCTACCCGTATGGAAGTGATGGTCACTTCTACGTACCGGGCAACCTAGGCTTCACTCTAGGGCGTTGCTCCACCAGATCGAATAGTTAGGGCCATAGAAGTCAACGCCCGAAGCAAAAAATATAAAATAAATAGAACAGTTTTTCCATCGTATAAAACGAAAAATTGCTACCAGTGTGAAAGTTATGGTCATTTCTACTTTCCGGGCAACCTAGGCTTCACCCTAGGCCGTTGTTCCACCAGATCGAATAGTTAGGGCTTAAGAAGTGAACGCCAGAAGCATAAAATACAATATAAATACAACAGTTTTTCCATCATATAAAACGAATGATAGCAACCAGTGTGAAAGTTATGGTCATTTCTACGTTACGGGCAACCTAGGCTGCACTCTAGGGCGTTGCTCCACCAGATCGAATAGTTAGGGCCTTAGAAGTCAACGCCCGAAACATAAAATACAAAATAAATAAAACAGTTGTACCATCGTATAAAACGAAAAATTGTAAACAGTGTGAAAGATATGGACATTTCTACGATCCGGGCTACCTAGGCTTCACTGTATGGCGTTCTTCTACCACATCGAATAGCAACGGCCTCAGAAGTCAACGCCAGAAGCTTAAATACAATATAAATATAACAGTTTTTCCATCGTATAAAACGAATAATAGCAACCAGTGTGAAAGTTATGGTCATTTCTACATTCCGAGCAACCTAGGCTTCACTCTAGGGCGTTGCTCCAACAGATTGAATAGTTAGGGCCTTAGAATTCAACGCCCGAAGCATAAAATGCAATAAAAATACAACAGTTTTTCCATCGTATAACAGGAATAACTGCAACAAGCGTGAAAGTAATGATCATTTCGGCGTTTCGGGCATCCTAGACTTAACTCTGAGGCATTGCTCCACCAGATCGAATAGTTAGGGCCTAAGAAGTCAACGCCAGAAGCATAAAATACCATATAAATACAACAGTTTTTCCATTGTATCAAACGAATAATTGCTACCAGTGTAAAAGTTATGGTCATTTCTACGTTCCGGTCAACCTAGGCTTCACCCTAGGGCGTTGTTCCACCAGATTGAATAGTTAGGGCCTAAGAAGTGAACGCCAGAAGCATAAAATACAATATAAATACAACAGTTTTTCCATCGTATAAAACGAATAATTGCAACCAGTGTGAAAGTTATGGTCACTTCTACAGTCCTAGCAACCTAGGCTTCACTCTAGGGCGTTGCTCCAACAGATTGAATAGTTAGGGCCTTAGAAGTCAACGCCCGAAGCATAAAATACAAAATAAATAGAACGGTTTTTCCATTGTATAAAACGAATAATTGCTGCCAGCGTAAAAGTTATGGTCATTTCTACGTCCCGGGCAACCTAGGCTTCACCCTAGGGCGTTGTTCCACCAGATGGAATAGTTAGGGCCTAAGAAGTCAACGCCAGAAGCATAAAATACGATATAAATACAACAGCTTTTCCATCGTATAAAACAAATAATGGCAACCAGTTTGATAGTGATGGTCATTTCTACGTTCCGGGCAACCTAGGCCTCAATCTAGGGCGGTGCTCCACCATATCGAATAGCTACGGCCTTTGAAGCCTACGCCTGAAGCATAAAATACAATAAAAATACAACGGTCTTTTCATCGTATAACAGGAATAATTGCATCAAGCGTGAAAGTAATGATCATTTCGGCGTTTCGGGCATCCTAGACTTAACTCTGAGGAATTGCTCCACCAGATCGAATAGTTAGGGCCTAAGAAGTCAACGCCAGAAGCATAAAATACAATATAAATACAACAGCTTTGCCATCGTATAAAATGAACAATTGCAAACAGTGAGAAAGATATGGACATTTCTACGTTCCGGGCAACCTACGCTTCACTCTATGGCGTTCTTCCACCACTTCGAATAGCTACGGCCTCAGAAGTCAACGCCTGAAGCATAAAATACAATAAAAATGCAACAGTCTTTACATTCTATAACAGGAATAATTGCAACCCGCGCGAAAATGATGGTCATTTCTACGTTCCGGGCAGCCTAGGCTTCACCCTAGGGCGTTGTTCCACCAGATCGAATAGTTAGGGCCTAACAAGTGAACGCCAGAAGCATAAAATACAATATAAATACAACAGTTTTTCCATCGTATAAAACGAATAATTGCAACCAGTGTGAAAGTAATGGTCATATCTGCATTCCGAGCAACCTAGGCTTCACTCTAGGGCGTTGCACCAACAGATTGAATAGTTAGGGCCTTAGAAGTCAACGCCCGAAGCATAAAATGCAATAAAAATACAACAGTTTTTCCATCGTATAACAGGATTAATTGCAACCAGTTTCAAAGTGATGGTCATTTCTACGTTCCGGGCAACCTATGCTTCACTCTAGGGCGGTGCTGCACCATATCGAATAGCTACGGCCTTAGAAGCCTACGCCTGAAGCATAAAATACAATAAAAATTCAACGGTCTTTTCATCGGATAACAGGAATAATTGCAACAAGCGTGAAAGTAATGATCATTTCGGCGTTTCGGGCATCCTAGACTTAACTCTGAGGCATTGCTCCACCAGATCGAATAGTTAGGGCCTAAGAAGTCAACGCCAGAAGCATTAAATACAATATAAATACAACAGTTTTTCCAATGTATAAAACGAATAATTGCTACCAGTGTAGAAGTTATGATCATTTCTTCGTTCCGGGCAACCTAGGCTTCACCCTAGGGCGTTGCTCCACTAGATCGAATAGTTAGGGCCATAGAAGTCAACGCCAGAAGCATAAAATACGATATAAATACAACAGCTTTTCAATCGTATAAAAGGAATAATTGCAAACAGTGTGAAAGTAATGGTCATTTCTACGTTCCGGGCAACCTAGGCTTCACTCTACGGCGTTGTTCTACCAGATCGAATAGTTAGGGCCTAAGAAGTCAACTCCAGAAGAATAAAGTACAAAATAAATACAACAGCCTTTACACCGTATAAAACGAATAATTGCAACCTGTGTGAAGGTTATGGTCATACCTACGTTCCGGGCAACCTAGGCTTCACTGTAGGGCGTTGCTCCACCAGATCGAAGTGTTAGGGCCTAAGAAGTCAACGCCAGAAGCATAAAATACGATATAAATACAACAGCTTTTCAATCATATAAAACGAATAATTGCAAACAGTGTGAAAGTAATGGTCATTTCTACGTTCCGGGCAACCTAGGCTTCACCTTAGGGCGTTGCTCCACCAGATTAAACAGTTAGGGACTTAGAAGTCAACGCCAGGGGCATAAAATACAATATAAATACAACAGCTTTTCCATCGTATAAAATGAATAATTGCAGACATTGTGAAAGTAATTGTCATTTCTACGTTCCGGGCAACCAAGGCTTCACTGTAGGGCGTTTCTCCACCCAAATCGAATAGTTGGGGCCTTAGAAGTCAACGCCCGAAGCATAAAATACAATATAAGTACAACAGTTTTTCCATCGTATAAAACGAATAATTGCTACCCGTATGGAAGTGATGGTCACTTCTACGTACCGGGCAACCTAGGCTTCACTCTAGGGCGTTGCTCCACCAGATCGAATAGTTAGGGCCATAGAAGTCAACGCCCGAAGCAAAAAATATAAAATAAATAGAACAGTTTTTCCATCGTATAAAACGAAAAATTGCTACCAGTGTGAAAGTTATGGTCATTTCTACTTTCCGGGCAACCTAGGCTTCACCCTAGGCCGTTGTTCCACCAGATCGAATAGTTAGGGCCTAAGAAGTGAACGCCAGAAGCATAAAATACAATATAAATACAACAGTTTTTCCATCATATAAAACGAATGATAGCAACCAGTGTGAAAGTTATGGTCATTTCTACGTTACGGGCAACCTAGGCTGCACTCTAGGGCGTTGCTCCACCAGATCGAATAGTTAGGGCCTTAGAAGTCAACGCCCGAAACATAAAATACAAAATAAATAAAACAGTTGTACCATCGTATAAAACGAAAAATTGTAAACAGTGTGAAAGATATGGACATTTCTACGATCCGGGCTACCTAGGCTTCACTGTATGGCGTTCTTCTACCACATCGAATAGCAACGGCCTCAGAAGTCAACGCCAGAAGCTTAAATACAATATAAATATAACAGTTTTTCCATCGTATAAAACGAATAATAGCAACCAGTGTGAAAGTTATGGTCATTTCTACATTCCGAGCAACCTAGGCTTCACTCTAGGGCGTTGCTCCAACAGATTGAATAGTTAGGGCCTTAGAATTCAACGCCCGAAGCATAAAATGCAATAAAAATACAACAGTTTTTCCATCGTATAACAGGAATAACTGCAAACAGTATGAAAGTACTTGTCATTTCTACGTTCCGGGTAACCTAGGTTTCACTCTAGCGCGTTGCTCCACCAGATCGAATAGCTAGGGACTTAAAATTCAACGCCATAAGAATAAAATACAATATAAGTACAACAGTTTTTCCAACGTATAAAACGAATAATAGCAACCAGTGTAATAGTTATGGACATTTCTACGTTCCGGGCAACCTAGGCTTCACCCTAGGCCGTCGTTCCACCAGATCGAAAGTTAGGGACTAAGATGTGGACGCCAGAAGCATGAAATACAATATAAATACAACAGTTTTTCCATCGTATAAAACGAATAATAGCAACCAGTGTGAAAGTTATGGTCATTTCTACGTAGCGGGCAACCTGGGCTTCACACTAGGGCGTTGCTCTACCAGATCGAATAGTTAGGGCCTTAGAAGTCAACGCCCGAAGCATAAAATGCAATAAAAATACAACAGTTTTTCCATCGTATAACAGGATTAATTGCAACCAGTTTGAAAGTGATGGTCATTTCTACGTTCCGGGCCACCTAGGCTTCACTCTAGGGCGTTGCTCCACTAGATCGAATTGCTAGGGCCATGCAAGTCAACGCCAGAAGCATAAAATACGATATAAATACAACAGCTTTTCCATCGTATAAAAGAAAATAATTGCAAACAGTGTGAAGGTAATGGTCATTTCTACGTTCCGGGCAGCCTAGGCTTCACTCTAGGGCGTTGCTCCACCAGATCGAATAGTTAGGGCCTTAGAAGTCAACGCCCGAAGCATAAAATACAAAATAAATAGAACAGTTTTTCCATCGTATAAAACGAAAAATTGCTACCAGTGTGAAAGTTATGGTCATTTCTACGTTCCGCGCAATCTGGGCTTTACCATAGTGCGTTGTTCCACCAGATGGAATAGTTAGGTCCTAAGAAGTCAACGCCAGGAGCATAAAAAACGATATAAATACAACAGCATTTCCATCGTATAAAACGAATAATTGCAACCAGTGTGGAAGTTATGGTCATTTCTACGTTCCGGGCAACCTAGGCTTCACTCTAGGGCGGTGCTCCACCAAATCGAATAGCTAGGGCCTTAGAAGTCAACGCCAGAAGCATAAAATACAATAAAGATGCAAAAGTTTTTTCATCGTATAACAGGAATAACTGCAAACAGTATGAAAGTACTTGTCATTTCTACGTTCCGGGTAACCTAGGTTGCACTCTAGGGCGTTGCTCCACCGGATCGAATAGGTAGGGACTTAGAATTCAACGCCATAAGAATAAAATACAATATAAGTACAACAGTTTTTCCATCGTATAAAACGAATAATAGCAACCAGTGTGAAAGTTATGGTCATTTCTACGTACCGGGCAACCTGGGCTTCACTCTAGGGCGTTGCTCTACCAGATCGAATAGTTAGGGCCTAAGAAGTCAACGCCAGAAGCATAAAATACAATATAAATACAACAGTTTTTCCATCATATAAAACGAATGATAGCAACCAGTGTGAAAGCTATGGTCATTTCTACGTTCCGGGCAACCTAGGCTGCACTCTAGGGCGTTGCTCCACCAGATCGAATAGTTAGGGCCTTAGAAGTCAACGCCCGAAGCGTAAAATACAAAATAAATAAAACAGTTTTTCCATCGTATAAAACGAATAATTGCAACCAGTATGAAACTTATGGTCATTTCTACTTACCGGGCAGCCTAGGCTTCACTCTAGGGCGTTGCTCTACCAGATCGAATAGTTAGGGCCTTAAAAGTCGACGCCAGAAGCATAAAATACGATATAAATACAACAGCTTTTCCATCGTATAAAACAAATACTTGTAACCAGTTTGATAGTGATGGTCATTTCTACGTACCGGGCAACCTAGGCTTAACTCTAGGGCGTTGCTCCACCAGATCGAATAGTTAGGGCCTTAGAAGTCAACGCCCGAAGCATAAAATACAAAATAAATAGAACAGTTTTTCCATCGTATAGAACGAATAATTGCTACCAGTGTGAAAGTTATGGTCATTTCTACGTTCCGGGCAACCTAGGCTTCACCCTAGGGCGTTGTACCACCAGATCGAATAGTTAGGGCCTAAGAAGTCGACGCCAGGAGCATAAAAAACGATATAAATACAACAGCTTTTCCATCGTATAAAACGAATAATTGCAACCAGTGTGGAAGTTATGGTCATTTCTACGTTCCGGGCAACCTGGGCTTCACTCTAGGGCGGTGCTCCACCAAATCGAATAGCTAGGGCCTTAGAAGTCAACGCCAGAAGCATAAAATACAATAAAGATGCAAAAGTTTTTTCATCGTATAACAGGAATAACTGCAAACAGTATGAAAGTACTTGTCATTTCTACGTTCCGGGTAACCTAGGTTTCACTCTAGGGCGTTGCTCCACCAGATCGAATAGCTAGGGACTTAGAATTCAACGCCATAAGAATAAAATACAATATAAGTACAACAGTTTTTCCATCGTATAAAACGAATAATAGCAACCAGTGTAAAAGTTATGGACATATCTACGTTCCGGGCAACCTAGGCTGCACTCTAGGGCGTTGCTCCACCAGATCGAATAGTTAGGGCCTTAGAAGTCAACGCCCGAAGCGTAAAATAAAAAATAAATAAAACAGTTTTTCCATCGTATAAAACGAATGATAGCAACCAGTGTGAAAGCTATGGTCATTTCTACGTTCCGGGCAACCTAGGCTGCACTCTAGGGCGTTGCTCCACCAGATCGAATAGTTAGGGCCTTAGAAGTCAACGCCCGAAGCGTAAAATACAAAATAAATAAAACAGTTTTTCCATCGTATAAAACGAATAATTGCAACCAGTATGAAACTTATGGTCATTTCTACTTACCGGGCAACCTAGGCTTCACTCTAGGGCGTTGCTCTACCAGATCGCATAGTTAGGGCCTTAGAAGTCAACGCCCGAAGCATAAAATACAAAATAAATAGAACAGTTTTTCCATCGTATAAAACGAATAATTGCCACCAGTGTGAAAGTTATGGTCATTTCTACTTTCCGGACAACCTAGGCTTCACCCTAGGGCGTTGTACCACCAGGTGGAATGGTTAGGTCCTAAGAAGTCGACGCCAGAAGCATAAAATACGATATAAATACAACAGCTTTTCCATCGTATAAAACAAATAATTGTAACCAGTTTGATAGTGATGGTCATTTCTACTTACCGGGCAACCTAGGCTTAACTCTAGGGCGTTGCTCCACCAGATCGAATAGTTAGAGCCTTAGAAGTCAACGCCCGAAGCATAAAATACAAAATAAATAGAACAGTTTTTCCATCGTATAGAACGAATAATTGCTACCAGTGTGAAAGTTATGGTCATTTCTACGTTCCGGGCAACCTAGGCTTCACCCTAGGGCGTTGTACCACCAGATCGAATAGTTAGGGCCTAAGAAGTCGACGCCAGGAGCATAAAAAACGATATAAATACAACAGCTTTTCCATCGTATAAAACGAATAATTGCAACCAGTGTGGAAGTTATGGTCATTTCTACGTTCCGGGCAACCTGGGCTTCACTCTAGGGCGGTGCTCCACCAAATCGAATAGCTAGGGCCTTAGAAGTCAACGCCAGAAGCATATAATACAATAAAGATGCAAAAGTTTTTTCATCGTATAACAGGAATAACTGCAAACAGTATGAAAGTACTTGTCATTTCTACGTTCCGGGTAACCTAGGTTTCACTCTAGGGCGTTGCTCCACCAGATCGAATAGCTAGGACTTAGAATTCAACGCCATAAGAATAAAATACAATATAAGTACAACAGTTTTTCCATCGTATAAAACGAATAATAGCAACCAGCGTAAAAGTTATGGACATATCTACGTTCCGGGCAACCTAGGCTGCACTCTAGGGCGTTGCTCCACCAGATCGAATAGTTAGGGCCTTAGAAGTCAACGCCCGAAGCGTAAAATACAAAATAAATAAAACAGTTTTTCCACCGTATAAAACGAAAAATTGCAAACAGTGTGAAAGATATGGACATTTCTACGATCCGGGCTACCTAGGCTTCCCTCTATGGCGTTCTTCCACCACATCAAATAGCAACGGCGTCAGAAGTCAACGCCCGAAGTATAAAATACAAAATAAATAGAACGGTTTTTCCATTGTATAAAACGAATAATTGCTGCCAGAGTAAAAGTTATGGTCATTTCTACGTTCCGGGCAACCTAGGCTTCACCCTAGGGCGTTGTACCACCAGATCGAATAGTTAGGGCCTAAGAAGTCAACGCCAGGAGCATAAAAAACGATATAAATACAACACCTTTTCCATCGTATAAAACGAATAATTGCAACCAGTGTAAAAGTTATGGACATATCTACGTTCCGGGCAACCTAGGCTTCACCCTAGGCCGTTGTTCCACCAGGTCGAAAGTTAGGGCCTAAGAAGTGGACGCCAGAAGCATAAAATACAATATAAATACAACAGTTTTTCCATCATATAAAACGAATGATAGCAACCAGTGTGAAAGCTATGGTCATTTCTACGTTCCGGGCAACCTAGGTTGCACTCTAGGGCGTTGCTCCACCAGATCGAATAGTTAGGGCCTTAGAAGTCAACGCCCGAAGCGTAAAATACAAAATAAATAAAACAGTTTTTCCATCGTATAAAACGAATAATTGCAACCAGTATGAAACTTATAGTCATTTCTACTTACCGGGCAACCTAGGCTTCACTCTAGGGCGTTGCTCTACCAGATCGCATAGTTAGGGCCTTAGAAGTCAACGCCCGAAGCATAAAATACAAAATAAATAGAACAGTTTTTCCATCGTATAAAACGAATAATTGCCACCAGTGTGAAAGTTATGGTCATTTCTACTTTCCGGACAACCTAGGCTTCACCCTAGGGCGTTGTACCACCAGGTGGAATGTTTAGGTCCTAAGAAGTCGACGCCAGAAGCATAAAATACAAAATAAATAGAACAGCTTTTCCATCGTATAAAACAAATAATTGCAACCAGTTTGATAGTGATGGTCACTTCTACGTACCGGGCAACCTAGGCTTCACTCTAGGGCGTTGCTCCACCAGATCGAATAGTTAGGGCCATAGAAGTCAACGCCCGAAGCATAAAATATAAAATAAATAGAACAGTTTTTCCATCGTATAAAACGAAAAATTGCTACCAGTGTGAAAGTTATGGTTATTTCTACTTTCCCGGCAACCTAGGCTTCACCCTAGGCCGTTGTTTCACCAGATCGAATAGTTAGGGCCTAAGAAGTGAACGCCAGAAGCATAAAATACAATATAAATACAACAGTTTTTCCTTCATATAAAACGACTGATAGCAACCAGTGTGAAAGTTATGGTCATTTCTACTTTCCGGGCAACCTAGGCTTCACCCTAGGCCGTTGTTCCACCAGATCGAATAGTTAGGGCCTAAGAAGTGAACGCCAGAGGCATAAAATACAATATAAATACAACAGTTTTTCCATCATATAAAACGAATAATAGCAACCAGTGTGAAAGTTATGGTCATTTCTACATTCCGAGCAACCTAGGCTTCACTCTAGGGCGTTGCTCCAACAGATTGAATGGTTAGGGCCTTAGAAGTCATCGCCCGAAGCATAAAATGCAATAAAAATACAACAGTTTTTCCATCGTATAACAGGATTAATTGCAACCAGTTTGAAAGTGATGGTCATTTCTACGTTCCGGGCCACCTAGGCTTCACTCTAGGGCGTTGCTCCACTAGATCGAATAGCTAGGGCCATAGAAGTCAACGCCAGAAGCATAAAATACGATATAAATACAACAGCTTTTCCATCGTATAAAAGAAAATAATTGCAAACAGTGTGAAGGTAATGGTCATTTCTACGTTCCGGGCACCCTAGTCTTCACACTAGGGCGTTGCTCCACCAGATCAAACAGTTAGGGCCTTAGAAGTCAACGCCCGAAGCGTAAAATACAAAATAAATAAAACAGTTTTTCCATCGTATAAAACGAATAATTGCAACCAGTATGAAACTTATGGTCATTTCTACTTACCGGGCAGCCTAGGCTTCACTCTAGGGCGTTGCTCTACCAGATCGAATAGTTAGGGCCTTAGAAGTCGACGCCAGAAGCATAAAATACAAAATAAATAGAACAGTTTTTCCATCGTATAGAACGAATAATTGCTACCAGTGTGAAAGTTATGGTCATTTCTACGTTCCGGGCAACCTAGGCTTCACCCTAGGGAGTTGTACCACCAGATCGAATAGTTAGGGCCTAAGAAGTCGACGCCAGGAGCATAAAAAACGATATAAATACAACAGCTTTTCCATCGTATAAAACGAATAATTGCAACCAGTGTGGAAGTTATGGTCATTTCTACGTTCCGGGCAACCTGGGCTTCACTCTAGGGCGGTGCTCCACCAAATCGAATAGCTAGGGCCTTAGAAGTCAACGCCAGAAGCATATAATACAATAAAGATGCAAAAGTTTTTTCATCGTATAACAGGAATAACTGCAAACAGTATGAAAGTACTTGTCATTTCTACGTTCCGGGTAACCTAGGTTTCACTCTAGGGCGTTGCTCCACCAGATCGAATAGCTAGGACTTAGAATTCAACGCCATAAGAATAAAATACAATATAAGTACAACAGTTTTTCCATCGTATAAAACGAATAATAGCAACCAGCGTAAAAGTTATGGACATATCTACGTTCCGGGCAACCTAGGCTGCACTCTAGGGCGTTGCTCCACCAGATCGAATAGTTAGGGCCTTAGAAGTCAACGCCCGAAGCGTAAAATACAAAATAAATAAAACAGTTTTTCCACCGTATAAAACGAAAAATTGCAAACAGTGTGAAAGATATGGACATTTCTACGATCCGGGCTACCTAGGCTTCCCTCTATGGCGTTCTTCCACCACATCAAATAGCAACGGCGTCAGAAGTCAACGCCCGAAGTATAAAATACAAAATAAATAGAACGGTTTTTCCATTGTATAAAACGAATAATTGCTGCCAGAGTAAAAGTTATGGTCATTTCTACGTTCCGGGCAACCTAGGCTTCACCCTAGGGCGTTGTACCACCAGATCGAATAGTTAGGGCCTAAGAAGTCAACGCCAGGAGCATAAAAAACGATATAAATACAACACCTTTTCCATCGTATAAAACGAATAATTGCAACCAGTGTAAAAGTTATGGACATATCTACGTTCCGGGCAACCTAGGCTTCACCCTAGGCCGTTGTTCCACCAGGTCGAAAGTTAGGGCCTAAGAAGTGGACGCCAGAAGCATAAAATACAATATAAATACAACAGTTTTTCCATCATATAAAACGAATGATAGCAACCAGTGTGAAAGCTATGGTCATTTCTACGTTCCGGGCAACCTAGGTTGCACTCTAGGGCGTTGCTCCACCAGATCGAATAGTTAGGGCCTTAGAAGTCAACGCCCGAAGCGTAAAATACAAAATAAATAAAACAGTTTTTCCATCGTATAAAACGAATAATTGCAACCAGTATGAAACTTATAGTCATTTCTACTTACCGGGCAACCTAGGCTTCACTCTAGGGCGTTGCTCTACCAGATCGCATAGTTAGGGCCTTAGAAGTCAACGCCCGAAGCATAAAATACAAAATAAATAGAACAGTTTTTCCATCGTATAAAACGAATAATTGCCACCAGTGTGAAAGTTATGGTCATTTCTACTTTCCGGACAACCTAGGCTTCACCCTAGGGCGTTGTACCACCAGGTGGAATGTTTAGGTCCTAAGAAGTCGACGCCAGAAGCATAAAATACAAAATAAATAGAACAGCTTTTCCATCGTATAAAACAAATAATTGCAACCAGTTTGATAGTGATGGTCACTTCTACGTACCGGGCAACCTAGGCTTCACTCTAGGGCGTTGCTCCACCAGATCGAATAGTTAGGGCCATAGAAGTCAACGCCCGAAGCATAAAATATAAAATAAATAGAACAGTTTTTCCATCGTATAAAACGAAAAATTGCTACCAGTGTGAAAGTTATGGTTATTTCTACTTTCCCGGCAACCTAGGCTTCACCCTAGGCCGTTGTTTCACCAGATCGAATAGTTAGGGCCTAAGAAGTGAACGCCAGAAGCATAAAATACAATATAAATACAACAGTTTTTCCTTCATATAAAACGAATGATAGCAACCAGTGTGAAAGTTATGGTCATTTCTACTTTCCGGGCAACCTAGGCTTCACCCTAGGCCGTTGTTCCACCAGATCGAATAGTTAGGGCCTAAGAAGTGAACGCCAGAGGCATAAAATACAATATAAATACAACAGTTTTTCCATCATATAAAACGAATAATAGCAACCAGTGTGAAAGTTATGGTCATTTCTACATTCCGAGCAACCTAGGCTTCACTCTAGGGCGTTGCTCCAACAGATTGAATGGTTAGGGCCTTAGAAGTCATCGCCCGAAGCATAAAATGCAATAAAAATACAACAGTTTTTCCATCGTATAACAGGATTAATTGCAACCAGTTTGAAAGTGATGGTCATTTCTACGTTCCGGGCCACCTAGGCTTCACTCTAGGGCGTTGCTCCACTAGATCGAATAGCTAGGGCCATAGAAGTCAACGCCAGAAGCATAAAATACGATATAAATACAACAGCTTTTCCATCGTATAAAAGAAAATAATTGCAAACAGTGTGAAGGTAATGGTCATTTCTACGTTCCGGGCACCCTAGTCTTCACACTAGGGCGTTGCTCCACCAGATCAAACAGTTAGGGCCTTAGAAGTCAACGCCCGAAGCGTAAAATACAAAATAAATAAAACAGTTTTTCCATCGTATAAAACGAATAATTGCAACCAGTATGAAACTTATGGTCATTTCTACTTACCGGGCAGCCTAGGCTTCACTCTAGGGCGTTGCTCTACCAGATCGAATAGTTAGGGCCTTAGAAGTCGACGCCAGAAGCATAAAATACAAAATAAATAGAACAGTTTTTCCATCGTATAGAACGAATAATTGCTACCAGTGTGAAAGTTATGGTCATTTCTACGTTCCGGGCAACCTAGGCTTCACCCTAGGGAGTTGTACCACCAGATCGAATAGTTAGGGCCTAAGAAGTCGGCGCCAGGAGCATAAAAAACGATATAAATACAACAGCTTTTCCATCGTATAAAACGAATAATTGCAACCAGTGTGGAAGTTATGGTCATTTCTACGTTCCGGTCAACCTAGGCTGCACTCTAGGGCGTTGCTCCACCAGATCGAATAGTTAGGGCCTTAGAAGTCAACGCCCGAAGCGTAAAATACAAAATAAATAAAACAGTTTTTCCACCGTATAAAACGAAAAATTGCAAACAGTGTGAAAGATATGGACATTTCTACGATCCGGGCTACCTAGGCTTCCCTCTATGGCGTTGTTCCACCACATCAAATAGCAACGGCGTCAGAAGTCAACGCCCGAAGCATAAAATACAAAATAAATAGAACGGTTTTTCCATTGTATAAAACGAATAATTGCTGCCAGAGTAAAAGTTATGGTCATTTCTACGTTCCGGGCAACCTAGGCTTCACCCTAGGGCGTTGTACCACCAGATCGAATAGTTAGGGCCTAAGAAGTCAACGCCAGGAGCATAAAAAACGATATAAATACAACACCTTTTCCATCGTATAAAACGAATAATTGCAACCAGTGTAAAAGTTATGGACATATCTACGTTCCGGGCAACCTAGGCTTCACCCTAGGCCGTTGTTCCACCAGGTCGAAAGTTAGGGCCTAAGAAGTGGACGCCAGAAGCATAAAATACAATATAAATACAACAGTTTTTCCATCATATAAAACGAATGATAGCAACCAGTGTGAAAGTTATGGTCATTTCTACTTTCCGGGCAACCTAGGCTTCACCCTAGGCCGTTGTTCCACCAGATCGAATAGTTAGGGCCTAAGAAGTGAACGCCAGAGGCATAAAATACAATATAAATACAACAGTTTTTCCATCATATAAAACGAATAATAGCATCCAGTGTGAAAGTTATGGTCATTTCTACATTCCGAGCAACCTAGGCTTCACTCTAGGGCGTTGCTCCAACAGATTGAATAGTTAGGGCCTTAGAAGTCATCGCCCGAAGCATAAAATGCAATAAAAATACAACAGTTTTTCCATCGTATAACAGGATTAATTGCAACCAGTTTGAAAGTGATGGTCATTTCTACGTTCCGGGCCACCTAGGCTTCACTCTAGGGCGTTGCTCCACCAGATCGAATAGTTAGGGCCATAGAAGTCAACGCCCGAAGCATAAAATATAAAATAAATAGAACAGCTTTTCCATCGTATAAAACGAAAAATTGCTACCGGTGTGAAAGTTATGGTCATTTCTACTTTCCGGGCAACCTAGGTTTCACTCTAGGGCGTTGCTCCACCAGATCGAATAGCTAGGGACTTAGAATTGAACGCCATAAGAATAAAATACAATATAAGTACAACAGTTTTTCCATTGTATAAAACGAATATTGGCAACCAGTGTGAAAGTTATGGTCATTTCTACGTACCGGGCTGCCTGGGCTTCACTCTAGGGCGTTACTCTACCAGATCGAATAGTTAGGGCCTTAGATGTCAACGCCCGAGGCATAAAATACAAAATAAATAGAACAGCTTTTCCATCGTATAAAACAAATAATTGCAACCAGTTTGATAGTGATGGTCACTTCTACGTACCGGGCAACCTAGGCTTCACTCTATGGCGTTGCTCCACCAGTTCGAATAGTTAGGGCCATAGAAGTCAACGCCCCAAGCATAAAATATAAAATAAATAGAACAGTTTTTCCATCGTATAAAACGAAAAATTGCTACCAGTGTGAAAGTTATGGTCATTTCTACTTTCCCGGCAACCTAGGCTTCACACTAGGCCGTTGTTCCACCAGATCGAATAGTTAGGGCCTAAGAAGTGAACGCCAGAAGCATAAAATACAATATAAATACAACAGTTTTTCCATCATATAAAACGAATGATAGCAACCAGTGTGAAAGTTAGGGTCATTTCTACTTTCCGGGCAACCTAGGCTTCACCCTAGACCGTTGTTCCACCAGATCGAATAGTTAGAGCCTAAGAAGTGAACGCCAGAGGCATAAAATACAATATAAATACAACAGTTTTTCCATCATATAAAACGAATAATAGCAACCAGTGTGAAAGTTATGGTCATTTCTACATTCCGAGCAACCTAGGCTTCACTCTAGGGCGTTGCTCCAACAGATTGAATAGTTAGGGCCTTAGAAGTCATCGCCCGAAGCATAAAATGCTATAAAAATACAACAGTTTTTCCATCGTATAACAGGATTAATTGCAACCAGTTTGAAAGTGATGGTCATTTCTACGTTCCGGGCCACCTAGGCTTCACTCTAGGGCGTTGCTCCACTAGATCGAATAGCTAGGGCCATAGAAGTCAACGCCAGAAGCATAAAATACGATATAAATACAACAGCTTTTCCATCGTATAAAAGAAAATAATTGCAAACAGTGTGAAGGTAATGGTCAATTCTACGTTCCGGGCAACCTAGGCTTCACCCTAGGGCGTTGCTCCACCAGATCAAACAGTTAGGGCCTTAGAAGTCAACGCCCGAAGCATAAAATACAAAATAAATAAAACAGTTTCTCCATTGTATAAAACGAATAATTGCTACCAGTGTAAAAGTTATGGTCATTTCTGCGTTCCGGGCAACCTAGGCTTCACCCTAGGGCGTTGTTCCACCAGATCGAATAGTTAGGGCCTAGGAAGTGAACGCCAGAATCTTAAAATACAATATAAATACAACAGTTTTTCCATCGTATAAAACGAATAATTGCTACCAGTGTGAAAGCTATGGCGATTTCTACATTCCGAGCAACCTAGGCTTCACTCTAGGGCGTTGCTCCGACAGATTGAATAGTCAGGTCCTTAGAAGTCAACGCCCGAAGCATAAAATGCAATAAAAATACAACAGTTTTTCCATCGTATAACAGGATTAATTGGAACCAGTTTGAAAGTGATGGTCATTTCTACGTTCCGGGCAACCTAGGCTTCACTCTAGCTCGTTGCTCCACTAGATCGAATAGCTAGGGCCTTAGAAGTCAACGCCAGAGGCATAAAATACAATATAAATACAAGAGCTTCTCCATTGTATAATACGTATAATTGCTACCAGTGTAAAAGTTATGGTCATTTCTACGTTCCGGGCAACCGAGGCTTCACCCTAAGGCATTGTTCCATCAGATCGAATAGTTAGGCCCTAAGAAGTGAACGCCAGAAGCATAAAATACAATATAAATACAACAGTTTTTCCATTGAAGAAAACGAAGAATTGCAACCAGTGTGAAAGTTATGGTCATTTCTATATTCCGAGCAACCTAGGCTTCACTCTAGGGCGGTGCTCCACCATACCCAATAGCTACGGCCTTAGAAGCCTACGCCTGAAGCATAAAATACAATTAAAATACAACGGTCTTTTCATCGTATAACAGGAATAATTGCAACAAGCGTGAAAGTAATGATCATTTCGGCGTTTCGGGCATCCTAGACTTAACTCGGAGGCATTGCTCCACCAGATCGAATAGTTAGGGCCTAAGAAGTCATCGCCAGAAGCATAAAATACAATATAAATACAACAGTTTTTCCATTGTATAAAACGAATAATTGCTACCAGTGTAAAAGTTATGGTCATTTCTACTTTCCGGGCAACCTAGGCTTCACCCCAGGGCGTTGTTCCACCAGATGGAATAGTTAGGGCCTAAGAAGTCGACGCCAGAAGCATAAAATACGATATAAATACAACAGCTTTTCCATCGTATAAAACAAATAATTGCAACCAGTTTGATAGTGATGGTCACTTCTACGTACCGGGCAACCTAGGCTTCACTTTAGGGCGTTGCTCCACCAGATCGAATAGTTAGGGCCATAGAAGTCAACGCCCGAAGCATAAAATATAAAATAAATAGAACAACTTTTCCATCGTATAAAACGAAAAATTGCTACCGGTGTGAAAGTTATGGTCATTTCTACTTTCCGGGCAACCTAGGTTTCACTCTAGGGCGTTGCTCCACCAGATCGAATAGCTAGGGACTTAGAATTGAACGCCATAAGAATAAAATACGATATAAATACAACAGCTTTTCCATCGTATAAAACAAATAATTGCAACCAGTTTGATAGTGATGGTCACTTCTACGTACCGGGCAACCTAGGCTTCACTCTAGGGCGTTGCTCCACCAGATCGAATAGTTAGGGCCTTAGAAGTCAACGCCCGAAGCATAAAATATAAAATAAATAGAACAGTTTTTCCATTGTATGAAACGAATAATTGCAACCTGTGTAAAAGTTATGGACATTTCTACGTTCCGGGCAACCTAGGCTTCACCCTAGGCCGCTGTTCCACCAGATCGAAGAGTTAGGGCCTAAGAAGTGAACGCCAGAAGCATAGAATACAATATAAATACAACAGTTTTTCCATCATATAAAACGAATGATAGCTACCAGGGTGAAAGCTATGGTCATTTCTACGATCCGGGCTACCTAGGCTTCACTCTATGGCGTTCTTCCACCACATCGAATAGCAACGGCCTCAGAAGTCAACGCCAGAAGCTTAAATACAATATAAATATAACAGTGTTTCCATCGTATAAAACGAATAATTGCTACCAGTGTGAAAGTTATGGTCATTTCTACTTTCCGGACAACCTAGGCTTCACTGTACGGCGATGCTCCACCAGATCAAACAGTTAGGGCCTTGGAAGTCAACGCCCGAAGCATAAAATACAAAATAAATAGAACGGTTTTTCCACTGTATAAAACGAATAATTGCTGCCAGTGTAAAAGTTATGGTCATTTCTACGTTCCGGGCAACCTAGGCTTCTCCCTAGGGCGTTGTACCACCAGATCGAATAGTTAGTGCCTAAGAAGTGAACGCCAGAAGCATAAAATACAATATAAATACAACAGTTTTTCCATCGTATAAAACGGAAAATTGCAAACAGTGTGAAAGATACGGACATTTCTACGATCCGGGCTACCTAGGCTTCCCTCTATGGCGTTCTTCCACCACATCGAATAGCAACGGCCTCAGAAGTCAACGCCAGAAGCTTAAATACAATATAAATATAACAGTTTTTCCATCGTATACAACGAATAATAGCAACCAGTGTGAAAGTTCTGGTCATTTCTACGTTCCGGGCAACCTAGGCTTCACTCTACGGCGATGCTCCACCAGATCAAACAGTTAGGGCCTTAGAAGTCAACGCCCGAAGCATAAAATACAAAATAAATAGAACGGTTTTTCTATTGTATAAGACGAATAATTGCTACCAGTGTAAAAGTTATGGTCATTTCTACGTTCCGGGCAACCTAGGCTTCACCCTAGGGCGTTGTACCACCAGATCGAATAGTTAGGGCCTAAGAAGTCAACGCCAGGAGCATAAAAAACGATATAAAAGCAACAGCTTTTCCATCGTATAAAACGAATAATTGCAACCAGTGTGGAAGTTATGGTCATTTCTACGTTCCGGGCAACCTAGGCTTCACTCTAGGGCGGTGCTCCACCATATCCAATAGCTACGGCCTTAGAAGCCTACGCCTGAAGCATAAAATACAATTAAAATACAACGGTCTTTTCATCGTATAACAGGAATAATTGCAACAAGCGTGAAAGTAATGATCATGTCGGCGTTTCGGGCATCCTAGACTTAACTCGGAGGCATTGCTCCACCAGATCGAATAGTTAGGGCCTAAGAAGTCATCGCCAGAAGCATAAAATACAATATAAATACAACAGTTTTTCCATTGTATAAAACGAATATTGGCAACCACTGTGAAAGTTATGGTCATTTCTACGTACCGGGCAACCTGGGCTTCACTCTAGGGCGTTACTCTACCAGATCGAATAGTTAGGGCCTTAGATGTCAATGCCCGAAGCATAAAATACTAAATAAATAGAACAGCTTTTCCATCGTATAAAACAAATAATTGCAACCAGTTTGATAGTGATGGTCACTTCTACGTACCGGGCAACCTAGGCTTCACTCTAGGGCGTTGCTCCACCAGATCGAATAGTTAGGGCCATAGAAGTCAACGCCCCAAGCATAAAATATAAAATAAATAGAACAGTTTTTCCATCGTATAAAACGAAAAATTGCTACCAGTGTGAAAGTTATGGTCATTTCTACTTTCCCGGCAACCTAGGCTTCACCCTAGGCCGTTGTTCCACCAGATCGAATAGTTAGGGCCTAAGAAGTGAACGCCAGAAGCATAAAATACAATATAAATACAACAGTTTTTCCATCATATAAAACGAATGATAGCAACCAGTGTGAAAGTTATGGTCATTTCTACTTTCCGGGCAACCTAGGCTTCACCCTAGGCCGTTGTTCCACCAGATCGAATAGTTAGAGCCTAAGAAGTGAACGCCAGAGGCATAAAATGCAATATAAATACAACAGTTTTTCCATCATATAAAACGAATAATAGCAACCAGTGTGAAAGTTATGGTCATTTCTACATTCCGAGCAACCTAGGCTTCACCCTAGGGCGTTGTTCCACCAGATCGAATAGTTAGGGCCTAAGAAGTTAACGCCAGAAGCATAAAATACAATATAAATACAACAGTTTTTCCATCGTATAAAACGAATAATTGCAACCAGTGTGAAAGCTATGGTCACTTCTACATTCCGAGCAACCTAGGCTTCACTCTAGGGCGTTGCTCCGACAGATTGAATAGTCAGGTCCTTAGAAGTCAACGCCCGAAGCATAAAATGCAATAAAAATACAACAGTTTTTCCATCGTATAACAGGATTAATTGCAACCAGTTTGAAAGTGATGGTCATTTCTACGATCCGGGCATCCTAGGCTTCACTCTAGGGCGTTGCTCCACTAGATCGAACAGCTAGGGCCTTAGAAGTCAACGCCAGAGGCATAAAATACAATATAAATACAACAGCTTTTCCATCGTAAAAAACGAATAATTGCAACCAGTGTGAAAGTTATGGTTATTTCTACATTCCGAGCAACCTAGGCTTCACTCTAGGGCGTTGCTCCATCAGATCGAATAGCTAGGGACTTAGAATTCAACGCCAGAAGAATAAAATACAATATAAGTACAACAGTTTTTCCATCGTATAACAGGAATAACTGCAAACAGTATGAAAGTACTTGTCATTTCTACGTTCCGGGTAACCTAGGTTTCACTCTAGGGCGTTACTCTACCAGATCGAATAGTTAGGGCCTTAGAAGACAACGCCCGAAGCATAAAATACAAAATAAATAAAACAGTTTGTCCATTGTATAAAACGAATAATTGCTACCAGTGTAAAAGTTATGGTCATTTCTGCGTTCCGGGCAACCTAGGCTTCACCCTAGGGCGTTGTTCCACCAGATCGAATAGTTAGGGCCTAGGAAGTGAACGCCAGAATCTTAAAATACAATATAAATACAACAGTTTTTCCATCGTATAAAACGAATAATTGCTACCAGTGTGAAAGCTATGGTGATTTCTACATTCCGAGCAACCTAGGCTTCACTCTAGGGCGTTGCTCCGACAGATTGAATAGTCAGGCCCTAAGAAGTGAACGCCAGAAGCATAAAATACAATATAAATACAACAGTTTTTCCATTGTAGAAAACGAAGAATTGCAACCAGTGTGAAAGTTATGGTCATTTCTATATTCCGAGCAACCTAGGCTTCACTCTAGGGCGGTGCTCCACCATATCCAATAGCTACGGCCTTAGAAGCCTACGCCTGAAGCATAAAATACAATTAAAATACAACGGTCTTTTCATCGTATAACAGGAATAATTGCAACAAGCGTGAAAGTAATGATCATTTCGGCGTTTCGGGCATCCTAGACTTAACTCGGAGGCATTGCTCCACCAGATCGAATAGTTAGGGCCTAAGAAGTCATCGCCAGAAGCATAAAATACAATATAAATACAACAGTTTTTCCATTGTATCAAAAGAATAATTGCTACCAGTGTAAAAGTTATGGTCATTTCTACGTTCCGAGCAACCTAGGCTTCACCCTAGGGCGTTGTTCCACCAGATCGAATAGTTAGGGCCTAAGAAGTGAACGCCAGAAGCATAAAATACAATATAAATACAACAGTCTTTCGATCGTATAAAACGAATAATTGCAACCAGTGTGAAAGTTATGGTCATTTCTACATTCCGAGCAACCTAGGCTTCACTCTAGGGCGTTGCTCCAACAGATTGAATAGTTAGGGCCTTAGAAGTCAACGCCCGAAGCATAAAATGCAATAAAAATACAACAGTTTTTCCATCGTATAACAGGATTAATTGCAACCAGTTTTAAGGTGATGGTCATTTCTACGTTCCGGGCAACCTAGGCTTCACTCTAGGGCGTTGCTCCACTAGATCGAATAGCTAGGGCCATAGAAGTCAACGACAGAAGCATAAAATACGATATAAATACAACAGCTTTTCCATCGTATAAAAGAAAATAATTGCAAACAGTTTGAAGGTAATGGTTATTTCTACGTTCCGGGCAACCTAGGCTTCACTCTAGGGCGTTGCTCCACCAGATCGAATAGTTAGGTCCTTAGAAGTCAACGCTAGAAGAATAAAATACAATATAAGTACAACAGTTTTTCCATCGTATAACAGGAATAACTGCAAACAGTATGAAAGTACTTGTCATTTCTACGTTCCGGGTAACCTAGGTTTCACTCTAGGGCGTTGCTCCAGCAGATAGAATAGCTACGGACTAAGAATTCGACGCCATAAGAATAAAATACAATATAAATACAACAGTTTTTCCATCGTATAAAACGAATAATTGCTACTAGTGTGAAAGTTATGGTCATTTCTACTTTCCGGGCAACCTAGGCTTCACCCCAGGGCGTTGTTCCACCAGATGGAATAGTTAGGGCCTAAGAAGTCAACGCCAGAAGCATAAAATACGATATAAATACAACAGCTTCTGCATCGTATAAAACAAATAATTGGATCCAGTTTGATAGTGATGGTCACTTCTACGTACCGGGCAACCTAGGCTTCACTCTAGGGCGTTGCTCCACCAGATCGAATAGTTAGGGCCTTAGAAGTCAACGCCCGAAGCATAAAATATAAAATAAATGGAACAGTTTTTCCATTGTATGAAACGAATAATTGCAACCAGTGTAAAAGTTATGGACATTTCTACGTTCCGGGCAACCTAGGCTTCACCCTAGGCCGTTGTTCCAGCAGATCGAAGAGTTAGGGCCTAAGAAGTGAACGCCAGAAGCATAAAATACAATATAAATACAACAGTTTTTCCATCATATAAAACGAATGATAGCAACCAGTGTGAAAGCTATGGTCATTTCTACGATCCGGGCTACCTAGGCTTCACTCTATGGCGTTCTTCCACCACATCGAATAGCAACGGCCTCAGAAGTCAACGCCAGAAGCTTAAATACAATATCAATATAACAGTGTTTCCATCGTATAAAACGAATAATTGCTACCAGTGTGAAAGTTATGGTCATTTCTACTTTCCGGACAACCTAGGCTTCACCCTAGGGCGTTGTTCCACCAGATGGAATAGTTAGGTCCTAAGAAGTCAACGCCAGAAGCATAAAATACGATATAAATACAACAGCTTTTCCATCGTATAAAACAAATACTTGTAACCAGTTTGATAGTGATGGTCATTTCTACGTACCGGGCAACCTAAGCTTCACTCTAGGGCGTTGCTCCACCAGAGCGAATAGTTAGGGCCTTAGAAGTCAACGCCTGGAGCATAAAATATAAAATAAATGGAACAGTTTTTCCATCGTGTAAAACGAAAAATTGCTACCAGTGTGAAAGTTATGGTCATTTCTACTTTCCGGACAACCTAGGCTTCACCCTAGGGCGTTGTTCCACCAGATGGAATAGTTAGGTCCTAAGAAGTCAACGCCAGAAGCATAAAATACGATATAAATACAACAGCTTTTCCATCGTATAAAACAAATACTTGTAACCAGTTTGATAGTGATGGTCATTTCTACGTACCGGGCAACCTAGGCTTCACTCTAGGGCGTTGCTCCACCAGAGCGAATAGTTAGGGCCTTAGAAGTCAACGCCCGAAGCATAAAATATAAAATAAATAGAACAGTTTTTCCATCGTGTAAAACGAAAAATTGCTACCAGTGTGAAAGTTATGGTCATTTCTACGTTCCGCGAAACCTGGGCTTTACCCTAGTGCATTGTTCCACCAGATGGAATAGTTAGGACCTAAGAAGTCAACGCCAGGAGCATAAAAAACGATGTAAATACAACAGCTTTTCCATCGTATAAAACGAATAATTGCAACCAGTGTGGAAGTTATGGTCATTTCTACGTTCCGGGCAACCTAGGCTCCACTCTGGGGCGGTGCTCCACCAAATCGAATAGCTAGGGCCTTAGAAGTCAACGCCAGAAGCATAAAATACAATAAAGATGCAAAAGTTTTTTCATCGTATAACAGGAATAACTGCAAACAGTATGAAAGTACTTGTCATTTCTACGTTCCGGGTAACCTAGGTTTCACTCTAGGGCGTTGCTCCACCAGATCGAATAGCTACGGACTAAGAATTCGACGCCATAAGAATAAAATACAATATAAATACAACAGTTTTTCCATCGTATAAAACGAATAATTGCTACTAGTGTGAAAGTTATGGTCATTTCTACTTTGCGGGCAACCTAGGCTTCACCCCAGGGCGTTGTTCCACCAGATGGAATAGTTAGGGCCTAAGAAGTCAACGCCAGAAGCATAAAATACGATATAAATACAACAGCTTTTCCATCGTATAAAACAAATAATTGCAACCAGTTTGATAGTGATGGTCACTTCTACGTACCGGGCAACCTAGGCTTCTCGCTAGGGTGTTGCTCCACCAGATGGAATAGCTAGGGCCTTAGAATTCAACGCCAGAAGGATAAAATACAATATAAGTACAACAGTTTTTCCATCGTATGAAATGAATAATTGCAGACATTGTGAAAGTAATGGTCATTTCTACGTTCCGGGCAACCTAGGCTTCAGTCTAGGGCCTTGCTACACCAGATCGAATAGTTAGGGCCTTAGAATTCAACGCCAGAAGGATAAAATACAATATAAGTACAACAGTTTTTCCATCGTATAAAATGAATAATTGCAGACATTGTGAAAGTAATGGTCATTTCTACGTTCCGGTCAACGTAGGCGTCACTGTAGGGCGTTGCTCCACCACATCTAATAGCTACGGCCTTAGAAGTCAACGCCAGAGGCATAAAATTCCATAAAGATGCAACAGCTTTCCATCGTATAACAGGAATAACTGCAAACAGTGTGATAGTACTGGTCATTACTACGTTCCGGGTAATCTAGGCTTCACTGTAGGGCGTTGCTCCACCAAATCGAATAGTTAGGGCCTTAGAAGTCAACGCCCGAAGCATAAAATACAATATAAGTACAACAGTTTTTCCATCGTATAAAATGAATGATTGCGAACATTGTGAAAGTAATGGTCATTTCTACGTTCCGGGCAACCTAGGCTGCACTCTAGGGTGTTGCTCCACCAGATGGAATAGCTATGGCCTTAGAAGTCAACGCCTGAAGCAGAAAATGCAAAATAAATATAACACCTTTTCCATCGTACGAAACGAATAACAGCAACCAGACTGAAAGTACTGGTCATTTCTACGTTCCGGGTAACCTAGGTTTCACACTAGGGCGTTGCTCCACCATACCGAATAGCCAGGGACTTAGAATTCAACGCCAGAAGGATAAAATACAATATAAGTCCACAGTTTTTCCATCGTATGAAATGAATAATTGCAGACATTGTGAAAGTAATGGTCATTTCTACGTTCCGGGTAACCTAGGTTTCACACTAGGTCGTTGCTCCACCAGACCGAATAGCTAGGGACTTAGAATTCAACGCCAGAAGGATAAAATACAATATAAGTACAACAGTTTTTCCATCGTATGAAATGAATAATTGCAGACATTGTGAAAGTAATGGTCATTTCTACGTTCCGGGCAACCTAGGCTGCGCTCTAGGGTGTTGCTCCACCAGATGGAATAGATAGGGACTTAGAATTCAATGCCAGAAGCATAAAATGCAATATAAATGTAACAGCTTTTCCATCGTATAAAACGAATAATAGCAACCAGTGTGAAGGTTACGGTCATTTCTACGTTCCGGGCAACCTAGGCTTCACTCTAGGGCGTTGCTCCACCAGATCGAATAGTTAGGGCCTTAGAAGTCAACGCCCGAAGCATAAAACGCAAAATAAATAGAACAGTTTTTCCATTGTATAAAACGAATAACTGTAACCAGTGTGAAAGAACTGGTCATTTCTACGTTCCGGGCAACCTAGGCTTCACTTTAGGGCGTTGCTCCACCAAATCGAATAGTTAGGGCCTTAGAAGTCAACGCCCGAAGCATAAAATACAATATAAGTACAACAGTTTTTCCATCGTATAAAATGAATGATTGCGAACATTGTGAAAGTAATGGTCATTTCTACGTTCCGGGCAACCTAGGCTGCACTCTAGGGTGTTGCTCCACCAGATGGAATAGCTATGGCCTTAGAAGTCAACGCCTGAAGCAGAAAATGCAAAATAAATATAACACCTTTTCCATCGTACGAAACGAATAACAGCAACCAGACTGAAAGTACTGGTCATTTCTACGTTCCGGGTAACCTAGGTTTCACACTAGGGCGTTGCTCCACCATACCGAATAGCCAGGGACTTAGAATTCAACGCCAGAAGGATAAAATACAATATAAGTCCACAGTTTTTCCATCGTATGAAATGAATAATTGCAGACATTGTGAAAGTAATGGTCATTTCTACGTTCCGGGTAACCTAGGTTTCACACTAGGTCGTTGCTCCACCAGACCGAATAGCTAGGGACTTAGAATTCAACGCCAGAAGGATAAAATACAATATAAGTACAACAGTTTTTCCATCGTATGAAATGAATAATTGCAGACATTGTGAAAGTAATGGTCATTTCTACGTTCCGAGCAACCTAGGCTGCGCTCTAGGGTGTTGCTCCACCAGATGGAATAGATAGGGACTTAGAATTCAATGCCAGAACCATAAAATGCAATATAAATGTAACAGCTTTTCCATCGTATAAAACGAATAATAGCAAACAGTGTGAAGGTTACGGTCATTTCTACGTTCCGGGCAACCTAGGCTTCACTCTAGGGCGTTGCTCCACCAGATCGAATAGTTAGGGCCTTAGAAGTCAACGCCCGAAGCATAAAATGCAAAATAAATAGAACAGTTTTTCCATTGTATAAAACGAATAACTGTAACCAGTGTGAAAGAACTGGTCATTTCTACGTTCCGGGCAACCTAGGCTTCACTGTAGGGCGTTGCTCCACCAAATCGAATAGTTAGGGCCTTAGAAGTCAACGCCCGAAGCATAAAATACAATATAAGTACAGCAGCTTTGCCATCGTATAAAATGAATAATTGCAAACAGTGTGAAGGTAATAGCCATTTCTACGTTCCGGGTAACCTAGGTTTCACACTAGGGTGTTGCTCCACCAGATCGAATAGCTAGGGACTTAGAATTCAACGCCAGAAGGATAAAATACAATATAAGTACAACAGCTTTTCCATCGTATAAAATGAATAATTGCAGACATTGTGAAAGTAATGGTCATTTCTACGTCCCGGTCAACCTAGGTGTCACTCTAGGGCGTTGCTCCACCACATCTAATAGTTACGGCCTTAGAAGTCAACGCCAGGAGCATAAAATACAATATAAATACAACAGCTTTTCCATCGTATAAAATGAATAATTGCACACAGTGTGAAAGTAATGGTCATTTATACGTTCCGGGCAACCTAGGCTTCACTGTAGGGCGTTGCTCCACCAAATCGAATAGTTAGGGCCTTAGAAGTCAACGCCCGAAGCATAAAATACAATATAAGTACAACAGCTTTGCCATCGTTTAAAATGAATAATTGCAAACAGTGTGAAGGTAATGGCCATTTCTACGTTCCGAGGAACCCAGGCTGCACTCTAGGGCGTTGCTCCACCAGATCGAATAGTTAGGTCCTAAGAAGTCAACGCCAGAAGCATAAAATACGATATAAATACAACAGCTTTTCCATCGTAGAAAACGATTAATGGCAACCAGTGTGAATGTTATGGTCATTTCTACGTTCCGGGCAACCTAGGCATCAGTCTAGGGCCTTGCTCCACCAGATCGAATAGTTAGGGCCTTAGAAGTCAACGCCAGAAGCATAAAATACGATAAAGATGCAACAGCTTTCCATCGTATAACAGGAATAACTGCAAACAGTGTGATAGTACTGGTCATTACTACGTTCCGGGTAATCTAGGCTTCACTCTAGGGCGTTGCTCCACCAGATCGAATAGTTAGTGCCTTAGAAGTCAACGCCAGAGGCATAAAATACAAAATAAGTAGAACAGTTTTTCCATCGTATAAATCGAATAATAGCAACCAGTGTGAAAGTTATGGTCATTTCTACGTTCCGGGCAACCTAGGCTTCACCCCAGGGCGTTGTTCCACCAGACTGAATAGTTAGGGCCTAAGAAGTGAACGCCAGCAGCATAAAATACAATATAAATACAACAGTTCTTCCATCATATAAAACGAATGATTGCAACCAGTATGATAGTTATGGTCATTTCTTCGTTCCGAGCAACCTAGGCTTCACTCTATGGCGTTCATCCACCACATCGAATAGCTACGGCCTCAGAAGTCAACGCCCGAAGCATAAAATGCAATAAAAGTACAACAGTGTTTCCACCATATAACAGGAATAATTGCAACCAGTTTGAAAGTGATGGCCGATTCTACGTTCCGGGCAACCTAGGCTTCACACTAGGGCGTTGCTCCACCAGATGGAATAGCTAGGGCCTTAGAAGTAAACGCCCGAAGCATAAAATGCGAATTAAATGGAACAGTTTTTCCATTGTATAAAACGGATAACTCCAACCAGTGTGAAAGTACTGGTCATTTCTACGTTCCGCGCAACCTAGGCTTCTCGCTAGGGTGTTGCTCCACCAGATGGAATAGCTAGGGCCTTAGAATTCAACGCCAGAAGGATAAAATACAATATAAGTACAACAGTTTTTCCATCGTATGAAATGAATAATTGCAGACATTGTGAAAGTAATGGTCATTTCTACGTTCCGGGCAACCTAGGCTGCGCTCTAGGGTGTTGCTCCACCAGATGGAATAGATAGGGACTTAGAATTCAATGCCAGAAGCATAAAATGCAATATAAATGTAACAGCTTTTCCATCGTATAGAACGAATAATAGCAACCAGTGTGAAGGTTACGGTCATTTCTACGTTCCGGGCAACCTAGGCTTCACTCTAGGGCGTTGCTCCACCAGATCCAATAGTTAGGGCCTTAGAAGTCAACGCCCGAAGCATAAAATACAAAATAAATAAAACAGCTTTTCCATCGTATAAAACGAATAATTGCAACCAGTGTGAATGTAATGGTCATTTCTACGTTCCGGGCAACCTAGGCTTCACTCTAGGGCGTTGCTCCACCAGGTCTAATTGTTAGGACCTTTCAAATCAACGCCAGAAGCATAAAATACAATAAAGATGCAACAGTTTTTCCATCATATAACAGGAATAACTGCAAACAGTGTGAAAGTTAACGTCATTTCTACTTTCCGTGCAACATAGGCTTCACCCTAGGGCGTTGCACCAACAGATTGAATAGTTAGGGCCTTAGAAGTCAACGCCCGAAGCATAAAATACAAAATAAACAGAACAGTTTTACCATCGTATAAAACGAATAATTGCTACCGGTGTGAAAGTTATGGTCATTTCTCCGTTCCGGGCAACCTAGGCTTTACTCTAGGGCGTTGCTCCACCAGATCGAATAGTTAGGGCCCTAGAAGTCAACGTCAGAAGCATAAAATACAAAATAAATAAAACAGTTTTTCCATCGTATAAAACGAATAATTGCTACCAGTGTGAAAGTTATGGTCATTTCCACTTTCCGGGCATCCTAGGCTTCACCCTAGGACGTTGTTCCACCAGATCGAACAGTTAGGGCCTAAGAAGTCAACGCCACAAGCATAAAATACAATATAAATCTAACAGTTTTTCCATCGTATAAAACGAATGATAGCAACCAGTGTGTAAGTTATGGTCATTTCTACGTTCCGGGCAACCTAGGCTTCACTCTCGGGCGTTGCTCCACCAAATCGAATAGCTAGGGCCTTAGAAGTCAACGCCTGAAGCATAAAGTACAATAAAGATGCAAAATTTTTCCATCGTATAACAGGAATAACTGCAAACAGTGTGAAAGTTATGGTCATTTCTCCGTTCCGGGCAACCTGGCTGCACCCTAGGGCGTTGTTCCACCAGATGGAATAGTTAGGGCCTAAGAAGTCAACGCCAGAAGCATAAAACACTATATAAATACAACAGTTTTTCCATCATATAAAACGAATAATTGCAACCAGGATTAAATTTATGGCCATTTCTACTTTCCGGGCAACCTAGGCTTCCCCCTAGGGCGTTGCTCCAACAGATTGAGTCGTTAGGGCCTTAGAGGTCAATGCCCGAAGCCTAAAATACAATATAGATACAACAGTTTTTCCATCGTATAAAACGAATAATTGCAACCAGTATGAAAGTTAACGTCATTTCTACTTTCCGGGCAACCTAGGCTTCACCCTATGGCGTTGCACCAACAGATTGAATAGCTAGGGCCTTAGACGTCAACGCCCGAATCATAAAATAAAAATAAACAGAACAGTTTTACCATCGTATAAAACGAATAACTGCTACCGGTGTGAAAGTTATGGTCATTTCTACTTTCCGGGCATCCTAGGCTTCACTCTAGGGCGTTTCTCCACCAGATCGAATAGTTAGGGACTAAGAAGTCAACGCCAGAAGCATAAAACACTATATAAATACAACAGTTTTTCCATCATATAAAATGAATAATGGCACACAGTGTGAAAGTAATGGTCATTTATACGTTCCGGGCAACCTAGGCTTCACTGTAGGGCGTTGCTCCACCAAATCGAATAGTTAGGGCCTTAGAAGTCAACGCCCGAAGCATAAAATACAATATAAGTACAACAGCTTTGCCATCGTTTAAAATGAATAATTGCAAACAGTGTGAAGGTAATGGCCATTTCCACTTTCCGGGCATCCTAGGCTTCACCCTAGGACGTTGTTCCACCAGATCGAACAGTTAGGGCCTAAGAAGTCAACGCCAGAAGCATAAAATACAATATAAATCTAACAGTTTTTCCATCGTATAAAACGAATGATAGCAACCAGTGTGTAAGTTATGGTCATTTCTACGTTCCGGGCAACCTAGGCTTCACTGTAGGGCGTTGCTCCACCAAATCGAATAGTTAGGGCCTTAGAAGTCAACGCCCGAAGCATAAAATACAATATAAGTACAACAGCTTTGCCATCGTTTAAAATGAATAATTGCAAACAGTGTGAAGGTAATGGCCATTTCTACGTTCCGAGGAACCCAGGCTGCACTCTAGGGCGTTGCTCCACCAGATCGAATAGTTAGGTCCTAAGAAGTCAACGCCAGAAGCATAAAATACGATATAAATACAACAGCTTTTCCATCGTAGAAAACGATTAATGGCAACCAGTGTGAATGTTATGGTCATTTCTACGTTCCGGGCAACCTAGGCTTCAGTCTAGGGGCTTGCTCCACCAGATCGAATAGTTAGGGCCTTAGAAGTCAACGCCAGAAGCATAAAATACGATAAAGATGCAACAGCTTTCCATCGTATAACAGGAATAACTGCAAACAGTGTGATAGTACTGGTCATTACTACGTTCCGGGTAATCTAGGCTTCACTCTAGGGCGTTGTTCCACCAGATGGAATAGTTAGGGCCTAAGAAATCAACGCCAGAAGCATAAAATACAATATAAATATAACAGTTTTTCCATCGTATAAAACGAATAATAGCAACCAGCGTGAAAGTTATGGTCATTTCTACGTTTCGGGCAACCTAGGCTTCACCCCAGGGCGTTGTTCTACCAGATCGAATAGTTAGGGCCTAAGAAGTGAACGCCAGCAGCATAAAATACAATATAAATGCAACAGTTTTTCCATCATATAAAACGAATAATTGCAACCAGTATGAAAGTTCTGGTCATTTCTACGTTCCGGGCAACCTAGGCTTCACTCTATGGCGTTCTTCCACCACATCCAATAGCTACAGCCTCAGAAGTCAACGCCTGAAGCATAAAATACAATAAAAATACAACAGTCTTTCCATCCTATAACAGGAATAATAGCAACCCGTGTGAAAGTGATGGTCATTTCTACGTTCCGGGCAACCTCGGCTTCACTCTAGGGCGTTGCTCCACCAGATCAAACAGTTAGGGCCTCCGAAGTCAACGCCCGAAGCATAAAACACAAAATAAATAGAACAGTTTTTCCATCGCATAAAACGAATAATAGCAACCAGTGTGAAAGTTATGGTCATTTCTACGTTCCGGCAACCTAGGCTGCACTCTAGGGTGTTGCTCCACCAGATGGAATAGCTAGGGCCTTAGAAGTCAACGCCGGAAGCATAAAATGCAAAATAAATAGAACAGTTTTTCCATCTTAAAGAACGAATAATTGCAACCAGTGTGAAAGTTATGGTTATTTCTACATTCCGAGCAACCTAGGCTTCACTCTAGGGCGTTGCTCCACCAGATCGAATGGTTAGGTCCTTAGAAGTCAACGCCAGAAGCCTAAAATACGATATAAATACAACAGCTTTTGCATCGTATAAAAGGAATAATTGCAAACAGTGTGAAAGTAATTGTCATTTCTACGTTCCGGCAACCTAGGCTGCACTCTAGGGTGTTGCTCCACCAGATGGAATAGCTAGGGCCTTAGAAGTCAACGCCGGAAGCATAAAATGCAAAATAAATAGAACAGTTTTTCCATCTTAAAGAACGAATAATTGCAACCAGTGTGAAAGTTATGGTTATTTCTACATTCCGAGCAACCTAGGCTTCACTCTAGGGCGTTGCTCCACCAGATCGAATGGTTAGGTCCTTAGAAGTCAACGCCAGAAGCCTAAAATACGATATAAATACAACAGCTTTTGCATCGTATAAAAGGAATAATTGCCAACAGTGTGAAAGTAATTGTCATTTCTACGTTCCGGGCAACCTAGGCTTCACTCTAGGGCGTTGCTCCACCTGATCGAATAGTTAGGGCCTTAGAAGTCAACGCCCGAAGCATAAAATACAAAATAAATAGAACAGTTTTTCCGTGTATAAAACGAATAATTGCTACCAGTGTGAGAGTTATGGTCATTTCTGCGTTCCGCGCAACCTAGTCTTCACGCTAGGGCGTTGTTCCACCAGATGGAATAGTTAGGGCCTACGAAGTCAACGCCAGAAGCATAAAATACGATATAAATACAACAGCTTTTCCATCGTATAAAACGAATAATTGCAGCCAGTGTGAAAGTTATGGTCATTTCTACATTCCAAGCAACCTAGGCTTCACACTAGGGCGTTGCTCCAACAGATTGAATAGTTAGGGCCTTAGAAGTCAACGCACGAAGCATAAAATGCAATAAAAATACAACAGTTTTTCCATCGTATAACAGGATTAATTACAACCAGTTTGAAAGTGATGGTCATTTCTAAGTTCCGGGCAACCTAGGCTTCACTCTAGGGCGTTGCTCCACTAGATCGAATAGCTAGGGCCATAGAAGTCAACGCCAGAAGCATAAAAGACGATATAAATACAACAGCTTTTCCAGCGTATAAAAGGAATAATTGCAAACAGTGTGAAAGTAATGGTCATTTCTATGTTCGGGGCAACCTAGGCTTCACTCTAGGGCGTTGCTCCAACAGATCAAACAGTTAGGGCCTTAGAAGTCAACGCCCGAAGCATAAAATACAAAATAAATAGAACAGTTTTTCCACTGTATAAAACGAATAATTGCTACCAGTGTAAAAGTTATGGTCATTTCTACGTTCCGGGCAACCTAGGCTTCACCCTAGGCCGTTGTTCCACCAGATCGAATAGTTAGGGCCTAAGAAGTGAACGCCAGAAGCATAAAATACAATATAAATACAACAGTTTTTCCATCGTATAAAACGAATAATTGCAACCAGTGTGAAAGCTATGGTCATTTGTACATTCCGAGCAACCTAGGCTTCACTCTAGGGCGTTGCTCCAACAGAGTGAATAGTCAGGGCCTTAGAAGTCAACGCCCGAAGCATAAAATGCAATAAAAATACAACAGTTTTTCCATCGTATAACAGGATTAATTGCAACCAGTTTGATGGTGAAGGTCATTTCTACGTTCCGGGCAACCTAGGCATCACTCTAGGGCGTTGCTCCACTAGATCGAATAGCTAGGGCCTTAGAAGTCAACGCCAGAAGCATAAAATACAATATAAATACAACAGCTTTTCCTTCGTATAAAAGGAATAATTGCAAACAGTGTGAAAGGAATGGTCATTTCTACGTTCCGGGCAAACTAGGCTTCACCCTAGGGCGTTGCTCCACCAGATTAAACAGTTAGGGCCTTAGAAGTCAACGCCCGAAGCATAAAATGCAAAATAAATAGAACAGTTTTTCCATTGTATAAAACGAATAATTGCTACCAGTGTAAAAGTTATGGTCATTTCTACGTTCCGGGCAACCTCGGCTTCACCCTTGGGCGTTGTTCCACCAGATCGAATAGTTAGGGCCTAAGAAGTGAACGTCAGAAGCCTAAAATACAATATAAATACAACAGCTTTTCCATCGTATAAAACGAATAATTGCAGCCAGTGTGAAAGTTATGGTCATTTCTACATTCCAAGCAACCTAGGCTTCACACTAGGGCGTTGCTCCAACAGATTGAATAGTTAGGGCCTTAGAAGTCAACGCACGAAGCATAAAATGCAATAAAAATACAACAGTTTTTCCATCGTATAACAGGATTAATTACAACCAGTTTGAAAGTGATGGTCATTTCTAAGTTCCGGGCAACCTAGGCTTCACTCTAGGGCGTTGCTCCACTAGATCGAATAGCTAGGGCCATAGAAGTCAACGCCAGAAGCATAAAAGACGATATAAATACAACAGCTTTTCCATCGTATAAAAGGAATAATTGCAAACAGTGTGAAAGTAATGGTCATTTCTATGTTCGGGGCAACCTAGGCTTCACTCTATTGCGTTGCTCCAACAGATCAAACAGTTAGGGCCTTAGAAGTCAACGCCCGAAGCATATAATACAATATAAATAGAACAGTTTTTCCACTGTATAAAACGAATAATTGCTACCAGTGTAAAAGTTATGGTCATTTCTACGTTCCGGGCAACCTAGGCTTCACCCTAGGGCGTTGTTCCACAAGATCGAATAGTTAGGGCCTAAGAAGTGAACGCCAGAAGCATAAAATACAATATAAATACAACAGTTTTTCCATCGTATAAAACGAATAATTGCAACCAGTGTGAAAGCTATGGTCATTTGTACATTCCGAGCAACCTAGGCTTCACTCTAGGGCGTTGCTCCAACAGAGTGAATAGTCAGGGCCTTAGAAGTCAACGCCCGAAGCATAAAATGCAATAAAAATACAACAGTTTTTCCATCGTATAACAGGATTAATTGCAACCAGTTTGATAGTGAAGGTCATTTCTACGTTCCGGGCAACCTAGGCATCACTCTAGGGCGTTGCTCCACTAGATCGAATAGCTAGGGCCTTAGAAGTCAACGCCAGAAGCATAAAATACAATATAAATACAACAGCTTTTCCACCGTATAAAAGGAATAATTGCAAACAGTGTGAAAGGAATGGTCATTTCTACGTTCCGGGCAAACTAGGCTTCACCCTAGGGCGTTGCTCCACCAGATTAAACAGTTAGGGCCTTGGAAGTCAACGCCCGAAGCATAAAATGCAAAATAAATAGAACAGTTTTTCCATTGTATAAAACGAGTAATTGCTACCAGTGTAAAAGTTATGGTCATTTCTACGTTCCGGGCAACCTAGGCTTCACTCTAGGGCGGTGCTCCACCATATCGAATAGCAACGGCCTTAGAAGCCTACGCCTGAAGCATAAAATACAATAAAAATACAACGGTCTTTTCATCGTATAACAGGAATAATTGCAACAAGCGTGAAAGTAATGATCATTTCGGCGTTTCGGGCATCCTAGACTTAACTCTGAGGCATTGCTCCACCAGATCGAATAGTTAGGGCCTAAGAAGTGAACGCCAGAAGCATAAAATACAATATAAATACAACAGTTTTTCCATCTTATAAAACGAATAATTGCAACCAGTGTGAAAGCTATGGTCATTTGTACATTCCGAGCAACCTAGGCTTCACTCTAGGGCGTTGCTCCAACAGATTGAATAGTCAGGGCCTTAGAAGTCAACGCCCGAAGCATAAAATGCAATAAAAATACAACAGTTTTTCCATCGTATAACAGGATTAATTGCAACCAGTTTGAAAGTGATGGTCACTTCTACGTTCCGGGCAACCTAGGCTTCACTCTAGGGCGTTGCTCCACTAGATCGAATAGCTAGGGCCTTAGAAGTCAACGCCAGAGTCATAAAATACAATATAAATACAACAGCTTTTCCATCGTAAAAAACGAATAATTGCAACCAGTGTGAAAGTTATGGTTATTTCTACATTGCGAGCAAGCTAGGCTTCACTCTAGGGCGTTGCTCCACCAGATCGAATAGTTAGGTCCTTAGAAGTCACCGCCAGAAGAATAAAATACAAAATAGATACAACAGCCTTTACACCGTATAAAACGAATAATTGCAACCTGTGTGAAGGTTATGGTCATATCTACGTTCCGGGCAACCTAGGCTTCACTGTAGGGCGTAGCTCCACCAGATCAAACAGTTAGGTTCTTAGAAGTCAACGCCCGAAGCATAAAATACAAAATAAATAGAACAGTTTTCCCATTGTATAAAACGAATAATTGCTACCAGTGTAAAAGTTATGGTCATTTCTACGTTCCGGGCAACCTAGACTTCACTCTAGGGCGTTGCTCCACCAGATCGAATTGTTAGGGCCAAAGAAGTCAACGCCCGAAGCATAAAATACAAAATAAATAGAACAGTTTTTCCATTGTATAAAACGAATAATGCTACCAGTGTAAAAGCTATGGTCATTTCTACGTTGCGGGCAACCTAGGCTTCACTCTAGGGCGTTGCTCCGCTAGATCGAATAGCTAGGGCCTTAGAAGTCAACGCCAGAGTCATAAAATACAATATAAATACAACAGCTTTTCCATCGTATAAAAGGAATAATTGCAAACAGTGTGAAAGTAATGGTCATTTCTACGTTCCGGGCAAACTAGGCTTCACCCTAGGGCGTTGCTCCACCAGATTAAACAGTTAGGGCCTTAGAAGTCAACGCCCGAAGCATAAAATGCAAAATAAATAGAACAGTTTTTCCATTGTATAAAACGAATAATTGCTACCAGTGTAAAAGTTATGGTCATTTCTATGTTCCGGGCAACCTAGGCTTCACCCTAGGGCGTTGTTCCACCAGATGGAATAGTTAGGGCCTAAGAAGTGAACGTCAGAAGCATAAAATACAATATAAATACAACAGCTTTTCCATCGTATAAAACGAATAATTGCAGCCAGTGTGAAAGTTATGGTCATTTCTACATTCCGGGCTACCTAGGCTTCATCCTAGGGCATTGTTCCATCAGATCGAACAGATAGGCCCTAAGAAGTGAACGCCAGAAGCATAAAATACAATATAAATGCAACAGTTTTTCCATCGTAGAAAACGAATAATTGCAACCAGTGTGAAAGTTTTGGTCATTTGTATATTCCGAGCAACCTAGTCTTCACTCTAGGGCGGTGCTCCACCATATCGAATAGCTACGGCCTTAGAAGTCAACGCCAGAAGCATAAAAGACGATATAAATACAACAGCTTTTCCATCGTATAAAAGGAATAATTGCAAACAGTGTGAAAGTAATGGTCATTTCTATGTTCGGGGCAACCTAGGCTTCACTCTAGGGCGTTGCTCCAACAGATCAAACAGTTAGGGCCTTAGAAGTCAACGCCCGAAGCATAAAATACAAAATAAATAGAACAGTTTTTCCACTGTATAAAACGAATAATTGCTACCAGTGTAAAAGTTATGGTCATTTCTACGTTCCGGGCAACCTAGGCTTCACCCTAGGCCGTTGATCCACCAGATCGAATAGTTAGGGCCTAAGAAGTGAACGCCAGAAGCATAAAATACAATATAAATACAACAGTTTTTCCATCGTATAAAACGAATAATTGCAACCAGTGTGAAAGCTATGGTCATTTGTACATTCCGAGCAACCTAGGCTTCACTCTAGGGCGTTGCTCCAACAGAGTGAATAGTCAGGGCCTTAGAAGTCAACGCCCGAAGCATAAAATGCAATAAAAATACAACAGTTTTTCCATCGTATAACAGGATTAATTGCAACCAGTTTGATGGTGAAGGTCATTTCTACGTTCCGGGCAACCTAGGCATCACTCTAGGGCGTTGCTCCACTAGATCGAATAGCTAGGGCCTTAGAAGTCAACGCCAGAAGCATAAAATACAATATAAATACAACAGCTTTTCCATCGTATAAAAGGAATAATTGCAAACAGTGTGAAAGGAATGGTCATTTCTACGTTCCGGGCAAACTAGGCTTCACCCTAGGGCGTTGCTCCACCAGATTAAACAGTTAGGGCCTTAGAAGTCAACGCCCGAAGCATAAAATGCAAAATAAATAGAACAGTTTTTCCATTGTATAAAACGAATAATTGCTACCAGTGTAAAAGTTATGGTCATTTCTACGTTCCGGGCAACCTAGGCTTCACCCTAGGGCGTTGTTCCACCAGATCGAATAGTTAGGGCCTAAGAAGTGAACGTCAGAAGCATAAAATACAATATAAATACAACAGCTTTTCCATCGTATAAAACGAATAATTGCAGCCAGTGTGAAAGTTATGGTCATTTCTACATTCCGAGCAACCTAGGCTTCACTCTAGGCCGTTGCTCCAACAGATTGAATAGTTAGGTCCTTAGAAGTCAACGCCAGAAGCATAAAATACGTTATAAATACAACAGCCTTTGCATCGTATAAAAGGAATAATAACAAACAGTGTGAAAGTAATTGTCATTTCTATATTCTGAGCAACCTAGGCTTCACACTAGGGCGTTGCGCCACCAGATCAAACAGATAGGTCCTTAGATGTCAACGCCAGAAGCATACAATACGATACAAATACAACAGCTTTTCCATGGTATAACAGGATTAATTGCAACCAGTTTGAAAGTGATGGTCATTTCGACGTTCCGGGCAACCTAGACTTCACTCTAGGGCGTTGTTCCACCAGATCGAATAGTTAGGTTCTTAGAAGTCAACGCCAGAAGCATAAAATACGGTATAAATACAACAGCTTTTGCATCGTATAAAAGGCATAATTGCAAACAGTGTGAAAGTAATTGTCATTTCTATATTCTGAGCAACCTAGGCTTCACTCTAGGGCGTTGCTCCACCAGATGAAACAGTTAGGGCGTTAGAAGTCAACGCCCGAAGCATAAAATACGAAATAAATAGAACAGTTTTTCCATTGTATAAAACGAGTAATTGCTACCAGTGTAAAAGTTATGGTCATTTCTACGTTCCGGGCATCCTAGGCTTCACTCTAGGGCGGTGCTCCACCATATCGAATAGCAACGGCCTTAGAAGCCTACGCCTGAAGCATAAAATACAATAAAAATACAACGGTCTTTTCATCGTATAACAGGAATAATTGCAACAAGCGTGAAAGTAATGATCATTTCGGCGTTTCGGGCATCCTAGACTTAACTCTGAGGCATTGCTCCACCAGATCGAATAGTTAGGGCCTAAGAAGTGAACGCCAGAAGCATTAAACACAATATAAATACAACAGTTTTTCCATCTTATAAAACGAATAATTGCAACCAGTGTGAAAGCTATGGTCATTTGTACATTCCGAGCGACCTAGGCTTCACTCTAGGGCGTTGCTCCAACAGATTGAATAGTCAGGGCCTTAGAAGTCAACGCCCGAAGCATAAAATGCAATAAAAATACAACAGTTTTTCCATCGTATAACAGGATTAATTGCAACCAGTTTGAAAGGGATGGTCATTTCTACGTTCCGGGCAACCTAGGCTTCACTCTAGGGCGTTGCTCCACTAGATCGAATAGCTAGGGCCTTAGAAGTCAACGCCAGAGTCATAAAATACAATATAAATACAACAGCTTTTCCATCGTAAAAAACGAATAATTGCAACCAGTGTGAAAGTTATGGTTATTTCTACATTGCGAGCAAGCTAGGCTTCACTCTAGGGCGTTGCTCCACCAGATCGAATAGTTAGGTCCTTAGAAGTCACCGCCAGAAGAATAAAATACAAAATAGATACAACAGCCTTTACACCGTATAAAACGAATAATTGCAACCTGTGTGAAGGTTATGGTCATTTCTACGTTCCGGGCAACCTAGACTTCACTCTAGGGCGTTGCTCCACCAGATCGAATTGTTAGGGCCAAAGAAGTCAACGCCCGAAGCATAAAATACAAAATAAATAGAACAGTTTTTCCATTGTATAAAACGAATAATGCTACCAGTGTAAAAGCTATGGTCATTTCTACGTTCCGGGCAACCTAGGCTTCACTCTAGGGCGTTGCTCCGCTAGATCGAATAGCTAGGGCCTTAGAAGTCAACGCCAGAGTCATAAAATACAATATAAATACAACAGCTTTTCCATCGTATAAAAGGAATAATTGCAAACAGTGTGAAAGTAATGGTCATTTCTACGTTCCGGGCAAACTAGGCTTCACCCTAGGGCGTTGCTCCACCAGATTAAACAGTTAGGGCCTTAGAAGTCAACGCCCGAAGCATAAAATGCAAAATAAATAGAACAGTTTTTCCATTGTATAAAACGAATAATTGCTACCAGTGTAAAAGTTATGGTCATTTCTACGTTCCGGGCAACCTCGGCTTCACCCTAGGGCGTTGTTCCACCAGATCGAATAGTTAGGGCCTAAGAAGTGAACGTCAGAAGCCTAAAATACAATATAAATACAACAGCTTTTCCATCGTATAAAACGAATAATTGCAGCCAGTGTGAAAGTTATGGTCATTTCTACATTCCAAGCAACCTAGGCTTCGCACTAGGGCGTTGCTCCAACAGATTGAATAGTTAGGGCCTTAGAAGTCAACGCACGAAGCATAAAATGCAATAAAAATACAACAGTTTTTCCATCGTATAACAGGATTAATTACAACCAGTTTGAAAGTGATGGTCATTTCTAAGTTCCGGGCAACCTAGGCTTCACTCTAGGGCGTTGCTCCACTAGATCGAATAGCTAGGGCCATAGAAGTCAACGCCAGAAGCATAAAAGACGATATAAATACAACAGCTTTTCCATCGTATAAAAGGAATAATTGCAAACAGTGTGAAAGTAATGGTCATTTCTATGTTCGGGGCAACCTAGGCTTCACTCTAGGGCGTTGCTCCAACAGATCAAACAGTTAGGGCCTTAGAAGTCAACGCCCGAAGCATATAATACAATATAAATAGAACAGTTTTTCCACTGTATAAAACGAATAATTGCTACCAGTGTAAAAGTTATGGTCATTTCTACGTTCCGGGCAACCTAGGCTTCACCCTAGGGCGTTGTTCCACAAGATCGAATAGTTAGGGCCTAAGAAGTGAACGCCAGAAGCATAAAATACAATATAAATACAACAGTTTTTCCATCGTATAAAACGAATAATTGCAACCAGTGTGAAAGCTATGGTCATTTGTACATTCCGAGCAACCTAGGCTTCACTCTAGGGCGTTGCTCCAACAGAGTGAATAGTCAGGGCCTTAGAAGTCAACGCCCGAAGCATAAAATGCAATAAAAATACAACAGTTTTTCCATCGTATAACAGGATTAATTGCAACCAGTTTGATAGTGAAGGTCATTTCTACGTTCCGGGCAACCTAGGCATCACTCTAGGGCGTTGCTCCACTAGATCGAATAGCTAGGGCCTTAGAAGTCAACGCCAGAAGCATAAAATACAATATAAATACAACAGCTTTTCCATCGTATAAAAGGAATAATTGCAAACAGTGTGAAAGGAATGGTCATTTCTACGTTCCGGGCAAACTAGGCTTCACCCTAGGGCGTTGCTCCACCAGATTAAACAGTTAGGGCCTTAGAAGTCAACGCCCGAAGCATAAAATGCAAAATAAATAGAACAGTTTTTCCATTGTATAAAACGAGTAATTGCTACCAGTGTAAAAGTTATGGTCATTTCTACGTTCCGGGCAACCTAGGCTTCACTCTAGGGCGGTGCTCCACCATATCGAATAGCAACGGCCTTAGAAGCCTACGCCTGAAGCATAAAATACAATAAAAATACAACGGTCTTTTCATCGTATAACAGGAATAATTGCAACAAGCGTGAAAGTAATGATCATTTCGGCGTTTCGGGCATCCTAGACTTAACTCTGAGGCATTGTTCCACCAGATCGAATAGTTAGGGCCTAAGAAGTCAACGCCAGAAGCATAAAATACAATATAAATACAACAGTTTTTCCATTGTATAAAACGAATAATTGCTACCAGTGTAAAAGTGATGGTCATTTCTACGTTCCGGGCAACCTAGGCTTCACCCTAGGGCGTTGTTCCACCAGATCGAATAGTTAGGGCCTAAGAAGTGAACGTCAGAAGCATAAAATACAATATAAATACAACAGCTTTTCCATCGTATCAAACGAATAATTGCAGCCAGTGTGAAAGTTATGGTCATTTCTACATTCCGAGCAACCTAGGCTTCACTCTAGGGCGTTGCTCCAACAGATTGAATAGTTAGGGCCTTAGAAGTCAACGCCAGAGTCATAAAATACAATATAAATACAACAGCTTTTCCATCGTAAAAAACGAATAATTGCAACCAGTGTGAAAGTTATGGTTATTTCTACATTGCGAGCAAGCTAGGCTTCACTCTAGGGCGTTGCTCCACCAGATCGAATAGTTAGGTCCTTAGAAGTCACCGCCAGAAGAATAAAATACAAAATAGATACAACAGCCTTTACACCGTATAAAACGAATAATTGCAACCTGTGTGAAGGTTATGGTCATATCTACGTTCCGGGCAACCTAGGCTTCACTGTAGGGCGTAGCTCCACCAGATCAAACAGTTAGGTTCTTAGAAGTCAACGCCCGAAGCATAAAATACAAAATAAATAGAACAGTTTTCCCATTGTATAAAACGAATAATTGCTACCAGTGTAAAAGTTATGGTCATTTCTACGTTCCGGGCAACCTAGACTTCACTCTAGGGCGTTGCTCCACCAGATCGAATTGTTAGGGCCAAAGAAGTCAACGCCCGAAGCATAAAATACAAAATAAATAGAACAGTTTTTCCATTGTATAAAACGAATAATGCTACCAGTGTAAAAGCTATGGTCATTTCTACGTTGCGGGCAACCTAGGCTTCACTCTAGGGCGTTGCACCGCTAGATCGAATAGCTAGGGCCTTAGAAGTCAACGCCAGAGTCATAAAATACAATATAAATACAACAGCTTTTCCATCGTATAAAAGGAATAATTGCAAACAGTGTGAAAGTAATGGTCATTTCTACGTTCCGGGCAAACTAGGCTTCACCCTAGGGCGTTGCTCCACCAGATTAAACAGTTAGGGCCTTAGAAGTCAACGCCCGAAGCATAAAATGCAAAATAAATAGAACAGTTTTTCCATTGTATAAAACGAATAATTGCTACCAGTGTAAAAGTTATGGTCATTTCTATGTTCCGGGCAACCTAGGCTTCACCCTAGGGCGTTGTTCCACCAGATGGAATAGTTAGGGCCTAAGAAGTGAACGTCAGAAGCATAAAATACAATATAAATACAACAGCTTTTCCATCGTATAAAACGAATAATTGCAGCCAGTGTGAAAGTTATGGTCATTTCTACATTCCGGGCTACCTAGGCTTCATCCTAGGGCATTGTTCCATCAGATCGAACAGATAGGCCCTAAGAAGTGAACGCCAGAAGCATAAAATACAATATAAATGCAACAGTTTTTCCATCGTAGAAAACGAATAATTGCAACCAGTGTGAAAGTTTTGGTCATTTGTATATTCCGAGCAACCTAGTCTTCACTCTAGGGCGGTGCTCCACCATATCGAATAGCTACGGCCTTAGAAGCCTACGCCTGAAGCATAAAATACAATAAAAATACAACAGTCTTTTCATCGTATAACAGGAATAATTGCAACAAGCGTGAAAGTAATGATCATTTCGGCGTTTCGAGCATCCTAGGCTTAACTCTGAGGCATTGCTCCACCAGATCGAATAGTTAGGGCCTAAGAAGTCAACGACAGAAGCATAAAATACAATATAAATACAACAGTTTTTCCATTGTATAAAACGAATAATTGCTACCAGTGCAAAAGTTATGGTCATTTCTACGTTCCGGGCAACCTCGGCTTCACCCTAGGGCGTTGTTCCACCAGATCGAATAGTTAGGGCCTAAGAAGTGAACGTCAGAAGCCTAAAATACTATATAAATACAACAGCTTTTCCATCGTATAAAACGAATAATTGCAGCCAGTGTGAAAGTTATGGTCATTTCTACATTCCAAGCAACCTAGGCTTCACACTAGGGCGTTGCTCCAACAGATTGAATAGTTAGGGCCTTAGAAGTCAACGCACGAAGCATAAAATGCAATAAAAATACAACAGTTTTTCCATCGTATAACAGGATTAATTACAACCAGTTTGAAAGTGATGGTCATTTCTAAGTTCCGGGCAACCTAGGCTTCACTCTAGGGCGTTGCTCCACTAGATCGAATAGCTAGGGCCATAGAAGTCAACGCCAGAAGCATAAAAGACGATATAAATACAACAGCTTTTCCATCGTATAAAAGGAATAATTGCAAACAGTGTGAAAGTAATGGTCATTTCTATGTTCGGGGCAACCTAGGCTTCACTCTAGGGCGTTGCTCCAACAGATCAAACAGTTAGGGCCTTAGAAGTCAACGCCCGAAGCATAAAATACAAAATAAATAGAACAGTTTTTCCACTGTATAAAACGAATAATTGCTACCAGTGTAAAAGTTATGGTCATTTCTACGTTCCGGGCAACCTAGGCTTCACCCTAGGCCGTTGATCCACCAGATCGAATAGTTAGGGCCTAAGAAGTGAACGCCAGAAGCATAAAATACAATATAAATACAACAGTTTTTCCATCGTATAAAACGAATAATTGCAACCAGTGTGAAAGCTATGGTCATTTGTACATTCCGAGCAACCTAGGCTTCACTCTAGGGCGTTGCTCCAACAGAGTGAATAGTCAGGGCCTTAGAAGTCAACGCCCGAAGCATAAAATGCAATAAAAATACAACAGTTTTTCCATCGTATAACAGGATTAATTGCAACCAGTTTGATGGTGAAGGTCATTTCTACGTTCCGGGCAACCTAGGCATCACTCTAGGGCGTTGCTCCACTAGATCGAATAGCTAGGGCCTTAGAAGTCAACGCCAGAAGCATAAAATACAATATAAATACAACAGCTTTTCCATCGTATAAAAGGAATAATTGCAAACAGTGTGAAAGGAATGGTCATTTCTACGTTCCGGGCAAACTAGGCTTCACCCTAGGGCGTTGCTCCACCAGATTAAACAGTTAGGGCCTTAGAAGTCAACGCCCGAAGCATAAAATGCAAAATAAATAGAACAGTTTTTCCATTGTATAAAACGAATAATTGCTACCAGTGTAAAAGTTATGGTCATTTCTACGTTCCGGGCAACCTAGGCTTCACCCTAGGGCGTTGTTCCACCAGATCGAATAGTTAGGGCCTAAGAAGTGAACGTCAGAAGCATAAAATACAATATAAATACAACAGCTTTTCCATCGTATAAAACGAATAATTGCAGCCAGTGTGAAAGTTATGGTCATTTCTACATTCCGAGCAACCTAGGCTTCACTCTAGGCCGTTGCTCCAACAGATTGAATAGTTAGGTCCTTAGAAGTCAACGCCAGAAGCATAAAATACGTTATAAATACAACAGCCTTTGCATCGTATAAAAGGAATAATAACAAACAGTGTGAAAGTAATTGTCATTTCTATATTCTGAGCAACCTAGGCTTCACACTAGGGCGTTGCGCCACCAGATCAAACAGATAGGTCCTTAGATGTCAACGCCAGAAGCATACAATACGATACAAATACAACAGCTTTTCCATGGTATAACAGGATTAATTGCAACCAGTTTGAAAGTGATGGTCATTTCGACGTTCCGGGCAACCTAGACTTCACTCTAGGGCGTTGTTCCACCAGATCGAATAGTTAGGTTCTTAGAAGTCAACGCCAGAAGCATAAAATACGGTATAAATACAACAGCTTTTGCATCGTATAAAAGGCATAATTGCAAACAGTGTGAAAGTAATTGTCATTTCTATATTCTGAGCAACCTAGGCTTCACTCTAGGGCGTTGCTCCACCAGATGAAACAGTTAGGGCGTTAGAAGTCAACGCCCGAAGCATAAAATACGAAATAAATAGAACAGTTTTTCCATTGTATAAAACGAGTAATTGCTACCAGTGTAAAAGTTATGGTCATTTCTACGTTCCGGGCATCCTAGGCTTCACTCTAGGGCGGTGCTCCACCATATCGAATAGCAACGGCCTTAGAAGCCTACGCCTGAAGCATAAAATACAATAAAAATACAACGGTCTTTTCATCGTATAACAGGAATAATTCTAACAAGCGTGAAAGTAATGATCATTTCGGCGTTTCGGGCATCCTAGACTTAACTCTGAGGCATTGCTCCACCAGATCGAATAGTTAGGGCCTAAGAAGTGAACGCCAGAAGCATTAAACACAATATAAATACAACAGTTTTTCCATCTTATAAAACGAATAATTGCAACCAGTGTGAAAGCTATGGTCATTTGTACATTCCGAGCGACCTAGGCTTCACTCTAGGGCGTTGCTCCAACAGATTGAATAGTCAGGGCCTTAGAAGTCAACGCCCGAAGCATAAAATGCAATAAAAATACAACAGTTTTTCCATCGTATAACAGGATTAATTGCAACCAGTTTGAAAGGGATGGTCATTTCTACGTTCCGGGCAACCTAGGCTTCACTCTAGGGCGTTGCTCCACTAGATCGAATAGCTAGGGCCTTAGAAGTCAACGCCAGAGTCATAAAATACAATATAAATACAACAGCTTTTCCATCGTAAAAAACGAATAATTGCAACCAGTGTGAAAGTTATGGTTATTTCTACATTGCGAGCAAGCTAGGCTTCACTCTAGGGCGTTGCTCCACCAGATCGAATAGTTAGGTCCTTAGAAGTCACCGCCAGAAGAATAAAATACAAAATAGATACAACAGCCTTTACACCGTATAAAACGAATAATTGCAACCTGTGTGAAGGTTATGGTCATTTCTACGTTCCGGGCAACCTAGACTTCACTCTAGGGCGTTGCTCCACCAGATCGAATTGTTAGGGCCAAAGAAGTCAACGCCCGAAGCATAAAATACAAAATAAATAGAACAGTTTTTCCATTGTATAAAACGAATAATGCTACCAGTGTAAAAGCTATGGTCATTTCTACGTTCCGGGCAACCTAGGCTTCACTCTAGGGCGTTGCTCCGCTAGATCGAATAGCTAGGGCCTTAGAAGTCAACGCCAGAGTCATAAAATACAATATAAATACAACAGCTTTTCCATCGTATAAAAGGAATAATTGCAAACAGTGTGAAAGTAATGGTCATTTCTACGTTCCGGGCAAACTAGGCTTCACCCTAGGGCGTTGCTCCACCAGATTAAACAGTTAGGGCCTTAGAAGTCAACGCCCGAAGCATAAAATGCAAAATAAATAGAACAGTTTTTCCATTGTATAAAACGAATAATTGCTACCAGTGTAAAAGTTATGGTCATTTCTACGTTCCGGGCAACCTCGGCTTCACCCTAGGGCGTTGTTCCACCAGATCGAATAGTTAGGGCCTAAGAAGTGAACGTCAGAAGCCTAAAATACAATATAAATACAACAGCTTTTCCATCGTATAAAACGAATAATTGCAGCCAGTGTGAAAGTTATGGTCATTTCTACATTCCAAGCAACCTAGGCTTCGCACTAGGGCGTTGCTCCAACAGATTGAATAGTTAGGGCCTTAGAAGTCAACGCACGAAGCATAAAATGCAATAAAAATACAACAGTTTTTCCATCGTATAACAGGATTAATTACAACCAGTTTGAAAGTGATGGTCATTTCTAAGTTCCGGGCAACCTAGGCTTCACTCTAGGGCGTTGCTCCACTAGATCGAATAGCTAGGGCCATAGAAGTCAACGCCAGAAGCATAAAAGACGATATAAATACAACAGCTTTTCCATCGTATAAAAGGAATAATTGCAAACAGTGTGAAAGTAATGGTCATTTCTATGTTCGGGGCAACCTAGGCTTCACTCTAGGGCGTTGCTCCAACAGATCAAACAGTTAGGGCCTTAGAAGTCAACGCCCGAAGCATAAAATACAATATAAATAGAACAGTTTTTCCACTGTATAAAACGAATAATTGCTACCAGTGTAAAAGTTATGGTCATTTCTACGTTCCGGGCAACCTAGGCTTCACCCTAGGGCGTTGTTCCACCAGATCGAATAGTTAGGGCCTAAGAAGTGAACGTCAGAAGCATAAAATACAATATAAATACAACAGCTTTTCCATCGTATCAAACGAATAATTGCAGCCAGTGTGAAAGTTATGGTCATTTCTACATTCCGAGCAACCTAGGCTTCACTCTAGGGCGTTGCTCCAACAGATTGAATAGTTAGGGCCTTAGAAGTCAACGCCAGAGTCATAAAATACAATATAAATACAACAGCTTTTCCATCGTAAAAAACGAATAATTGCAACCAGTGTGAAAGTTATGGTTATTTCTACATTGCGAGCAAGCTAGGCTTCACTCTAGGGCGTTGCTCCACCAGATCGAATAGTTAGGTCCTTAGAAGTCACCGCCAGAAGAATAAAATACAAAATAGATACAACAGCCTTTACACCGTATAAAACGAAGAATTGCAACCTGTGTGAAGGTTATGGTCATATCTACGTTCCGGGCAACCTAGGCTTCACTGTAGGGCGTAGCTCCACCAGATCAAACAGTTAGGTTCTTAGAAGTCAACGCCCGAAGCATAAAATACAAAATAAATAGAACAGTTTTCCCATTGTATAAAACGAATAATTGCTACCAGTGTAAAAGTTATGGTCATTTCTACGTTCCGGGCAACCTAGACTTCACTCTAGGGCGTTGCTCCACCAGATCGAATTGTTAGGGCCAAAGAAGTCAACGCCCGAAGCATAAAATACAAAATAAATAGAACAGTTTTTCCATTGTATAAAACGAATAATGCTACCAGTGTAAAAGTTATGGTCATTTCTACGTTCCGGGCAACCTAGGCTTCACCCTAGGGCGTTGTTCCACCAGATCGAATGGTTAGGGCCTAAGAAGTGAACGTCAGAAGCATAAAATACAATATAAATACAACAGCTTTTCCATGGTATAAAACGAATAATTGCAAACAGTGTGAAAGTAATGGTCATTTCTATGTTCCGGGCAACCTAGGCTTCACTCTAGGGCGTTGCTCCACCAGATCAAACAGTTAGGGCCTTAGAAGTGAACGCCAGAAGCATAAAATACAATATAAATACAACAGTTTTTCCATCGTAGAAAACGAATAATTGCAACCAGTGTGAAAGTTATGGTCATTTGTATATTCCGAGCAACCTAGTCTTCACTCTGGGGCGGTGCTCCACCATATCGAATAGCTACGGCCTTAGAAGCCTACGCCTGAAGCATAAAATACAATAACAATACAACGGTCTTTTCATCGTATAACAGGAATAATTGCAACAAGCGTGAAAGTAATGATCATTTCGGCGTTTCGGGCATCCTAGACTTAACTCTGAGGCATTGTTCCACCAGATCGAATAGTTAGGGCCTAAGAAGTCAACGCCAGAAGCATAAAATACAATATAAATACAACAGTTTTTCCATTGTATAAAACGAATAATTGCTACCAGTGTAAAAGTTAAGGTCATTTCTACGTTCCGGCAACCTAGGCTTCACCCTAGGGCGTTGTTCCACCAGATCGAATAGTTAGGGCCTAAGAAGTGAACGTCAGAATCATAAAATACAATATAAATACAACAGCTTTTCCATCGTATCAAACGAATAATTGCAGCCAGTGTGAAAGTTATGGTCATTTCTACATTCCGAGCAACCTAGGCTTCACTCTAGGGCGTTGCTCCAACAGATTGAATAGTTAGGGCCTTAGAAGTCAACGCACGAAGCATAAAATGCAATGAAAATACAACAGTTTTTCCATCGTATAACAGGGTTAATTGCAACCAGTTTGAAAGTGATGGTCATTTCCACGTTCCGGGCAACCTAGGCTTCACTCTAGGGCGTTGCTCCACTAGATCGAATAGCTAGGGCCATAGAAGTCAACGCCAGAAGCATAAAATACGATATAAATACAACAGCTTTTCCATTGTAAAAAACGAATAATTGCAACCAGTGTGAAAGTAATGGTCATTTCTACATTCCGAGCAACCTAGGCTTCACTCTAGGGCGTTGCTCCACCAGATCGAATAGTTAGGTCCTTAGAAGTCAACGCCAGTAGCATAAAATCCGATATAAATACAACAGCTTTTCCATGGTATAACAGGGTTAATTGCAACCAGTTTGAAAGTGATGGTCATTTCGACGTTCCGGGCAACCTAGACTTCACTCTAGGGCGTTGCTCCACTAGATCGAATAGCTAGGGCCTTAGAAGACAACGCCATAGGCATAAAATACAATATAAATACAACAGCTTTTCCATTGTAAAAAACGAATAATTGCAACCAGTGTGAAAGTTATGCTTATTTCTACATTCCGAGCAACCTAGGCTTCACTCTAGGGCGTTGCTCCACCAGATCGAATAGTTAGGTCCTTAGAAGTCAACGCCAGAAGCATAAAATACGATATAAATACAACAACTTTTGCATCGTTTAAAAGGAATTATTGCAAACAGTGTGAAAGTAATTGTAATTTCTACGTTCCGGGCAACCTAGGCTTCACCCTAGGGCGTTGTTCCACCAGATCGAATAGTCAGGGCCTAAGAAGTGAACGCCAGAAGCATAAAATGCAATAAAAATACAACCGTCTTTCCATCCTATAACAGGAATAATTGCAACCCGTGTGAAAGTGATGGTCATTTGTACGTTCCAGGGAACCTAGGCTTCACTCTAGGGCGTTGCTCCACCCGATCGAATAGTTAGGGCCAAAGAAGTCAACGCCCGAAGCATAAAATACAAAATAAATAGAACAGATTTTCCATTGTATAAAACGAATAATTGCTACCAGTGTAAAAGTTATGGTCATTTCGACGTTCCGGGCAACCTAGGCTTCACCCTAGGGCATTGTTCCATCAGATCGAATAGTTAGGCCCTAAGAAGTGAACGCCAGAAGCATAAAATACAATATAAATACAACAGCTTTTGAATCGTATAAAAGGAATAATTGCAAACAGTGTGAAAGTAATTGTCATTTCTACGTTCCGGGCAACCTAGGCTTCACTCTAGGGCGTTGCTCCACCAGATCAAACAGTTAGGTCCTTAGAAGTCAACGCCAGAAGCATAAAATACGATATAAATACAACAACTTTTGCATCGTTTAAAAGGAATTATTGCAAACAGTGTGAAAGTAATTGTAATTTCTACGTTCCGGGCAACCTAGGCTTCACCCTAGGGCGTTGTTCCACCAGATCGAATAGTTAGGGCCTAAGTAGTGAACGCCAGAAGCATAAAATACAATATAAATACACCAGCTTTTCCATCGTAAAGAACGAATAATTGCAACCAGTGTGAAAGTTATGGTTATTTCTACATTCCGAGCAACCTAGGCTTCACTCTAGGGCGTTGCTCCACCAGATCGAATAGTTAGGTCCTTAGAAGTCAACGCCAGAAGCATAAAATACGTTATAAATACAACAGCCTTTGCATCGTATAAAAGGAATAATTGCAAACAGTGTGAAAGTAATTGTCACTTCTATATTCTGAGCAACCTAGGCTTCACACTAGGGCGTTGCGCCACCAGATCAAACAGATAGGTCCTTAGATGTCAACGCCAGAAGCATACAATACGATATAAATACAACAGCTTTTCCATGGTATAACAGGATTAAATGCAACCAGTTTGAAGGTGATGGTCATTTCGACGTTCCGGGCAACCTAGACTTCACTCTAGGGCGTTGCTCCACTAGATCGAATAGCTAGGGCCTTAGAATACAACGCCATAGGCATAAAATACAATATAAATACAACAGCTTTTCCATTGTAAAAAACGAATAATTGCAACCAGTGTGAAAGTTATGCTTATTTCTACATTCCGAGCAACCTAGGCTTCACTCTAGGGCGTTGCTCCACCAGATCGAATAGTTAGGTCCTTAGAAGTCAACGCCAGAAGCATAAAATACGATATAAATACAACAGCTTTTCCATGGTATAACAGGGTTAATTGCAACCAGTTTGAAAGTGATGGTCATTTCGACGTTCCGGGCAACCTAGACTTCACTCTAGGGCGTTGCTCCACTAGATCGAATAGCTAGGGCCTTAGAAGACAACGCCATGGGCATAAAATACAATATAAATACAACAGCTTTTCCATTGTAAAAAACGAATAATTGCAACCAGTGAGAAAGTTATGCTTATTTCTACATTCCGAGCAACCTAGGCTTCACTCTAGGGCGTTGCTCCACCAGATCGAATAGTTAGGTCCTTAGAAGTCAACGCCAGAAGCATAAAATACGATATAAATACAACAACCTTTGCATCGTTTAAAAGGAATTATTGCAAACAGTGTGAAAGTAATTGTAATTTCTACGTTCCGGGCAACCTAGGCTTCACCCTAGGGCGTTGTTCCACCAGATCGAATAGTCAGGGCCTAAGAAGTGAACGCCAGAAGCATAGAATGCAATAAAAATACAACCGTCTTTCCATCCTATAACAGGAATAATTGCAACCCGTGTGAAAGTGATGGTCATTTGTACGTTCCAGGGAACCTAGGCTTCACTCTAGGGCGTTGCTCCACCAGATCGAATAGTTAGGGCCAAAGAAGTCAACGCCCGAAGCATAAAATACAAAATAAATAGAACAGATTTTCCATTGTATAAAACGAATGATTGCGAACATTGTGAAAGTAATGGTCATTTCTACGTTCCGGGCAACCTAGGCTGCACTCTAGGGTGTTGCTCCACCAGATGGAATAGCTATGGCCTTAGAAGTCAACGCCCGAAGCAGAAAATGCAAAATAAATATAACACCTTTTCCATCGTACGAAACGAATAACAGCAACCAGACTGAAAGTACTGGTCATTTCTACGTTCCGGGTAACCTAGGTTTCACACTAGGGCGTTGCTCCGCCGTACCGAATAGCCAGGGACTTAGAATTCAACGCCAGAAGGATAAAATACAATATAAGTACAACAGTTTTTCCATCGTATGAAATGAATAATTGCAGACATTGTGAAAGTAATGGTCATTTCTACGTTCCGGGCAACCTAGGCTTCACCCTAGGGCGTTGTTCCACCAGATCGAATAGTCAGGGCCTAAGAAGTGAACGCCAGAAGCATAAAATGCAATAAAAATACAACCGTCTTTCCATCCTATAACAGGAATAATTGCAACCCGTGTGAAAGTGATGGTCATTTGTACGTTCCAGGGAACCTAGGCTTCACTCTAGGGCGTTGCTCCACCAGATCGAATAGTTAGGGCCAAAGAAGTCAACGCCCGAAGCATAAAATACAAAATAAATAGAACAGATTTTCCATTGTATAAAACGAATAATTGCTACCAGTGTAAAAGTTATGGTCATTTCGACATTCCGGGCAACCTAGGCTTCACCCTAGGGCATTGTTCCATCAGATCGAATAGTTAGGCCCTAAGAAGTGAACGCCAGAAGCATAAAATACAATATAAATACAACAGCTTTTGAATCGTATAAAAGGAATAATTGCAAACAGTGTGAAAGTAATTGTCATTTCTACGTTCCGGGCAACCTAGGCTTCACTCTAGGGCGTTGCTCCACCAGATCAAACAGTTAGGTCCTTAGAAGTCAACGCCAGAAGCATAAAATACGATATAAATACAACAACTTTTGCATCGTTTAAAAGGAATTATTGCAAACAGTGTGAAAGTAATTGTAATTTCTACGTTCCGGGCAACCTAGGCTTCACCCTAGGGCGTTGTTCCACCAGATCGAATAGTTAGGGCCTAAGTAGTGAACGCCAGAAGCATAAAATACAATATAAATACACCAGCTTTTCCATCGTAAAGAACGAATAATTGCAACCAGTGTGAAAGTTATGGTTATTTCTACATTCCGAGCAACCTAGGCTTCACTCTAGGGCGTTGCTCCACCAGATCGAATAGTTAGGTCCTTAGAAGTCAACGCCAGAAGCATAAAATACGTTATAAATACAACAGCCTTTGCATCGTATAAAAGGAATAATTGCAAACAGTGTGAAAGTAATTGTCATTTCTATATTCTGAGCAACCTAGGCTTCACACTAGGGCGTTGCGCCACCAGATCAAACAGATAGGTCCTTAGATGTCAACGCCAGAAGCATACAATACGATATAAATACAACAGCTTTTCCATGGTATAACAGGATTAAATGCAACCAGTTTGAAGGTGATGGTCATTTCGACGTTCCGGGCAACCTAGACTTCACTCTAGGGCGTTGCTCCACTAGATCGAATAGCTAGGGCCTTAGAATACAACGCCATAGGCATAAAATACAATATAAATACAACAGCTTTTCCATTGTAAAAAACGAATAATTGCAACCAGTGTGAAAGTTATGCTTATTTCTACATTCCGAGCAACCTAGGCTTCACTCTAGGGCGTTGCTCCACCAGATCGAATAGTTAGGTCCTTAGAAGTCAACGCCAGAAGCATAAAATACGATATAAATACAACAGCTTTTCCATGGTATAACAGGGTTAATTGCAACCAGTTTGAAAGTGATGGTCATTTCGACGTTCCGGGCAACCTAGACTTCACTCTAGGGCGTTGCTCCACTAGATCGAATAGCTAGGGCCTTAGAAGACAACGCCATGTGCATAAAATACAATATAAATACAACAGCTTTTCCATTGTAAAAAACGAATAATTGCAACCAGTGTGAAAGTTATGCTTATTTCTACATTCCGAGCAACCTAGGCTTCACTCTAGGGCGTTGCTCCACCAGATCGAATAGTTAGGTCCTTAGAAGTCAACGCCAGAAGCATAAAATACGATATAAATACAACAACCTTTGCATCGTTTAAAAGGAATTATTGCAAACAGTGTGAAAGTAATTGTAATTTCTACGTTCCGGGCAACCTAGGCTTCACCCTAGGGCGTTGTTCCACCAGATCGAATAGTCAGGGCCTAAGAAGTGAACGCCAGAAGCATAGAATGCAATAAAAATACAACCGTCTTTCCATCCTATAACAGGAATAATTGCAACCCGTGTGAAAGTGATGGTCATTTGTACGTTCCAGGGAACCTAGGCTTCACTCTAGGGCGTTGCTCCACCAGATCGAATAGTTAGGGCCAAAGAAGTCAACGCCCGAAGCATAAAATACAAAATAAATAGAACAGATTTTCCATTGTATAAAACGAATAATTGCTACCAGTGTAAAAGTTATGGTCATTTCGACATTCCGGGCAACCTAGGCTTCACCCTAGGGCATTGTTCCATCAGATCGAATAGTTAGGCCCTAAGAAGTGAACGCCAGAAGCATAAAATACAATATAAATACAACAGCTTTTGAATCGTATAAAAGGAATAATTGCAAACAGTGTGAAAGTAATTGTCATTTCTACGTTCCGGGCAACCTAGGCTTCACTCTAGGGCGTTGCTCCACCAGATCAAACAGTTAGGCCCTTAGAAGTCAACGCCAGAAGCATAAAATACGATATAAATACAACAACTTTTGCATCGTTTAAAAGGAATTATTGCAAACAGTGTGAAAGTAATTGTAATTTCTACGTTCCGGGCAACCTAGGCTTCACCCTAGGGCGTTGTTCCACCAGATCGAATAGTTAGGGCCTAAGTAGTGAACGCCAGAAGCATAAAATACAATATAAATACACCAGCTTTTCCATCGTAAAGAACGAATAATTGCAACCAGTGTGAAAGTTATGGTTATTTCTACATTCCGAGCAACCTAGGCTTCACTCTAGGGCGTTGCTCCACCAGATCGAATAGTTAGGTCCTTAGAAGTCAACGCCAGAAGCATAAAATACGTTATAAATACAACAGCCTTTGCATCGTATAAAAGGAATAATTGCAAACAGTGTGAAAGTAATTGTCATTTCTATAATCTGAGCAACCTAGGCTTCACACTAGGGCGTTGCGCCACCAGATCAAACAGATAGGTCCTTAGATGTCAACGCCAGAAGCATACAATACGATATAAATACAACAGCTTTTCCATGGTATAACAGGATTAATTGCAAGCAGTTTGAAAGTGATGGTCATTTCGACGTTCCGGGCAACCTAGACTTCACTCTAGGGCGTTGCTCCACTAGATCGAATAGCTAGGGCCTTAGAAGACAACGCCATAGGCATAAAATACAATATAAATACAACAGCTTTTCCATTGTAAAAAACGAATAATTGCAACCAGTGTGAAAGTTATGCTTATTTCTACATTCCGAGCAACCTAGGCTTCACTCTAGGGCGTTGCTCCACCAGATCAAATAGTTAGGTCCTTAGAAGTCAACGCCAGAAGCATAAAATACGATATAAATACAACAGCTTTTCCATGGTATAACAGGGTTAATTGCAACCAGTTTGAAAGTGATGGTCATTTCGACGTTCCGGGCAACCTAGACTTCACTCTAGGGCGTTGCTCCACTAGATCGAATAGCTAGGGCCTTAGAAGACAACGCCATGGGCATAAAATACAATATAAATACAACAGCTTTTCCATTGTAAAAAACGAATAATTGCAACCAGTGTGAAAGTTATGCTTATTTCTACATTCCGAGCAACCTAGGCTTCACTCTAGGGCGTTGCTCCACCAGATCGAATAGTTAGGTCCTTAGAAGTCAACGCCAGAAGCATAAAATACGATATAAATACAACAACCTTTGCATCGTTTAAAAGGAATTATTGCAAACAGTGTGAAAGTAATTGTAATTTCTACGTTCCGGGCAACCTAGGCTTCACCCTAGGGCGTTGTTCCACCAGATCGAATAGTCAGGGCCTAAGAAGTGAACGCCAGAAGCATAGAATGCAATAAAAATACAACCGTCTTTCCATCCTATAACAGGAATAATTGCAACCCGTGTGAAAGTGATGGTCATTTGTACGTTCCAGGGAACCTAGGCTTCACTCTAGGGCGTTGCTCCACCAGATCGAATAGTTAGGGCCAAAGAAGTCAACGCCCGAAGCATAAAATACAAAATAAATAGAACAGATTTTCCATTGTATAAAACGAATAATTGCTACCAGTGTAAAAGTTATGGTCATTTCGACGTTCCGGGCAACCTAGGCTTCACCCTAGGGCATTGTTCCATCAGATCGAATAGTTAGGCCCTAAGAAGTGAACGCCAGAAGCATAAAATACAATATAAATACAACAGCTTTTGAATCGTATAAAAGGAATAATTGCAAACAGTGTGAAAGTAATTGTCATTTCTACGTTCCAACAACCTAGGCTTCACTCTAGGGCGTTGCTCCACCAGATCAAACAGTTAGGTCCTTAGAAGTCAACGCCCGAAGCATAAAATACAAAATAAATAGAACAGTTTTCCCATTGTATAAAACGAATAATTGCTACCAGTGTAAAAGTTATGGTCATTTCTACGTTCCGGGCAACCTAGGCTTCACTCTAGGGCGTTGCTCCACCAGATCGAATTGTTAGGGCCAAAGAAGTCAACGCCCGAAGCATAAAACACAAAATAAATAGAACAGTTTTTCCATTGTATAAAACGAATAATGCTACCAGTGTAAAAGTTATGGTCATTTCTACGTTCCGGGCAACCTAGGCTTCATCCTAGGGCATTGTTCCATCAGATCGAACAGATAGGCCCTAAGAAGTGAACGCCAGAAGCATAAAATAGAATATAAATACAACAGTTTTTCCATCGTAGAAAACGAATAATTGCAACCAGTGTGAAAGTTATGGTCATTTGTATATTCCGAGCAACCTAGTCTTCACTCTAGGGCGGTGCTCCACCATATCGAATAGCTACGGCCTTAGAAGCCTACGCCTGAAGCATAAAATGCAATAAAAATACAACGGTCTTTTCATCGTATAACAGGAATAATTGCAACAAGCGTGAAAGTAATGATCATTTCGGCGTTTCGAGAATCCTAGACTTAACTCTGAGGCATTGCTCCACCAGATCGAATAGTTAGGGCCTAAGAAGTCAACGCCAGAAGCATAAAATACAATATAAATACAACAGTTTTTCCATTGTATAAAACGAATAATTGCTACCAGTGTAAAAGTTATGGTCATTTCTACGTTCCGGGCAACCTCGGCTTCACCCTAGGGCGTTGTTCCACCAGATCGAATAGTTAGGGCCTAAGAAGTGAACGTCAGAAGCATAAAATACAATATAAATACAACAGCTTTTCCATCGTATAAAACGAATAATTGCAGCCAGTGTGAAAGTTATGGTCATTTCTACATTCCGAGCAACCTAGGCTTCACTCTAGGGCGTTGCTCCAACAGATTGAATAATCAGGGCCTTATAAGTCAACGCCCGAAGCATAAAATGCAATAAAAATACAACAGTTTTTCCATCGTATAACAGGATTAATTGCAACCAGTTTGAAAGTGATGGTCATTTCTACGTTCCGGGCAACCTAGGCTTCACTCTAGGGCGTTGCTCCACCAGATCGAATTGTTAGGGCCAAAGAAGTCAACGCCCGAAGCATAAAATACAAAATAAATAGAATAGTTTTTCCACTGTATAAAACGAATAATTGCTACCAGTGTAAACGTTATGGTCATTTCTACGTTCCGGTGTACCTAGGCTTCACTCTAGGACGTTGCACCACCAGATCGAATAGTTAGGGCCTATGAAGTCAACGCCAGAAGCATAAAATACAATAAAGGTGCAACAGTTTTTCCATCGTATAAAACGAATAACTGCAACCAGTGTGAGAGTACTGGTCATTTCTACGTTCCGGGCAACCTAGGCTTCACCCTAGGGCGTTGTTCCACCAGATGGAATAGTTAGGGCCTAAGAAGTCAACGCCAGAAGCATAAAATACGATATAAATTCAACAGCTTTTCCATCGTATAAAACGAGTAATGGTAACCAGTGTGAAAGTTATGGTCATTTCTACGTTCCGGTCTACCTAGGCTTCACTCTAGGACGTTGCTCCACCAGATCGAATAGTTAGGGCCTATGAAGTCAACGCCAGAAGTATAAAATACAATAAAGGTGCAACAGTTTTTCCATCGTATAACAGGAATAATTGCAACCAGTGTGAAGGTAATGGTATGTTCTACGTTCCGGGCAACCTAGGCTTCACTCTAGGGCGGTGCTCCACCAGATCAAATAGTTACGGCCTAAGAAGTCAACGCCAGAAGCATAAATTACAATATAAGTACAACAGCTTTTCCATCGTATATAATGTATATTTGCAAACACTGTGGAAGTAATGGTCACTTCTACGTTCCGGGCAACCTAGGCTTCACTCTAGGGTGTTGCTCCACCAGATGGAATTGCTAGGGACTGAGAATTCAATGCCAGAAGCATAAAATGCAATATAAATTTACCAGATTTTCCATCGTATAAAAGGAATAATAGCAACCAGTGTGAAAGTTATGGTTATTTCTACATTCCGAGCAACCTAGGCTTCACTCTAGGGCGTTGCTCCACCAGATCGAGTAGTTAGGTCCTTAGAAGTCAACGCCAGAAGCATAAAATACGATATAAATACAACAACTTTTGCATCGTTTAAAAGGAATTATTGCAAACAGTGTGAAAGTAATTGTAATTTCTACGTTCCGGGCAACCTAGGCTTCACCCTAGGGCGTTGTTCCACCAGATCGAATAGTCAGGGCCTAAGAAGTGAACGCCAGAAGCATAGAATGCAATAAAAATACAACCGTCTTTCCATCCTGTAACAGGAATAATTGCAACCCGTGTGAAAGTGATGGTCATTTGTACGTTCCAGGGAACCTAGGCTTCACTCTAGGGCGTTGCTCCACCAGATCGAATAGTTAGGGCCAAAGAAGTCAACGCCCGAAGCATAAAATACAAAATAAATAGAACAGATTTTCCATTGTATAAAGCGAATAATTGCTACCAGTGTAAAAGTTATGGTCATTTCGACGTTCCGGGCAACCTAGGCTTCACCCTAGGGCATTGTTCCATCAGATCGAATAGTTAGGCCCTAAGAAGTGAACGCCAGAAGCATAAAATACAATATAAATACAACAGCTTTTGAATCGTATAAAAGGAATAATTGCAAACAGTGTGAAAGTAATTGTCATTTCTACGTTCCAACAACCTAGGCTTCACTCTAGGGCGTTGCTCCACCAGATCAAACAGTTAGGTCCTTAGAAGTCAACGCCCGAAGCATAAAATACAAAATAAATAGAACAGTTTTCCCATTGTATAAAACGAATAATTGCTACCAGTGTAAAAGTTATGGTCATTTCTACGTTCCGGGCAAGCTAGGCTTCACTCTAGGGCGTTGCTCCACCAGATCGAATTGTTAGGGCCAAAGAAGTCAACGCCCGAAGCATAAAATACAAAATAAATAGAACAGTTTTTCCATTGTATAAAACGAATAATGCTACCAGTGTAAAAGTTATGGTCATTTCTACGTTCCGAGCAACCTAGGCTTCATCCTAGGGCATTGTTCCATCAGATCGAACAGATAGGCCCTAAGAAGTGAACGCCAGAAGCATAAAATAGAATATAAATACAACAGTTTTTCCATCGTAGAAAACGAATAATTGCAACCAGTGTGAAAGTTATGGTCATTTGTATATTCCGAGCAACCTAGTCTTCACTCTAGGGCGGTGCTCCACCATATCGAATAGCTACGGCCTTAGAAGCCTACGCCTGAAGCATAAAATACAATAAAAATACAACGGTCTTTTCATCGTATAACAGGAATAATTGCAACAAGCGTGAAAGTAATGATCATTTCGGCGTTTCGAGCATCCTAGACTTAACTCTGAGGCATTGCTCCACCAGATCGAATAGTTAGGGCCTAAGAAGTCAACGCCAGAAGCATAAAATACAATATAAATACAACAGTTTTTCCATTGTATAAAACGAATAATTGCTACCAGTGTAAAAGTTATGGTCATTTCTACGTTCCGGGCAACCTCGGCTTCACCCTAGGGCGTTGTTCCACCAGATCGAATAGTTAGGGCCTAAGAAGTGAACGTCAGAAGCATAAAATACAATATAAATACAACAGCTTTTCCATCGTATAAAACGAATAATTGCAGCCAGTATGAAAGTTATGGTCATTTCTACATTCCGAGCAACCTAGGCTTCACTCTAGGGCGTTGCTCCAACAGATTGAATAGTTAGGGCCTTAGAAGTCAACGCACGAAGCATAAAATGCAATAAAAATAGAACAGTTTTTCCATCGTATAACAGGATTAATTGCAACCAGTTTGAAAGAGATGGTCATTTCTAAGTTCCGGGCAACCTAGGCTTCACTCTAGGGCGTTGCTCCACTAGATCGAATAGCTAGGGCCATAGAAGTCAACGCCAGAAGCATAAAATACGATATAAATACAACAGCTTTTCCATCGTATAAAAGGAATAATTGCAAACAGTGTGAAAGTAATGGTCATTTCTATGTTCCGGGCAACCTAGGCTTCACTCTAGGGCGTTGCTCCACCAGATCAAACAGTTAGGGCCTTAGAAGTCAACGCCCGAAGCATAAAATACAAAATAAATAGAACAGTTTTTCCACTGTATAAAACGAATAATTGCTACCAGTGTAAAAGTTATGGTCATTTCTACGTTCCGCGCAACCTCGGCATCACCCTAGGGCGTTGTTCCACCAGATCGAATAGTTAGGGCCTAAGAAGTGAACGCCAGAAGCATAAAATACAATATAAATACAACAGTTTTTCCATCGTATAAAACGAATAATTGCAACCAGTGTGAAAGCTATGGTCATTTCTACATTCCGAGCAACCTAGGCTTCACTCTAGGGCATTGCTCCAACAGATTGAATAGTCAGGGCCTTATAAGTCAACGCCCGAAGCATAAAATGCAATAAAAATACAACAGCTTTTCCATCGTATAACAGGATTAATTGCAACCAGTTTGAAAGTGATGGTCATTTCTACGTTCCGGGCAACCTAGACTTCACTCTAGGGCGTTGCTCCACTAGATCGAATAGCTAGGGCCATAGAAGTCAACGCCAGATGCATAAAATACGATATAAATATAACAGCTTTTCCATCGTATAAACGGAATAATTGCAAACAGTGTGAAAGTAATGGTCATTTCTACGTTCCGGGCAACCTAGGCTTCACTCTAGGGCGTTGCTCCACCAGATCAAACAGTTAGGGCCTTAGAAGTCAACGCCCGAAGCACAAAATACAAAATAAATAGAACAGTTTTCCCATTGTATAAAACGAATAATTGCTACCAGTGTAAAAGTTATGGTCATTTCTACGTTCCGGGCAACCTAGGCTTCACTCTAGGGCGTTGCTCCACCAGATCGAATTGTTAGGGCCAAAGAAGTCAACGCCCGAAGCATAAAATACAAAATAAATAGAATAGTTTTTCCACTGTATAAAACGAATAATTGCTACCAGTGTAAAAGTTATGGTCATTTCTACGTTCCGGTCTACCTAGGCTTCACTCTAGGACGTTGCACCACCAGATCGAATAGTTAGGGCCTATGAAGTCAACGCCAGAAGCATAAAATACAATAAAGGTGCAACAGTTTTTCCATCGTATAAAACGAATAACTGCAACCAGTGTGAGAGTACTGGTCATTTCTACGTTCCGGGCAACCTAGGCTTCACCCTAGGGCGTTGTTCCACCAGATGGAATAGTTAGGGCCTAAGAAGTCAACGCCAGAAGCATAAAATACGATATAAATTCAACAGCTTTTCCATCCTATAAAACGAATAATGGTAACCAGTGTGAAAGTTATGGTCATTTCTACGTTCCGGTCTACCTAGGCTTCACTCTAGGACGTTGCTCCACCAGATCGAATAGTTAGGGCCTATGAAGTCAACGTCAGAAGCATAAAATACAATAAAGGTGCAACAGTTTTTCCATCGTATAACAGGAATAATTGCAACCAGTGTGAAGGTAATGGTATGTTCTACGTTCCGGTCAACCTAGGCTTCACTCTAGGGCGGTGCTCCACCAGATCAAATAGTTACGGCCTAAGAAGTCAACGCCAGAAGCATAAATTACAATATAAGTACAACAGCTTTTCCATCGTATATAATGTATATTTGCAAACAGTGTGGAAGTAATGGTCACTTCTACGTTCCGGGCAACCTAGGCTTCACTCTAGGGTGTTGCTCCACCAGATGGAATTGCTAGGGACTGAGAATTCAATGCCAGAAGCATAAAATGCAATATAAATTTAACAGATTTTCCATCGTATAAAAGGAATAATAGCAACCAGTGTGAAAGTTATGGTCATTTCAACGTTCCGGGCAACCTAGGCATCACGCTAGGGTGTTGCTCCACCAGATGGAATAGCTAGGGACTTAGAATTCAATGCCAGAGGCATAATATGCAATATAAATAGAACAGCTTTGCCATCATATAAAATGAATAATTGCAAACAGTGTGAAAGATATGGTCATTTCTACGTTCCGGGCAACCTAGACGTCACTCTAGGGCGTTGCTCCACCACATCTAATAGCTACGGCCTTAGAAGTCAACGCCAGAAGAATAAAATACAATAAAGATGCAACAGCTTTTGCATCGTATAAAACGAATAATTGCAGCCAGTGTGAAAGTTATGGTCATTTCTACTTTCCGGGCAACCTAGGCTTCACCCTAGGGCGTTGCTCCACCAGATGGAATAGTTAGGGCCTAAGAAGTCAACGCCAGAAGCATAAAATAGAATAAAGACGCAACAGTTTTTCCATCGTATAACAGGAATAACTGCAAACAGTATGAAGGTACTGGTCATTTCTACGTTCCGGGTAACCTAGGTTTCACTCTAGGGCGTTGCTCCACCAGATCGTATAGTTAGGGCCTATGAAGTCAACGCCATAAGAATAAAATACAATATAAATGTACCAGTTTTTCAATCGTGTAAAACGAATAATAGCAACCAGTTGTCTAGGTTATGGTCATTCCAACGTTCCTGGCAATCTAGGCTTTACTCTAGGGCGTTGCTCCACCAGATCAATCAGTGCGGGCGTTAGAAGTCAACGCCCGAAACATAAAATGCAAACTAAATAGAATAGCTTTTCCATTGTATAAAACGAATAATTGCTACCAGTGTGAAAGTTATGGTCATTTCTACGTTCCGGGCAACCTAGGCTTCACCCTAGGGCGTTGTTCCACCAGATCGAATAGTTAGGGCCTAAGAAGTGAACGCCAGAAGCATAAAATACAATATAAATACAACAGTTTTTTCACTCCATAAAACAAATAATTGAAACCAGTATGAAAGTTATGGTCATTTCTACGTTCCGGGCAACCTAGGCTTCACTCTAGGGCGTTGCTCCACCAGATCGAATGGTTAGGTCCTAAGAAGTCAACGCCAGAAGCATAAAATACGATATAAATACAACAGCTTTTCCATCGTATAAAACGAATAATTGCAACCAGTGTGAAAGTAATGGACATTTCTACGTTCCGCGCAACGTAGGTTTCACCCTAGGGCGTTGTTCCACCAGGTCGAATAGTTAGGGCCAAAGAAGTGAACGCCAGAAGCAAAAAATACAATATAAATACAACAGTTTTTCCATCATATAAAACGAATAATTGCAACCAGGATAAATTTATGGTCATTTCCACTTTCCGGGCAACCTAGGCTTCACCCTAGGGCGTTGCTCCAGCAGATTAAATAGTTAGGGCCTTAGAAGTCAACGCCAGAGTCATAAAATACAATATAAATACAACAGCTTTTCCATCGTATCAAACGAATAATTGCAGCCAGTGTGAAAGTTATGGTCATTTCTACATTCCGAGCAACCTAGGCTTCACTCTAGGGCGTTGCTCCAACAGATTGAATAGTTAGGGCCTTAGAAGTCAACGCACGAAGCATAAAATGCAATGAAAATACAACAGTTTTTCCATCGTATAACAGGGTTAATTGCAACCAGTTTGAAAGTGATGGTCATTTCCACGTTCCGGGCAACCTAGGCTTCACTCTAGGGCGTTGCTCCACTAGATCGAATAGCTAGGGCCATAGAAGTCAACGCCAGAAGCATAAAATACGATATAAATACAACAGCTTTTCCATTGTAAAAAACGAATAATTGCAACCAGTGTGAAAGTAATGGTCATTTCTACATTCCGAGCAACCTAGGCTTCACTCTAGGGCGTTGCTCCACCAGATCGAATAGTTAGGTCCTTAGAAGTCAACGCCAGAAGCATAAAATACGTTATAAATACAACAGCCTTTGCATCGTATAAAAGGAATAATTGCAAACAGTGTGAAAGTAATTGTCATTTCTATATTCTGAGCAACCTAGGCTTCACACTAGGGCGTTGCGCCACCAGATCAAACAGATAGGTCCTTAGATGTCAACGCCAGAAGCATACAATACGATATAAATACAACAGCTTTTCCATGGTATAACAGGATTAATTGCAACCAGTTTGAAAGTGATGGTCATTTCGACGTTCCGGGCAACCTAGACTTCACTCTAGGGCGTTGCTCCACTAGATCGAATAGCTAGGGCCTTAGAAGACAACGCCATAGGCATAAAATACAATATAAATACAACAGCTTTTCCATTGTAAAAAACGAATAATTGCAACCAGTGTGAAAGTTATGCTTATTTCTACATTCCGAGCAACCTAGGCTTCACTCTAGGGCGTTGCTCCACCAGATCAAATAGTTAGGTCCTTAGAAGTCAACGCCAGAAGCATAAAATACGATATAAATACAACAGCTTTTCCATGGTATAACAGGGTTAATTGCAACCAGTTTGAAAGTGATGGTCATTTCGACGTTCCGGGCAACCTAGACTTCACTCTAGGGCGTTGCTCCACTAGATCGAATAGCTAGGGCCTTAGAAGACAACGCCATGGGCATAAAATACAATATAAATACAACAGCTTTTCCATTGTAAAAAACGAATAATTGCAACCAGTGTGAAAGTTATGCTTATTTCTACATTCCGAGCAACCTAGGCTTCACTCTAGGGCGTTGCTCCACCAGATCGAATAGTTAGGTCCTTAGAAGTCAACGCCAGAAGCATAAAATACGATATAAATACAACAACCTTTGCATCGTTTAAAAGGAATTATTGCAAACAGTGTGAAAGTAATTGTAATTTCTACGTTCCGGGCAACCTAGGCTTCACCCTAGGGCGTTGTTCCACCAGATCGAATAGTCAGGGCCTAAGAAGTGAACGCCAGAAGCATAGAATGCAATAAAAATACAACCGTCTTTCCATCCTATAACAGGAATAATTGCAACCCGTGTGAAAGTGATGGTCATTTGTACGTTCCAGGGAACCTAGGCTTCACTCTAGGGCGTTGCTCCACCAGATCGAATAGTTAGGGCCAAAGAAGTCAACGCCCGAAGCATAAAATACAAAATAAATAGAACAGATTTTCCATTGTATAAAACGAATAATTGCTACCAGTGTAAAAGTTATGGTCATTTCGACGTTCCGGGCAACCTAGGCTTCACCCTAGGGCATTGTTCCATCAGATCGAATAGTTAGGCCCTAAGAAGTGAACGCCAGAAGCATAAAATACAATATAAATACAACAGCTTTTGAATCGTATAAAAGGAATAATTGCAAACAGTGTGAAAGTAATTGTCATTTCTACGTTCCAACAACCTAGGCTTCACTCTAGGGCGTTGCTCCACCAGATCAAACAGTTAGGTCCTTAGAAGTCAACGCCCGAAGCATAAAATACAAAATAAATAGAACAGTTTTCCCATTGTATAAAACGAATAATTGCTACCAGTGTAAAAGTTATGGTCATTTCTACGTTCCGGGCAACCTAGGCTTCACTCTAGGGCGTTGCTCCACCAGATCGAATTGTTAGGGCCAAAGAAGTCAACGCCCGAAGCATAAAATACAAAATAAATAGAACAGTTTTTCCATTGTATAAAACGAATAATGCTACCAGTGTAAAAGTTATGGTCATTTCTACGTTCCGGGCAACCTAGGCTTCATCCTAGGGCATTGTTCCATCAGATCGAACAGATAGGCCCTAAGAAGTGAACGCCAGAAGCATAAAATAGAATATAAATACAACAGTTTTTCCATCGTAGAAAACGAATAATTGCAACCAGTGTGAAAGTTATGGTCATTTGTATATTCCGAGCAACCTAGTCTTCACTCTAGGGCGGTGCTCCACCATATCGAATAGCTACGGCCTTAGAAGCCTACGCCTGAAGCATAAAATACAATAAAAATACAACGGTCTTTTCATCGTATAACAGGAATAATTGCAACAAGCGTGAAAGTAATGATCATTTCGGCGTTTCGAGAATCCTAGACTTAACTCTGAGGCATTGCTCCACCAGATCGAATAGTTAGGGCCTAAGAAGTCAACGCCAGAAGCTTAAAATACAATATAAATACAACAGTTTTTCCATTGTATAAAACGAATAATTGCTACCAGTGTAAAAGTTATGGTCATTTCTACGTTCCGGGCAACCTCGGCTTCACCCTAGGGCGTTGTTCCACCAGATCGAATAGTTAGGGCCTAAGAAGTGAACGTCAGAAGCATAAAATACAATATAAATACAACAGCCTTTCCATCGTATAAAACGAATAATTGCAGCCAGTGTGAAAGTTATGGTCATTTCTACATTCCGAGCAACCTAGGCTTCACTCTAGGGCGTTGCTCCAACAGATTGAATAGTTAGGGCCTTAGAAGTCAACGCACGAAGCATAAAATGCAATAAAAATAGAACAGTTTTTCCATCGTATAACAGGATTAATTGCAACCAGTTTGAAAGTGATGGTCATTTCTAAGTTCCGGGCAACCTAGGCTTCACTCTAGGGCGTTGCTCCACTAGATCGAATAGCTAGGGCCATAGAAGTCAACGCCAGAAGCATAAAATACGATATAAGTACAACAGCTTTTCCATCGTATAAAAGGAATAATTGCAAACAGTGTGAAAGTAATGGTCATTTCTATGTTCCGGGCAACCTAGGCTTCACTCTAGGGCGTTGCTCCACCAGATCAAACAGTTAGGGCCTTAGAAGTCAACGCCCGAAGCATAAAATACAAAATAAATAGAACAGTTTTTCCACTGTATAAAACGAATAATTGCTACCAGTGTAAAAGTTATGGTCATTTCTACGTTCCGGGCAACCTCGGCATCACCCTAGGGCGTTGTTCCACCAGATCGAATAGTTAGGGCCTAAGAAGTGAACGCCAGAAGCATAAAATACAATATAAATACAACAGTTTTTCCATCGTATAAAACGAATAATTGCAACCAGTGTGAAAGCTATGGTCACTTCTACATTCCGAGCAACCTAGGCTTCACTCTAGGGCGTTGCTCCAACAGATTGAATAGTCAGGGCCTTATAAGTCAACGCCCGAAGCATAAAATGCAATAAAAATACAACAGTTTTTCCATCGTATAACAGGATTAATTGCAACCAGTTTGAAAGTGATGGTCATATCTACGTTCCGGGCAACCTAGGCTTCACTCTAGGGCGTTGTTCCACCAGATCGAGTAGTTAGGGCCTAAGATGTGAAAGCCAGAAGCATAAAATACAATATAAATACAACAGTTTTTCCATCATACAAAACGAATAATTGCAACCAGTATGAAAGCTATGGTCATTTCTAATTTACGGGCAACCTAGGCTACACAATAGGGCGTTGCTCTTACAGATTGAATAGTTATGGCCTTAGAAGTCAACGCCAGAAGCATATATCACAATATAAATACAACAGTTTTTCCATCGTATAAAACGAATAATTGCAACCAGTATGAAAGTTAACGTCACTTCTACTTTCCGGGCAACCTAGGCTTCACCCTAGGGCGTTGCTCTAACAGATTGAATAGTTAGGGCCTTAGAAGTTAACGCCGGAAGCATAAAATGCAATAAAAATACAACAGTTTTTCCATCATATAAAACGAGTAATTGCAACCAGTTTGAAAGTGATGGTCATTTCTACGTTCCGGCAACCTAGGCTTCACCCCAGGGCGTTGTTCCACCAGATCGAATAGTTAGGGCCTAAGAAGTGAACGCCAGCAGCATAAAATACAATATAAATACAACAGTTTTTCCATCATACAAAACGAATAATTGCAACCAGTATGAAAGCTATGGTCATTTCTACTTTACGGCCAACCTAGGCTACACAATAGGGCGTTGCTCTTACAGATTGAATAGTTAGGGCCTCAGAAGTCAACGCCAGAAGCATAAAACACAATATAAATACAACAGTTTTTCCATCGTATAGAACGAATAATAGCAACTAGTGTGAAAGTTATGGTCATTTCCACCTTCCGGGCAACCTAGGCTTCACTCTAGGGCGTTGCTCCACCACATCGAATAGCTACGGCCTTAGAAGTCAACGCCAGAAGCATAAAATACAGTATAAATACAACAGTTTTTCCATTGTATAGCATGACCAATTGCAACCAGTGCGAAAGTAACGATCATTTCGACGCTTCGGGCATCCTAGACTTAACTCTGAGGCGTTGCTCCACCAGATCGAAGAGTTAGGGTCTAAGAAGACAACACCGGAAGCATAAAATACAATATAAATACAACAGCTTTTCCATCGTAGAAAACGAATAATTGCAACCTGTGTGAAGGTTATGGTCATATCTACGTTCCGGGTAACCTTGGCTTCACTCTATGGCGTTCTTCCACCACATCGAATAGCTACGGCCTCAGAAGTCAACGCCTGAAGCATAGAATACAATAAATATACAAGAGTTCTTCCATCATATAACAGGAATATTTGCAACCAGTTTGAAAGTGATGGTAATTGCTACGTTCCGGCAACCTAGGCTTCACCCCAGGGCGTTGTTCCACCAGATCGAATAGTTAGGGCCTAAGAAGTGAACGCCAGCAGCATAAAATACAATATAAATACAACAGTTTTTCCATCATACAAAACGAATAATAGCAACCAGTATGAAAGCTATGGTCATTTCTACTTTACGGCCAACCTAGGCTACACAATAGGGCGTTGCTCTTACAGATTGAATAGTTAGGGCCTCAGAAGTCAACGCCAGAAGCATAAAACACAATATAAATACAACAGTTTTTCCATCGTATAGAACGAATAATAGCAACCAGTGTGAAAGTTATGGTCATTTCTACTTTCCGGGCAACCTAGGCTTCACGCCTAGGGCGTTGCTCCACCGGATCAAACAGTTAGGGCCTTAGAAGTCAACGCCCGAAGCATAAAATACAAAATAAATAGAACAGCTTTTCCATCGTATAAAACGAATAATTGCAACCAGTGTGAAAGTAATGGGCATTTCCACCTTCCGGGCAACCTAGGCTTCACTCTAGGGCGTTGCTCCACCACATCGAATAGCTACGGCCTTAGAAGTCAACGCCAGAAGCATAAAATACAGTATAAATACAACAGTTTTTCCATTGTATAGCATGACCAATTGCAACCAGTGCGAAAGTAACGATCATTTCGACGCTTCGGGCATCCTAGACTTAACTCTGAGGCGTTGCTCCACCAGATCGAAGAGTTAGGGTCTAAGAAGACAACACCGGAAGCATAAAATACAATATAAATACAACAGCTTTTCCATCGTAGAAAACGAATAATTGCAACCTGTGTGAAGGTTATGGTCATATCTACGTTCCGGGCAACCTAGGCTTCACTCCAGGGCGTTCTCCACCAGATCAAACAGTTAGGGCCTTAGAAGTCAACGCCCGAAGCATAAAATACAAAATAAATAGAACGGTTTTTCCATTGTATAAAACGAATAAATGCTACCAGTGTAAAAGTTATGGTCTTTTCTAAGTTCCGGGCAACCTAGGCTTGAATCTAGGGCGTTGCTCCACCAGATCGAATAGTTAGGGCCTTAGAAGTCAACGCCCGAAGCATAAAATACAAAATAAATGAAACAGTTCTTCCATCGTATAAAACGAATAATTGCTACCAGTGTGAAAGTTATGGTCATTTCTACGTTCCGCGCAACCTAGGCTTCACTCTAGGGCGTTGCTCCACCAGATCGAATAGTTAGGGCCTTAGAAGTCAACGCCCGAAGCATAAAATACAAAATAAATAAAACAGTTTTTCCATCGTATAAAACGAATAATTGCTGCCAGTGTGAAATGAATGGTCATTTCTACGTTCCGGGCAACCTAGGCTTCACGCTAGGGCGGTGCTCCACCAGATCAAATAGTTAGGGCCTAAGAAGTCAACGCCAGGAGCATAAAATTCAACATAAATACAACAGACTTTCCATCGTATATAATGTATATTTGCAAACAGTGTGAAAGTAATGGTCATTTCTACGTACCGGGCAACCTAGGCTCCACTCTAGGGTGTTGCTCCACCAAATCGAATAGCTAGGGCCTTAGAAGTCAACGCCAGAAGCATAAAATATAAAATGAATAGAACAGTTTTTCCATCGTATAAAACGAATAATTGCTACCAGTGTGAAAGTTATGGTTATTTCTACTTTCCGGGCAACCTAGGCTTCACCCTATGGCGTTGTTCCACCAGATGGAATAGTTAGGGCCTAAGAAGTCAACGCCAGAAGCATAAAATACGATATAAATACAACAGCTTTTCCATCGTATAAGACGAATAATTGCAACCAGTTTGAAAGTGATGGTCATTTCGTCGTACCGGGCAACCTAGGCTTCACTCTAGAGCGTTGCTCCACCTGATCGAATAGTTAGGGCCTTAGAAGTCAACGCCCGAAGCATAAAATACAAAATAAATAGAACAGTTTTTCCATCGTATAAAACGAATAATTGCTACCAGTGTGAAAGTTAAGGTCATATCTACGTTCCGGGCAACCTAGGCTTCACTCTAGGGCGTTGCTCCACCAGATCAAACAGTTAGGGCCTTAGATGTCAACGCCAGAAGAATAAAATACAATACAAGTACAACAGTTCTTCCATCGTATAAAATGAATATTCGCATACATTGTGAAAGTAATGGCCATTTCTACGTTCCGGGCAACCTATGCGACACTCTAGAGCGTTGCTCCACCACATCTAATAGCTACGGCCTTAAAAGTCAACGCCAGAAGAATAAAATGCAATATAAATACAACTGCATTTCCATCGTATAAAATGAATAATTGCAAACCGTGTGAAAGTAATGGTCATTTGTACGTTCCGGGCAACCTAGGCTTCACTCTAGGGCGTTGATCCACCAGATCGAATAGTTGAGGGCCTTAGAAGTCAACGCCAGAAGCATAAAGTACGATATAAATACAACAGCTTTTCCATCGTATAAAACGAATAATAGCAACCAGTGTGAAAGTTATGGTCATTTCTACGTTCCGGGAAACCTAGGCTTCACTCCAGGGCGTTGCTCCACCAGATCAAAACAGTTAGGGCCTTAGAAGTCAACGCCCGAAGCATAAAATACAAAATAAATAGAAGGGTTTTTCCATTGTATAAAACGAATAAATGCTACCAGTGTAAAAGTTATGGTCTTTTCTACGTTCTGGGCAACCTAGGCTTCACCCTAGGGCGTTGTTCCACCAGATCGAATAGTTAGGGCCTAAGAAGTGAACGCCTGAAGCATAAAATACAATATAAATACAACAGTTTTTCCATCGTATAAAACGAATAATTGCTACCAGTGTGAAATGAATGGTCATTTCTACGTTCCGGGCAACCTAGGCTTCACTCTAGGGCGTTGTTGCACCAGATCGAATAGTTCGGGCCTAAGAAGTCAACGCCCGAAGCATAAAATACAAAATAAATACAACAGTTTTTCCATCGTATAAAACGAATAATTGCTACCAGTGTGAAAGTAATGGTCATTTCTACGTACCGGGCAACCTAGTCTCCACTCTAGGGCGTTGCTCCACCAAATGGAATAGCTAGGGCCTTAGAAGTCAACGCCAGAAGCATAAAATACAATAAAGGTGCAAAGGTTTTTCCATCGTATAACAGGAATAACTGCAAACAGTATGAAAGTACTGGTCATTTCTACGTTCCGGGTAACCTAGGTTTCACTCTAGGGCGTTGCTCCACCAGATCGGATAGCTAGGGAATTAGAATTCAACGCCATAAGAATAAAATACAATATAAGTCCAACAGTTTTTCCATCGTATAAAATGAATAATTGCAACCAGTGTGAAAGTTATGGTCATTTCTACATTTCGAGCAACCTGGGCTTCACTCTAGGGCGTTGCTCCACCTGATCGAATAGTTAGGGCCTTAGAAGTCAACGCCAGAAGCATAAAATACAAAATAAATAGAACGGTTTTTCCATTGTATAAAACGAATAAATGCTACCAGTGTAAAAGTTATGGTCTTTTCTACGTTCCGGGCAACCTAGGCTTCACCCTAGGGCGTTGTTCCACCAGATCGAATAGATAGGGCCTAAGAAGTGAACGCCTGAAGCATAAAATACAATATAAATACAACAGTTTTTCCATCGTATTAAACGAATAATTGCAACCAGTATGAAACTTATGGTCATTTCTACTTTCCGGGCAATCTGGGCTTCACACTAGGGCGTTGCTCCACCAGATCAAACAGTTAGGGCCTTAGAAGTCAACGCCCGACGCATAAAATACAAAATAAATAGAACGGTTTTTCCATTGTATAAAACGAATAAATGCTACCAGTGTAAAAGTTATGGTCTTTTCTACGTTCCGGGCAACCTAGGCTTCACCCTAGGGCGTTGGTCCACCAGATCGAATTGTTAGGGCCTAACAAGTGAACGCCTGAAGCATAAAATAAAATATAAATGCAACAGGTTTTCCATCGTATAAAACGAATAATTGCAACCAGTATGAAACTTATGGTCATTTCTACGTTCCAGGCAACCTAGGCTTCACTCTAGGGCGTTGTTGCACCAGATCGAATAGTTCGGGCCTAAGAAGTCAACGCCAGAAGCATAAAATACAATATAAATATAACAGTTTTTCCATCGTATAAAACGAATAATAGAAACCAGTGTGAAAGTTATGGTTATTTCTACTTTCCGGGCAACCTAGGCTTCACCCTATGGCGTTGTTCCACCAAATGGAATAGTTAGGGCCTAAGAAGTCAACGCCAGAAGCATAAAATACGATATAAATACAACAGCTTTTCCATCGTATAAGACGAATAATTGCAACCAGTTTGAAAGTGATGGTCATTTCTACGTACCGGGCAACCTAGGCTTCACTCTAGGGCGTTGCTCCACCAGATCGAATAGTTAGGGTCTTAGAAGTCAACGCCCGAAGCATAAAATATAAAATAAATACAACAGCTTTTCCATCGTATAAGACGAATAATTGCAACCAGTTTGAAAGTGATGGTCATTTCTACGTACCGGGCAACCTAGGCTTCACTCTACGGCGTTCATCCACCACATCGAATAGCTACGGCCTCAGAAGTCAACGCGTGAAGCATAAAATACAATAAAAATACAACAGTCTTTCCACCCTATAACAGGAATAATTGCAACCCGTGTGAAAGTGATGGTCATTTCTACGTTCCAGGCATCCTAGGCTTGACTCTAGGGTGTTGTTCCACCAGATCGAATAGTTAGGACCTAAGAAGTCAACGCCAGAAGCATAAAATACAATATAAATATAACAGTTTTTCCATCGTATAAAACGAATAATTGCTACCAGTGTAAAAGTTATGGTCTTTTCTACGTTCCGGGCAACCTAGGCTTCACCCTAGGGCGTTGCTCCAACAGATTGAATAGTTAGGGCCTTAGAAGTCAACGACCGAAGCATAAAAGGCAACAAAAATACAACAGTTTTTCCATCGTATAACAGGATTAATTGCAACCAGTTTGAAAGTGATGGTCATTTCGACGTTCCGGGCAACCTAGGCTTCACTCTAGGTCGTTGTTCCACCAGATGGAATAGTTACGGCCTAAGAAGTCAACGCCAGAAGCATAAAATACAATATAAATATAACAGTTTTTCCATCGTATAAAACGAATAATTGCTACCAGTGTAAAAGTTATGGTCTTTTCTACGTTCCGGGCAACCTAGGCTTCACCCCAGGGGCGTTGCTCCAACAGATTGAATAGTTAGGGCCTAAGAAGTGAACGCCAGAAGCATAAAATACAATATAAATACAAGAGTTTTTCCATCATATAAAACGAATAATTGCAACCAGTATGAAAGTGGTGGTCATTTCTACGTACCGGGCAACCTAGGCTTCACTCTAGGGCGTTGCTCCACCAGATCGAATAGTTAGGGTCTTAGAAGTCAACGCCCGAAGCATAAAATATAAAATAAATAGAACAGTTTTTCCATCGTATAAAACGAATAATTGCTACCAGTGTGAAAGTTAAGGTTATTTCTACTTTCCGGGCAACATAGGCTTCACCCTATGGCGTTGCCCACCAGATGGAATAGTTAGGGCCTAAGAAGTCAACGCCAGAAGCATAAAATACGATATAAATACAACAGCTTTTCCATCGTATAAGACGAATAATTGCAACCAGTTTGAAAGTGATGGTCATTTCTACGTACCGGGCAACCTAGGCTTCACTCTAGGGCGTTGCTCCTCCTGATCGAATAGTTAGGGCCTTAGAAGTCAACGCCCGAAGCATAAAATACAAAATAAACAGAACAGTTTTTCCATCGTATAAAACGAATAATTGCTACCAGTGTGAAAGTTATGGTCATTTCTACTTTCCGGGCAAGCTACGCTTCACCCTAGGGCGTTGTTCCACCAGATGGAATAGTTAGGGCGTAAGAAGTCAACGCCAGAAGCATAAAATACGATATAAATACAACAGCTTTTCCATCGTATAAAACGAATAATTGCAACCAGTGTGAAAGTTATGGTAATTTCTACGTTCCGGGCAACCTAGGCTTACACCCAAGGGCGTTGCTCCAACAGATTGAATAGTTAGGTCCTTAGAAGTCAATGCCCGAAGCATAAAATGCAATAAATATATAACGGCATTACCATCGTATAAAATGAATAATTGCAAACAGTGTGAAAGATATGGACATTTCTACGTTCCGGGCAACCTAGGCTTCACTCTATAGCGTTCATCCACCACATCGAATAGCTACGGCCTCAGAAGTCAACGCGTGAAGCATAAAATACAATAAAAATACAACAGTCTTTCCACCCTATAACAGGAATAATTGCAACCCGTGTGAAAGTGATGGTCATTTCTACGTTCCAGGCATCCTAGGCTTGACTCTAGGGTGTTGTTCCACCAGATCGAATAGTTAGGACCTAAGAAGTCAACGCCAGAAGCATAAAATACAATATAAATATAACAGTTTTTCCATCGTATAAAACGAATAATTGCTACCAGTGTAAAAGTTATGGTCTTTTCTACGTTCCGGGCAACCTAGGCTTCACCCTAGGGCGTTGTTCCACCAGATCGAATAGTTAGGGCCTAAGAAGTGAACGCCAGAAGCATAAAATACAATATAAATACAACAGTTTTTCCATCGTATAAAACGAATAATTGCAACCAGTATGAAACTTATGGTCATTTCTACTTTCCGGGCAACCTAGGCTTCACACTATGGCGTTCTACCACCACATCGAATAGCTACGGCCACAGAAGTCAACGCCTGAAGTATAAAATACAATAAAAATACAACAGTCTTTCCATCCTATAACAGGAATAATTGCAACCCGTGTGAAAGTGATGGTCATTTCTACGTTCCAGGCAACCTAGGCTTCACTCTAGGGTGTTGTTCCACCAGATCGAATAGTTAGGGCCTAAGAAGTCAACGCCAGAAGCATAAAATACAATATAAATATAACAGCTTTTCCATCGTATAAAACGAATATTAGCAACCAGAGTGAAAGTTATGGTCATTTCAACGTTCCGGGCAATCTGGGCTTCACAGTAGGGCGTTGCTCCTCCAGATCAATCAGTTAGGGCCTTAGAAGTAAACGCCCGAAGCATAAAATGCAAAATAAATAGAACAGTTTTTCCATTGTATAAAACGAATAATTGCTACCAGTGTAAAAGTTATGGTCATTTCTACGTTCCGGACAACCTAGGCTTCACCCTAGGGCGTTCTTGTACCAGATCGAATAGTTAGGGCCTAAGAAGTGAACGCCTGAAGCATAAAATACAATATAAATGCAACAGGTTTTCCATCGTATAAAACGAATAATTGCAACCAGTATGAAACTTATGGTCATTTCTACTTTCCGGGCAACCTTGGCTTCACTCTAGGGCGTTGTTGCACCAGATCGAATAGTTCGGGCCTAAGAAGTCAACGCCAGAAGCATAAAATACAATATAAATATAACAGTTTTTCCATCGCATAAAACGAATAATAGAAACCAGTGTGAAAGTTATGGTCATTTCTACGTTCCGGGCAACCTAGGCTCCACTCTAGGGCGTTGCTCCACCAAATCGAATAGCTAGGGCCATAGAAGTCAACGCCAGAAGCATAAAATATAAAATAAAAAGAACAGTTTTTCCATCGTATACAACGAGTAATTGCTACCAGTGTGAAAGTTATGGTTATTTCTACGTTCCGGGCAACCTAGGCTTCACCCCCGGCCGTTGTTCCACCAGATCGAATAGTTCGGGCCTAAGAAGTGAACGCCAGAAGCATAAAATACAATATAAATACAACAGTTTTTCCATCGTATAAAACGAATAATTGCAACCACTATGAAAGTTAACGTCATTACTACGTTCCGAGCGGCCTAGGCTTCACTCTAGGGCGGTGCTCCACCAGATCAAACAGTTAGGGCCTTAGAAGTCAACGCCCGAAGCATTAAACTCAAAATAAATAGAACAGTTTTTCCATTGAATAAAACGAATAATTGCTACCAGTGTAAAAGTTATGGTCATTTCTACGTCTCGGGCAACCTAGGCTTCACCCTAGCCCGATGTTCCACCAGTTCGAACAGTTAGGGCCTAAGAAGTGAACGCCAGAAGCATAAAATACAGTATAAATACAACAGCTTTTCCATCACATAAAACGAATGATAGCAACCAGTTTGAAAGTTATGGTCATTTCTACGTTCCGGGCAACGTAGGCTTCACTCTAGGGCGTTGCTCCACCAGATCGTATAGTTAGGACCTTAGATGTCAACGCCCGAAGCATAAAATACAAAATAAATAGAACGGTTTTTCCATTGTATAAAACGAATGAATGCTACCAGTGTAAAAGTTATGGTCTTTTCCACGTTCCGGGCAACCTAGGCTTCACCCTAGGGCGTTGTTCCACCAGATCGAATAGTTAGGGCCTAAGAAGTGAACGCCAGAATCATAAAATAAAAATAAATACAACAGTTTTTCCATCGTATAAAACGAATAATTGCAACCAGTATGAAACTTATGGTCATTTCTACTTTCCGGGCAACCTAGGCTTCACTCTATGGCGTTCTACCACCACATCGAATAGCTACGGCAATAGAAGTCAACACCTGATGTATAAAATACAATAAAAATACAACAGTCTTTCCATCCTATAACAGGAATAATTGCAACCCGTGTGAAAGTGATGGTCATTTCTACGTTCCAGGCAACCTAGGCTTCACTCTAGGGCGTTGTTGCACAAGATCGAATAGTTCGGGCCTAAGAAGTCAACGCCAGAAGCATAAAATACAATATATATATAACAGTTTTTCCATCGTATAAAACGAATATTAGCAACCAGAGTGAAAGTTATGGTCATTTCAACGTTCCGGGCAATCTGGGCTTCACAGTAGGGCGTTGCTCCTCCAGATCAATCAGTTAGGGCCTTAGAAGTAAACGCCCGAAGCATAAAATGCAAAATAAATAGAACAGTTTTTCCATTGTATAAAACGAATAATTGCTACCAGTGTAAAAGTTATGGTCATTTCTACGTTCCGGACAACCTAGGCTTCACCCTAGGGCGTTCTTGTACCAGATCGAATAGTTAGGGCCTAAGAAGTGAACGCCTGAAGCATAAAATACAATATAAATGCAACAGGTTTTCCATCGTATAAAACGAATAATTGCAACCAGTATGAAACTTATGGTCATTTCTACTTTCCGGGCAACCTAGGCTTCACTCTAGGGCGTTGTTGCACCAGATCGAATAGTTCGGGCCTAAGAAGTCAACGCCAGAAGCATAAAATACAATATAAATATAACAGTTTTTCCATCGCATAAAACGAATAATAGAAACCAGTGTGAAAGTTATGGTCATTTCTACGTTCCGGGCAACCTAGGCTCCACTCTAGGGCGTTGCTCCACCAAATCGAATAGCTAGGGCCATAGAAGTCAACGCCAGAAGCATAAAATATAAAATAAAAAGAACAGTTTTTCCATCGTATACAACGAGTAATTGCTACCAGTGTGAAAGTTATGGTTATTTCTACGTTCCGGGCAACCTAGGCTTCACCCTCGGCCGTTGTTCCACCAGATCGAATAGTTCGGGCCTAAGAAGTGAACGCCAGAAGCATAAAATACAATATAAATACAACAGTTTTTCCATCGTATAAAACGAATAATTGCAACCACTATGAAAGTTAACGTCATTACTACGTTCCGAGCGGCCTAGGCTTCACTCTAGGGCGGTGCTCCACCAGATCAAACAGTTAGGGCCTTAGAAGTCAACGCCCGAAGCATTAAACTCAAAATAAATAGAACAGTTTTTCCATTGAATAAAACGAATAATTGCTACCAGTGTAAAAGTTATGGTCATTTCTACGTCTCGGGCAACCTAGGCTTCACCCTAGCCCGATGTTCCACCAGTTCGAACAGTTAGGGCCTAAGAAGTGAACGCCAGAAGCATAAAATACAGTATAAATACAACAGCTTTTCCATCACATAAAACGAATGATAGCAACCAGTTTGAAAGTTATGGTCATTTCTACGTTCCGGGCAACGTAGGCTTCACTCTAGGGCGTTGCTCCACCAGATCGTATAGTTAGGACCTTAGATGTCAACGCCCGAAGCATAAAATACAAAATAAATAGAACGGTTTTTCCATTGTATAAAACGAATGAATGCTACCAGTGTAAAAGTTATGGTCTTTTCCACGTTCCGGGCAACCTAGGCTTCACCCTAGGGCGTTGTTCCACCAGATCGAATAGTTAGGGCCTAAGAAGTGAACGCCAGAATCATAAAATAAAAATAAATACAACAGTTTTTCCATCGTATAAAACGAATAATTGCAACCAGTATGAAACTTATGGTCATTTCTACTTTCCGGGCAACCTAGGCTTCACTCTATGGCGTTCTACCACCACATCGAATAGCTACGGCCATAGAAGTCAACACCTGATGTATAAAATACAATAAAAATACAACAGTCTTTCCATCCTATAACAGGAATAATTGCAACCCGTGTGAAAGTGATGGTCATTTCTACGTTCCAGGCAACCTAGGCTTCACTCTAGGGCGTTGTTGCACAAGATCGAATAGTTCGGGCCTAAGAAGTCAACGCCAGAAGCATAAAATACAATATATATATAACAGTTTTTCCATCGTATAAAACGAATAATAGAAACCAGTGTGAAAGTTATGGTCATTTCTACGTTCCGAGCGGCCTAGGCATCACTCTAGGGCGGTGCTCCACCAGATCAAACAGTTAGGGCCTTAGAAGTCAACGCCCGTAGCATTAAATACAAAATAAATAGAACAGTTTTTCCATTGTATAAAACGAATGATTGCTACCAGTGTAAAGGTTATGGTCATTTCTACGTCTCGGGCAACCTAGGCTTCACCCTAGGCCGTTGTTCCACCAGATCAAACAGTTAGGGCCTTAGAAGATAACGCCCGAAGCATTAAATACAAATAAGTAGAACAGTTTCTCCATTGTATAAAACGAATAATTGCTACCAGTGTAAAAGTTATGGTCATTTCTACGTTCCGGGCAACCTAGGCTTCACCCTCGGCCGTTGTTCCACCAGATCGAATAGTTCGGGCCTAAGAAGTGAACGCCAGAAGCATAAAATACAATATAAATACAACAGTTTTTCCATCGTATAAAACGAATAATTGCAACCAGTATGAAACTTATGGTCATTTATATTTTCCGCGCAACCTAGGCTTCACCCTAGGGCATCGCTCCAACAGATTGAATAGTTAGGGCCTTAGAAGTCAACGCCAGAAGCATAAAATACAATAAAGATGCAACAGTTTTTCCATCGTATAACAGGAATAACTGCAAACAGTGTGAAAGTACTGGTCATTTCTACGTTCCGGGTAACCTAGGATTCACTCTAGGGCGTTGCTCCACCAGATCGAATAGCTAGGGACTTAGAATTCAACGCCATAAGAATAAAATGCAATATAAATATAACAGTTTTTCCATCGTATAAAACGAATATTAGCAACCAGAGTGAAAGTTATGGTCATTTCAACGTTCCGGGCAATCTGGGCTTCACACTAGGGCGTTGCTCCACCAGATCAAACAGTTAGGGCCTTAGAAGTCAACGCCCGAAGCATAAAATACAAAATAAATAGAACGGTTTTTCCATTGTATAAAACGAATAAATGCTACCAGTGTAAAAGTTATGGTCTTTTCTACGTTCCGGGCAACCTAGGCTTCACCCTAGGGCGTTGTTCCACCAGATCGAATAGTTAGGGCCTAAGAAGTGAACGCCAGAAGCATAAAATACAATATAAATACAACAGTTTTTCCATCGTATAAAACGAATAATTGCAACCAGTATGAAACTTATGGTCATTTCTACTTTCCGGGCAACCTAGGCTTCACACTATGGCGTTCTACCACCACATCGAATAGCTACGGCCTCAGAAGTCAACGCGTGAAGCATAAAATACAATAAAAATACAACAGTCTTTCCATCCTATAACAGGAATAATTGCAACCCGTGTGAAAGTGATGGTCATTTCTACGTTCCAGGCAACCTAGGCTTCACTCTAGTGTGTTGTTCCACCAGATCGAATAGTTAGGGCCTAAGAAGTCAACGCCAGAAGCATAAAATGCAATATAAATATAACAGTTTTTCCACCGTATAAAACGAATAAAAGCAACCAGTGTGAAAGTTATGGTCATTTCTACGTTCCGGGCAACCTAGGCTTCACTCTAGGGCGTTGCTCCACCAGATCAAACAGATAGGGCCTTAGATGTCAACGCCAGAAGCATAAAATACAAAATAAATAAAACAGTTTTTCCATCATATAAAACGAATAATTGCTACCAGTGTGAAAGTTGTCGTCATTTCTACGCTCCGCGCAACCTAGGCTTCACTCTAGGGCGTTGCTCCGCCAGATCGAATAGTTAGGGCCTTAGAAGTCAACGCCCGAAGCATAAAATACAAAATAAATAAAACAGTTTTTCCATCGTATAAAACGAATAATTGCTACCAGTGTGAAATGAATGGTCATTTCTACGTTCCGGGCAACCTAGGCTTCACGCTAGGGCGGTGCTCCACCAGATCAAATAGTTACGGCCTAAGAAGTCAACGCCAGGAGCATAAAATACAACATAAATACAACAGACTTTCCGTCGTATATAATGTATATTTGCAAACAGTGTGAAAGTAATGGTCATTTCTACGTACCGGGCAACCTAGGCTCCACTCTAGGGCGTTGCTCCACCAAATCGAATAGCTAGGGCCTTAGAAGTCAACGCCAGAAGCATAAAATACAATAAAGACGCAAAGGTTTTTCCATCGTATAACAGGAATAACTGCAAACAGTCTGAAAGTACTGGTCATTTCTACGTTCCGGGTAACCTAGGTTTCACTCTAGGGCGTTGCTCCACCAGATCGAATAGCTAGGGAATTAGAATTCAACGCCATAAGAATAAAATACAATATAAGTCCAACAGTTTTTCCATCGTATAAAATGAATAATTGCAACCAGTGTGAAAGTTATGGTCATTTCTACATTTCGAGCAACCTAGTCTTCACTCTAGGGCGTTGCTCCACCTGATCGAATAGTTAGGGCCTTAGAAGTCAACGCCAGAAGCATAAAATACAATAAAGGTGCAACAGTTTTTCCATCGTATAACAGGAATAACTGCAAACAGTGTTAAAGTACTGGTCATTTCTACGTTCCGGGTAACCTAGGTTTCGCTCTAGGGCGTTGCTCCACCAGATGGAATAGCTAGGGACTTAGAATTCAACGCCATAAGAATAAAATGCAATATAAATATAACAGTTTTTCCATCGTATAAAACGAATATTAGCAACCGGAGTGAAAGTTATGGTCATTTCAACGTTCCGGGCAATCTGGGCTTCACACTAGGGCGTTGCTCCTCCAGATCAATCAGTTAGGGCCTTAGAAGTAAACGCCCGAAGCATAAAATGCAAAATAAATAGAACAGCTTTTCCATTGTATAAAACGAATAAATGCTAGCAGTGTAAAAGTTATGGTCATTTCTACGTTCCGGGCAACCTAGGCTTCACCCTAGGGCGTTGTTCCACCAGATCGAATAGTTAGGGCCTAAGAAGTGAACGCCAGAAGCATAAAACACAATATAAATACAACAGTTTATCCATCATATAAAACGAATGATAGCAACCAGTGTGAAAGTTATGGTCATTTCTACGTTCCGGGCAACTTAGGCTTCACTCTAGGCCGTTGTTCCACCAGATCGAATAGTTAGGGCCTAAGAAGTGAACGCCAGAAGCATAAAATACAATATAAATACAACAGTTTTTCCATCATATAAAACGAATGATAGCAACCAGTGTGAAAGTTGTGGTCATTTCTACGTGCCGGGCAACCTAGGCTTCACTCTAGGGCGTTGCTCCACCAGATCGAACAGTTTAGGCCTTAGAAGTCAACGCCCGAAGCATAAAATACAAAATAAATAAAACAGTTTTTCCATCATATAAAACGAATAATTGCTACCAGTGTGAAAGTTATCGTCATTTCTACGCTCCGCGCAACCTAGGCTTCACTCTAGGGCGTTGCTCCGCCAGATCGAATAGTTAGTGCCTTAGAAGTCAACGCCCGAAGCATAAAATACAAAATAAATAAAACAGTTTTTCCATCGTATAAAACGAATAATTGCTACCAGTGTGAAATGAATGGTCATTTCTACGTTCCGGGCAACCTAGGCTTCACGCTAGGGCGGTGCTCCACCAGATCAAATAGTTAGGGCCTAAGAAGTCAACGCCAGGAGCATAAAATACAACATAAATACAACAGACTTTCCGTCGTATATAATGTATATTTGCAAACAGTGTGAAAGTAATGGTCATTTCTACGTACCGGGCAACCTAGGCTCCACTCTAGGGCGTTGCTCCACCAGATCGAATAGTTAGGGTCTTAGAAGTCAACGCCCGAAGCATAAAATATAAAATAAATAGAACAGTTTTTCCATCGTATAAAACAAATAGTAGCTACCAGTGTGAAAGTTATGGTTATTTCTACTTTCCGTGCAACCTAGGCTTCACCCTGTGGCGTTGTTCCACCAGATGGAATAGTTAGGGCCTAAGAAGTCAACGCCAGAAGCATAAAATACGATATAAATACAACAGCTTTTCCATCGTATAAGACGAATAATTGCAACCAGTTTGAAAGTGATGGTCATTTCTACGTACCGGGCAACCTAGGCTTCACTCTAGGGCTTTGCTCCACCTGATAGAATAGTTAGGGCCTTAGAAGTCAACGCCCGAAGCATAAAATACAAAATAAATAGAACAGTTTTTCCATCGTATAAAACGAATAATTGCTACAAGTGTGAAAGTTATGGTCATTTCTACTTTCCGGGCAACCGACGCTTCACCCTAGGGCGTTGTTCCACCAGATGGAACAGTTACGGCCTAAGAAGTCAACGCCAGAAGCATAAAATACGATATAAATACAATAGCTTTTCCATCGTATAAAACGAATAATTGCAACCAGTGTGAAAGTTATGGTCATTTCTACGTTCCGGGCAACCTAGGCTTCACCCAAGGGCGTTGCTCCAACAGATTGAATAGTTAGGTCCATAGGAGTGAATGCCCGAAGCATAAAGTGCAATAAATATACAACAGCATTGCCATCGTATAAAATGAATAATTGCAAACAGTGTGAAAGATATGGACATTTCTACGTTCCGGGCAACCTAGGCTTCACTCTATGGCGTCCATCCACCACTTCGAATAGCTACGGCCTCAGAAGTCAACGTGTGAAGCATAAAATACAATAAAAATACTTAGTCTTTCCATCCTATAACAGGAATAATTGCAACCCGTTTGAAAGTGATGGTCATTTCTACGTTCCAGGCATCCTAGGCTTCACTCTAGGGTGTTGTTCCACCAGATCGAATAGTTAGGGCCTAAGAAATCAACGCCAGAAGCATAAAATACAATATAAATATAACAGTTTTTCCATCGTATAAAACGAATAATAGCAACCAGTGTGAAAGTTATGGTCATTTCTACGTTCCGGGCAACCTAGGCTTCACTCTAGGGCGTTGCTCCACCAGATCAAACTGTTAGGGCCCTAGATGTCAAGGCCAGAAGCATAAAATACAATAAAGGTGCAACAGTTTTTCCATCGTATAACAGGAATAACTGCAACCAGTGTGAAAGTACTGGTCATTTCTACGTTCCGGGCAACCTAGGCTTCACTCTATGGCGTTCATCCACCACATCGAATAGCTACGGCCTCAGAAGTCAACGCGTGAAGCATAAAATACAATAAAAATACAACAGTCTTTCCATCCTATAACAGGAATAATTGCAACCCGTGTGAAAGTGATGGTCATTTCTACGTTCCAGGCAACCTAGGCTTCACTCTAGGGTGTTGTTCCACCAGATCGAATAGTTAGGGCCTGAGAAGCCAACGCCAGAAGCATAAAATACAATATAAATATAACAGTTTTTCCATCGTATAAAACGAATAATAGAAACCAGTGTGAAAGTTATGGTCACTTCTACGTTCCCGGCAACCTAAGCTTCACTCTAGGGCGTTGCTCCACCAGATCAAACAGTTAGGGCCTTAGAAGCCAACGCCCGAAGCATTAAATACAAAATAAACAGAACAGTTTTTCCATTTTATAAAACGAATAATTGCTACCAGTGTAAAAGTTATGGTCATTTCTACGTTCCGGACAACCTAGGCTTCACCCTCGGCCGTTGTTCCACCAGATCGAATAGTTCGGGCCTAAGAAGTGAACGCCAGAAGCATAAAATACAATATAAATACAACAGTTTTTCCATCGTATGAAACGAATAATTGCAACCAGTATGAAACTTATGGTCATTTATATTTTCCGGGCAACCTAGGCTTCACCCTAGGGCATTGCTCCAACAGATCAAACAATTAGGGCCTTAGAAGTCAACGCCCGAAGCATAAAATGCAATAAAAATACAACAGTTTTTCCATCATATGACAGGAATAATTGCAACCAGTTTGATAGTGATGGTCATTTCTATGTACCTGGCAACCTAGGCTTCACTCTAGGGCGTTGATCCACTAGATCGAATAGTTAGTGCCTTAGAAGTCAACGCTAGATGCATAAAATACAATATAAATACAACAGTTTTTCCATCGTATAAAACGAATAATTGCAACCACTATGAAAGTTAACGTCATTTCTACATTCAGAGCAACCTAGGCTTCACCCTAGGGCGTTGCTCCAACAGATTGAATAGTTAGGGCCTAAGAAGTCAACGCCGGAAGCATAAAATACAATATATATACAACAGCCTTTCCATCGTATATAATGTATATTTGCAAACAGTGTGAAAGTAATTGTCATTTCTACGTTCCTGGTAACCTAGGCTTCACTCTAGGGCGTTGTTCCACCAGATCGAATAGTTAGGGCCTAAGAAGTCAACGCCAGAAGAATAAAATGCAATATAAGTACAACAGTTTGCTATCGTATAAAATGAATAATTGCAAACATTGTGAAAGTAATGGTCATTTCTACGTGCCGGGCAACCTAGGCGTCACTCTAGGGCGTTGCTCCACCACAGCTAAAAGCTACGGCCTTAGAAGTCAAAGCCAGAAGCATAAAATACAATAAATATGCAACAGCTTTGCCATCGTATAAAATGACTAATTGCAACCAGTGCGAAAGTAATGATCATATCGACATTTCGGGCATCCCAGACTTAACTCTGAGGCGTTGCTCCACCAGATCGAAGAGTTAGGGCCTTAGAAGTCAACGCCAGAAGCATAAACTACAAAATAAATACAACAGTCTTTCCATCGTATAAAACGAATAATTGCAACCTGAGTGATGGTTATGGACATATCTACGTTCCGGACAACCTAGGCTTCACTGTAGGGCGTTGCTCCACCAAATCGAATAGTTAGGGCCTTACAAGTCAACGCCCGAAGCATAAAATACAATATTAGTACAACAGTTGTTCCATCGTATAAGAGGTATAATTGCAACCAGTGTGAAGGTAATGGTATGTTCTACGTTCCGGGCAACCTAGGCTTCACTCTAGGGCAGTGCTCCACCAGATCGAATAGTTAGGGCCTAAGAAATCAACGCCAGAAGCATAAAATACAATATAAATATAACAGTTTTTCCATCGTATAAAACGAATAATAGCAACCAGTGTGAAAGTTATGGTCATTTCTACGTTCCGGGCAACCTAGGCTTCACTCTAGGGCGTTGCTCCACCAGATCAAACAGTTAGGGCCCTAGATGTCAAGGCCAGAAGCATAAAATACAATAAAGGTGCAACAGTTTTTCCATCGTATAACAGGAATAACTGCAACCAGTGTGAAAGTACTGGTCATTTCTACGTTCCGGGCAACCTAGGCTTCACTCTATGGCGTTCATCCACCACATCGAATAGCTACGGCCTCAGAAGTCAACGCGTGAAGCATAAAATACAATAAAAATACAACAGTCTTTCCATTCTATAACAGGAATAATTGCAACCCGTGTGAAAGTGATGGTCATTTCTACGTTCCAGGCAACCTAGGCTTCACTCTAGGGTGTTGCCCCACCAGATGGGATTGCTAGGGACTTAGAATTCAATGCCAGAAGCATAAAATTCAATATAAATATAACAGGTTTTCCATCGTATAAAACGAATAATAGCAACCAGTGTGAAAGTTATGGTCATTTCTACTTCCCGGGCAACCTAGGCTTCACTCTAGGGCGTTGCTCCACCAGATCGAATAGGTAGGGCCTTAGAAGTCAACGCCCGAAGCATAAAATGCAAAATAAATAGAACAGTTGTTCCATTGTATAAAACGAATAACTGCAACCAGTGTGAAAGTACTGGTCATTTCTACGTTCCGGGTAACCTAGGCTACACTCTAGGGCGTTGTTCCACCAGACCGAGCAGTTAGGGCCTTAGAAGTCGACGCCCGAAGCATAAAACACAATATAAATACAACAGCTTTTCCATCGTATAAAACGAATAATAGCAACCAGTGTGAAAGTAATGGTCATTTCTACGTTCCGGTCAACCTAGGCGTCACTCTAGGGCGTTGCTCCACCACATCTAATAGCTACGGCCTTAGAAGTCAACGCCAGGAGCATAAAATACAATATAAATACAACAGCTTTTCCATCGTATAAAATGAATAATTGCAAACAGTGTGAAAGTAATGGTCATTTCTACGTTCCGGGTAACCTAGGCGTCACTCTAGGGCGTTGCTCCACCATATCTAGTAGCTACGGCCTTAGAAGTCAACGCCAGAAGCACAAAATACAATAAAAATGCAGCAGTTTTTCCATCGTATAGCATGACTAATTGCAACCAGTGCGAAAGTAATGCTCATATCGACATTTCGGGCATCCTAGACTTAACTCTGAGGCGTTGCTCCACCAGATCGAATAGTTAGGGCCTAAGAAGTCAACGCCAGAAACTTAAAATACAAAAGAAATACAACAGTTTTTCCATTGTATAAAACGAATAATTGCAACCAGTGTGAAAGTTATGTCATTTCTACGTTTCGGGCCTCCTACACTTAACTCTGAGGCATAGCTCCACCAGGTCGGATACATAGGACCTTAGAAGTCAAATCCAGAAGCATAATGTACAATAAAAATGCAACAGTTTGTCCATCGTATAACAGGAATAATTGCAACCAGTGTGAAAGTGATGGTCATTTCTACGTTCCGGGCAACATAGCCTTCAATCTAAGGCGTTGCCCCACTGGATCGAATAGTTAGGGCCTTAGAACTCAACGCCAGAAGCATAAAATAAAATTTAAATACAACAGTTTTTCCACCGTATGACAAGAATAATTGCCACCAGTGTGAAAGATATGGCCATTTCTACGTTCTAGGCAACCTAGGCTTCACTCTGGGGCGTTACTCCACCACATCGGATAGCTACGGCCTTAGAAGGCAACGCCAGAAGCATAAAATACAATATAAATGCAACACTTTTTCCATCGTATAACAGGAATAATTGCAGACAGTGTGAATGTAATGGTCAGTTCTACGTTTCGGGCAACATACGCTTCACTCTTGGACGCTGCCGCCGAGATCGAATAGTTAGGGCCTAAGAAGTCAACGCCGGAAGCGTAAAGTACAATAAAAATGCAACAGTTTTTCCATCGTATAGCATGAATAATTGCAACCAGTGTGACAGTAATGATCATTTCAACGTTTCGGGCATCCTAGACTTAACTGTGAGGCGTTGCTCCACCAGATCGAATCCGTAGGGCCTTAGCAGTCAACGCCAGAAGCATAAAGTACAGAAAAATCCAACAGTTTTGCCACCGTGTAACAGGAATATTGCAAACAGTGTGAAAGTAATGGTCATTTCTACGTTCCGGACATCCTAGGCTTCACTCTAGGGCGTTGCTCCACCACATCGAATAGCTACGACCTTAGAAGTCAACGACTGAAGCATAAAATACAATATAAAGACAACAGCTTTTCCATCGTATAAAATGAATAATTGCAACCAGTGTGAAAGTTATGGTCATTTCTACGTTCCGGGCAACCTAGGCTTCACACTACGGCGTTGCTCCACTGGATCGAATAGTCAGGGCCTTGGAAGCCAACGCCAGAAGCATAAAATACAATATAAATGCAACAGTTTTTCCATCGTACAACAGGAATAATTGCAACCAGTGTGAAAGTAATGTTCATTTCTACGTTTGGGCAACCTAGGCTTCACTTTGGACCGTTGCTCCGCCAGATCGAATAGTTAGGGCCTAAGAGGTCAACGCCGGAAGCATAAAGTACAATATAAATACAACAGTTTTACATTGTATAAAACTAATAATTGCAACCACTGTGAGAGTTATGGTAAATTCTACGTTCCGGGCAACCTAGGCTTCTCTCTAGGGCGTGGCTCCAACAGGTCGAATAGTTAGGGCCTAAGAAGTCAACGCCAGAAGCATAAAATGCAATACAAATAAAACAGTTTTTCCATCGTATAACAGGAATAATTGCAACCAGTGTTAAAGACATTGTCATTTCTACGTTCCGGGCATCCTAGGTTTCACTCTAGGGCGTTGCTCAGCCAGATCGAATAGTTAGGGCCTAAGAAGTCAACGCCCGAAGCATAAAATACACTAAAAATCCAATAGCTATTCCATCGTATAACAGGAATAATTGCAAACAGTGAGAAAGTAATGGTCATTTCCACGTTCCGGGCAACCTGGGCTTCACTCTAGGGCGTTGCTCCACCAGATCGAATAGCTAGGGCCTCAGAAGTCGACGACCGAAACATTAAGTACACTAAAAATCCAATAGCTTTTCCATCGTATAACAGGAATAATTGCAAACAGTGTGAAAGTAATGGTCATTTCCACGTTCCGGGCAACCTGGGCTCCACTCTAGGGCATTGCTCCACCAGATCGAATAGTTAGGGCGTAAGAAGTCAACGCCAGAAGTATAAAATACGATATATGTACAACAGTTTCTCCTTCGTATAAAACGAATAATTGCAACCAGTGTGAAAGTAATGGCCATTTCTACGTTCCGGGCAACCTAGACTTAACTCTGAGGCATTGCTCTACCAGATCGAATACATAGGGCCTTAGAAGTCAACGCCAGAATCATAAAATGCAATATATATATAACAGATTTTCCATGTATAAAACGAATAATTGCTACCAGTGTGAAAGAGTTGGTCATTTCTACGTTCCGGGCAACCTAGGCTTCACCCTAGGGCGTTGTTCCACCAGATGCAATGGTTAGGACCTAAGAAGTCAACGCCAGAAGCATAAAATACAATAAAGATGCAACAATTTTTCAATCGTATAACAGGAATAATTGCAACCAGTGTGAAGGTAATGGTATGTTCTACGTTCCGGACAACCTAGGCTTCACTCTAGGGCGGTGCTCCACCAGGTTAAATAGTTATGACCTAAGAAGTCAACGCCGGAAGCATAAAATACAATATATATACAACAGCCTTTCCATCGTATATAATGTATATTTGCAAACAGTGTGAAAGTAATGGTCATTTCTACGTTCCTGGTAACCTAGGCTTCACTCCAGGGCGTTGTTCCACCAGATCGAATAGTTAGGGCCTAAGAAGTCAACGCCAGAAGAATAAAATGCAATATAAGTACAACAGTTTACCATCGTATAAAATGAATAATTGCAAACATTGTGAAAGTAATGGTCATTTCTACGTGCCGGGCAACCTAGGCGTCACTCTAGGGCGTTGCTCCACCACAGCTAAAAGCTACGGCCTTAGAAGTCAACGCCAGAAGCATAAAATACAATAAATATGCAACTGATTTTCCATCGTATAGCATGACTAATTGCAACCAGTGCGAAAGTAATGACCATTTCGACGTTTCGGGCATCCTAGGCTTAACTCTGAGGCGTTGCTCCACCAAATCGATGAGATAGGGCCTTAGAAGTCAACGACAGAAGCATAAAATACCATATAAATACAACAGCTTTGCCATCGTATAAAATGAATTATTGCAAACAGTGTGAAGGTAATGGTCATTTCTACGTTCCGAGCAACCTAGGCTTCAGTGTAGGGGGTTGCTCCGCCAGATCGAATAGGTAGGGCCTTAGAAGTCAACGCCAGAAGCATAAAATACAAAACAAATAGAACAGTTTTTCCATGTATAAAACGAATAATTGCTACCAGTGTGAAAGTTATGGTCATTTCTACGTTCCGGGCAACCTAGGCTTCACTCTAGGGCGTTGCTCCACCAAATCGAATAGTTAGGGCCTTATAATTCAACGCCCGAAGCATAAAATACAAAATAAATAGAACGGTTTTTCCACTGTATAAATCGAATAAATGCTACCAGTGTAAAAGTTATGGTCATTTCTACGTTCCGGGCAACCTAGGCTTCACCCTAGGGCGTTGTACCACCAGATCGAATAGTTAGGGCCTAAGAAGTGAACGCCAGAAGCATAAAATACAATATAAATACAACAGTTTTTCCATCGTATAAAACGAATAATTGCAACGAGTATGAAACTTATGGTGATTTCTACGTTCCGGGCAACCTAGGCTTCTCTGTATGGCGTTCTTCCACCGCATCGAATAGCTACGGCCTCAGAAGTCAACGCCTGAAGTATAAAATACAATAAAAATACAACAGTACTTCCATCCTATAACAGGAATGATTGCAACCCGTGTGAAAGTGATGGTCATTTCTACGTTCCAGGCAACCTAGGCTTCACTCCAGGGCGTTGTTCCACAAGATCGAATAGTTAGGGGCTAAGAAGTCAACGCCAGAAGCATAAAATACAATATAAATAAAACAGTTTCTCCATCGTATAAAACGAATAATAGCAACCAGTGTGAAAGTTATGATCATTTCTACGTTCCGGGCAACCTAGGCTTCACCCTTGGGCGTTGCTCCAACAGATTGAATAGTTAGGGCCTTAGAAGTCAACGCCGGAAGCATAAAATGCAATAAAAATACAACAGTTTTTCCGTCGTATAAAAGGATTAATTGCAACCAGTTTGAAAGTGATGGGAATTTCTACGTTCCGGGCAACCTAGGCTTCACTCTAGGGCGTTGCTCCACCAGATCGGATGGTTAGGGCCTTAGAAGTCAACGCCAGAATCATAAAATACAATAAAGATGCAACAGCTTTTCCACCGTATTAAACGAATAATTTAAACCAGCGTGAATGTTATGGTCATTTCTACATAACGAGCAACCTAGGCTTCACTCTAGGGCGTTGATCCAGCAGATTGAATAGTTAGGGCCTTAGCAGTCAACGCCCGAAGCATAAAATACAATATAAATACAACAGTTTTTCCATCATATAACAGGAATAATTGCAACCAGTTTGAAAGTGTTGGTCATTTCTACGTTCCGGGCATCCTAGGCTTCACTCTAGGGCGTTGCTCCACCAGATCGAATAGTTAGGGCCTTAGAAGTCAACGCCAGAAGCATAAAATTCAATAAAGATGCAGCAGTTTTTCCATCGTATAACAGGAGTAACTGCAAACAGTGTGAAAGTACTGGTCATTTCTACGTTCCGGGTAACCTAGGCTTCACTCTAGGGCGTTGTTCCACCAGATCGAACAGTTAGGGCCTAAGAAGGCAACGCCAGAAGCATAAAATACAATATAAATATAACAGTTTTTCAAACGTATAAAGCGAATAATAGCAACCAGTGTGAAAGTTACGGTCATTTCTACGTTCCGAGCAACCTAGACTTCACCACAGGGCGTTGTTCCACCAGATCGAATAGTTAGGGCCTAAGAAGTGAACGCCAGCAGCATAAAATACAATATGAATACAACAGCTTTTCCATGATATAAAACGAATGATTGCAACCAGTATGAAAGTTAACGTCATTTCTTCTTTCCGGGCAACCTAGGTTTCACCCTTGGGTGTTGCTCCAACAGATTGAATAGTTAAGGCCTTAGAAGTCAACGCCGGAAGCATAAAATGCAATAAAAATTCAACAGTTTTTCCTTCGTATAAAACGAATAATTGCAACCAGTGTGAATGTAATTGTCATTTCTACGTTCCGGGCAACCTAGGCTTCACCCTAGGTCGTTGTTCCACCAGATGGAATAGTTACGGCCTAAGAAGTAAACGCCAGAAGCATAAAATACGATATAAATACAACAGCTTTTCCATCGTATAACAGGAATAATTGCAACCAGTGTGAAAGTGATGGTCATTTCTACGTTCCGGGCAACCTAGGCGTCACTCTATGGCGTTGCTCCACCACATCTAATAGCTACGGCCTTAGGAGTCATCGCCAGAAGCATAAAATACAATATAAGTACAACAGCTTTTCCATCGTATAAAATGAATAATTGCACACAATGTGAATGTAGTGGTCATTTTTACGTTCCGGGCAACCTGGGCTTAACTATATGGCGTTGCTCCACCAGATCGAATAGCTAGGCACTTAGAATTCAACGCCAGAAGGATAAAATACAATATAAATACAACAGTTTTTCCATCGTATATAATGTATATTTGCAAACAGTGTGATCGTAATGGTCAGTGCTACGTTCCGGGCAACCTAGGCTTCACTCTAGGGCGTTGTTCCACCAGATCGAATAGTTAGGGTCTATGAAGTCAACGCCAGAAGAATAAAATACAATATAAGTACAACAGTTTTTCCATGGTATAAAACGATTAATTGCTACCAGTGTGAAAGTTGTGGTCATTTCTACGTTCCGGGCAACGTAGGCTTCACCCTAGGGCGTTGTTCCACCAGATGGAATAGTTAGCGCCTAAGAAGACAACGCCAGAAGCAATAAATACGATATAAATACAACAGCATTTCCATCGTATAAAACGTATAATTGCAACCAATGTGAAAGTAATGATCATTTCGGCGTTTCGTGCATCCTAGACTTAACTCTGAGGCGTTGCTCCACCCGATAGAAGAGTTAGGGCCTTAGAAGTCAACGCCAGAAGCATAAAATACAAAATAAATAGAGACAGTTTTTCCATTGTATACAACGAATAATTGCTACCAGTATGAAAGTTATGATCATTTCTACGTTCCGGGCAACCTAGGCTTCACTCTAGGCCGTTGCTCTACCAGATCGAACAGTTAGGCCCTTAGTAGTCGACGCCAGAAGCACAAAATACAATAAATATGCAACAGTTTTTCCATCTTGTAACAGGAATAACTGCAAACAGTGTGAAAGTACTGGTCATTTCTACGTTCCGGGTAACCTAGGTTTAACTCTAGGGCGTTGCTCCACCACATCGAATAGCTACGTCCTTAGAATTCAACGTCAGAAACATAAAATACAATATAAATACAACAGTTTTTCCATCGTATAAAACGAATAATTGCAACCAGTGTGAAAATAATGTTCATTTCTACTTTCCGGGCACCCTAGGCTTCACTCTATGGCGCTGCTCAACCAGATCGAATAGTTAAGGCCTAAGAAGTCAACGCCAGAAGCACCAAATACAAAATGAATACAACAGTTTTTCCATCGTATAAAACGAATAATTGCAACCAGTGTGAATGTAATGGTCATTTCTACGTTCCGGGCAACCTAGGCTTCACTCTAGGCCGTTGCGCCACCCGATCGAATAGTTACGGCCATAGAAGTCAACGCCCGAAGCATAAAATACGATATAAATACAACCGCTTTTCCATCGTATAACAGGAATAATTGCAACCAGTGTGAAAGTGATGGTCATTTCTACGTTCCGGGCAACCTAGGCGTCACTCTATGGCGTTGCTCCACCACATCTAATAGCTACGGCCTCAGGAGTCATCGCCAGAAGCATAAAATACAATATAAGTACAACAGCTTTTCCATCGTATAAAATGAATAATTGCACACAATGTGAATGTAGTGATCATTTCTACGTTCCGGGCAACCTGGGCTTCACTATATGGCGTTGCTCCACCAGATCGAATAGCTAGGCACTTAGAATTCAACGCCAGAAGCATAAAATTCAATAAAGATGCAGCAGTTTTTCCATCGTATAACAGGAGTAACTGCAAACAGTGTGAAAGTACTGGTCATTTCTACGTTCCGGGTAACCTAGGCTTCACTCTAGGGCGTTGTTCCACCAGATCGAACAGTTAGGGCCTAAGAAGGCAACGCCAGAAGCATAAAATACAATATAAATATAACAGTTTTTCAAACGTATAAAGCGAATAATAGCAACCAGTGTGAAAGTTACGGTCATTTCTACGTTCCGAGCAACCTAGACTTCACCACAGGGCGTTGTTCCACCAGATCGAATAGTTAGGGCCTAAGAAGTGAACGCCAGCAGCATAAAATACAATATGAATACAACAGCTTTTCCATGATATAAAACGAATGATTGCAACCAGTATGAAAGTTAACGTCATTTCTTCTTTCCGGGCAACCTAGGTTTCACCCTTGGGTGTTGCTCCAACAGATTGAATAGTTAAGGCCTTAGAAGTCAACGCCGGAAGCATAAAATGCAATAAAAATTCAACAGTTTTTCCATCGTATAAAACGAATAATTGCAACCAGTGTGAATGTAATTGTCATTTCTACGTTCCGGGCAACCTAGGCATCACCCTAGGTCGTTGTTCCACCAGATGGAATAGTTACGGCCTAAGAAGTAAACGCCAGAAGCATAAAATACGATATAAATACAACAGCTTTTCCATCGTATAACAGGAATAATTGCAACCAGTGTGAAAGTGATGGTCATTTCTACGTTCCGGGCAACCTAGGAGTCACTCTATGGCGTTGCTCCACCACATCTAATAGCTACGGCCTTAGGAGTCATCGCCAGAAGCATAAAATACAATATAAGTACAACAGCTTTTCCATCGTATAAAATGAATAATTGCACACAATGTGAATGTAGTGTTCATTTCTACGTTCCGGGCAACCTGGGCTTAACTATATGGCGTTGCTCCACCAGATCGAATAGCTAGGCACTTAGAATTCAACGCCAGAAGGATAAAATACAATATAAATACAACAGTTTTTCCATCGTATATAATGTATATTTGCAAACAGTGTGATCGTAATGGTCAGTGCTACGTTCCGGGCAACCTAGGCTTCACTCTAGGGCGTTGTTCCACCAGATCGAATAGTTAGGGTCTATGAAGTCAACGCCAGAAGAATAAAATACAATATAAGTACAACAGTTTTTCCATGGTATAAAACGATTAATTGCTACCAGTGTGAAAGTTGTGGTCATTTCTACGTTCCGGGCAACGTAGGCTTCACCCTAGGGCGTTGTTCCACCAGATGGAATAGTTAGCGCCTAAGAAGACAACGCCAGAAGCAATAAATACGATATAAATACAACAGCATTTCCATCGTATAAAACGTATAATTGCAACCAATGTGAAAGTAATGATCATTTCGGCGTTTCGTGCATCCTAGACTTAACTCTGAGGCGTTGCTCCACCCGATAGAAGAGTTAGGGCCTTAGAAGTCAACGCCAGAAGCATAAAATACAAAATAAATAGAGACAGTTTTTCCATTGTATACAACGAATAATTGCTACCAGTATGAAAGTTATGATCATTTCTACGTTCCGGGCAACCTAGGCTTCACTCTAGGCCGTTGCTCTACCAGATCGAACAGTTAGGCCCTTAGTAGTCGACGCCAGAAGCACAAAATACAATAAATATGCAACAGTTTTTCCATCTTGTAACAGGAATAACTGCAAACAGTGTGAAAGTACTGGTCATTTCTACGTTCCGGGTAACCTAGGTTTAACTCTAGGGCGTTGCTCCACCACATCGAATAGCTACGTCCTTAGAATTCAACGTCAGAAACATAAAATACAATATAAATACAACAGTTTTTCCATCGTATAAAACGAATAATTGCAACCAGTGTGAAAATAATGTTCATTTCTACTTTCCGGGCACCCTAGGCTTCACTCTATGGCGCTGCTCAACCAGATCGAATAGTTAAGGCCTAAGAAGTCAACGCCAGAAGCACCAAATACAAAATGAATACAACAGTTTTTCCATCGTATAAAACGAATAATTGCAACCAGTGTGAATGTAATGGTCATTTCTACGTTCCGGGCAACCTAGGCTTCACTCTAGGCCGTTGCGCCACCCGATCGAATAGTTACGGCCATAGAAGTCAACGCCCGAAGCATAAAATACGATATAAATACAACCGCTTTTCCATCGTATAACAGGAATAATTGCAACCAGTGTGAAAGTGATGGTCATTTCTACGTTCCGGGCAACCTAGGCGTCACTCTATGGCGTTGCTCCACCACATCTAATAGCTACGGCCTCAGGAGTCATCGCCAGAAGCATAAAATACAATATAAGTACAACAGCTTTTCCATCGTATAAAATGAATAATTGCACACAATGTGAATGTAGTGATCATTTCTACGTTCCGGGCAACCTGGGCTTCACTATATGGCGTTGCTCCACCAGATCGAATAGCTAGGCACTTAGAATTCAACGCCAGAAGCATAAAATTCAATAAAGATGCAGCAGTTTTTCCATCGTATAACAGGAGTAACTGCAAACAGTGTGAAAGTACTGGTCATTTCTACGTTCCGGGTAACCTAGGCTTCACTCTAGGGCGTTGTTCCACCAGATCGAACAGTTAGGGCCTAAGAAGGCAACGCCAGAAGCATAAAATACAATATAAATATAACAGTTTTTCAAACGTATAAAGCGAATAATAGCAACCAGTGTGAAAGTTACGGTCATTTCTACGTTCCGAGCAACCTAGACTTCACCACAGGGCGTTGTTCCACCAGATCGAATAGTTAGGGCCTAAGAAGTGAACGCCAGCAGCATAAAATACAATATGAATACAACAGCTTTTCCATGATATAAAACGAATGATTGCAACCAGTATGAAAGTTAACGTCATTTCTTCTTTCCGGGCAACCTAGGTTTCACCCTTGGGTGTTGCTCCAACAGATTGAATAGTTAAGGCCTTAGAAGTCAACGCCGGAAGCATAAAATGCAATAAAAATTCAACAGTTTTTCCATCGTATAAAACGAATAATTGCAACCAGTGTGAATGTAATTGTCATTTCTACGTTCCGGGCAACCTAGGCTTCACCCTAGGTCGTTGTTCCACCAGATGGAATAGTTACGGCCTAAGAAGTAAACGCCAGAAGCATAAAATACGATATAAATACAACAGCTTTTCCATCGTATAACAGGAATAATTGCAACCAGTGTGAAAGTGATGGTCATTTCTACGTTCCGGGCAACCTAGGAGTCACTCTATGGCGTTGCTCCACCACATCTAATAGCTACGGCCTTAGGAGTCATCGCCAGAAGCATAAAATACAATATAAGTACAACAGCTTTTCCATCGTATAAAATGAATAATTGCACACAATGTGAATGTAGTGTTCATTTCTACGTTCCGGGCAACCTGGGCTTAACTATATGGCGTTGCTCCACCAGATCGAATAGCTAGGCACTTAGAATTCAACGCCAGAAGGATAAAATACAATATAAATACAACAGTTTTTCCATCGTATATAATGTATATTTGCAAACAGTGTGATCGTAATGGTCAGTGCTACGTTCCGGGCAACCTAGGCTTCACTCTAGGGCGTTGTTCCACCAGATCGAATAGTTAGGGTCTATGAAGTCAACGCCAGAAGAATAAAATACAATATAAGTACAACAGTTTTTCCATGGTATAAAACGATTAATTGCTACCAGTGTGAAAGTTGTGGTCATTTCTACGTTCCGGGCAACGTAGGCTTCACCCTAGGGCGTTGTTCCACCAGATGGAATAGTTAGCGCCTAAGAAGACAACGCCAGAAGCAATAAATACGATATAAATACAACAGCATTTCCATCGTATAAAACGTATAATTGCAACCAATGTGAAAGTAATGATCATTTCGGCGTTTCGTGCATCCTAGACTTAACTCTGAGGCGTTGCTCCACCCGATAGAAGAGTTAGGGCCTTAGAAGTCAACGCCAGAAGCATAAAATACAAAATAAATAGAGACAGTTTTTCCATTGTATACAACGAATAATTGCTACCAGTATGAAAGTTATGATCATTTCTACGTTCCGGGCAACCTAGGCTTCACTCTAGGCCGTTGCTCTACCAGATCGAACAGTTAGGCCCTTAGTAGTCGACGCCAGAAGCACAAAATACAATAAATATGCAACAGTTTTTCCATCTTGTAACAGGAATAACTGCAAACAGTGTGAAAGTACTGGTCATTTCTACGTTCCGGGTAACCTAGGTTTAACTCTAGGGCGTTGCTCCACCACATCGAATAGCTACGTCCTTAGAATTCAACGTCAGAAACATAAAATACAATATAAATACAACAGTTTTTCCATCGTATAAAACGAATAATTGCAACCAGTGTGAAAATAATGTTCATTTCTACTTTCCGGGCACCCTAGGCTTCACTCTATGGCGCTGCTCAACCAGATCGAATAGTTAAGGCCTAAGAAGTCAACGCCAGAAGCACCAAATACAAAATGAATACAACAGTTTTTCCATCGTATAAAACGAATAATTGCAACCAGTGTGAATGTAATGGTCATTTCTACGTTCCGGGCAACCTAGGCTTCACTCTAGGCCGTTGCGCCACCTGATCGAATAGTTACGGCCTTAGAAGTCAACGCCCGAAGCATAAAATACGATATAAATACAACCGCTTTTCCATCGTATAACAGGAATAATTGCAACCAGTGTGAAAGTGATGGTCATTTCTACGTTCCGGGCAACCTAGGCGTCACTCTATGGCGTTGCTCCACCACATCTAATAGCTACGGCCTTAGGAGTCATCGCCAGAAGCATAAAATACAATATAAGTACAACAGCTTTTCCATCGTATAAAATGAATAATTGCACACAATGTGAATGTAGTGATCATTTCTACGTTCCGGGCAACCTGGGCTTCACTATATGGCGTTGCTCCACCAGATCGAATAGCTAGGCACTTAGAATTCAACGCCAGAAGGATAAAATACAATATAAATACAACAGCTTTTCCATCGTATATAATGTATATTTGCAAACAGTGTGATCGTAATGGTCAGTGCTACGTTCCGGGCAACCTAGGCTTCACTCTAGGGCGCTGTTCCACCAGATCGAATAGTTAGGGTCTGTGAAGTCAACGCCAGAAGAATAAAATACAATATAAGTACAACAGTTTTTCCATGGTATAAAACGACTAATTGCTACCAGTGTGAAAGTTGTGGTCATTTCTACGTTCCGGGCAACCTAGGTTTCACTCTAGGGCGTTGCTCCACCAGCTCGAGTAGCTAGGACCTCAGAAGTCTTCGCTTGAAGCATAAAATACGATATAAATACAACAGTTTTTCCATCGTATAACAGGAATAATTGCAACCAGTGTGAAGGTAAAGGTATGTCCTACGCTCCGGGCAACCTAGGCTTCACTCCAGGCCGTTGCTAAACCAGATCGAAGAGTTAGGGCCGTAGAAGTCAGCGCCAGAAACATAAACTACAAAACAAGTCGAACAGTCTTTCCATCGTATAAAACGAATAATTGCAACCTGTGTGTAGGTTATGGTCATATATACGTTCCGGGCAACCTAGTCTTCACTGTAGGGTGTTGCTCCACCAGATCGAATAGCTAGGGACTTAGAATTAAACGCCAGAAGCATAAAATACAATAAAAGTACAACAGTTTTTCCATCGTATAACAGGAGTAATTGCAGCCAGTGTTAATGTAATGGTATGTCCTACGTTCCGGGCAACCTAGGTTTCAGTCTAGGGCGTTGTTCCACCAGAACGAATAGTTACGGCCTAAGAAGTCAACGCCAGAAGCATAAAATACAATATAAGTATAACAGTTTTTCCATCGTATAAAACGAATAATAGCAACCAGTGTGAAAGTAATGGACATTTCTACGTTCCGGGCAACCTGGGCGTCACTCTACGGCGTTGCTCCACCACATCTAATAGCTACGGCCTTAGAAGTCAACGCCAGAAGCATAAAATCCAATATAAATACAACAGCTTTCCCATCGTATAAAACGAATAATTGCAACCAGTGTGAAAGTAATGGTCATTTCTAGGTTCCGGGCAACCTAGGCTTCACTCTAGGGCGTTGCTCCGCCACATCGAATAGCTACGGCCTTAAAATACAACGTCAGAAGCATAAAATACATAATAAATACAACAGTTTTTCCATCGTATAAAACGAATAATTGCAACCAGTGTGAAAGTAATTCTCATTTCTACGTTCCGTGCAACCTAGGCTTTGCTCTAGGGCGTTGTTCCACCAGATCGAATAGCTAGGGACTTAGACGTCAGCGCCAGAAGCATAAAATATAATAAAAATACAACAGTTGTTGCATCGTATAACAGGAATAATTGCCACCAGTGTGAAAGTAATGGGCATTTCTACGTTCCGTGCAACCTAGGCTTCACTCTAGGGCGTTTCTCCACCACAACGAATAGCTACGACCTTAGAAGTCAACGCCTAAAGCATAAAATACAATATAGATGCAAAAGTTTTTCCATCGTATAACAGAAATAACTGCAAACAGTATGAAGGTACTGGTCATTTCTACGTTCCGGGTAACCTAGGCTTCACTTTAGGGCGTTGCTCCACCAGACCAAATAGTTAGGGCCCAAGAAGTCAACGCCAGAAGCATAAAATGCAACATAAATATAACAGATGTTCCATCGTATATAATGTATATTTGCAAACAGTGTGAAAGTAATGGACATTTCTACGTACCGGGCGACCTAGGCCCCACTCTAGGGCGTTGCTCCACCAAATCGAATAGTTAGGGCCTAAGAAGTCAACACCAGACGAATAAAATACAAATTAAACACAACAGCCTTTACACCCTATAAAAGTGAATAATTGCAACCTGTGTGAAGGTTATGGTCATATCTACGTTCCGGGCAACATAGGCTTCACTGTAGGCCGTTGCCCAACCAGATCGAAATGTTAGGGCCTAAGAAGACAACATCCGAAGCATAAAATACGATATAGATACAACAGCTTTTCCATCATATTAAATGAATAATTGCAAACAGTGTGAAAGAAGTGGTCATTTCTACGTTCCGAGCAACCTAGGCTTCACCCTAGGTCGTTGTTCCACCAGATCGAATAGTTAGGGCCTAAGAAGTCAACGCCAGAAGCATAAAATACGATATAAATACAACCGCTTTTCCATCGTATAACAGGAATAATTGCAACCAGTGTGAAAGTGATGGTCATTTCTACGTTCCGGGCAACCTAGGCGTCACTCTATGGCGTTGCTCCACCACATCTAATAGCTACGGCCTTAGGAGTCATCGCCAGAAGCATAAAATACAATATAAGTACAACAGCTTTTCCATCGTATAAAATGAATAATTGCACACAATGTGAATGTAGTGATCATTTCTACGTTCCGGGCAACCTGGGCTTCACTATATGGCGTTGCTCCACCAGATCGAATAGCTAGGCACTTAGAATTCAACGCCAGAAGGATAAAATACAATATAAATACAACAGCTTTTCCATCGTATATAATGTATATTTGCAAACAGTGTGATCGTAATGGTCAGTGCTACGTTCCGGGCAACCTAGGCTTCACTCTAGGGCGCTGTTCCACCAGATCGAATAGTTAGGGTCTGTGAAGTCAACGCCAGAAGAATAAAATACAATATAAGTACAACAGTTTTTCCATGGTATAAAACGACTAATTGCTACCAGTGTGAAAGTTGTGGTCATTTCTACGTTCCGGGCAACCTAGGTTTCACTCTAGGGCGTTGCTCCACCAGCTCGAGTAGCTAGGACCTCAGAAGTCTTCGCTTGAAGCATAAAATACGATATAAATACAACAGTTTTTCCATCGTATAACAGGAATAATTGCAACCAGTGTGAAGGTAAAGGTATGTCCTACGCTCCGGGCAACCTAGGCTTCACTCCAGGCCGTTGCTAAACCAGATCGAAGAGTTAGGGCCGTAGAAGTCAGCGCCAGAAACATAAACTACAAAACAAGTCGAACAGTCTTTCCATCGTATAAAACGAATAATTGCAACCTGTGTGTAGGTTATGGTCATATATACGTTCCGGGCAACCTAGTCTTCACTGTAGGGTGTTGCTCCACCAGATCGAATAGCTAGGGACTTAGAATTAAACGCCAGAAGCATAAAATACAATAAAAGTACAACAGTTTTTCCATCGTATAACAGGAGTAATTGCAGCCAGTGTTAATGTAATGGTATGTCCTACGTTCCGGGCAACCTAGGTTTCAGTCTAGGGCGTTGTTCCACCAGAACGAATAGTTACGGCCTAAGAAGTCAACGCCAGAAGCATAAAATACAATATAAGTATAACAGTTTTTCCATCGTATAAAACGAATAATAGCAACCAGTGTGAAAGTAATGGACATTTCTACGTTCCGGGCAACCTGGGCGTCACTCTACGGCGTTGCTCCACCACATCTAATAGCTACGGCCTTAGAAGTCAACGCCAGAAGCATAAAATCCAATATAAATACAACAGCTTTCCCATCGTATAAAACGAATAATTGCAACCAGTGTGAAAGTAATGGTCATTTCTAGGTTCCGGGCAACCTAGGCTTCACTCTAGGGCGTTGCTCCGCCACATCGAATAGCTACGGCCTTAAAATACAACGTCAGAAGCATAAAATACATAATAAATACAACAGTTTTTCCATCGTATAAAACGAATAATTGCAACCAGTGTGAAAGTAATGGTCATTTCTACGTTCCGTGCAACCTAGGCTTTGCTCTAGGGCGTTGTTCCACCAGATCGAATAGCTAGGGACTTAGACGTCAGCGCCAGAAGCATAAAATATAATAAAAATACAACAGTTGTTGCATCGTATAACAGGAATAATTGCCACCAGTGTGAAAGTAATGGGCATTTCTACGTTCCGTGCAACCTAGGCTTCACTCTAGGGCGTTTCTCCACCACAACGAATAGCTACGACCTTAGAAGTCAACGCCTAAAGCATAAAATACAATATAGATGCAAAAGTTTTTCCATCGTATAACAGAAATAACTGCAAACAGTATGAAAGTACTGGTCATTTCTACGTTCCGGGTAACCTAGGCTTCACTTTAGGGCGTTGCTCCACCAGACCAAATAGTTAGGGCCCAAGAAGTCAACGCCAGAAGCATAAAATGCAAGATAAATATAACAGATTTTCCATCGTATATAATGTATATTTGCAAACAGTGTGAAAGTAATGGACATTTCTACGTACCGGGCGACCTAGGCCCCACTCTAGGGCGTTGCTCCACCAAATCGAATAGTTAGGGCCTAAGAAGTCAACACCAGACGAATAAAATACAAATTAAACACAACAGCCTTTACACCCTATAAAAGTGAATAATTGCAACCTGTGTGAAGGTTATGGTCATATCTACGTTCCGGGCAACATAGGCTTCACTGTAGGCCGTTGCCCAACCAGATCGAAATGTTAGGGCCTAAGAAGACAACATCCGAAGCATAAAATACGATATAGATACAACAGCTTTTCCATCATATTAAATGAATAATTGCAAACAGTGTGAAAGAAGTGGTCATTTCTACGTTCCGAGCAACCTAGGCTTCACCCTAGGTCGTTGTTCCACCAGATGGAATAGTTAGGGCCTAAGAAGTCAACGCCAGAAGCATAAAATACGATATAAATACAACAGCTTTTCCATCGTATTACAGGAATAATTGCAACCACTGTGAAAGTGATGGTCATTTCTACGTTCCGGGCAACCTAGGCGCCACTCTATGGCGTTGCTCCACCACATCTAATAGCTACGGCCTTAGAAGTCATCGCCAGAAGCATAAAGTACAATATAAATACCACAGCTTTTCCATCGTATATAATGTATATTTGCAAACAGTGTGATCGTAATGGTCAGTGCTACGTTCCGGGCAACCTAGGCTTCACTCTAGGGCGTTGTTCCACCAGATCGGATAGTTAGGGCCTAAGAAGTCAACGCCAGAAGAATAAAATACAATATAAGTACAACAGCTTTTCCATCGAATAAAATGAATAATTGCAAACATTGTGAAAGTACTGGTCATTTCTACGTTCCGGGTAACCTAGGTTTAACTCTAGGGCGTTGCTCCACCACATCGAACAGCTACGGCCTTAGAATTCAACGTCAGAAACATAAAATACAGTATAAATACAACAGTTTTTCCATCGTATAAAACGAATAGTTGAACCAGTATGATAGTTATGGTCATTTCTACTTTCCGGGCAACCTTGGCTTCACTCTAGGGCGTTGCTCCACCGCATCTAATTGTTACGGACTTAGAAGCCAAAGCCAGAAGCATAAAATACAATAAGAAATGCAACAGCTTTTTCATCGAGTAACAGGAATAATTGCAACAAGCGTGAAGGTAATGGTCATTTCTACGTTCCGGGCAACCTAGGCGTCACTCTAGGGCGTTGCTCCACCACAGCCAATAGCTACGGCCTTAGAAGTAAACGCCAGTAGCATAAAATACAATATAAATACGACAGTTCTTCCATTGTATAAAACGAATAATTGCAACCAGTGTGAAAGTTATGGTCATTTCTACGTTCCGGACAACGTAGGGTTCACCCTAGGGCGTTGTTCCACCAGATGGAATAGTTAGGGCCTAAGAAGTCAACGCCAGAAGCATGAAATACGATATAGATACAACAGCTTTTCCATCGTATAAAACGAATAATTGCAAACAGTGTGAAAGTAATGGCCATTTCTACGTTCCGGCCAACCTAGGCTTCACTCTAGGGCGTTGCTCCGCCACATCGAATAGCTACGGCCTTAGAAGTCAACGCCTGAAGCATAAAATGCAATAAGAAGTGCAACAGCTTTTTCATCGAGTAACAGGAATAATTGCAACAAGCGTGAAGGTAATGGTCATTTCTACGTACCGGGCAACCTAGGCTTCACTCTTGGGCGTTGCTACACCAGATCGAAGAGTAAGGGGCTTAGAAGTCAACGCCAGAAGGATAAAATACAATATAAATACAACAGCTTTTCCATCGTATATAATGTATATTTGCAAACAGTGTGATCGTAATGGTCAGTGCTACGTTCCGGGCAACCTAGGCTTCACTATAGGGGGCTGTTCCACCAGATCGAATAGTTAGGGTCTGTGAAGTCAACGCCAGAAGAATAAAATACAATATAAGTACAACAGTTTTTCCATGGTATAAAACGACTAATTGCTACCAGTGTGAAAGTTGTGGTCATTTCTACGTTCCGGGCAACCTAGGTTTCACTCTAGGGCGTTGCTCCACCAGCTCGAGTAGCTAGGACCTCAGAAGTCTACGCTTGAAGCATAAAATACGATATAAATACAACAGTTTTTCCATCGTATAACAGGAATAATTGCAACCAGTGTGAAGGTAAAGGTATGTCCTACGCTCCGGGCAACCTAGGCTTCACTCCAGGCCGTTGCTAAACCAGATCGAAGAGTTAGGGCCGTAGAAGTCAGCGCCAGAAACATAAACTACAAAACAAGTCGAACAGTCTTTCCATCGTATAAAACGAATAATTGCAACCTGTGTGTAGGTTATGGTCATATATACGTTCCGGGCAACCTAGTCTTCACTGTAGGGTGTTGCTCCACCAGATCGAATAGCTAGGGACTTAGAATTAAACGCCAGAAGCATAAAATACAATAAAAGTACAACAGTTTTTCCATCGTATAGCAGGAGTAATTGCAGCCAGTGTTAATGTAATGGTATGTCCTACGTTCCGGGCAACCTAGGCTTCAGTCTAGGGCGTTGTTCCACCAGAACGAATAGTTACGGCCTAAGAAGTCAACGCCAGAAGCATAAAATACAATATAAGTATAACAGTTTTTCCATCGTATAAAACGAATAATAGCAACCAGTGTGAAAGTAATGGACATTTCTACGTTCCGGGCAACCTGGGCGTCACTCTACGGCGTTGCTCCACCACATCTAATAGCTACGGCCTTAGAAGTCAACGCCAGAAGCATAAAACCCAATATAAATACAACAGCTTTCCCATCGTATAAAACGAATAATTGCAACCAGTGTGAAAGTAATGGTCATTTCTAGGTTCCGGGCAACCTAGGCTTCACTCTAGGGCGTTGCTCCGCCACATCGAATAGCTACGGCCTTAAAATACAACGTCAGAAGCATAAAATACATAATAAATGCAACAGTTTTTCCATCGTATAAAACGAATAATTGCAACCAGTGTTAAAGTAATGGTCATTTCTACGTTCCGTGCAACCTAGGCTTCGCTCTAGGGCGTTGTTCCACCAGATCGAATAGCTAGGGACTTAGACGTCAGCGCCAGAAGCATAAAATATAATAAAAACACAACAGTTGTTGCATCGTATAACAGGAATAATTGCCACCAGTGTGAAAGTAATGGGCATTTGTACGTTCCGTGCAACCTAGGCTTCACTCTAGGGCGTTTCTCCACCACAACGAATAGCTACGACCTTAGAAGTCAACGCCTAAAGCATAAAATACAATATAGATGCAAAAGTTTTTCCATCGTATAACAGAAATAACTGCAAACAGTATGAAAGTACTGGTCATTTCTACGTTCCGGGTAACCTAGGCTTCACTTTAGGGCGTTGCTCCACCAGACCAAATAGTTAGGGCCCAAGAAGTCAACGCCAGAAGCATAAAATGCAACATAAATATAACAGATTTTCCATCGTATATAATGTATATTTGCAAACAGTGTGAAAGTAATGGACATTTCTACGTACCGGGCGACCTAGGCCCCACTCTAGGGCGTTGCTCCACCAAATCGAATAGCCAGGGCCTTAGAAGTCAACGCCAGAAGCATAAAATACGAAATAAATACCACAGCTTTTCCATCGTATAAAAGGAATAATTGCAAACAGTGTGAAAGTAATGGTCATTTCTACGTTCCGGGCAACCTCGACTTCACTCTACGGCGTTGATCCACCAGGTCGAATAGTTAGGGCCTAAGAAGTCAACACCAGACGAATAAAATACAAATTAAACACAACAGCCTTTACACCCTATAAAAGTGAATAATTGCAACCTGTGTGAAGGTTATGGTCATATCTACGTTCCGGGCAACATAGGCTTCACTGTAGGCCGTTGCCCAACCAGATCGAAATGTTAGGGCCTAAGAAGACAACATCCGAAGCATAAAATACGATATAGATACAACAGCTTTTCCATCATATTAAATGAATAATTGCAAACAGTGTGAAAGAAGTGGTCATTTCTACGTTCCGGGCAACCTAGGCGCCACTCTATGGCGTTGCTCCACCACATCTAATAGCTACGGCCTTAGAAGTCATCGCCAGAAGCATAAAGTACAATATAAATACCACAGCTTTTCCATCGTATATAATGTATATTTGCAAACAGTGTGATCGTAATGGTCAGTGCTACGTTCCGGGCAACCTAGGCTTCACTCTAGGGCGTTGTTCCACCAGATCGGATAGTTAGGGCCTAAGAAGTCAACGCCAGAAGAATAAAATACAATATAAGTACAACAGCTTTTCCATCGAATAAAATGAATAATTGCAAACATTGTGAAAGTACTGGTCATTTCTACGTTCCGGGTAACCTAGGTTTACCTCTAGGGCGTTGCTCCACCACATCGAACAGCTACGGCCTTAGAATTCAACGTCAGAAACATAAAATACAATATAAATACAACAGTTTTTCCATCGTATAAAACGAATAGTTGAACCAGTATGATAGTTATGGTCATTTCTACTTTCCGGGCAACCTTGGCTTCACTCTAGGGCGTTGCTCCACCGCATCTAATTGTTACGGACTTAGAAGCCAAAGCCAGAAGCATAAAATACAATAAGAAATGCAACAGCTTTTTCATCGAGTAACAGGAATAATTGCAACAAGCGTGAAGGTAATGGTCATTTCTACGTTCCGGGCAACCTAGGCGTCACTCTAGGGCGTTGCTCCACCACAGCCAATAGCTACGGCCTTAGAAGTAAACGCCAGTAGCATAAAATACAATATAAATACGACAGTTCTTCCATTGTATAAAACGAATAATTGCAACCAGTGTGAAAGTTATGGTCATTTCTACGTTCCGGACAACGTAGGGTTCACCCTAGGGCGTTGTTCCACCAGATGGAATAGTTAGGGCCTAAGAAGTCAACGCCAGAAGCATGAAATACGATATAGATACAACAGCTTTTCCATCGTATAAAACGAATAATTGCAAACAGTGTGAAAGTAATGGCCATTTCTACGTTCCGGCCAACCTAGGCTTCACTCTAGGGCGTTGCTCCGCCACATCGAATAGCTACGGCCTTAGAAGTCAACGCCTGAAGCATAAAACGCAATAAGAAGTGCAACAGCTTTTTCATCGAGTAACAGGAATAATTGCAACAAGCGTGAAGGTAATGGTCATTTCTACGTACCGGGCAACCTAGGCTTCACTCTTGGGCGTTGCTACACCAGATCGAAGAGTAAGGGGCTTAGAAGTCAACGCCAGAAGGATAAAATACAATATAAATACAACAGCTTTTCCATCGTATATAATGTATATTTGCAAACAGTGTGATCGTAATGGTCAGTGCTACGTTCCGGGCAACCTAGGCTTCACTATAGGGCGCTGTTCCACCAGATCGAATAGTTAGGGTCTGTGAAGTCAACGCCAGAAGAATAAAATACAATATAAGTACAACAGTTTTTCCATGGTATAAAACGACTAATTGCTACCAGTGTGAAAGTTGTGGTCATTTCTACGTTCCGGGCAACCTAGGTTTCACTCTAGGGCGTTGCTCCACCAGCTCGAGTAGCTAGGACCTCAGAAGTCTACGCTTGAAGCATAAAATACGATATAAATACAACAGTTTTTCCATCGTATAACAGGAATAATTGCAACCAGTCTGAAGGTAAATGTATGTCCTACGCTCCGGGCAACCTAGGCTTCACTCCAGGCCGTTGCTAAACCAGATCGAAGAGTTAGGGCCGTAGAAGTCAGCGCCAGAAACATAAACTACAAAACAAGTCGAACAGTCTTTCCATCGTATAAAACGAATAATTGCAACCTGTGTGTAGGTTATGGTCATATATACGTTCCGGGCAACCTAGTCTTCACTGTAGGGTGTTGCTCCACCAGATCGAATAGCTAGGGACTTAGAATTAAACGCCAGAAGCATAAAATACAATAAAAGTACAACAGTTTTTCCATCGTATAACAGGAGTAATTGCAGCCAGTGTTAATGTAATGGTATGTCCTACGTTCCGGGCAACCTAGGCTTCAGTCTAGGGCGTTGTTCCACCAGAACGAATAGTTACGGCCTAAGAAGTCAACGCCAGAAGCATAAAATACAATATAAGTATAACAGTTTTTCCATCGTATAAAACGAATAATAGCAACCAGTGTGAAAGTAATGGACATTTCTACGTTCCGGGCAACCTGGGCGTCACTCTACGGCGTTGCTCCACCACATCTAATAGCTACGGCCTTAGAAGTCAACGCCAGAAGCATAAAATCCAATATAAATACAACAGCTTTCCCATCGTATAAAACGAATAATTGCAACCAGTGTTAAAGTAATGGTCATTTCTACGTTCCGTGCAACCTAGGCTTCGCTCTAGGGCGTTGTTCCACCAGATCGAATAGCTAGGGACTTAGACGTCAGCGCCAGAAGCATAAAATATAATAAAAATACAACAGTTGTTGCATCGTATAACAGGAATAATTGCCACCAGTGTGAAAGTAATGGGCATTTCTACGTTCCTGGCAACCTAGGCTTCACCCAAGGGCGTTGTTCCACCAGATGGAATAGTTAGGGCCTAAGAAGCCAACGCCAGAAGCACTAAATACGATATAAATACAACAGCTTTTCCATCGTATAAAACGAATAATTGCAAACAGTGTGAAAGTAATGGCCATTTCTACGTTCCGGCCAACCTAGGCTTCACTCTAGGGCGTTGCTCCGCCACATCGAATAGCTACGGCCTTAGAAGTCAACGCCTGAAGCATAAAACGCAATAAGAAGTGCAACAGCTTTTTCATCGAGTAACAGGAATAATTGCAACAAGCGTGAAGGTAATGGTCATTTCTACGTACCGGGCAACCTAGGCCTCACTCTAGGGCGTTGCTACACCAGATCGAATAGTAAGGGGCTTAGACGTCAACGTCAGAAGCATAAAATACAATAAAGATGCAACAGCCTTTCCATCGTATAAAATGAATAATTGCAAACAGTGTGAAAGTAATGGTCATTTCTACGTTCCGGGCAACCTAGGCGTCACTCTAGGGCGTTGCTCCACCACATCCAATAGCTACGGCCTTAGAAGTCAACGCCAGAAGCATAAAATACAATATAAATACGACAGTTTTTCCATTAGATAAAACGAATAATTGCAACCAGTGTGAAAGTTATGGTCATTTCCACGTTCCGGACAACCTAGGGTTCACCCTAGGTCGTTGTTCCACCAGATGGAATAGTTAGGGCCTAAGAAGTCAACGCCAGAAGCATGAAATACTATATAGATACAACAGCTTTTCCATCGTATAACAGGAATAATTGCAACCAGTGTGAAAGTGATGGTCATTTCTATGTTCCCGGCAACCTAGGCTTCACTCTAGGGCGTTGCTCCACCAGATCGAATGATTAGGGCCTTAGAGGTCAACACCAGACGCATAAAATACAGTATAAATGTAACAGTTCTTCCATTGTAGAAAACGATTAATTGCTACCAGTGTGAAAGTAATGTTCATTTCTACGTCCAGGGCAACCTAGGCTTCACTCTTGGGCGTTGTTCCATCGGATGGTATAGTTAAGGCCTAAGAAGTCAACGCCAGAAGCATAAAATACGATATAAACACAACAGCTTTTCCATCGTATAACAGGAATTATTGCAACCAGTGTGAAAGCGGTGGTCATTTCCACGTTCCGGGCAACCTAGGCTTCACTCTAGGGCGTTGCTCCACCAGATCGAAAAGTTAGGGCCTTAGAAGTCAATACCAGAAGTATAAAATACAATACAAATATAACAGTTCTTCCATCGTATAAAACGAATAATTGCTATCAGTGTGAAAGATATGGTCATTTCTACGTTCCGGGCAACCTAGGCTTCACCCTAGGGCGTTGTTCCACCAGATGGAATAGTTAGGGCCTAAGAAGTCTACGCTAGAAGCATCAAATACAAAATAAGTACAACAGTTTTTCCATTGTATAAAACGAATAATTGCAACCAGTGTGAAAGTAATGTTCATTTCTACGTCCAGGGCAACCTAGGCTTCACCCTAGGGCGTTGTTCCATCAGATGGTATAGTTAGAGGCTAAGAAGTCGACGCCAGAAGCATAAAATACGATATAAATACAACAGCTTTTCCATCGTATAAAATGAATAATTGCAAACAATGTGAAAGTAATGGTCATAACAGGAATAATTGCAACTAGTGTGAATGTAATGGTCATTTCTACGTTCCGAGTAACCTACGTTTCACTCTAAGGCGTTGCTCCACCCGATCGAATAGTTAGGGCCTAAGAAGTCAACGCTAGAAGCATCAAATAGAAAATAAGTACAACAGTTTTTCCATTGTATAAAACGAATAATTGCAACCAGTGTGAAAGTAATGTTCATTTCTACGTCCAGGGCAACCTAGGCTTCACCCTAGGGCGTTGTTCCATCAGATGGTATAGTTAGAGGCTAAGAAGTCGACGCCAGAAGCATAAAATACGATATAAATACAACAGCTTTTCCATCGTATAACAGGAATAATTGCAACCAGTGTGAAAGCGATGGTCATTTCCACGTTCCCGGCAACCTAGGCTTCACTCTAGGGCGTTGCTCCACCAGATCGAGTAGTTAGGGCCTTAGAAGTCAACACCAGAAGTATAAAGTACAATACAAATATAACAGTTCTTCCATCGTATAAAACGAATAATTGCTACCAGTGTGAAAGTTATGGTAATTTCTACGTTCCGGGCAACCTAGGCTTCACCCTAGGGCGTTGTTCCACCAGACGGAATAGTTAGGGCCTAAGAAGTCAACGCCAGAAGCATAAAATACGATATAAATACAACAGCTTTTCCATCGTATAAAACGAATAATTGCAAACAGTGTGAAAGTAATGGCCATTTCTACGTTCCGGCCAACCTAGGCTTCACTCTAGGGCGTTGCTCCGCCACATCGAATAGCTACGGCCTTAGAAGTCAACGCCTGAAGCATAAAACGCAATAAGAAGTGCAACAGCTTTTTCATCGAGTAACAGGAATAATTGCAACAAGCGTGAATGTAATGGTCATTTCTACGTACCGGGCAACCTAGGCTTCACTCTAGGGCGTTGCTACACCAGATCGAATAGTAAGGGGCTTAGAAGTCAACGTCAGAAGCATAAAATACAATAAAGATGCAACAGCCTTTCCATCGTATAAAATGAATAATTGCAAACAGTGTGAAGGTAATGGTCATTTCTACGTTCCGGGCAACCTAGGCATCACTCTAGGGCGTTGCTCCACCACATCCAATAGCTACGGCCTTAGAAGTCAACGCCAGAAGCATAAAATACAATATAAATACGACAGTTTTTCCATTATATAAAACGAATAATTGCAACCAGTGTGAAAGTTATGGTCATTTCCACGTTCCGGACAACCTAGGGTTGACCCTAGGGCGTTGTTCCACCAGATGGAATAGTTAGGGCCTAAGAAGTCAACGCCAGAAGCATAAAATACTATATAGATACAACAGCTTTTCCATCGTATAACAGGGATAATTGCAACCAGTGTGAAAGTGATGGTCATTTCTATGTTCCCGGCAACCTAGGCTTCACTCTAGGGCGTTGCTCCACCAGATCGTATGATTAGGGCCTTAGAGGTCAACACCAGACGCATAAAATACAGTATAAATGTAACAGTTCTTCCATTGTAGAAAACGATTAATTGCTGCCAGTGTGAAAGTTATGGTCATTTCTACGTTCCGGGCAACCTAGGCTTCACCATAGGGCGTTGTTCCACCAGATGGAATAGTTACGGCCTAAGAAGTCAACGCCAGAAGCATAAAATACGATATAAACACAACAGCTTTTCCATCGTATAAAACGTATAATTGCAACCAATGTGAAAGTAATGATCATTTCTACGTCCAGGGCAACCTAGGCTTCACTCTAGGGCGTTGCTCCACCAGATCGAGTAGTTAGGGCCTAAGAAGTCTACGCCAGAAGCATCAAATACAAAATAAGTACAACAGTTTTTCCATTGTATAAAACGAATAATTGCAACCAGTGTAAAAGTAATGTTCATTTCTACGTCCAGGGCAACCTAGGCTTCACTCTAGGGCGTTGTTCCATCGGATGGTATAGTTAAGGCCTAAGAAGTCAACGCCAGAAGCATAAAATACGATATAAACACAACAGCTTTTCCATCGTATAACAGGAATTATTGCAACCAGTGTGAAAGCGGTGGTCATTTCCACGTTCCGGGCAACCTAGGCTTCACTCTAGGGCGTTGTTCCACCAGATCGAAAAGTTAGGGCCTTAGAAGTCAATACCAGAAGTATAAAATACAATACAAATATAACAGTTCTTCCATCGTATAAAACGAATAATTGCTATCAGTGTGAAAGATATGGTCATTTCTACGTTCCGGGCAACCTAGGCTTCACCCTAGGGCGTTGTTCCACCAGATGGAATAGTTAGGGCCTAAGAAGTCAACGCTAGAAGCATCAAATACAAAATAAGTACAACAGTTTTTCCATTGTGTAAAACGAATAATTGCAACCAGTGTGAAAGTAATGTTCATTTCTACGTCCAGGGCAACCTAGGCTTCACCCTAGGGCGTTGTTCCGTCAGATGGTATAGTTAGAGGCTAAGAAGTCGACGCCAGAAGCATAAAATACGATATAAATACAACAGCTTTTCCATCGTATAACAGGAATAATTGCAACCAGTGTGAAAGCGATGGTCATTTCCACGTTCCCGGCAACCTAGGCTTCACTCTAGGGCGTTGCTCCACCAGATCGAATAGTTAGGGCCTTAGAAGTCAACACCAGAAGTATAAAGTACAATACAAATATAACAGTTCTTCCATCGTATAAAACGAATAATTGCTACCAGTGTGAAAGTTATGGTCATTTCTACGTTCCGGGCAACCTAGGCTTCACCCTAGGGCGTTGTTCCACCAGATGGAATAGTTAGGGCCTAAGAAGTCAACGCCAGAAGCATAAAATACGATATAAATACAACAGCTTTTCCATCGTATTAAACGTATAATTGCAACCAATGTGAAAGTAATGACCATTTCAGCGTTTCGGGCATCCTAGACTTAACTCTGAGGCGTTGCTCCACCACATCGAAGGGTTAGGGCCTTAGAAGTGAACGCCAGAACCATAAAATACAATACAAATACAACAGTTTTTCCATCGTATAAAACGAATAATAGCAACCAGTGTGAAAGTAATGGTCATTTCTACGTTCCGGCCAACATAGGCTTCACTCTTGGACGTTGCCCCACCAGATCGAATTGCTAGGACCTTAGAAGTCGAAGCCAGAAGCAGAAAATTCAAAATAAATAGATCAGTTTTTCCATTGTATGAAACGAATAATTGCTACCAGTGTAAAAGTTATGGCCATTTCTACGTTCCTGGCAACCTAGGCTTCACCCAAGGGCGTTGTTCCACCAGATGGAATAGTTAGGGCCTAAGAAGCCAACGCCAGAAGCACTAAATACGATATTAATACAACAGCTTTTCCATCGTATAAAACGAATAATTGCAAACAGTGTGAAAGTAATGGCCATTTCTACGTTCCGGCCAACCTAGGCTTCACTCTAGGGCGTTGCTCCGCCACATCGAATAGCTACGGCCTTAGAAGCCAACGCCTGAAGCATAAAACGCAATAAGAAGTGCAACAGCTTTTTCATCGAGTAACAGGAATAATTGCAACAAGCGTGAAGGTAATGGTCATTTCTACGTACCGGGCAACCTAGGCTTCACTCTAGGGCGTTGCTACACCAGATCGAATAGTAAGGGGCTTAGAAGTCAACGCCAGAAGCATAAAATACAATAAAGATGCAACAGCCTTTCCATCGTATAAAATGAATAATTGCAAACAGTGTGAAAGTAATGGTCATTTCTACGTTCCGGGCAACCTAGGCGTCACTCTAGGGCGTTGCTCCACCACATCCAATAGCTACGGCCTTAGAAGTCAACGCCAGAAGCATAAAATACAATATAAATACGACAGTTTTTCCATTATATAAAACGAATAATTGCAACCAGTGTGACAGTTATGGTCATTTCCACGTTCCGGACAACCTAGGGTTCACCCTAGGGCGTTGTTCCACCAGATGGAATAGTTAGGGCCTAAGAAGTCAACGCCAGAAGCATAAAATACTATATAGATATAACAGCTTTTCCATCGTATAACAGGAATAATTGCAACCAGTGTGAAAGTGATGGTCATTTCTATGTTCCCGGCAACCTAGGCTTCACTCTAGGGCGTTGCTCCACCAGATCGAATGATTAGGGCCTTAGAGGTCAACACCAGACGCATAAAATACAGTATAAATGTAACAGTTCTTCCATTGTATAAAACGATTAATTGCTACCAGTGTGAAGGTGTTGGTCATTTCTACGTTCCGGGCAACCTAGGCTTCACCCTAGGGCGTTGTTCCACCAGATGGAATAGTTAGGGCCTAAGAAGTCAACGCCAGAAGCATAAAATACGATATAAATACAACAGCTTTTCCATCGTATAAAACGTATAATTGCAGCGAATGTGAAAGTAATGATCATTTCGGCGTTTCGGGCATGCTAAACTTAATTCTGAGGCGTTGCTCCACCAGATCGAAGAGTTAGGGCCTTAGAAGTGAACGCCAGAAGCATAAAATACAATACAAATACAACAGTTTTTCCATCGTATAAAACGAATAATAGCAACCAGTGTGAAAGTAATGGTCATTTCTACGTGCCGGGCAACCTAGGCGTCACTCTAGGGCGTTGCTCCACCAGATCGAAAAGTTAGGGCCTTAGAAGTCAATACCAGAAGTATAAAATACAATACAAATATAACAGTTCTTCCATCGTATAAAACGAATAATTGCTATCAGTGTGAAAGATATGGTCATTTCTACGTTCCGGGCAACCTAGGCTTCACCCTAGGGCGTTGTTCCACCAGATGGAATAGTTAGGGCCTAAGAAGTCTACGCTAGAAGCATCAAATACAAAATAAGTACAACAGTTTTTCCATTGTATAAAACGAATAATTGCAACCAGTGTGAAAGTAATGTTCATTTCTACGTCCAGGGCAACCTAGGCTTCACCCTAGGGCGTTGTTCCATCAGATGGTATAGTTAGAGGCTAAGAAGTCGACGCCAGAAGCATAAAATACGATATAAATACAACAGCTTTTCCATCGTATAAAATGAATAATTGCAAACAATGTGAAAGTAATGGTCATAACAGGAATAATTGCAACCAGTGTGAATGTAATGGTCATTTCTACGTTCCGAGTAACCGACGTTTCACTCTAAGGCGTTGCTCCACCCGATCGAATAGTTAGGGCCTAAGAAGTCAACGCTAGAAGCATCAAATAGAAAATAAGTACAACAGTTTTTCCATTGTATAAAACGAATAATTGCAACCAGTGTGAAAGTAATGTTCATTTCTACGTCCAGGGCAACCTAGGCTTCACCCTAGGGCGTTGTTCCATCAGATGGTATAGTTAGAGGCTAAGAAGTCGACGCCAGAAGCATAAAATACGATATAAATACAACAGCTTTTCCATCGTATAACAGGAATAATTGCAACCAGTGTGAAAGCGATGGTCATTTCCACGTTCCCGGCAACCTAGGCTTCACTCTAGGGCGTTGCTCCACCAGATCGAATAGTTAGGGCCTTAGAAGTCAACACCAGAAGTATAAAGTACAATACAAATATAACAGTTCTTCCATCGTATAAAACGAATAATTGCTACCAGTGTGAAAGTTATGGTAATTTCTACGTTCCGGGCAACCTAGGCTTCACCCTAGGGCGTTGTTCCACCAGATGGAATAGTTAGGGCCTAAGAAGTCAACGCCAGAAGCATAAAATACGATATAAATACAACAGCTTTTCCATCGTATTAAACGTATAATTGCAACCAATGTGAAAGTAATGATCATTTCGGCGTTTCGGGCATGCTAAACTTAATTCTGAGGCGTTGCTCCACCAGATCGAAGAGTTAGGTCCTTAGAAGTGAACGCCAGAAGCATAAAATACAATACAAATACAACAGTTTTTCCATCGTATAAAACGAATAATAGCAACCAGTGTGAAAGTAATGGTCATTTCTACGTTCCGGCCAACATAGGCTTCACTCTTGGACGTTGCCCCACCAGATCCAATAGCTACGGCCTTAGAAGTCAACGCCAGAAGCATAAAATACAATATAAATACGACAGTTTTTCCATTATATAAAACGAATAATTGCAACCAGTGTGAAAGTTATGGTCATTTCCACGTTCCGGACAACCTAGGGTTCACCCTAGGGCGTTGTTCCACCAGATGGAATAGTTAGGGCCTAAGAAGTCAACGCCAGAAGCATAAAATACTATATAGATACAACAGCTTTTCCATCGTATAACAGGAATAATTGCAACCAGTGTGAAAGTGATGGTCATTTCTATGTTCCCGGCAACCTAGGCTTCACTCTAGGGCGTTGCTCCACCAGATCGAATGATTAGGGCCTTAGAGGTCAACACCAGACGCATAAAATACAGTATAAATGTAACAGTTCTTCCATTGTATAAAACGATTAATTGCTACCAGTGTGAAGGTGTTGGTCATTTCTACGTTCCGGGCAACCTAGGCTTCACCCTAGGGCGTTGTTCCACCAGATGGAATAGTTAGGGCCTAAGAAGTCAACGCCAGAAGCATAAAATACGATATAAATACAACAGCTTTTCCATCGTATAAAACGTATAATTGCAGCGAATGTGAAAGTAATGATCATTTCGGCGTTTCGGGCATGCTAAACTTAATTCTGAGGCGTTGCTCCACCAGATCGAAGAGTTAGGGCCTTAGAAGTGAACGCCAGAAGCATAAAATACAATACAAATACAACAGTTTTTCCATCGTATAAAACGAATAATAGCAACCAGTGTGAAAGTAATGGTCATTTCTACGTGCCGGGCAACCTAGGCGTCACTCTAGGGCGTTGCTCCACCAGATCGAAAAGTTAGGGCCTTAGAAGTCAATACCAGAAGTATAAAATACAATACAAATATAACAGTTCTTCCATCGTATAAAACGAATAATTGCTATCAGTGTGAAAGATATGGTCATTTCTACGTTCCGGGCAACCTAGGCTTCACCCTAGGGCGTTGTTCCACCAGATGGAATAGTTAGGGCCTAAGAAGTCTACGCTAGAAGCATCAAATACAAAATAAGTACAACAGTTTTTCCATTGTATAAAACGAATAATTGCAACCAGTGTGAAAGTAATGTTCATTTCTACGTCCAGGGCAACCTAGGCTTCACCCTAGGGCGTTGTTCCATCAGATGGTATAGTTAGAGGCTAAGAAGTCGGCGCCTGAAGCATAAAATACGCTATAAATACAACAGCTTTTCCATCGTATAAAATGAATAATTGCAAACAATGTGAAAGTAATGGTCATAACAGGAATAATTGCAACCAGTGTGAATGTAATGGTCATTTCTACGTTCCGAGTAACCGACGTTTCACTCTAAGGCGTTGCTCCACCCGATCGAATAGTTAGGGCCTAAGAAGTCAACGCTAGAAGCATCAAATAGAAAATAAGTACAACAGTTTTTCCATTGTATAAAACGAATAATTGCAACCAGTGTGAAAGTAATGTTCATTTCTACGTCCAGGGCAACCTAGGCTTCACCCTAGGGCGTTGTTCCATCAGATGGTATAGTTAGAGGCTAAGAAGTCGACGCCAGAAGCATAAAATACGATATAAATACAACAGCTTTTCCATCGTATAACAGGAATAATTGCAACCAGTGTGAAAGCGATGGTCATTTCCACGTTCCCGGCAACCTAGGCTTCACTCTAGGGCGTTGCTCCACCAGATCGAATAGTTAGGGCCTTAGAAGTCAACACCAGAAGTATAAAGTACAATACAAATATAACAGTTCTTCCATCGTATAAAACGAATAATTGCTACCAGTGTGAAAGTTATGGTAATTTCTACGTTCCGGGCAACCTAGGCTTCACCCTAGGGCGTTGTTCCACCAGATGGAATAGTTAGGGCCTAAGAAGTCAACGCCAGAAGCATAAAATACGATATAAATACAACAGCTTTTCCATCGTATTAAACGTATAATTGCAACCAATGTGAAAGTAATGATCATTTCGGCGTTTCGGGCATGCTAAACTTAATTCTGAGGCGTTGCTCCACCAGATCGAAGAGTTAGGTCCTTAGAAGTGAACGCCAGAAGCATAAAATACAATACAAATACAACAGTTTTTCCATCGTATAAAACGAATAATAGCAACCAGTGTGAAAGTAATGGTCATTTCTACGTTCCGGCCAACATAGGCTTCACTCTTGGACGTTGCCCCACCAGATCCAATAGCTACGGCCTTAGAAGTCAACGCCAGAAGCATAAAATACAATATAAATACGACAGTTTTTCCATTATATAAAACGAATAATTGCAACCAGTGTGAAAGTTATGGTCATTTCCACGTTCCGGACAACCTAGGGTTCACCCTAGGGCGTTGTTCCACCAGATGGAATAGTTAGGGCCTAAGAAGTCAACGCCAGAAGCATAAAATACTATATAGATACAACAGCTTTTCCATCGTATAACTGGAATAATTGCAACCAGTGTGAAAGTGATGGTCATTTCTATGTTCCCGGCAACCTAGGCTTCACTCTAGGGCGTTGCTCCACCAGATCGAATGATTAGGGCCTTAGAGGTCAACACCAGACGCATAAAATACAGTATAAATGTAACAGTTCTTCCATTGTATAAAACGATTAATTGCTACCAGTGTGAAGGTGTTGGTCATTTCTACGTTCCGGGCAACCTAGGCTTCACCCTAGGGCGTTGTTCCACCAGATGGAATAGTTAGGGCCTAAGAAGTCAACGCCAGAAGCATAAAATACGATATAAATACAACAGCTTTTCCATCGTATAAAACGTATAATTGCAGCGAATGTGAAAGTAATGATCATTTCGGCGTTTCGGGCATGCTAAACTTAATTCTGAGGCGTTGCTCCACCAGATCGAAGAGTTAGGGCCTTAGAAGTGAACGCCAGAAGCATAAAATACAATACAAATACAACAGTTTTTCCATCGTATAAAACGAATAATAGCAACCAGTGTGAAAGTAATGGTCATTTCTACGTGCCGGGCAACCTAGGCGTCACTCTAGGGCGTTGCTCCACCAGATCGAAAAGTTAGGGCCTTAGAAGTCAATACCAGAAGTATAAAATACAATACAAATATAACAGTTCTTCCATCGTATAAAACGAATAATTGCTATCAGTGTGAAAGATATGGTCATTTCTACGTTCCGGGCAACCTAGGCTTCACCCTAGGGCGTTGTTCCACCAGATGGAATAGTTAGGGCCTAAGAAGTCTACGCTAGAAGCATCAAATACAAAATAAGTACAACAGTTTTTCCATTGTATAAAACGAATAATTGCAACCAGTGTGAAAGTAATGTTCATTTCTACGTCCAGGGCAACCTAGGCTTCACCCTAGGGCGTTGTTCCATCAGATGGTATAGTTAGAGGCTAAGAAGTCGACGCCAGAAGCATAAAATACGATATAAATACAACAGCTTTTCCATCGTATAAAATGAATAATTGCAAACAATGTGAAAGTAATGGTCATAACAGGAATAATTGCAACCAGTGTGAATGTAATGGTCATTTCTACGTTCCGAGTAACCGACGTTTCACTCTAAGGCGTTGCTCCACCCGATCGAATAGTTAGGGCCTAAGAAGTCAACGCTAGAAGCATCAAATAGAAAATAAGTACAACAGTTTTTCCATTGTATAAAACGAATAATTGCAACCAGTGTGAAAGTAATGTTCATTTCTACGTCCAGGGCAACCTAGGCTTCACCCTAGGGCGTTGTTCCATCAGATGGTATAGTTAGAGGCTAAGAAGTCGACGCCAGAAGCATAAAATACGATATAAATACAACAGCTTTTCCATCGTATAACAGGAATAATTGCAACCAGTGTGAAAGCGATGGTCATTTCCACGTTCCCGGCAACCTAGGCTTCACTCTAGGGCGTTGCTCCACCAGATCGAAAAGTTAGGGCCTTAGAAGTCAATACCAGAAGTATAAAATACAATACAAATATAACAGTTCTTCCATCGTATAAAACGAATAATTGCTATCAGTGTGAAAGATATGGTCATTTCTACGTTCCGGGCAACCTAGGCTTCACCCTAGGGCGTTGTTCCACCAGATGGAATAGTTAGGGCCTAAGAAGTCTACGCTAGAAGCATCAAATACAAAATAAGTACAACAGTTTTTCCATTGTATAAAACGAATAATTGCAACCAGTGTGAAAGTAATGTTCATTTCTACGTCCAGGGCAACCTAGGCTTCACCCTAGGGCGTTGTTCCATCAGATGGTATAGTTAGAGGCTAAGAAGTCGACGCCAGAAGCATAAAATACGATATAAATACAACAGCTTTTCCATCGTATAAAATGAATAATTGCAAACAATGTGAAAGTAATGGTCATAACAGGAATAATTGCAACCAGTGTGAATGTAATGGTCATTTCTACGTTCCGAGTAACCGACGTTTCACTCTAAGGCGTTGCTCCACCCGATCGAATAGTTAGGGCCTAAGAAGTCAACGCTAGAAGCATCAAATAGAAAATAAGTACAACAGTTTTTCCATTGTATAAAACGAATAATTGCAACCAGTGTGAAAGTAATGTTCATTTCTACGTCCAGGGCAACCTAGGCTTCACCCTAGGGCGTTGTTCCATCAGATGGTATAGTTAGAGGCTAAGAAGTCGACGCCAGAAGCATAAAATACGATATAAATACAACAGCTTTTCCATCGTATAACAGGAATAATTGCAACCAGTGTGAAAGCGATGGTCATTTCCACGTTCCCGGCAACCTAGGCTTCACTCTAGGGCGTTGCTCCACCAGATCGAATAGTTAGGGCCTTAGAAGTCAACACCAGAAGTATAAAGTACAATACAAATATAACAGTTCTTCCATCGTATAAAACGAATAATTGCTACCAGTGTGAAAGTTATGGTAATTTCTACGTTCCGGGCAACCTAGGCTTCACCCTAGGGCGTTGTTCCACCAGATGGAATAGTTAGGGCCTAAGAAGTCAACGCCAGAAGCATAAAATACGATATAAATACAACAGCTTTTCCATCGTATTAAACGTATAATTGCAACCAATGTGAAAGTAATGATCATTTCGGCGTTTCGGGCATGCTAAACTTAATTCTGAGGCGTTGCTCCACCAGATCGAAGAGTTAGGTCCTTAGAAGTGAACGCCAGAAGCATAAAATACAATACAAATACAACAGTTTTTCCATCGTATAAAACGAATAATAGCAACCAGTGTGAAAGTAATGGTCATTTCTACGTTCCGGCCAACATAGGCTTCACTCTTGGACGTTGCCCCACCAGATCCAATAGCTACGGCCTTAGAAGTCAACGCCAGAAGCATAAAATACAATATAAATACGACAGTTTTTCCATTATATAAAACGAATAATTGCAACCAGTGTGAAAGTTATGGTCATTTCCACGTTCCGGACAACCTAGGGTTCACCCTAGGGCGTTGTTCCACCAGATGGAATAGTTAGGGCCTAAGAAGTCAACGCCAGAAGCATAAAATACTATATAGATACAACAGCTTTTCCATCGTATAACAGGAATAATTGCAACCAGTGTGAAAGTGATGGTCATTTCTATGTTCCCGGCAACCTAGGCTTCACTCTAGGGCGTTGCTCCACCAGATCGAATGATTAGGGCCTTAGAGGTCAACACCAGACGCATAAAATACAGTATAAATGTAACAGTTCTTCCATTGTATAAAACGATTAATTGCTACCAGTGTGAAGGTGTTGGTCATTTCTACGTTCCGGGCAACCTAGGCTTCACCCTAGGGCGTTGTTCCACCAGATGGAATAGTTAGGGCCTAAGAAGTCAACGCCAGAAGCATAAAATACGATATAAATACAACAGCTTTTCCATCGTATAAAACGTATAATTGCAGCGAATGTGAAAGTAATGATCATTTCGGCGTTTCGGGCATGCTAATCTTAATTCTGAGGCGTTGCTCCACCAGATCGAAGAGTTAGGGCCTTAGAAGTGAACGCCAGAAGAATAAAATACAATACAAATACAACAGTTTTTCCATCGTATAAAACGAATAATAGCAACCAGTGTGAAAGTAATGGTCATTTCTACGTGCCGGGCAACCTAGGCGTCACTCTAGGGCGTTGCTCCACCAGATCGAAAAGTTAGGGCCTTAGAAGTCAATACCAGAAGTATAAAATACAATACAAATATAACAGTTCTTCCATCGTATAAAACGAATAATTGCTATCAGTGTGAAAGATATGGTCATTTCTACGTTCCGGGCAACCTAGGCTTCACCCTAGGGCGTTGTTCCACCAGATGGAATAGTTAGGGCCTAAGAAGTCTACGCTAGAAGCATCAAATACAAAATAAGTACAACAGTTTTTCCATTGTATAAAACGAATAATTGCAACCAGTGTGAAAGTAATGTTCATTTCTACGTCCAGGGCAACCTAGGCTTCACCCTAGGGCGTTGTTCCATCAGATGGTATAGTTAGAGGCTAAGAAGTCGGCGCCAGAAGCATAAAATACGATATAAATACAACAGCTTTTCCATCGTATAAAATGAATAATTGCAAACAATGTGAAAGTAATGGTCATAACAGGAATAATTGCAACCAGTGTGAATGTAATGGTCATTTCTACGTTCCGAGTAACCGACGTTTCACTCTAAGGCGTTGCTCCACCCGATCGAATAGTTAGGGCCTAAGAAGTCAACGCTAGAAGCATCAAATAGAAAATAAGTACAACTGTTTTTCCATTGTATAAAACGAATAATTGCAACCAGTGTGAAAGTAATGTTCATTTCTACGTCCAGGGCAACCTAGGCTTCACCCTAGGGCGTTGTTCCATCAGATGGTATAGTTAGAGGCTAAGAAGTCGACGCCAGAAGCATAAAATACGATATAAATACAACAGCTTTTCCATCGTATAACAGGAATAATTGCAACCAGTGTGAAAGCGATGGTCATTTCCACGTTCCCGGCAACCTAGGCTTCACTCTAGGGCGTTGCTCCACCAGATCGAATAGTTAGGGCCTTAGAAGTCAACACCAGAAGTATAAAGTACAATACAAATATAACAGTTCTTCCATCGTATAAAACGAATAATTGCTACCAGTGTGAAAGTTATGGTAATTTCTACGTTCCGGGCAACCTAGGCTTCACCCTAGGGCGTTGTTCCACCAGATGGAATAGTTAGGGCCTAAGAAGTCAACGCCAGAAGCATAAAATACGATATAAATACAACAGCTTTTCCATCGTATTAAACGTATAATTGCAACCAATGTGAAAGTAATGATCATTTCGGCGTTTCGGGCATGCTAAAGTTAATTCTGAGGCGTTGCTCCACCAGATCGAAGAGTTAGGTCCTTAGAAGTGAACGCCAGAAGCATAAAATACAATACAAATACAACAGTTTTTCCATCGTATAAAACGAATAATAGCAACCAGTGTGAAAGTAATGGTCATTTCTACGTTCCGGCCAACATAGGCTTCACTCTTGGACGTTGCCCCACCAGATCCAATAGCTACGGCCTTAGAAGTCAACGCCAGAAGCATAAAATACAATATAAATACGACAGTTTTTCCATTATATAAAACGAATAATTGCAACCAGTGTGAAAGTTATGGTCATTTCCACGTTCCGGACAACCTAGGGTTCACCCTAGGGCGTTGTTCCACCAGATGGAATAGTTAGGGCCTAAGAAGTCAACGCCAGAAGCATAAAATACTATATAGATACAACAGCTTTTCCATCGTATAACAGGAATAATTGCAACCAGTGTGAAAGTGATGGTCATTTCTATGTTCCCGGCAACCTAGGCTTCACTCTAGGGCGTTGCTCCACCAGATCGAATGATTAGGGCCTTAGAGGTCAACACCAGACGCATAAAATACAGTATAAATGTAACAGTTCTTCCATTGTATAAAACGATTAATTGCTACCAGTGTGAAGGTGTTGGTCATTTCTACGTTCCGGGCAACCTAGGCTTCACCCTAGGGCGTTGTTCCACCAGATGGAATAGTTAGGGCCTAAGAAGTCAACGCCAGAAGCATAAAATACGATATAAATACAACAGCTTTTCCATCGTATAAAACGTATAATTGCAGCGAATGTGAAAGTAATGATCATTTCGGCGTTTCGGGCATGCTAAACTTAATTCTGAGGCGTTGCTCCACCAGATCGAAGAGTTAGGGCCTTAGAAGTGAACGCCAGAAGCATAAAATACAATACAAATACAACAGTTTTTCCATCGTATAAAACGAATAATAGCAACCAGTGTGAAAGTAATGGTCATTTCTACGTGCCGGGCAACCTAGGCGTCACTCTAGGGCGTTGCTCCACCAGATCGAAAAGTTAGGGCCTTAGAAGTCAATACCAGAAGTATAAAATACAATACAAATATAACAGTTCTTCCATCGTATAAAACGAATAATTGCTATCAGTGTGAAAGATATGGTCATTTCTACGTTCCGGGCAACCTAGGCTTCACCCTAGGGCGTTGTTCCACCAGATGGAATAGTTAGGGCCTAAGAAGTCTACGCTAGAAGCATCAAATACAAAATAAGTACAACAGTTTTTCCATTGTATAAAACGAATAATTGCAACCAGTGTGAAAGTAATGTTCATTTCTACGTCCAGGGCAACCTAGGCTTCACCCTAGGGCGTTGTTCCATCAGATGGTATAGTTAGAGGCTAAGAAGTCGACGCCAGAAGCATAAAATACGATATAAATACAACAGCTTTTCCATCGTATAAAATGAATAATTGCAAACAATGTGAAAGTAATGGTCATAACAGGAATAATTGCAACCAGTGTGAATGTAATGGTCATTTCTACGTTCCGAGTAACCGACGTTTCACTCTAAGGCGTTGCTCCACCCGATCGAATAGTTAGGGCCTAAGAAGTCAACGCTAGAAGCATCAAATAGAAAATAAGTACAACAGTTTTTCCATTGTATAAAACGAATAATTGCAACCAGTGTGAAAGTAATGTTCATTTCTACGTCCAGGGCAACCTAGGCTTCACCCTAGGGCGTTGTTCCATCAGATGGTATAGTTAGAGGCTAAGAAGTCGACGCCAGAAGCATAAAATACGATATAAATACAACAGCTTTTCCATCGTATAACAGGAATAATTGCAACCAGTGTGAAAGCGATGGTCATTTCCACGTTCCCGGCAACCTAGGCTTCACTCTAGGGCGTTGCTCCACCAGATCGAATAGTTAGGGCCTTAGAAGTCAACACCAGAAGTATAAAGTACAATACAAATATAACAGTTCTTCCATCGTATAAAACGAATAATTGCTACCAGTGTGAAAGTTATGGTAATTTCTACGTTCCGGGCAACCTAGGCTTCACCCAAGGGCGTTGTTCCACCAGATGGAATAGTTAGGGCCTAAGAAGCCAACGCCAGAAGCACTAAATACGATATAAATACAACAGCTTTTCCATCGTATAAAACGAATAATTGCAAACAGTGTGAAAGTAATGGCCATTTCTACGTTCCGGCCAACCTAGGCTTCACTCTAGGGCGTTGCTCCGCCACATCGAATAGCTACGGCCTTAGAAGTCAACGCCTGAAGCATAAAACGCAATAAGAAGTGCAACAGCTTTTTCATCGAGTAACAGGAATAATTGCAACAAGCGTGAAGGTAATGGTCATTTCTACGTACCGGGCAACCTAGGCTTCACTCTAGGGCGTTGCTACACCAGATCGAATAGTAAGGGGCTTAGAAGTCAACGTCAGAAGCATAAAATACAATAAAGATGCAACAGCCTTTCCATCGTATAAAATGAATAATTGCAAACAGTGTGAAAGTAATGGTCATTTCTACGTTCCGGGCAACCTAGGCGTCACTCTAGGGCGTTGCTCCACCACATCCAATAGCTACGGCCTTAGAAGTCAACGCCAGAAGCATAAAATACAATATAAATACGACAGTTTTTCCATTATATAAAACGAATAATTGCAACCAGTGTGAAAGTTATGGTCATTTCCACGTTCCGGACAACCTAGGGTTCACCCTAGGGCGTTGTTCCACCAGATGGAATAGTTAGGGCCTAAGAAGTCAACGCCAGAAGCATAAAATACTATATAGATACAACAGCTTTTCCATCGTATAACAGGAATAATTGCAACCAGTGTGAAAGTGATGGTCATTTCTATGTTCCCGGCAACCTAGGCTTCACTCTAGGGCGTTGCTCCACCAGATCGAATGATTAGGGCCTTAGAGGTCAACACCAGACGCATAAAATACAGTATAAATGTAACAGTTCTTCCATTGTAGAAAACGATTAATTGCTACCAGTGTGAAAGTTATGGTCATTTCTACGTTCCGGGCAACCTAGGCTTCACCATAGGGCGTTGTTCCACCAGATGGAATAGTTACGGCCTAAGAAGTCAACGCCAGAAGCATAAAATACGATATAAACACAACAGCTTTTCCATCGTATAAAACGTATAATTGCAACCAATGTGAAAGTAATGATCATTTCTACGTCCAGGGCAACCTAGGCTTCACTCTAGGGCGTTGCTCCACCAGATCGAATAGTTAGGGCCTAAGAAGTCTACGCCAGAAGCATCAAATACAAAATAAGTACAACAGTTTTTCCATTGTATAAAACGAATAATTGCAACCAGTGTAAAAGTAATGTTCATTTCTACGTCCAGGGCAACCTAGGCTTCACTCTAGGGCGTTGTTCCATCGGATGGTATAGTTAAGGCCTAAGAAGTCAACGCCAGAAGCATAAAATACGATATAAACACAACAGCTTTTCCATCGTATAACAGGAATTATTGCAACCAGTGTGAAAGCGGTGGTCATTTCCACGTTCCGGGCAACCTAGGCTTCACTCTAGGGCGTTGTTCCACCAGATAGAAAAGTTAGGGCCTTAGAAGTCAATACCAGAAGTATAAAATACAATACAAATATAACAGTTCTTCCATCGTATAAAACGAATAATTGCTATCAGTGTGAAAGATATGGTCATTTCTACGTTCCGGGCAACCTAGGCTTCACCCTAGGGCGTTGTTCCACCAGATGGAATAGTTAGGGCCTAAGAAGTCAACGCTAGAAGCATCAAATACAAAATAAGTACAACAGTTTTTCCATTGTGTAAAACGAATAATTGCAACCAGTGTGAAAGTAATGTTCATTTCTACGTCCAGGGCAACCTAGGCTTCACCCTAGGGCGTTGTTCCATCAGATGGTATAGTTAGAGGCTAAGAAGTCGACGCCAGAAGCATAAAATACGATATAAATACAACAGCTTTTCCATCGTATAAAATGAATAATTGCAAACAATGTGAAAGTAATGGTCATAACAGGAATAATTGCAACCAGTGTGAATGTAATGGTCATTTCTACGTTCCGAGTAACCTACGTTTCACTCTAAGGCGTTGCTCCACCCGATAGAATAGTTAGGGCCTAAGAAGTCAACGCTAGAAGCATCAAATAGAAAATAAGTACAACAGTTTTTCCATTGTATAAAACGAATAATTGCAACCAGTGTGAAAGTAATGTTCATTTCTACGTCCAGGGCAACCTAGGCTTCACCCTAGGGCGTTGTTCCATCAGATGGTATAGTTAGAGGCTAAGAAGTCGACGCCAGAAGCATAAAATACGATATAAATACAACAGCTTTTCCATCGTATAACAGGAATAATTGCAACCAGTGTGAAAGCGATGGTCATTTCCACGTTCCCGGCAACCTAGGCTTCACTCTAGGGCGTTGCTCCACCAGATCGAATAGTTAGGGCCTTAGAAGTCAACACCAGAAGTATAAAGTACAATACAAATATAACAGTTCTTCCATCGTATAAAACGAATAATTGCTACCAGTGTGAATGTAATGGTCATTTCTACGTTCCGAGTAACCTACGTTTCACTCTAAGGCGTTGCTCCACCCGATCGAATAGTTAGGGCCTAAGAAGTCAACGCTAGAAGCATCAAATAGAAAATAAGTACAACAGTTTTTCCATTGTATAAAACGAATAATTGCAACCAGTGTGAAAGTAATGTTCATTTCTACGTTCCGGGCAACCTAGGCTTCACCCTAGGGCGTTGTTCCACCAGATGGAATAGTTAGGGCCTAAGAAGTCAACGCCAGAAGCATAAAATACGATATAAATACAACAGCTTTTCCATCGTATTAAACGTATAATTGCAACCAATGTGAAAGTAATGACCATTTCAGCGTTTCGGGCATCCTAGACTTAACTCTGAGGCGTTGCTCCACCACATCGAAGGGTTAGGGCCTTAGAAGTGAACGCCAGAACCATAAAATACAATACAAATACAACAGTTTTTCCATCGTATAAAACGAATAATAGCAACCAGTATGAAAGTTATGGACATTTCTACTTTCCGGGCAACCTGGGCTTCACCCTAGGTCGTTGCTCCAACAAATCTAATAGTTAGGGCCTTAGAAGTCAACGCCCGAAACATAAAATGCAGTAAAAATACAACACTTTTTCCATCATATAACAGGAATAAAGCAACCAGTTTGAAAGTGATGGTCATTTCTATGTTCCGGGCACCCTAGGCTTCACTTCAGGGCGTTGGTCCACCAGAGCGAATAGTTAGTGCCTTAGAATTCAACGCCAGAAGCATAAAATACAATATAAATACAACTGTTCTTCCATCGTATAAAACGAATAATTGCTACCAGTGTGAAAGTGTTGGTCATTTCTACGTTCCGGGCAACCTAGGCTTCACCCTAGGGCGTTGTTCCACCAGATGGAATAGTTAGGGCCTAAGAAGTCAACGCCAGAAGCATAAAATACGATATAAATACAACAGCTTTTCCATCGTATAACAGGAATAACTGCAACCAGTGTGAAAGTGATGGTCATTTCTACGTTCCGGGCAACCTAGGCGTCACTCTATGGCGTTGCTCTACCACATCTAATAGCTACGGCCTTAGGAGTCATCGCCAGAAGCATAAAATACAATATAAGTACAACAGCTTTTCCATCGTATAAAATGAATAATTGCACACAATGTGAATGTAGTGATCATTTCTACGTTCCGGGCAACCTGGGCTTCAATATATGGCGTTGCTCCACAAGATCGAATAGCTAGGCACTTAGAATTCAACGCCAGAAGGATAAAATACAATATAAATACTACAGCTTTTCCATCGTATATAATGTATATTTGCAAACAGTGTGATCGTAATGGTCAGTGCTACGTTCCGGGCAACCTAGGCTTCACTCTAGGGCGCTGTTCCACCAGATCGAATAGTTAGGGTCTGTGAAGTCAACGCCAGAAGAATAAAATACAATATAAGTACAACAGTTTTTCCATGGTATAAAACGATTAATTGCTACCAGTGTGAAAGTTGTGGTCATTTCTACGTTCCGGGCAACCTAGGTTTCACTCTAGGGCGTTGCTCCACCAGCTCGAGTAGCTAGGACCTCAGAAGTCTACGCTTGAAGCATAAAATACGATATAAATACAACAGTTTTTCCAGCGTATAACAGGAATAATTGCAACCAGTGTGAAGGTAAAGGTATGTCCTACGCTCCGGGCAACCTAGGCTTCACTCCAGGCCGTTGCTAAACCAGATCGAAGAGTTAGGGCCGTAGAAGTCAGCGCCAGAAACATAAACTACAAAACAAGTCGAACAGTCTTTCCATCGTATAAAACGAATAATTGCAACCTGTGTGTAGGTTATGGTCATATATACGTTCCGGGCAACCTAGGCTTCACTGTAGGGTGTTGCTCCACCAGATCGAATAGCTAGGGACTTAGAATTAAACGCCAGAAGCATAAAATACAATAAAAGTACAACAGTTTTTCCATCGTATAACAGGAGTAATTGCAGCCAGTGTTAATGTCATGGTATGTCCTACGTTCCGGGCAACCTAGGCTTCAGTCTAGGGCGTTGTTCCACCAGAACGAATAGTTACGGCCTAAGAAGTCAACGCCAGAAGCATAAAATACAATATAAGTATAACAGTTTTTCCATCGTATAAAACGAATAATAGCAACCAGTGTGAAAGTAATGGACATTTCTACGTTCCGGGCAACCTAGGCGTCACTCTATGGCGTTGCTCCACCACATCTAATAGCTACGGCCTTAGAAGTCATCGCCAGAAGCATAAAATACAATATAAGTACAACAGCTTTTCCATCGTATAAAATGAATAATTGCACACAGTGTGAATGTAGTGGTCATTTCTACGTTCCGGGCAACCTGGGCTTCACTATATGGCGTTGCTCCACCAGATCGAATAGCTAGGCACTTAGAATTCAACGCCAGAAGGATAAAATATAATATAAGTACAACAGTTTTTCCATCGTATACAATGAATAATTGCAAACAATGTGAAAGTAATGGTCATTTCTACGTTCCGAGCAACCTAGGCGTCACACTTGGGCGTTGCTCCACCACATCTAATAGCTACGGCCTTAGAAGTCAACGCCAGAAGCATAAAAGACAATATAAATACAACAGCTTTTCCATCATATAACAGGAATAATTGCAACCAGTGTGAAAGTGATGCTCATTTCTACGTTCCCGGCAACCTAGGCTTCACTATAGGGCGGTGCTCCACCAGATCGAATAGTTAGGGTCTATGAAGTCAACGCCAGAAGAATAAAATACAATATATGTACAACAGTTTTTGCATGGTATAAAACTAATAATTGCTAACATTGTGAAAGTAAAGGTCATTTCTACGTTCCGGGGAACCTAGGCGTCACTCTAGGGCGTTGTTCCACCAGATCGAATAATTAGGGCCTTAGATGTCAACGCCAGAAGCATAAAATGCAATACAGATGCAACAGTTTTTCCATCGTATAAAACGAATAATTGCAACCAGTGTGAAAGTTATGGACATTTCAACATTCCGAGCAACCTAGGCTACACTCTAGGGCGTTGCTCCACCAGATCGAACAGTTGGGGCCGTAGTAGTCAACGCCAGAAGCATAAAATACAATAAAGATGCAACAGTTTTTCCATCGTATAACAGGAATAACTGCAGACAGTGTGAAAGTACTGGTCATTTCAGTGTTTCGGGTAACCTAGGTTTAACTCTAGGGCGTTGCTCCACCAGATCGAATAGCTAGGGACCTAGAAATCAACGCCAGAAGGATAAAATACAATATAAGTACAACAGTTTTTCCATCGTATAAAATGAATAATTGCAAACATTGAGAAAGTAATGGTCATTTCTACGTTCCGAGCAACCTAGGCGTCACACTAGGGCGTTGCTCCACCACATCTAATAGCTACGGCCTTAGAAGTCAACGCCAGAAGCATAAAAGACAATATAAATACAACAGCTTTTCAATCGTATAAAATGAATAATTGCAACCAGTGTGAAAGTGATGGTCATTTCTACGTTCCCGGCAACCTAGGCTTCACTATAGGGCGTTGCTCCACCAGATCGAATAGTTAGGGCCTTAGAAGTGAACGCCAGAAGCATAAAATACAATATAAATACAACAGTTCTTCCATCGTATAAAACGAATAATTGCTACCAGTGTGAAAGTGTTGGTCATTTCTACGTTCCGGGCAACCTAGGCTTCACCCTAGGGCGTTGTTCCACCAGATGGAATAGTTAGGGCCTAAGAAGTCAACGCCAGAAGCATAAAATACGATATAAATACAACAGCTTTTCCATCGTATAAAACGTATAATTGCAGCGAATGTGAAAGTAATGATCATTTCGGCGTTTCGGGCATGCTAAACTTAATTCTGAGGCGTTGCTCCACCAGATCGAAGAGTTAGGGCCTTAGAAGTGAACGCCAGAAGCATAAAATACAATATAAATACGACAGTTTTTCCATTATATAAAACGAATAATTGCAACCAGTGTGAAAGTTATGGTCATTTCCACGTTCCGGACAACCTAGGGTTCACCCTAGGGCGTTGTTCCACCAGATGGAATAGTTAGGGCCTAAGAAGTCAACGCCAGAAGCATAAAATACTATATAGATACAACAGCTTTTCCATCGTATAACAGGAATAATTGCAACCAGTGTGAAAGTGATGGTCATTTCTATGTTCCCGGCAACCTAGGCTTCACTCTAGGGCGTTGCTCCACCAGATCGAATGATTAGGGCCTTAGAGGTCAACACCAGACGCATAAAATACAGTATAAATGTAACAGTTCTTCCATTGTATAAAACGATTAATTGCCAACAGTGTGAAAGTAATGGTCATATCTACGTTCCGGGCAACCTAGGCTTCACTGTAGGTCGTTGCTCCACCCGATCGAATAGCTAGCGACTTACAATTAAACGCCAGAGGCATAAAATATAATAAATATACAACAGTCTTTCCATCGTATAACAGGAATAGTTGCAACCAGTGTGAAAGTAATGGTCATTCCGACGTACCGGGCAACCTAGGCTTCACTCTAGAGCGTTGCTCCACCAGATCGAAGAGTTAGGGCCTTAGAAGACAACGCCAGAAGCATAAAATACAATAAAAATACAACAGTTTTTCCATCGTTTAAAATGAATAATGGCAAACACTGTGAAAGTAATGGTCATTTCTACGTTTCGGGCAACATACGCTTCACTGTTGAACGTTGCCCCACGAGATCGAATAGCTAGGACCTTAGAAGTCAACGCCAGAATCATAAAATACTATAAAAAAGCAACAGTTTTCCATCGTATAACAGGAATAACTGCAACCAGTGCGAAAGTACTCGTCATTTCTACGTTACGGGCAACCTAGGGTTCACTCTAGGGCGTTGCTCCGCCAGATCGAATAGTTATGGCCTGAGAAGCCAGCGCCAGAAGCATAAAATTCAATATAAATACAACACCTTTTCCATCGTATAACAGGAATAATTGCAACCAGTGCTAAGGCTATGGTCATTTCTACGGTCCGGGCAACCCAGGCTTCATTCTAGGGCATTGCTCCACTAGATCGAATAGTTAGGGCCTTAGAAGACAACGCCAGAAGCATAAAATACAATATAGATACAACAGTTTTTCCATCGTATAAAAAGAATAATTGCAACCAGTGCGAATGTAATGGTCATTTCTACGTTTCGGGCAACATACGCTTCACCCTTGGACGCTGCCCCCGAGATCGAGTAGTTAAGGCCTAAGAAGTCAACGCCAGAAGCATAAAGTACAATCAAAATGCAACAGTTTTTCCATCGTATAGCATGAATAATTGCAACCAGTGTGAGAGTAATCATCATTTCGACGTTTCGGGCATCCTAGATTTAACTGTGAGGCATTGCTCCACCAGATCGAATACGTAGGGACTTAGAAGTCCACGCCAGAAGCATAAAGTACAATAAAAATGCAACAGTTTGTCCACCGTATAACAGGAATAATTGCAACCATTGTGAAAGTGATGGTCATTTCTACGTTTCGGGCAACCTTGGCTTCACTCTAGGGCGTTGCTCCGCCAGATCGAATAGTTAGGGCCTGAGAAGTCAGCGCCAGAAGCATAAAATACAATATAAATACAACACCTTTTCCATCGTATAACAGGAATAATTGCAACCAGTGCTCAGGCTATGGTCATTTCTACGTACCGGGCAACCTAGGCTTCATTCTAGGGCGTTGCTCCACTAGATCGAGTAGCTAGGGCCTTAGAAGTCAACGCCAGAAGCATAAAATACGATATAGATACAACAGTTTATCCATCGTATAAAACGAATAATTGCAACCCGTGCGAATGTAATGGTCATTTCTACGTTTCGGGCAACACACGCTTCACTCTAGGGCGTTGCTCCGCCAGATCGAATAGTTAGGGCCTGAGAAGTCAGCGCCAGAAGCAAAAAATACGATATAAATACAATAGCTTTTCCATCGTATAAAACGTATAATTGCAACCAATGTGAAAGTAATGATCATTTCGGCGTTTCGTGCATCCTAGACTTAACTCTGAGGCGTTGCTCCACCAGATAGAAGAGTTAGGGCCTTAGAAGTCAACGCCAGAAGCATAAAATACAAAATAAATAGAGACAGTTTTTCCATTGTATACAACGAATAATTGCTACCAGTATGAAAGTTATGACCATTTCTACGTTCCGGGCAACCTAGGCTTCAATCTAGGGCGTTGCTCCACCAGATCGAACAGTTAGGGCCTTAGTAGTCGACGCCAGAAGCACAAAATACAATAAATATGCAACAGTTTTTCCATCGTGTAACAGGAATAACTGCAAACAGTGTGAAAGTACTGGTCATTTCTACGTTCCGGGTAACCTAGGTTTAACTCTAGGGCGTTGCTCCACCACATCCAATAGCTACGGCCTTAGAATTCAACGTCAGAAACATAAAATACAATATAAATACAACAGTTTTTCCATCGTATAAAACGAATAATTGAACCAGTATGAAAGTTATGGTCATTTCTACGTTCCGGGCAACCTAGGCGTCACTCTAGGGCGTTGCTCCACCACATCCAATAGCTACGGCCTTAGAAGTCAACGCCAGAAGCATAAAATACAATATAAATACGACAGTTTTTCCATTATATAAAACGAATAATTGCAACCAGTGTGAAAGTTATGGTCATTTCCACGTTCCGGACAACCTAGGGTTCACCCTAGGGCGTTGTTCCACCAGATGGAATAGTTAGGGCCTAAGAAGTCAACGCCAGAAGCATAAAATACTATATAGATACAACAGCTTTTCCATCGTATAACAGGAATAATTGCAACCAGTGTGAAAGTGATGGTCATTTCTATGTTCCCGGCAACCTAGGCTTCACTCTAGGGCGTTGCTCCACCAGATCGAATGATTAGGGCCTTAGAGGTCAACACCAGACGCATAAAATACAGTATAAATGTAACAGTTCTTCCATTGTATAAAACGATTAATTGCCAACAGTGTGAAAGTAATGGTCATATCTACGTTCCGGGCAACCTAGGCTTCACTGTAGGTCGTTGCTCCACCCGATCGAATAGCTAGCGACTTACAATTAAACGCCAGAGGCATAAAATATAATAAATATACAACAGTCTTTCCATCGTATAACAGGAATAGTTGCAACCAGTGTGAAAGTAATGGTCATTCCGACGTACCGGGCAACCTAGGCTTCACTCTAGAGCGTTGCTCCACCAGATCGAAGAGTTAGGGCCTTAGAAGACAACGCCAGAAGCATAAAATACAATAAAAATACAACAGTTTTTCCATCGTTTAAAATGAATAATGGCAAACACTGTGAAAGTAATGGTCATTTCTACGTTTCGGGCAACATACGCTTCACTGTTGAACGTTGCCCCACGAGATCGAATAGCTAGGACCTTAGAAGTCAACGCCAGAATCATAAAATACTATAAAAAAGCAACAGTTTTCCATCGTATAACAGGAATAACTGCAACCAGTGCGAAAGTACTCGTCATTTCTACGTTACGGGCAACCTAGGCGTCCCTCTGGGGCGTTGCTCCACCACATCTAATAGCTACGGCCTTAGAGGTCACCGCCACAGGCATAAAATACAATATAAATACAACTGCTTTTCCATCGTACAAAATGAATAATTGCCAACAGTGTGAAAGTAATGGTCATTTCTACGTTCCGAGCAACCTAGGCTTCACTCTAGAACGTTGCTCCACCAGATCGAATAGTTAGGTCCTTAGAAGTGAACGCCAGAAACATAAAATACGATATAAATACAGCAACTTTTCCGTCGTATAAAATGAATAATTGCAACCAGTGTGTAAGATATCGTCATTTCTACGTTCCGGGCAACCTAAGCTTCACTGTAGGGCGTTGCTCCACGAGATCGAATACTTAGGGACTTAGAATTCAACGCCAGAAGCGTTATTTTTATAATTATTTATTATAATTATTCGTTTTATACAGTGGAAAGACTGTTCTGTTTATTTTGTATTTTATGCTTCGGGCTTTGACTTCAAAGGCCCTACCTGTTCGATCTGGTGGAGCAACGCCCTAGAGTGAAGCCGAGATTGCCCGGAACGTAGAAATGACCATCACTTTCGAACTGGTTGCAATTATTCCTGTTATATGATGGAAAAACTGTTGTACTTTTATTGCATTTTATGCTTCGGGCATTGACTTCTAAGGCCCTAACTATTCAATCTGCTGGAGCAACGCCCTAGTGTGTAGCCTAGGTTGCCTGGAAAGTAGAAATGACCATAACTTTCATACTAGTTGCAATTTCTCGTTTTATATGATGGAAAAACTGTTGTATTTATATTGAATTTTATGCTTCTGGCGTTCACTTCTTAGGCCCTAACTATTGAATCTGCTGGAGCAACGCAATAGAGTGAAGCCTAGGTTGCTCGGAATTTAGAAATGACCATAACTTTCACACTGGTTGGAATTATTCGTTTTATACGATGGTAAAACTGTTGCATCTTTATCGTATTTTATGCTTCTGGCGTTGACTTCTTAGGCCCCAGCTGTTTGATCTGGTGGAGCACCGCACTTGAGTGAAGCCTACGTTGCCCGGAACGTAGAACATACCATTACCTTCACACGGGTTGCAATTACGCCTGTTATACGATGGAAAAACTGTTGCGTCTTTATTGTATCTTATGCTTCTGGCGTTGTCTTCTAAGGCCCTAACTCTTCGATCTGGTGGAGCAACGCTCTAGAGTGAAGCCTAGGGTGCCCGGTACGTCGGAATGACCATTACTTTCACACTGGTTGCAATTACTCCTTTTATACGATGGAAAGACTGTTGTATTTTTATTACATTTTATGCCTCTGGCGTTTAATTGTAAGTCGCTAGCTATTCGATCCGGTGGAGCAACGACCTACAGTGAAGCCTAGGTTGCCCGGAACGTAGATATGACCATTACTTTCACACTGTTGGCAATTATTCATTTTGTACGATGGAAAAGCAGTTGTATTTATATTGTATATTATGCTTCTGGCGTTCACTTCTTAGGCCCTAACAATTCGATCTGGTAGAGCAACGCCCTAGAGTGAAGCCTAGGTTGCCCGGAACGTAGAAATGACCACAACTTTCACACTGATTGCTATTATTCGTTTTATACAATGGAAAAACTGTTATATTTATATTGTATATTATGCTTCTGGCGTTCACTTCTTAGGCCCTAACAATTCGATCTGGTAGAGCAACGCCCTAGAGTGAAGCCTAGGTTGCCTGGAACGTACAAATGACCATCACTTTCACACGGGTTGCAATTATTCCTGTTATAGGATGGAAAGACTGTTGTATTTTTATTGTATTTTATGCTTCAGGCGTTGACTTCTGCGGCCGTAGCTATTCGATGTGGAGGAAAAACGCCATAGAGTGAAGCCTATGTTGCCCGGAACGTAGAAATGACCATCACTTTCACACGGGTTGCAATTATTCCTGATATAGGATGGAAAGACTGTTGTATTTTTATTGTATTTTATGCTTCAGGCGTTGACTTCTGAGGCCGTAGCTATTCGATGTGGTGGAAGAGCGCCATAGAGTGGAGCCTAGGCTGCCCGGAACGTAGAAATGACCAGAACTTTCATACTGGTTGCAATTATTCGTTTTATATGATGGAAAAACTGTTGTATTTATATTGTATTTTATCCTTCTGGCGTTGAATTCTAAGTCCCTAGCTATTCGGTCTGGTGGAGCAACGCCCTAGTGTGAAACCTAGGTAACCCGGAACGTAGAAATGACCATTACTTTCACAATGTCTGCAATTATTCATTTCATACGATGGAAAAACTGTGGACTTATATTGTATTTTATCCTTCTGGCGTTGAATTCTAAGTCCCTGGCTATTCGGTCTGGTGGAGCAACGCCTTAGTGTGAGACCTAGGTTACCCGGAACGTAGAAATGACCAGTACTTTCAGACTGGTTGCTGTTATTCGTTTCGTATGATGGAAAAGCAGTTATATTTATTTTGCATTTTATGCTTCGGGCGTTCACTTCTAAGGCCCTAGCTATTCCATCTGGTGGAGCAACACCCTAGAGTGCAGCCTAGGTTGCCCGGAACGTAGAAATAACCATTACTTGCACAGTGTTTGCAGTTATTCATTTTATACGATGGAAAAGCTGTTGTATTTATGTTGTATTTTATGCTCCTGGCGTTGACTTCTAAGGCCGTAGCTATTAGACGTGGAGGAGCAACGCCCTAGAGTGACGCCTAGGTTGACCGGAACGTAGAAATGACCATTACTTTCACAATGTCTGCAATTATTCATTTTATACGATGAAAAAACTGTTGTACTTATATTGCATTTTATCCTTCTGGCGTTAAATTCTAAGTCCCTAGCTATTCGATCTGGTGGAGCAACGCCCTAGAGTGAAACATAGGTTACCCGGAACGTAGAAATGACCAGTACTTTCACACTGGTTGCAGTTATTCGTTTTATACAATGGAAAAACTGTTCTATTTATTTTGCATTTTATGCTTCGGGCGTTGACTTCCAAGGCCCTAGCTATTCCATCTGGTGGAGCAACACTCTAGCGTGAAGCCTAGGTTGCCCGGAACGTAGAAATGACAATTACTTCCACACTGTTTGCAAATATACATTATATACGATGGAAAAGCTGTTGTACTTATATTGTAATTTATGCTTCTGGCGCTGACTTCTTAGGCCGTAACTATTTGATCTGGTGGAGCACCGCCCTAGAGTGAAGCCTAGGTTGCCCGGAACGTAGAACATACCATTACCTTCACACTGGTTGCAATTATTCCTGTTATACGATGGAAAAACTGTTGCACCTTTATTGTATTTTATGCTTCTGGCGTTGACTTCATAGGCCCTAACTCTTCGATCTGGTGGAGCAACGCTTTAGAGTGAAGCCCAGGTTGCCCGGTACGTCGGAATGACCATTACTTTCACACTGGTTGCAATTACTCCTTTTATACGATGGAAAGACTGTTGTATTTTTATTATATTTTATGCCTCTGGCGTTTAATTGTAAGTCGCTAGCTATTCGATCGGGTGGAGCAACGACCTACAGTGAAGCCTAGGTTGCCCGGAACGTAGATATGACCATTACTTTCACACAGTTGGCAATTATTCATTTTGTACGATGGAAAAGCAGTTGTATTTATATTGTATATTATGCTTCTGGCGTTCACTTCTTAGGCCCTAACAATTCGATCTGGTAGAGCAACGCCCTAGAGTGAAGCCTAGGTTGCCCGGAACGTAGAAATGACCACAACTTTCACACTGATTGCTATTATTCGTTTTATACAATGGAAAAACTGTTATATTTATATTGTATATTATGCTTCTGGCGTTCACTTCTTAGGCCCTAACAATTCGATCTGGTAGAGCAACGCCCTAGAGTGAAGCCTAGGTTGCCTGGAACGTACAAATGACCATCACTTTCACACGGGTTGCAATTATTCCTGTTATAGGATGGAAAGACTGTTGTATTTCTATTGCATTTTATGCTTCAGGCGTTGACTTCTGCGGCCGTAGCTATTCGATGTGGAGGAAAAACGCCATAGAGTGAAGCCTATGTTGCCCGGAACGTAGAAATGACCATCACTTTCACACGGGTTGCAATTATTCCTGATATAGGATGGAAAGACTGTTGTATTTTTATTGTATTTTATGCTTCAGGCGTTGACTTCTGAGGCCGTAGCTATTCGATGTGGTGGGAGAGCGCCATAGAGTGGAGCCTAGGCTGCCCGGAACGTAGAAATGACCAGAACTTTCATACTGGTTGCAATTATTCGTTTTATATGATGGAAAAACTGTTGTATTTATATTGTATTTTATCCTTCTGGCGTTGAATTCTAAGTCCCTAGCTATTCGGTCTGGTGGAGCAACGCCCTAGAGTGAAGCCTAGGTTGCCCGGAACGTAGAAATGACCATTACTTGCACAGTGTTTGCAGTTATTCATTTTATACGATGGAAAAGCTGTTGTATTTATGTTGTATTTTATGCTCCTGGCGTTGACTTCTAAGGCCGTAGCTATTAGACGTGGTGGAGCAACGCCCTAGAGTGACGCCTAGGTTGACCGGAACGTAGAAATGACCATTACTTTCACAATGTCTGCAATTATTCATTTTATACGATGAAAAAACTGTTGTACTTATATTGCATTTTATCCTTCTGGCGTTAAATTCTAAGTCCCTAGCTATTCGATCTGGTGGAGCAACGCCCTAGAGTGAAACATAGGTTACCCGGAACGTAGAAATGACCAGTACCTTCACACTGGTTGCAGTTATTCGTTTTATACAATGGAAAAACTGTTCTATTTATTTTGCATTTTATGCTTCGGGCGTTGACTTCCAAGGCCCTAGCTATTCCATCTGGTGGAGCAACACTCTAGCGTGAAGCCTAGGTTGCCCGGAACGTAGAAATGACAATTACTTCCACACTGTTTGCAAATATACATTATATACGATGGAAAAGCTGTTGTACTTATATTGTAATTTATGCTTCTGGCGCTGACTTCTTAGGCCGTAACTATTTGATCTGGTGGAGCACCGCCCTAGAGTGAAGCCTAGGTTGCCCGGAACGTAGAACATACCATTACCTTCACACTGGTTGCAATTATTCCTGTTATACGATGGAAAAACTGTTGCACCTTTATTGTATTTTATGCTTCTGGCGTTGACTTCATAGGCCCTAACTATTCGATCTGGTGGAGCAACGTCCTAGAGTGAAGCCTAGGTTGACCGGAACGTAGAAATGACCATAACTTTCACACTGGTTACCATTATTCGTTTTATACGATGGAAAAGCTGTTGAATTTATATCGTATTTTATGCTTCTGGCGTTGACTTCTTAGGCCCTAACTATTCGATCTAGTGGAGCAACGCCCTAGAGTGAAGCCTAGGTTGCCCGGAACGTAGAAAAGACCATCACATTCAAACTGGTTGCAATTAATCCTGTTATACGATGGAAAAACTGTTGTATTTTTATTGCATTTTATGCTTCGGGCGTTGACTTATAAGGCCCTGACTCTTCAATCTGTTGGAGCAACGCCCTAGTGTGTAGCGTAGGTTGCCTGGAAAGTAGAAATGACCATAACTTTCATACTGGTTGCAATTACTCGTTTTATATGATGGAAAAACTGTTGTATTTATATTGAATTTTATGCTTCTGGCTTTCACTTCTTAGGCCCTAACTATTCAATCTGCTGGAGCAACGCAATAGAGTGAAGCCTAGGTTGCTCGGAATTTAGAAATGACCATAACTTTCACACTGGTTGCAATTATTCGTTTTATACGATGGTAAAACTGTTGCATCTTTATCGTATTTTATGCTTCTGGCGTTGACTTCTTAGGCCCCAGCTGTTTGATCTGGTGGAGCACCGCACTTGAGTGAAGCCTACGTTGCCCGGAACGTAGAACATACCATTACCTTCACACGGGTTGCAATTACGCCTGTTATACGATGGAAAAACTGTTGCGTCTTTATTGTATCTTATGCTTCTGGCGTTGTCTTCTAAGGCCCTAACTCTTCGATCTGGTGGAGCAACGCTCTAGAGTGAAGCCTAGGTTGCCCGGTACGTCGGAATGACCATTACTTTCACACTGGTTGCATTTACTCCTTTTATACGATGGAAAGACTGTTGTATTTTTAATACATTTTATGCCTCTGGCGTTTAATTGTAAGTCGCTAGCTATTCGATCCGTTGGAGCAACGACCTACAGTGAAGCCTAGGTTGCCCGGAACGTAGATATGACCATTACTTTCACACTGTTGGCAATTATTCATTTTGTACGATGGAAAAGCAGTTGTATTTATATTGTATATTATGCTTCTGGCGTTCACTTCTTAGGCCCTAACAATTCGATCTGGTAGAGCAACGCCCTAGAGTGAAGCCTAGGTTGCCCGGAACGTAGAAATGACCACAACTTTCACACTGATTGCTATTATTCGTTTTATACAATGGAAAAACTGTTATATTTATATTGTATATTATGCTTCTGGCGTTCACTTCTTAGGCCCTAACAATTCGATCTGGTAGAGCAACGCCCTAGAGTGAAGCCTAGGTTGCCTGGAACGTACAAATGACCATCACTTTCACACGGGTTGCAATTATTCCTGTTATAGGATGGAAAGACTGTTGTATTTTTATTGCATTTTATGCTTCAGGCGTTGACTTCTGCGGCCGTAGCTATTCGATGTGGAGGAAAAACGCCATAGAGTGAAGCCTATGTTGCCCGGAACGTAGAAATGACCATCACTTTCACACGGGTTGCAATTATTCCTGATATAGGATGGAAAGACTGTTGTATTTTTATTGTATTTTATGCTTCTGGCGTTGACTTCATAGGCCCTAACTATTCGATCTGGTGGAGCAACGTCCTAGAGTGAAGCCTAGGTTGACCGGAACGTAGAAATGACCATAACATTCGCACTGGTTGCCATTAATCGTTTTCTACGATGGAAAAGCTGTTCTATTTATATTGCATTTTATGCTTCTGGCATTGAATTCTAAGTCCCTAGCTATTCGGTCTGGTGGAGCAACGCCCTAGAGTGAAGCCTAGGTTGCCCGGAACGTAGAAATGACCATTACTTGCACAGTGTTTGCAGTTATTCATTTTATACGATGGAAAAGCTGTTGTATTTATGTTGTATTTTATGCTCCTGGCGTTGACTTCTAAGGCCGTAGCTATTAGACGTGGTGGAGCAACGCCCTAGAGTGACGCCTAGGTTGACCGGAACGTAGAAATGACCATTACTTTCACAATGTCTGCAATTATTCATTTTATACGATGGAAAAACTGTTGTACTTATATTGCATTTTGTCCTTCTGGCGTTAAATTCTAAGTCCCTAGCTATTCGATCTGGTGGAGCAACGACCTACAGTGAAGCCTAGGTTGCCCGGAACGTAGATATGACCATTACTTTCACACTGTTGGCAATTATTCATTTTGTACGATGGAAAAGCAGTTGTATTTATATTGTATATTATGCTTCTGGCGTTCACTTCTTAGGCCCTAACAATTCGATCTGGTAGAGCAACGCCCTAGAGTGAAGCCTAGGTTGCCCGGAACGTAGAAATGACAATTACTTCCACACTGTTTGCAAATATACATTATATACGATGGAAAAGCTGTTGTACTTATATTGTAATTTATGCTTCTGGCGCTGACTTCTTAGGCCGTAACTATTTGATCTGGTGGAGCACCGCCCTAGAGTGAAGCCTAGGTTGACCGGAACGTAGAAATGACCATAACTTTCACACTGGTTACCATTATTCGTTTTATACGATGGAAAAGCTGTTGAATTTACATCGTATTTTATGCTTCTGGCGTTGACTTCTTAGGCCCTAACTATTCGATCTAGTGGAGCAACGCCCTAGAGTGAAGCCTAGGTTGCCCGGAACGTAGAAAAGACCATCACATTCAAACTGTTTGCAATTAATCCTGTTATACGATGGAAAAACTGTTGTATTTTTATTGCATTTTATGCTTCGGGCGTTGACTTATAAGGCCCTGACTCTTCAATCTGTTGGAGCAACGCCCTAGAGTGAAGCCTAGGTTGCTCGGAATGTAGAAATGACCATAGCTTTCACACTGGTTGCAATTATTCGTTTTATATGATGGAAAATCTGTTGTATTTATATTGTATTTTATGCTTCTGGCGTTCACTTCTTAGGCCCTAACTATTCGATCTGGTGGAACAACGCCCTAGGGTGAAGCCTAGGTTGCCCGGAACGCAGAAATGACCATAACTTTTACACTGGTAGCAATTATTCGTTTTATACAATGGAAAAACTGTTCTATTTATTTTGTATTTTATGCTTTGGGCGTTGACTTCTAAGGCCCTAACAGTTTGATCTGGTGGAGCAACGCCCTAGAGTGAAGCCTAGGTTGCCCGGAACGTAGAAATGACCATTACTTTCACACTGTTTGCAATTATTCCTTTTATACGATGGAAAAGCTGTTGTATTTATATCGTATTTTATGCTTCTGGCGTTGACTTCTATGGCCCTAGCTATTCGATCTAGTGGAGCAACGCCCTAGAGTGAAGCCTAGGTTGCCCGGAACGTAGAAATGACCATCACTTTCAAACTGGTTGCAATTAATCCTGTTATACGATGGAAAAACTGTTGTATTTATATTGCATTTTATGCTTTGTGCGTTGACTTCTAAGGCCCTAACTATTCAATCTGTTGGAGCAACGCCCTAGAGTGAAGCCTAGGTTGCTCGGAATGTAGAAATGACCATAACCTTCACACTGGCTGCAATTATTCGTTTTATACGATGGAAAAACTGTTGTATTTATATTGTATTTTATGCTTCTGGCGTTCACTTCTTAGGCCCTAACTATTCGATCTGGTGGAACAACGCCCTAGGGTGAAGCCTAGGTTGCCCGGAACGTAGAAATGACCATAACTTTTACACTGGTAGCAATTATTCGTTTTATACGATGGAAAAGCTGTTGAATTTATATCGTATTTTATGCTTCTGGCGTTGACTTCTTAGGCCCTAACTATTCGATCTAGTGGAGCAACGCCCTAGAGTGAAGCCTAGGTTGCCCCGAACGTAGAGAAGACCATCACATTCAAACTGGTTGCAATTAATCCTGTTATACGATGGAAAAACTGTTGTATTTTTATTGCATTTTATGCTTCGGGCGTTGACTTATAAGGCCCTGACTCTTCAATCTGTTGGAGCAACGCCCTAGTGTGTAGCGTAGGTTGCCTGGAAAGTAGAAATGACCATAACTCTCATACTGGTTGCAATTACTCGTTTTATATGATGGAAAAACTGTTGTATTTATATTGAATTTTATGCTTCTGGCGTTCACTTCTTAGGCCCTAACTATTCAATCTGCTGGAGCAACGCAATAGAGTGAAGCCTAGGTTGCTCGGAATTTAGAAATGACCATAACTTTCACACTGGTTGCAATTATTCGTTTTATACGATGGTAAAACTGTTGCATCTTTATCGTATTTTATGCTTCTGGCGTTGACTTCTTAGGCCCCAGCTGTTTGATCTGGTGGAGCACCGCACTTGAGTGAAGCCTACGTAGCCCGGAACGTAGAACATACCATTACCTTCACACTGGTTGCAATTATGCCTGTTATAGGATGGAAAAACTGTTGCGTCTTTATTGTATCTTATGCTTCTGGCGTTGTCTTCTAAGGCCCTAACTCTTCGATCTGGTGGAGCAACGCTCTAGAGTGAAGCCTAGGTTGCCCGGTACGTCGGAATGACCATTACTTTCACACTGGTTGCAATTACTCCTTTTATACGATGGAAGGACTGTTGTATTTTTATTATATTTTATACCTCTGGCGTTTAATTGTAAGTCGCTAGCTATTCGATCGGGTGGAGCAACGACCTACAGTGAAGCCTAGGTTGCCCGGAACGTAGATATGACCATTACTTTCACACTGTTGGCAATTATTGATTTTGTACGATGGAAAAGCAGTTGTATTTATATTGTATATTATGCTTCTGGCGTTCACTTCTTAGGCCCTAACAATTCGATCTGGTAGAGCAACGCCCTAGAGTGAAGCCTAGGTTGCCCGGAACGTAGAAATGACCACAACTTTCACACTGATTGCTATTATTCGTTTTATACAATGGGAAAACTGTTATATTTATATTGTATATTATGCTTCTGGCGTTCACTTCTTAGGCCCTAACAATTCGATCTGGTAGAGCAACGCCCTAGAGTGAAGCCTAGGTTGCCTGGAACGTACAAATGACCATCACTTTCACACGGGTTGCAATTATTCCTGGTATACGATGGAAAGACTGTTGTATTTTTATTGCATTTTATGCTTCAGGCGTTGACTTCTGCGGCCGTAGCTATTCGATGTGGAGGAAAAACGCCATAGAGTGAAGCCTATGTTGCCCGGAACGTAGAAATGACCATCACTTTTACACGGGTTGCAATTATTCCTGATATAGGATGGAAAGACTGTTGTATTTTTATTGTATTTTATGCTTCAGGCGTTGACTTCTGAGGCCGTAGCTATTCGATGTGGTGGAAGAGCGCCATAGAGTGGAGCCTAGGCTGCCCGGAAAGTAGAAATGACCAGAACTTTCATACTGGTTGCAATTATTCGTTTTATATGATGGAAAAACTGTTGTATTTATATTGTATTTTATCCTTCTGGCGTTGAATTCTAAGTCCCTAGCTATTCGGTATGGTGGAGCAACGCCCTAGTGTGAAACCTAGGTAACCCGGAACGTAGAAATGACCATTACTTTCACAATGTCTGCAATTATTCATTTCATACGATGGAAAAACTGTGGACTTATATTGTATTTTATCCTTCTGGCGTTGAATTCTAAGTCCCTGGCTATTCGGTCTGGTGGAGCAACGCCCTAGTGTGAAACCTAGGTTACCCGGAACGTAGAAATGAACAGTACTTTCAGACTGGTTGCTGTTATTCGTTTCGTACGATGGAAAAGCAGTTATATTTATTTTGCATTTTATGCTTCGGGCGTTCACTTCTAAGGCCCTAGCTATTCCATCTGGTGGAGCAACACCCTAGAGTGCAGCCTAGGTTGCCCGGAACGTAGAAATGACCATTACTTGCACAGTGTTTGCAGTTATTCATTTTATACGATGGAAAAGCTGTTGTATTTATGTTGTATTTTATGCTCCTGGCGTTGACTTCTAAGGCCCTAACTATTCGATTTGGTGGAGCAACGCCCTACAGTGAAGCCTGGATTAGCCGGAACGTAGTAATGACCAGTACTATCACACTGTTTGCAGTTATTCCTGTTATACGATGGAAAGCTGTTGCATCTTTATGGAATTTTATGCTTCTGGCGTTGACTTCTAAGGCCCTAACTATTCGATCTGGTGGAGGAAGGCCCTAGACTGAAGCCTAGGTTTCCCGGAACGTAGAAATGACCATAACATTCGCACTGGTTGCCATTAATCGTTTTCTACGATGGAAAAGCTGTTGTATTTATATCGTATTTTATGCTTCTGGCGTTGACTTCTTAGGCCCTAACTATTCGATCTGGTGGAGCAACGCCCTAGAGTGAAGCCTAGGTTGCTCGGAACGTAGAAGTGACCATTACCTTCACACTGTTTGCAATTATTCATTTTATACGATGGCGAAGCTGTTGTATTTATATTGTATTTTATGCTTCCGGCGTTAACTTCTAAGGCCGTAGCTATCAGATGTGGAGCAGCAACGCCCTAGAGTGACGCGTAGGTTGCCAGGCACGTAGAAATGACCATTACTTTCACAATGTTCGCAATCATTCATTTTATACGATGGAAAAACTGTTGTACTTATATCGTATTTTATTCTTTTGGCGTTGACTTCTCAGGCCCTAACTATTTGATCTGGTGGAGCACCGCCCTAGAGTGAAGCCTAGGTTGCCTGGAACGTACAAATGACCATAACTTTCACACTGGTTGCTATTATTCGTTTTAAACGATGGAAAAGCTGTTCTATATATATTGCATTTTATGCTTCTGGCATTGAATTCTAAGTCCCTAGCTATTCGGTCTGCTGGAGCAACGCCCTAGAGTGAAGCCTAGGTTGCCCGGAACGTAGAAATGACCATTACTTGCACAGTGTTTGCAGTTATTCATTTTATACGATGGAAAAGCTGTTGTATTTATGTTGTATTTTATGCTCCTGGCGTTGACTTCTAAGGCCGTATCTATTAGACGTGGTGGAGCAACGCCCTAGAGCGAAGCCTAGGTTGCCCGGAACGTAGAAATGACCACAACTTTCACACTGATTGCTATTATTCGTTTTATACAATGTAAAAACTGTTATATTTATATTGTATATTATGCTTCTGGCGTCCACTTCTTAGGCCCTAACAATTCGATCTGGTAGAGCAACGCCCTAGAGTGAAGCCTAGGTTGCCTGGAACGTACAAATGACCATCACTTTCACACGGGTTGCAATTATTCCTGGTATAGGATGGAAAGACTGTTGTATTTTTATTGCATTTTATGCTTCAGGCGTTGACTTCTGCGGCCGTAGCTATTCGATGTGGAGGAAAAACGCCATAGAGTGAAGCCTATGTTGCCCGGAACGTAGAAATGACCATCACTTTCACACGGGTTGCAATTATTCCTGATATAGGATGGAAAGACTGTTGTATTTTTATTGTATTTTATGCTTCAGGCGTTGACTTCTGAGGCCGTAGCTATTCGATGAGGTGGAAGAGCGCCATAGAGTGGAGCCTAGGCTGCCCGGAACGTAGAAATGACCAGAACTTTCATACTGGTTGCAATTATTCGTTTTATATGATGGAAAAACTGTTGTATTTATATTGTATTTTATCCTTCTGGCGTTGAATTCTAAGTCCCTAGCTATTCGGTCTGGTGGAGCAACGCCCTAGTGTGAAACCTAGGTAACCCGGAACGTAGAAATGACCATTATTTTCACAATGTCTGCAATTATTCATTTCATACGATGGAAAAACTGTGGACTTATATTGTATTTTATCCTTCTGGCGTTGAAATCTAAGTCCCTGGCTATTCGGTCTGGTGGAGCAACGCCCTAGTGTGAAACCTAGGTTACCCGGAACGTAGAAAAGACCAGTACTTTCAGACTGTTTGCTGTTATTCGTTTCGTACGATGGAAAAGCAGTTATATTTATTTTGCATTTTATGCTTCGGGCGTTCCCTTCTAAGGCCCTAGCTATTCCATCTGGTGGAGCAACACCCTAGAGTGCAGCCTAGGTTGCCCGGAACGTAGAAATGACCATTACTTGCACAGTGTTTGCAGTTATTCATTTTATACGATGGAAAAGCTGTTGTATTTATATTGTATTTTATGCTCCTGGCGTTGACTTCTAAGGCCGTAGCTATTAGACGTGGTGGAGCAACGCCCTAGAGTGACGCCTAGGTTGACCGGAACGTAGAAATGACCATTACTTTCACACTGATTGCTGTTATTCGTTTTATACGATGGAAAAACTGTTGTACTTATATTGCATTTTGTCCTTCTGGCGTTAAATTCTAAGTCCCTGGCTATTCGATCTGGTGGAGCAACGACCTACAGTGAAGCCTAGGTTGCCCGGAACGTAGATATGACCATTACTTTCACACTGTTGGCAATTATTCATTTTGTACGATGGAAAAGCAGTTGTATTTATATTGTATATTATGCTTCTGGCGTTCACTTCTTAGGCCCTAACAATTCGATCTGGTAGAGCAACGCCCTAGAGTGAAGCCTAGGTTGCCCGGAACGTAGAAATGACAATTACTTCCACACTGTTTGCAAATATACATTATATACGATGGAAAAGCTGTTGTACTTATATTGTAATTTATGCTTCTGGCGCTGACTTCTTAGGCCGTAACTATTTGATCTGGTGGAGCACCGCCCTAGAGTGAAGCCTAGGTTGACCGGAACGTAGAAATGACCATAACTTTCACACTGGTTACCATTATTCGTTTTATACGATGGAAAAGCTGTTGAATTTACATCGTATTTTATGCTTCTGGCGTTGACTTCTTAGGCCCTAACTATTCGATCTAGTGGAGCAACGCCCTAGAGTGAAGCCTAGGTTGCCCGGAACGTAGAAAAGACCATCACACTCAAACTGGTTGCAATTAATCCTGTTATACGATGGAAAAACTGTTGTATTTTTATTGCATTTTATGCTTCGGGCGTTGACTTATAAGGCCCTGACTCTTCAATCTGTTGGAGCAACGCCCTAGAGTGAAGCCTAGGTTGCTCGGAATGTAGAAATGACCATAGCTTTCACACTGGTTGCAATTATTCGTTTTATATGATGGAAAATCTGTTGTATTTATATTGTATTTTATGCTTCTGGCGTTCACTTCTTAGGCCCTAACTATTCGATCTGGTGGAACAACGCCCTAGGGTGAAGCCTAGGTTGCCCGGAACGCAGAAATGACCATAACTTTTACACTGGTAGCAATTATTCGTTTTATACAATGGAAAAACTGTTCTATTTATTTTGTATTTTATGCTTTGGGCGTTGACTTCTAAGGCCCTAACAGTTTGATCTGGTGGAGCAACGCCCTAGAGTGAAGCCTAGGTTGCCCGGAACGTAGAAATGACCATTACTTTCACACTGTTTGCAATTATTCCTTTTATACGATGGAAAAGCTGTTGTATTTATATCGTATTTTATGCTTCTGGCGTTGACTTCTATGGCCCTAGCTATTCGATCTAGTGGAGCAACGCCCTAGAGTGAAGCCTAGGTTGCCCGGAACGTAGAAATGACCATCACTTTCAAACTGGTTGCAATTAATCCTGTTATACGATGGAAAAACTGTTGTATTTATATTGCATTTTATGCTTTGTGCGTTGACTTCTAAGGCCCTAACTATTCAATCTGTTGGAGCAACGCCCTAGAGTGAAGCCTAGGTTGCTCGGAATGTAGAAATGACCATAACCTTCACACTGGCTGCAATTATTCGTTTTATACGATGGAAAAACTGTTGTATTTATATTGTATTTTATGCTTCTGGCGTTCACTTCTTAGGCCCTAACTATTCGATCTGGTGGAACAACGCCCTAGGGTGAAGCCTAGGTTGCCCGGAACGTAGAAATGACCATAACTTTTACACTGGTAGCAATTATTCGTTTTATACGATGGAAAAGCTGTTGAATTTATATCGTATTTTATGCTTCTGGCGTTGACTTCTTAGGCCCTAACTATTCGATCTAGTGGAGCAACGCCCTAGAGTGAAGCCTAGGTTGCCCCGAACGTAGAAAAGACCATCACATTCAAACTGGTTGCAATTAATCCTGTTATACGATGGAAAAACTGTTGTATTTTTATTGCATTTTATGCTTCGGGCGTTGACTTATAAGGCCCTGACTCTTCAATCTGTTGGAGCAACGCCCTAGTGTGTAGCGTAGGTTGCCTGGAAAGTAGAAATGACCATAACTCTCATACTGGTTGCAATTACTCGTTTTATATGATGGAAAAACTGTTGTATTTATATTGAATTTTATGCTTCTGGCGTTCACTTCTTAGGCCCTAACTATTCAATCTGCTGGAGCAACGCAATAGAGTGAAGCCTAGGTTGCTCGGAATTTAGAAATGACCATAACTTTCACACTGGTTGCAATTATTCGTTTTATACGATGGTAAAACTGTTGCATCTTTATCGTATTTTATGCTTCTGGCGTTGACTTCTTAGGCCCCAGCTGTTTGATCTGGTGGAGCACCGCACTTGAGTGAAGCCTACGTAGCCCGGAACGTAGAACATACCATTACCTTCACACTGGTTGCAATTATGCCTGTTATAGGATGGAAAAACTGTTGCGTCTTTATTGTATCTTATGCTTCTGGCGTTGTCTTCTAAGGCCCTAACTCTTCGATCTGGTGGAGCAACGCTCTAGAGTGAAGCCTAGGTTGCCCGGTACGTCGGAATGACCATTACTTTCACACTGGTTGCAATTACTCCTTTTATACGATGCAAGGACTGTTGTATTTTTATTATATTTTATACCTCTGGCGTTTAATTGTAAGTCGCTAGCTATTCGATCGGGTGGAGCAACGACCTACAGTGAAGCCTAGGTTGCCCGGAACGTAGATATGACCATTACTTTCACACTGTTGGCAATTATTGATTTTGTACGATGGAAAAGCAGTTGTATTTATATTGTATATTATGCTTCTGGCGTTCACTTCTTAGGCCCTAACAATTCGATCTGGTAGAGCAACGCCCTAGAGTGAAGCCTAGGTTGCCCGGAACGTAGAAATGACCACAACTTTCACACTGATTGCTATTATTCGTTTTATACAATGGGAAAACTGTTATATTTATATTGTATATTATGCTTCTGGCGTTCACTTCTTAGGCCCTAACAATTCGATCTGGTAGAGCAACGCCCTAGAGTGAAGCCTAGGTTGCCTGGAACGTACAAATGACCATCACTTTCACACGGGTTGCAATTATTCCTGGTATACGATGGAAAGACTGTTGTATTTTTATTGCATTTTATGCTTCAGGCGTTGACTTCTGCGGCCGTAGCTATTCGATGTGGAGGAAAAACGCCATAGACTGAAGCCTATGTTGCCCGGAACGTAGAAATGACCATCACTTTTACACGGGTTGCAATTATTCCTGATATAGGATGGAAAGACTGTTGTATTTTTATTGTATTTTATGCTTCAGGCGTTGACTTCTGAGGCCGTAGCTATTCGATGTGGTGGAAGAGCGCCATAGAGTGGAGCCTAGGCTGCCCGGAACGTAGAAATGACCAGAACTTTCATACTGGTTGCAATTATTCGTTTTATATGATGGAAAAACTGTTGTATTTATATTGTATTTTATCCTTCTGGCGTTGAATTCTAAGTCCCTAGCTATTCGGTATGGTGGAGCAACGCCCTAGTGTGAAACCTAGGTAACCCGGAACGTAGAAATGACCATTACTTTCACAATGTCTGCAATTATTCATTTCATACGATGGAAAAACTGTGGACTTATATTGTATTTTATCCTTCTGGCGTTGAATTCTAAGTCCCTGGCTATTCGGTCTGGTGGAGCAACGCCCTAGTGTGAAACCTAGGTTACCCGGAACGTAGAAATGAACAGTACTTTCAGACTGGTTGCTGTTATTCGTTTCGTACGATGGAAAAGCAGTTATATTTATTTTGCATTTTATGCTTCGGGCGTTCACTTCTAAGGCCCTAGCTATTCCATCTGGTGGAGCAACACCCTAGAGTGCAGCCTAGGTTGCCCGGAACGTAGAAATGACCATTACTTGCACAGTGTTTGCAGTTATTCATTTTATACGATGGAAAAGCTGTTGTATTTATGTTGTATTTTATGCTCCTGGCGTTGACTTCTAAGGCCCTAACTATTCGATTTGGTGGAGCAACGCCCTACAGTGAAGCCTGGATTAGCCGGAACGTAGTAATGACCAGTACTATCACACTGTTTGCAGTTATTCCTGTTATACGATGGAAAGCTGTTGCATCTTTATGGAATTTTATGCTTCTGGCGTTGACTTCTAAGGCCCTAACTATTCGATCTGGTGGAGGAAGGCCCTAGACTGAAGCCTAGGTTTCCCGGAACGTAGAAATGACCATAACATTCGCACTGGTTGCCATTAATCGTTTTCTACGATGGAAAAGCTGTTGTATTTATATCGTATTTTATGCTTCTGGCGTTGACTTCTTAGGCCCTAACTATTCGATCTGGTGGAGCAACGCCCTAGAGTGAAGCCTAGGTTGCTCGGAACGTAGAAGTGACCATTACCTTCACACTGTTTGCAATTATTCATTTTATACGATGGCGAAGCTGTTGTATTTATATTGTATTTTATGCTTCCGGCGTTAACTTCTAAGGCCGTAGCTATCAGATGTGGAGCAGCAACGCCCTAGAGTGACGCGTAGGTTGCCAGGCACGTAGAAATGACCATTACTTTCACAATGTTCGCAATCATTCATTTTATACGATGGAAAAACTGTTGTACTTATATCGTATTTTATTCTTTTGGCGTTGACTTCTCAGGCCCTAACTATTTGATCTGGTGGAGCACCGCCCTAGAGTGAAGCCTAGGTTGCCCGGAACGTAGACCATACCATTACCTTCACACTGGTGGAAATTATTCCTGTTATGCTATGGAAAAACTCTTGCATCTTTATTGTATTTAATGCTTCGGGCGTTGACTTCTAAAGCCCTAACTATTCGATCTGGTGGAGCACGCCATAGAGTGAAGCCTAGGTTGCCCGGAACGTAGAAATGACCATAACTTTCACACTGGTTGCTATTATTCGTTTTAAACGATGGAAAAGCTGTTCTATATATATTGCATTTTATGCTTCTGGCATTGAATTCTAAGTCCCTAGCTATTCGGTCTGGTGGAGCAACGCCCTAGAGTGAAGCCTAGGTTGCCCGGAACGTAGAAATGACCATTACTTGCACAGTGTTTGCAGTTATTCATTTTATACGATGGAAAAGCTGTTGTATTTATGTTGTATTTTATGCTCCTGGCGTTGACTTCTAAGGCCGTATCTATTAGACGTGGTGGAGCAACGCCCTAGAGCGAAGCCTAGGTTGCCCGGAACGTAGAAATGACCACAACTTTCACACTGATTGCTATTATTCGTTTTATACAATGTAAAAACTGTTATATTTATATTGTATATTATGCTTCTGGCGTCCACTTCTTAGGCCCTAACAATTCGATCTGGTAGAGCAACGCCCTAGAGTGAAGCCTAGGTTGCCTGGAACGTACAAATGACCATCACTTTCACACGGGTTGCAATTATTCCTGGTATAGGATGGAAAGACTGTTGTATTTTTATTGCATTTTATGCTTCAGGCGTTGACTTCTGCGGCCGTAGCTATTCGATGTGGAGGAAAAACGCCATAGAGTGAAGCCTATGTTGCCCGGAACGTAGAAATGACCATCACTTTCACACGGGTTGCAATTATTCCTGATATAGGATGGAAAGACTGTTGTATTTTTATTGTATTTTATGCTTCAGGCGTTGACTTCTGAGGCCGTAGCTATTCGATGAGGTGGAAGAGCGCCATAGAGTGGAGCCTAGGCTGCCCGGAACGTAGAAATGACCAGAACTTTCATACTGGTTGCAATTATTCGTTTTATATGATGGAAAAACTGTTGTATTTATATTGTATTTTATCCTTCTGGCGTTGAATTCTAAGTCCCTAGCTATTCGGTCTGGTGGAGCAACGCCCTAGTGTGAAACCTAGGTAACCCGGAACGTAGAAATGACCATTATTTTCACAATGTCTGCAATTATTCATTTCATACGATGGAAAAACTGTGGACTTATATTGTATTTTATCCTTCTGGCGTTGAAATCTAAGTCCCTGGCTATTCGGTCTGGTGGAGCAACGCCCTAGTGTGAAACCTAGGTTACCCGGAACGTAGAAAAGACCAGTACTTTCAGACTGTTTGCTGTTATTCGTTTCGTACGATGGAAAAGCAGTTATATTTATTTTGCATTTTATGCTTCGGGCGTTCCCTTCTAAGGCCCTAGCTATTCCATCTGGTGGAGCAACACCCTAGAGTGCAGCCTAGGTTGCCCGGAACGTAGAAATGACCATTACTTGCACAGTGTTTGCAGTTATTCATTTTATACGATGGAAAAGCTGTTGTATTTATATTGTATTTTATGCTCCTGGCGTTGACTTCTAAGGCCGTAGCTATTAGACGTGGTGGAGCAACGCCCTAGAGTGACGCCTAGGTTGACCGGAACGTAGAAGTGACCATTACTTTCACACTGATTGCTGTTATTCGTTTTATACGATGGAAAATCTGTTGCACCTTTATTGTATTTTATGCTTCTGGCGTTGACTTCATAGGCCCTAACTATTCGATCTGGTGGAGCAACGTCCTAGAGTGAAGCCTAGGTAGCCCGGAACGTAGAAATGACCATAACTGTCACACTGATTGCTGTTATTCGTTTTATACGATGGAAAATCTGTTATATTTATATTGTATATTATGCTTCTTGCGTTGACTTCTTAGGCCCTAACTATTCGATCTAGTGGAGCAACGCCCTAGAGTGAAGCCTAGGTTGCCCGGAACATAGAAAAGACCATCACATTCAAACTGGTTGCAATTAATCCTGTTATACGATGGAAAAACTGTTGTATTTTTATTGCATTTTATGCTTCGGGCGTTGACTTATAAGGCCCTGACTCTTCAATCTGTTGGAGCAACGCCCTAGTGTGTAGCGTAGGTTGCCTGGAAAGTAGAAATGAACATAACTTTCATACTGGTTGCAATTACTCGTTTTATATGATGGAAAAACTGTTGTATTTATATTGAATTTTATGCTTCTGGCGTTCACTTCTTAGGCCCTAACTATCAAACTGCTGGAGCAACGCAATAGAGTGAAGCCTAGGTTGCTCGGAATTTAGAAATGACCATAACTTTCACACTGGTTGCAATTATTCGTTTTATACGATGGTAAAACTGTTGCATCTTTATCGTATTTTATGCTTCTGGCGTTGACTTCTTAGGCCCCAGCTGTTTGATCTGGTGGAGCACCGCACTTGAGTGAAGCCTACGTTGCCCGGAACGTAGAACATACCATTACCTTCACACTGGTTGCAATTATGCCTGTTATAGGATGGAAAAACTGTTGCGTCTTTATTGTATCTTATGCTTCTGGCGATGTCTTCTAAGGCCCTAACTCTTCGATCTGTTGGAGCAACGCTCTAGAGTGAAGCCTAGGTTGCCCGGTACGTCGGAATGACCATTACTTTCACACTGGTTGCAATTACTCCTTTTATACGATGGAAAGACTGTTGTATTTTTATTATATTTTATGCCTCTGGCGTTTAATTGTAAGTCGCTCGCTATTCGATCGGGTGGAGCAACGACCTACAGTGAAGCCTAGGTTGCCCGGAACGTAGATATGACCATTACTTTCACACTGTTGGCAATTATTCATTTTGTACGATGGAAAAGCAGTTGTATTTATATTGTATATTATGCTTCTGGCGTTCACTTCTTAGGCCCTAACAATTCGATCTGGTAGAGCAACGCCCTAGAGTGAAGCCTAGGTTGCCCGGAACGTAGAAATGACCACAACTTTCACACTGATTGCTATTATTCGTTTTATACAATGGAAAAACTGTTATATTTATATTGTATATTATGCTTCTGGCGTTCACTTCTTAGGCCCTAACAATTCGATCTGGTAGAGCAACGCCCTAGAGTGAAGCCTAGGTTGCCTGGAACGTACAAATGACCATCACTTTCACACGGGTTGCAATTATTCCTGTTATAGGATGGAAAGACTGTTGTATTTTTATTGCATTTTATGCTTCAGGCGTTGACTTCTGCGGCCGTAGCTATTCGATGTGGAGGAAAAACGCCATAGAGTGAAGCCTATGTTGCCCGGAACGTAGAAATGACCATCACTTTCACACGGGTTGCAATTATTCCTGATATAGGATGGAAAGACTGTTGTATTTTTATTGTATTTTATGCTTCAGGCGTTGACTTCTGAGGCCGTAGCTATTCGATGTGGTGGAAGAGCGCCATAGAGTGGAGCCTAGCCTGCCCGGAACGTAGAAATGACCAGAACTTTCATACTGGTTGCAATTATTCGTTTTATATGATGGAAAAACTGTTGTATTTATATTGTATTTTATCCTTCTGGCATTGAATTCTAAGTCCCTAGCTATTCGGTCTGGTGGAGCAACGCCCTAGTGTGAAACCTAGGTAACCCGGAACGTAGAAATGACCATTACTTTCACAATGTCTGCAATTATTCATTTCATACGATGGAAAAACTGTGGACTTATATTGTATTTTATCCTTCTGGCGTTGAATTCTAAGTCCCTGGCTATTCGGTCTGCTGGAGCAACACCCTAGAGTGCAGCCTAGGTTGCCCGGAACGTAGAAATGACCATTACTTTCACAATGTTCGCAATCATTCATTTTATACGATGGAAAAACTCTTGTACTTATATTGTATTGTATGCTTCGGGCGTTGACTTCTAAGGCCCTAACTATTCGATTTGGTGGAGCAACGCCCTACAGTGAAGCCTGGATTACCCGGAACGTAGTAATGACCAGTACTATCACACTGTTTGCAGTTATTCCTGTTATACGATGGAAAGCTGTTGCATCTTTATGGAATTTTATGCTTCTGGCGTTGACTTCTAAGGCCCTAACTATTCGATCTGGTGGAGGAAGGCCCTAGACTGAAGCCTAGCTTTCCCGGAACGTAGAAATGACCATAACATTCGCACTGGTTGCCATTAATCGTTTTCTACGATGGAAAAGCTGTTGTATTTATATCGTATTTTATGCTTCTGGCGTTGACTTCTTAGGCCCTAACTATTCGATCTGGTGGAGCAACGCCCTAGAGTGAAGCCTAGGTTGCTCGGAACGTAGAAATGACCATTACCTTCACACTGTTTGCAATTATTCATTTTATACGATGGCGAAGCTGTTGTATTTATATTGTATTTTATGCTTCCGGCGTTAACTTCTAAGGCCGTAGCTATCAGATGTGGAGCAGCAACGCCCTAGAGTGACGCGTAGGTTGCCAGGCACGTAGAAATGACCATTACTTTCACAATGTTCGCAATCATTCATTTTATACGATGGAAAAACTGTTGTACTTATATCGTATTTTATTCTTTTGGCGTTGACTTCTTAGGCCCTAACTATTCGATCTGGTGGAGCAACGTCCTAGAGTGAAGCCTAGGTTGACCGGAACGTAGAAATGACCATAACTTTCACACTGGTTACCATTATTCGTTTTATACGATGGAAAAGCTGTTGAATTTATATCGTATTTTATGCTACTGGCGTTGACTTCTTAGGCCCTAACTATTCGATCTAGTGGAGCAACGCCCTGGAGTGAAGCCGAGGTTGCCCGGAACGTAGAAAAGACCATCACATTCAAACTGGTTGCAATTAATCCTGTTATAGGATGGAAAAACTGTTGTATTTTTATTGCATTTTATGCTTCGGGCGTTGACTTATAAGGCCATGACTCTTCAATCTGTTGGAGCAACGCCCTAGAGTGAAGCCTAGGTTGCTCGGAATGTAGAAATGACCATAGCTTTCACACTGGTTGCAATTATTCGTTTTATATGATGGAAAATCTGTTGTATTTATATTGTATTTTATGCTTCTGGCGTTCACTTCTTAGGCCCTAACTATTCGATCTGGTGGAACAACGCCCTAGGGTGAAGCCTAGGTTGCCCGGAACGTAGAAATGACCATAACTTTTACACTGGTAGCAATTATTCGTTTTATACAATGGAAAAACTGTTCTATTTATTTTGTATTTTATGCTTCGGGCGCTGACTTCTAAGGCCCTAACTGTTTGATCTGGTGGAGCAACGCCCTAGGGTGAAGCCTAGGTTACCCGGAACGTAGAAATGACCATTACCTTCACACTGTTTGCAATTATTTTCTTTTATACGATGCAAAAGCTGTTGTATTTATATCGTATTTTATGCTTTTGGCGTTGACTTCTATGGCCCTAGCTATTCAATCTAGTGGAGCAGCGCCCTAGAGTGAAGCCTAGGTGGCCCGGAACGTAAAAATGACCATCACTTTCAAACTGGTTGCAATTAATCCTGTTATACGATGGAAAAACTGTTGTATTTTTATTGCATTTTATGCTTCGGGCGTTGACTTCTAAGGCCCTAACTATTCAATCTGTTGGAGCAACGCCCTAGAGTGAAGCCTAGTTTGCTCGGAATGTAGAAATGACCATAACTTTCACACTGGTTGCAATTATTCGTTTTATACGATGGAAAAACTGTTGTATTTATATTGTATTTTATGCTTCTGGCGTTCACTTCTTAGGCCCTAACTATTCGATCTGGTGGAACAACGCCCTAGGGTGAAGCCTAGGTTGCCCGGAACGTAGAAATGACCATAACTTTTACACTGGTAGCAATTATTCGTTTTATTCAATGGAAGAACTGTTGTATTTATATTGTAGTTTATGCTTCTGGCGTTGACTTCTTAGGCCCTAACTATTCGACCTGGTCTAGCAACGCCGTAGAGTGAAGCCTAGGTTGCCCGGAACGTAGAAATGACCATTACTTTCACACTGTTTGCAATTATTCCTTTTATACCATGGAAAAGCTGTTGTATTTATATCGTATTTTATGCTTCTGGCGTTGACTTCTAAGGACCTAACTATTCGATCTGGTGGAGCACCACCCTAGAGTGAAGCCTAGGTTGCTCGGAATATAGAAATGACCATAACTTTCACACTGGTTGCAATTATTCGTTTTCTACAATGGAAAAACTGTTTTATTTATATTGTATTTTATGCTTCTGGCGTTCACTTCTTAGGGCCCAACTATTCGATCTGATGGAACAATGCCCTAAGGTGAAGCGTAGGTTGCCCGGAACGTAGAAATGACCATAACTTTTACACTGGTAGAAATTATTCGTTTTATACAATGGAAAAGCTGTTGTATTTATATTGTATGTTATGCCTCTGGCGTTGACTTCTAAGGCCCTAGCTATTCAATCTGTTGGAGCAACGCCCTACAGTGATGCCTAGGTTGCCCGGAATGTAGATATGACCATAACTTTTACACTGGTAGCAATTATTCGTTTTATACAATGGAAAAACTGTTGTATTTATATGGTATTTTATGCTTCTGGCGTTGACTTCTTAGGCCCTAACTAGTCGATCTGGTGGAGCAATGCCTCAGAGTTATGACTAGGATGCCCGAAACGCCGAAATGATCATTACTTTCACAATTGTTGCAATTATTCCTGTTATACGATGAAAAGACCGTTGTATTTTTATTGTATTTTATGCTTCAGGCGTAGGCTTCTAAGGCCGTAGCTATTCGATATGGTGGAGCTTCGCCCTAGAGTGAAGCATAGGTTGCCCAGAACGTAGAAATGACCATAACTTTCACACTGGTTGCAATTATTCGTTTTGTACGATGGAAAAGCTGTTGTATTTATATCGTATTTTATGCTTCTGGCGTTGACTACTTAGGCCCTAACTATTCCACCTGGTGGAACAACGCCCTAGGGAGAAGTCTAGGTTGCCCGGAAAGTAGAAGTGACCATAACTTTCACACTGGTAGCAATTATTCGTTTTATACGATGGAAAAACTGTTCTATTTATTTTATACTTTATGCTTCGGGCGTTGACTCCTAAGGCCCTAACTGTTCGATCTGGTGGAGCAACGCACTAGTGTGAAGTCTAGGTTGCCCGGTACGTAGAAATGACCATCACTATCAAACTGGCTGCAATAATTTGTTTTATACGATGGAAAAGCTGTTGTTTTTATATCGTATTTTACGCTTCTGGCGTTGACTTCTTAGGCCCTAACTATTCCATCTGGTGGAACAACGCCCTAGGGTGAAGCGTAGGTTGTCCGGAAAGCAGAAATGACCATAACTTTCATACTGGTTGCAATTATTCCTTTTATATGGTGGAAAAGCTGTAGTATTTATATTGTATTTTATGCTTCTGGCGTTGACTTCTAAGGCCCTAACTATTCGATCAGGTGGAGCAAAGCCCTAGAGTGAAGCCTAGGTTGCTCGAAATGTAGAAAGGACAATAACTTTCACACTGGTTGCAATTATTCGTTTTATACGATGGACAAGCTGTTGTATTTATATCGTGTTTTATGCTTCTGGCGTTGACTTCTTAGGCCCTAACTATTCCATCTGGTGGAACAACGCCCTAGGGTAAAGCCAAGATTGCGCGGAAGGTAGAAATGACCATAACTTTCACACTGGTTGCTATCATTCGTTTTATATGATAGAAAAACTGTTGTATTTATATTGTATTTTATGCTTCTGGCGTTGACTTCATAGGCCGTAACTATTCGATCTGGTGGAGCAACGCCCTGGAGTGAAACCTAGGTTGCCCGAACGTAGAAATGACCATAACTTTCACACTGGTAGCAATTATTCGTTTTATACGATGGAAAAACTGTTCTATTTATTTTGTACTTTATGCTTCGGGCGTTGACTTCTAAGGCGCTAACTGTTTGATATGGTGGAGCATCGCCGTAGAGTGAAGCCTATGTTGCCCGGATCGTAGAAATGACCATAACTTTCACACTGGTTGCTATTATTCGTTTTATACGATGGAAAAACTGTTATATGTATATTGTATTTAAGCTTCTGGCGTTGACTTCTGAGGCCGTTGCTATTCGATGTGGTGGAAGAACGCCATAGAGTGAAGCCTAGGCAGCCCGAATCGTAGAAATGTCCATATCTTTCACACTGTTTGCAATTTTTCGTTTTATACGATAGAAAAACTGTTTTATTTATTTTGTATTTTATGTTTCGGGCGTTGACTTCTAATTCCCTAACTATTCTATCTGGAGGAGCAACGCCCTAGAGTGCAGCCTAGGTTGCCCGGAACGTAGAAATGACCATAACTTTCACACTGGTTGCAATTACTCGTTTTATATGGTGGAAAAGCTGTAGTATTTATATTGTATTTTATCCTTCTGGCATTGAATTCTAAGTCCCTAGCTATTCGGTCTGGTGGAGCAACGCCCTAGTGTGAAACCTAGGTAACCCGGAACGTAGAAATGACCATTACTTTCACAATGTCTGCAATTATTCATTTCATACGATGGAAAAACTGTGGACTTATATTGTATTTTATCCTTCTGGCGTTGAATTCTAAGTCCCTGGCTATTCGGTCTGCTGGAGCAACGCCCTAGTGTGAAACCTAGGTTACCCGGAACGTAGAAATGACCAGTACTTTCAGACTGGTTGCTGTTATTCGTTTCGTACGATGGAAAAGCAGTTATATTTATTTTGCATTTTATGCTTCGGGCGTTCACTTCTAAGGCCCTAGCTATTCCATCTGGTGGAGCAACACCCTAGAGTGCAGCCTAGGTTGCCCGGAACGTAGAAATGACCATTACTTTCACAATGTTCGCAATCATTCTTTTTATACGATGGAAAAACTGTTGTACTTATATTGTATTGTATGCTTCGGGCGTTGACTTCTAAGGCCCTAACTATTCGATTTGGTGGAGCAACGCCCTACAGTGAAGCCTGGATTACCCGGAACGTAGTAATGACCAGTACTATCACACTGTTTGCAGTTATTCCTGTTATACGATGGAAAGCTGTTGCATCTTTATGGAATTTTATGCTTCTGGCGTTGACTTCTAAGGCCCTAACTATTCGATCTGGTGGAGGAAGGCCCTAGACTGAAGCCTAGCTTTCCCGGAACGTAGAAATGACCATAACATTCGCACTTGTTGCCATTAATCGTTTTCTACGATGGTAAAGCTGTTGTATTTATATCGTATTTTATGCTTCTGGCGTTGACTTCTTAGGCCCTAACTATTCGATCTGGTGGAGCAACGCCCTAGAGTGAAGCCTAGGTTGCTCGGAACGTAGAAATGACCATTGCCTTCACACTGTTTGCAATTATTCATTTTATACGATGGCGAAGCTGTTGTATTTATATTGTATTTTATGCTTCCGGCGTTAACTTCTAAGGCCGTAGCTATCAGATGTGGAGCAGCAACGCCCTAGAGTGACGCGTAGGTTGCCAGGCACGTAGAAATGACCATTACTTTCACAATGTTCGCAATCATTCATTTTATACGATGGAAAAACAGTTGTACTTATATCGTATTTTATTCTTTTGGCGTTGACTTCTTAGGCCCTAACTATTCGATCTGGTGGAGCAACGTCCTAGAGTGAAGCCTAGGTTGACCGGAACGTAGAAATGACCATAACTTTCACACTGGTTACCATTATTCGTTTTATACGATGGAAAAGCTGTTGAATTTATATCGTATTTTATGCTACTGGCGTTGACTTCTTAGGCCCTAACTATTCGATCTAGTGGAGCAACGCCCTGGAGTGAAGCCTAGGTTGCCCGGAACGTAGAAAAGACCATCACATTCAAACTGGTTGCAATTAATCCTGTTATAGGATGGAAAAACTGTTGTATTTTTATTGCATTTTATGCTTCGGGCGTTGACTTATAAGGCCATGACTCTTCAATCTGTTGGAGCAACGCCCTAGAGTGAAGCCTAGGTTGCTCGGAATGTAGAAATGACCATAGCTTTCACACTGGTTGCAATTATTCGTTTTATATGATGGAAAATCTGTTGTATTTATATTGTATTTTATGCTTCTGGCGTTCACTTCTTAGGCCCTAACTATTCGATCTGGTGGAACAACGCCCTAGGGTGAAGCCTAGGTTGCCCGGAACGTAGAAATGACCATAACTTTTACACTGGTAGCAATTATTCGTTTTATACAATGGAAAAACTGTTCTATTTATTTTGTATTTTATGCTTCGGGCGTTGACTTCTAAGGCCCTAACTGTTTGATCTGGTGGAGCAACGCCCTAGAGTGAAGCCTAGGTTGCCCGGAACGTAGAAATGACCATTACTTTCACACTGTTTGCAATTATTCCTTTTATACGATGGAAAAGCTGTTGTATTTATAACGTATTTTATGCTTCTGGCGTTGACATCTATGGCCCTAGCTATTCGATCTAGTGGAGCAACGCCCTAGAGTGAAGCCTAGGTTGCCCGGAACGTAGAAATGACCATCACTTTCAAACTGGTTGCAATTAATCCTGTTATACGATGGAAAAACTGTTGTATTTTTATTGCATTTTATGCTTTGTGCGTTGACTTCTAAGGCCCTAACTATTCAATCTGTTGGAGCAACGCCCTAGAGTGAAGCCTAGGTTGCTCGGAATGTAGAAATGACCATAACCATCACACTGGCTGCAATTATTCGTTTTATACGATGGAAAAACTGTTGTATTTATATTGTATTTTATGCTTCTGGCGTTCACTTCTTAGGCCCTAACTATTCGATCTGGTGGAACAACGCCCTAGGGTGAAGCCTAGGTTGCCCGGAACGTAGAAATGACCATAACTTTTACACTGGTAGCAATTATTCGTTTTATACAATGGAAAAGCTGTTGTATTTATATTGTATTTTATGCCTCTGGCGTTGTCTTCTAAGGCCCTAGCTATTCGATCTAGTGGAGCAACGCCCTAGAGTGAAGTCTAGGCTGCCCGGAACGTCGAAATGACCATCACTTTCAAACTGGTTGCAATTAATCCTGTTATACCATGGAAAAGCTGTTGTATTTATATCGTATTGTATGCTTCTGGCGTTGACATCTAAGGACCTATCTGTTTGATCTGGTGGAGCAACGCCCTTGGGTGAAGCCTAGGTTGCTCAGAATATAGAAATGACAATTACTTCCACACTGTTTGCAATTATTCCTTTTATACGATGCAAAAGCTGTTGTATTTATATCGTATTTTATGCTTCGGGCGTTGACTTCTAAGGCCCTAACTGTTTAATCTGGTGGAGCAACGCCCTAGGGTGAAGCCTAGGTTGCCCGGAACGTAGAAATGGCCTTTACTTTCGCACTGTTTGCAATTATTCCTTTTATACGATGGAAAAGCTGTTGTATTTATATCGCATTTTATGCTTCTGGCGTTGACTTCTGTGGCCCTAGCTATTCGATCTAGTGGAGCAACGCCCTAGAGTGAAACCTAGGTTGCCCGGAACGTAGAAATGACCATCACTTTCACACTGGTTGCAATTATTCCTGTTATACAATGGAAAAGCTGTTGTATTTTTATTTCAATTTATGCTTCGGCCATTGACTTCTAAGGCCCTAACTATTCATTCTGCTGGAGCAACGCCCTAGGGTGAAGCCTAGGTTGCTCGGAAAGTAGAAATGACCATAAGTTTCATACTGGTTGCAATTATTCGTTATATACGATGGATAAACTGTTGTATTTATATTGTATTTTATGCTTCTGGCGTTCACTTCTTAGGCCCTAACTATTCGATCTGGTGGAACAACGCCCTAGGGTGAAATCTAGGTTACCCGGTACGTAGAAATGACAAGTGCTTTCATACTGTTTGCAGTTATTCCTGTTATACGATGGAAAAACTTTTGCATCTTTATTGTATTTTATGCTTCTGGCGTTGACTTCTAAGGCCCTAGCCATTCGATTTGGTGGAGCAACGCCCTAGAGTGAAACCTAGGTTGCCAGGAACGTAGAAATGACCTGTACTTTCACACTGTTTGCAGTTAATCCTGTTATACGATGGAACAACTGTTGCATCTTTATTGTATTTTATGCTTCTGGCGTTGACTTCTTAGGCCCTAACTGTTCCATTTGGTGGAACAACGCCCAAGAGTGATGCCTAGGGTGCCCGGATCGTAGAAATGACCATTACCTTCACGCTTGCTGCAATTATTCCTGTTATACGATGAAAAAGCTGTTGTACTTTTATTGCATTTTATGCTTCAGTCGTTGACTTCTACGGCCGTAGCTATTCGATGTGGTGGAGTAATGCCCTAGAGTGAAACCTGGGTTACCCTGATCGTAGAAATGACCATCACTTTCACACTTGTTGCAATTGTTCCTGCTATACAATGGAAAAGCTATTGTATTGTTATTTCATTTTATGCTTCGGGCATTGACTTCTAAGGCCCTAACTATTCGATCTGGTGGAGCAATGACCTAGAGTGAAGCCTAGGTTGCCCGGAACATAGAAATGACCAGTACTTTCACACTGGTTGCAGTTATTCGTTTTATACAATGGAACAACTGTTCTATTTATTTTGCATTTTATGCTTCCGGCGTTGACTTCTAAGGCACTAACCATTCGGTCTGGTGGAGCAACGCCCTCGAGTGAAGCCTAGATTGCCCGGAACGTAGAATTGGCCATCACTTTCAAACTGGTTGCAATTAATCCTGTTATACGATGGAAGAACTGTTGTATTTTTATTGCCTTTTATGCTTCGGGCGTTGACTTCTAAGGCCCTAACTATTCAATCTGTTGGAGCAACGCCCTAGGGTGAAGCCTATGTTGCCCGGGAAGTATAAATGACATTAACTTTCATACTGGTTGCAATTATTCGTTTTATACGATGGAAAAACTGTTCTATTTATTTTGTATTTAATGCTTCGGGCGTGGGCTTCTAAGACCCTAACTGTTTGATGTGGTGGAGCAACGCCCTAGAGTGAAGCTCAGGTTGCCCGGAACGTAGAAATGACCATAACTTTCACACTGGTTCCTATTATTCGATATAAACGATGGAAAATCAGTTATATTTATATTGTATTTTATGCTTCTGGTTTTCACTTCTTAGGCCCTAACTATTCGATCTGGTGGAACAACGCCCTAGAGTGAAGCCTAGGTTGCCCGGAACGTAGAAATGATCATTACCTTCACGCTTGTTGCAATTATTCCTGTTATACGATGAAAAAACTGTTGCATTTTTATTGCATTTTTTGCTTCAGGCGTTGACTTCTAAGGCCGTAGCTATTCGATGTGGTAGAGCAACGCCCTAGAGTGACGCCTAGGTTGCCCGGCACGTAGAAATGACCATTACTTTCACAATGTTTGCAGTTATTCCTGTTAAACGATGGAAAAACTGTTGCATCTTTATTGTATTTTATGCTTCTGGCGTTGATTTCTAAGGCCCTAACTATTCGATCTGGTGGAGTAACGCCCTAGAGTGACGCCTAGGTGACCCGGAAAGTAGAAATGACCATTGCTTTCACACTGTTTGCAATTATTCCTGTCACACGATGGAAAAACTGTTGCACCTTTATTGCGTTTTATGCTTCGGGCGTTGACTTCTAAGGCCCTAACTATTCGATCTGGTGGAGCAACGCCCTAGAGTGAAGCCTAGGTTGCCCGGAACGTAGAAATGACCATTACTTTCACACTGATTGCAATTATTCGTTTTATACGATGGAAAAACTGTTGCATCTTTATCGTATTTTATGCTTCGGGCGTTGACTTCTAAGGCCCTAACTATTCGATCTGGTAGAGCAACGCCCTAGGGTGAAGCCTAGGCAGCCCGGAACGTTAAAATGACCATAACTTTCACACTGGTTGCAATTACTTGTTTTATACGATGGAAAAGCTGTTGTATTTATATCGTATTTTATGCTTCTGGCGTTGACTTCTTAGGCCGTAACTATTCGATCTGGTGGAGCAACGCCCTAGAGTGAAACCTAGGTTACCCGGAACGTAGAAATGTCCAGTACTTTCATACTGTTTGCAGTTATTCCTTTTATACGATGGAAAAACTTTTGCCTCTTTATTGTATTTTATGCTTCTGGCGTTGACTTCTAAGGCCCTAGCTATTCGGTTTGGCGGAGCACCGCCCTAGAGTGAAGCCTAGGTTGCCCAGAACGTAGAAATGACCATAACTTCCACACTGGTTGCAATTATTCGTTTTATACGATGGAAAAGCTGTTGTATTTATATCGTATTTTATGCCTCTGGCGTTGACTTCTAAGGACCTAACTATTCGATCTGGTGGAGCAGCGCCCTAGAGTGAAGCCTAGGTTGCTCGGAATGTAGAAATGACCATAACTTTCACACTGATTGCAACTATTCGTTTTATACGATGGAAAAACTGTTGCATCTTTATCGTATTTTATGCTTCTGGCGTTGACTTCTTAGGCCGTAACTATTTGATCTGGTGGAGCAACGACCTGGAGTGAAGCCTAGGTTGCCCGGACCGTAGGAATGACAATTACTTTCACACTGTTTGCTATTATTCATTTTGTACGATGGAAAAGCTGTTGTATTTATATTGTATTTTACGCCTCTGGCGTTGACTTCTGATGCCGTAGCTATTAGATGTGGTGGAGCAACGCCCTAGAGTGACGCCTAGGTTGCCCGGAACGTAGAAATGACCATTACTTTTACAATGTTTGCAACTATTCATTTTATACGATGGAATAACTGTTGTACTTATATTGTATTTTATCCTTCTGGCGTTGAATTCTAAATCCCTAGCTATTCGATCTGGTAGAGCAACGCCCTAGAGTGAAACCTAGGTTATCCGGAACGTAGAAATGACCAGTACATTCACACTGGTTGCAGTTATTCCTGTTAAACAATGGAAAAACTGTTGCATCTTTATTGTATTTTATGCTTCTGGCGTTGATTTCTAAGGCCCTAACTATTCGATCTGGTGGAGCAACGCCCTAGAGTGTCGCCTAGGTTACCCGGAACGTAGAAATGACCATTACTTTCACACTGTTTGCAATTATTCCTGTTACACGATGGAAAAACTGTTGCACCTTTATTGCGTTTTATGCTTCGGGCGTTGACTTCTAAGGCCCTAACTATTCGATCTGGTGGAACAACGCCCTAGGGGGAAACCTAGGTTACCCGGTACGTAGAAATGACAAGTGCTTTCATACTGTTTGCAGTTATTCCTGTTATACGATGGAAAAACTTTTGCATCTTTATTGTATTTTATGCTTCTGGCGTTGACTTCTAAGGCCCTAGCTATTCGATTTGGTGGAGCAACGCCCTAGAGTGAAACCTAGGTTGCCAGGAACGTAGAAATGACCTGTACTTTCACACTGTTTGCAGTTAATCCTGTTATACGATGGAACAACTGTTGCATCTTTATTGTATTTTATGCTTCTGGCGTTGACTTCTTAGGCCCTAACTGTTCCATTTGGTGGAACAACGCCCAAGAGTGATGCCTAGGGTGCCCGGAACGTAGAAATGACCATTACCTTCACGCTTGCTGCAATTATTCCTGTTATACGATGAAAAAGCTGTTGTACTTTTATTGCATTTTATGCTTCAGTCGTTGACTTCTACGGCCGTAGCTATTCGATGTGGTGGAGTAATGCCCTAGAGTGAAACCTGGGTTACCCGGATCGTAGAAATGACCATCACTTTCACACTTGTTGCAATTGTTCCTGCTATACAATGGAAAAGCTATTGTATTGTTATTTCATTTTATGCTTCGGGCATTGACTTCTAAGGCCCTAACTATTCAATCTGTTGGAGCAACGCCCTAGGGTGAAGCCTAAGTTGTTCGGAAAGTAGAAATGACCATAAGTTTCGTACTGGTTGCAATTATTCGTTTTATACGATGGAAAAACTGTTGTATTTATATTGTATTTTATGCTTCCGGCGTTGACTTCTAAGGCCCTAACTATTCAATCTGTTGGAGCAACGCCCTAGGGTGAAGCCTATGTTGCCCGGGAAGTAGAAATGACGTTAACTTTCATACTGGTTGCAATTATTCGTTTTATACGATGGAAAAACTGTTCTATTTATTTTGTATTTAATGCTTCGGGCGTTGGCTTCTAAGACCCTAACTGTTTGATCTGGTGGAGCAACGCCCTAGAGTGAAGCCTAGGTTGCCCGGAACGTAGAAGTGACCATAACTTTCACAATCGTTGCAATTATTCCTGTTATACGATGGTAAAACTGTTGTATTTTTATTGTATTGTATGCTTCAGGCGATGACTTCTAAGGCCCTAACTATTCGACCTGGTGTAGCAACGCATTAGGGTGTAGCCTAGGTTGCCCGGAACGTGGAAATGACCATAACTTTCACACTGCTTGCCATTATTCGTTTTATACGATGGAAAAGCTGCTGTATTTATATCGTATTTTATGCTTCTGGCGTTGAGATCTTAGGCCCCAGCTATTCCATCTGGTGGAACAACGCCCTATGGTGAAGCCTAGGTTGCCCGGAACGTAGAAATGACCATTGGTTTCACACTGTTTGCAATTATTCCAGTTACGCGATGGAAAAACTGTTGCACCTTTATTGAGTTTTATGCTTCGGGCGTTGACTTCTAAGGCCCTAACTATTCGATCTGGTGGAGCAATGCCCTAGAGTGAAGCCTAGGTTGCCCGCAACGTAGAAATGATCATTACCTTCACGCTTGTTGCAATTATTCCTGTTATACGATGAAAAATCTGTTGCATTTTTATTGCATTTTTTGCTTCAGGCGTTGACTTCTAAGGCCGTAGCTATTCGATGTTGTGGAGCAACGCCCTAGAGTGAAGCCTAGATTGCCTGGAACGTAGAAAGGACCATAACTTTCACACTGGTTGCTATCTTTCGTTTTATACGATGGAAAGACTGTTATATTTATATTGTATTTTATGCTTCTGGCGTTGACTTCTTAGGCCCTAACTATTCAATCTGGTGGATCAACGCCCCAGGGGGAAGCGTAGGTTGCCCGGAAAGTAGAAATGACCATAACTTTCACACTGGTAGCAATTATTCATTTTATACGATGGAAAAACTGTTCTATTTATTTTGTATTTTATGCTTCGGGCGTTGACTTCTAAGGCCCTGACTATTCCATCTGGTGGAACAACGCCCTAGGGTAAAGCCCAGGTTGCGCGGAACGCAGAAATGACCATAACTTTCACACTGGTAGCAATTATTCGTTTTATACGATGGAAAAACTGTTTTATTTATTTTGTATTTTATGCTTCGGGCGTTGACTTCTGAGGCCCTAACTATACGACCCGGTGGAGCAACGCCCTAGAGTGAAGCCTAGATTGCCCGGAACGTAGAAATGACCATAACTTTCACACTGGTTGCAATTATTCGTTTTATACGATGGAAAAGCTATGGCATCTTTATTGTATTTTATTCATCTGGGGCTGACTTCTAAGGCCGTAGCTATTAGATGTGGTGGAGCAACGCCCTAGGGTGAAGACTAGGTTGCCCGGGACATGGAAATGACCATTACTTTCGGACTGTTTGCAAATATACATTATATACGATGGAAAAGCTGTTGTATTTAATTGTATTTTATACTTCTGGCGTTGACTTCTTAGGCACTATCTATTTAATCTGGTAGAGCACCGCCCTAGAGTGAAGCATAGGCAGCCCGGAACGTAGAAATGACCATAACTTTCACACCGGTAGCAACTATTCGTTTTATACGATGGAAAAACTGCTCTATTTATTTTGCATTTTATACTTCGGGCGTTGACTTCTGAGGCCCTAACTATTCAATCTGTTCGTGCAACGCCCTAGGGTGAAGCCTAGGTTGCCCGGAAAGTAGAAATGACCATAACTTTCATACTGGTTGTAATTATTCGTTTTATATGGTGGAAAAACTGTTGTATTTATATTGTATTTTATGCTTCGGGCGTTGACTTCTAAGGCCCTAACCATTCGATCAGGTGGATCAACGCCCTAGAGTGAAGCCTGGGTTGCTCGGAATGCAGAAATGTCCAGTACTTTCATACTGTTTGCAGTTATTCCTTTTATACGATGGAAAAACTTTTGCATCTTTATTGTATTTTATGCTTCTGGCGTTGACTTCTAAGGCCCTAGCTATTCGATTTGGCGGAGCACCGCCCTAGAGTGAAGCCTAGGTTGCCCAGAACGTAGAAATGACCATAACTTCCACACTGGTTGCAATTATTCGTTTTATACGATGGAAAAGCTATTGTATTTATATCGTTCTTTATGCTTCTGGCGTTGACTTCTTAGGCCCTAACTATTCCATCTGGTGGAACAACGCCCTAGGGTAAAGCCCAGATTGCGCGGAACGTAGAAATGACCATAACTTTCACACTGGTAGCAATTTTTCGTTTTATACGATGGAAAAACTGTTGCATCTTTATCGTATTTTATGCTTCTGGCGTTGACTTCTTAGGCCGTAACTATTCGATCTGGTGGAGCAACGCCCTGGAGTGAAACCTGTGTTGCCCGGAACGCAGAAATGACCACTACTATCACACTGGTTGCAAATTATTCCTGCTATACGATGGAAAAACTGTTGTATTTTTATTGCATTTTATGCTTCTGGCGTTCACTTCTTAGGCCCTAAATATTCGATCTGGTGGAACAACGGCCTAGGGTGAAGCCTAGGTAGCCCGGAACGTTGAAATGACCATAACTTTCACACTGGTTGCAATTACTTGTTTTATACGATGGAACAGCTGTTGTATTTATATCGTATTTTATGCTTCTGGCGTTGACTTCTTAGGCCCTAACTATTCCATCTGGTGGAACAGCGCCCTCGAGTAAAGCCCAGGTTGCGCGGAACGTAGAAATGACCATAACTTTCACACTGGTAGCAATTATTCGCTTTATACAATGGAAAAACTGTTCTATTTATATTGTATTTTATGCTTCTGGCGTTGTCTACTTAGGCACTAACTATTCGATCTTGTGGAACAACGCCCTAGAATGAAGCCTAGGTTGCCTGGAACGTAGAAATGACCATCACTTTCACACGGGGTGCAATTATTCCTCTTATAGGATGGAAAGTCTGTTGTATTTTTATTGTATTTTATTCTTCTGGTGTTGACTTCTTAGGCCCTAACTATTCGATCTGCTGGAACAACGCCGTAGAGTAAAGCCTAGGTTGCCCAGAACGTAGAAATGACCATTACCTTCACACTGTTTGCAATTATTCCTTTTATACGATGGAACAGCTGTTGTATTTATATCGTATTTTATGCTTCTGGCGTTGATTTCTAAGGACCTAACTATTCGATCTGGTGGAGCAACGCCCTAGAGTGAAACCTAGGTTACCCGGAACGTAGAAATGACCACTACTATCACACTGTTTGCAATTATTCCTTTTATACGTTGGAAAAGCTGTTGTATTTATATCGTATTTTATGCTTCTGGCGTTGACTTCTTAGGCCGTAACTATTCGATCTGGTGGAGCAACGCCCTAGAGTGAAACCTAGGTTACCCGGAACGTAGAAATGTCCAGTACTTTCATACTGTTTGCAGTTATTCCTTTTATACGATGGAAAAACTTTTGCATCTTTATTGTATTTTATGCTTCTGGCGTTGACTTCTAAGGCCCTAGCTATTCGATTTGGCGGAGCACCGCCCTAGAGTGAAGCCTAGGTTGCCCAGAACGTAGAAATGACCATAACTTCCACACTGGTTGCATTTATTCGTTTTATACGATGGAAAAGCTGTTGTATTTATATCGTTCTTTATGCTTCTGGCGTTGACTTCTTAGGCCCTAACTATTCCATCTGGTGGAACAACGCCCTAGGGTAAAGCCCAGATTGCGCGGAACGTAGAAATGACCATAACTTTCACACTGGTAGCAATTTTTCGTTTTATACGATGGAAAAACTGTTTTATTTATTTTGTATTTTAAGCTTCGGGCGTTGACTTCTAAGGCCCTAACTATTCGATCTGGTGGAGCAACGCCCTAGAGTGAAGCCTAGGTTGCCCGGAACGTAGAAATGACCATTACTTTCACACTGTTTGCAATTATTCCTTTTATACGATGGAAAAGCTGTTGTATTTATATCGTATTTTATGCTTCGGGCGTTGACTTCTAGGGACCTAACTATTCGATCTGGTGGAGTAGCGCCCTAGAGTGAAGCCTAGGTTGCTCGGAATGTAGAAATGACCATAACTTTCACACTGATTGCAACTATTCGTTTTATACGATGGAAAAACTGTTGCATCTTTATCGTATTTTATGCTTCTGGCGTTGACTTCTTAGGCCGTAACTATTCGATCTGGTGGAGCAACGCCCTGGAGTGAAACCTGGGTTGCCCGGAACGCAGAAATGACCACTACTATCACACTGGTTGCAAATTATTCCTGCTATACGATGGAAAAACTGTTGTATTTTTATTGCATTTTATGCTTCTGGCGTTCACTTCTTAGGCCCTAACTATTCGATCTGGTGGAACAACGGCCTAGGGTGAAGCCTAGGTAGCCCGGAACGTTGAAATGACCATAACTTTCACACTGGTTGCAATTACTTGTTTTATACGATGGAACAGCTGTTGTATTTATATCGTATTTTATGCTTCTGGCGTTGACTTCTTAGGCCCTAACTATTCCATCTGGTGGAACAGCGCCCTAGAGTTAAGCCCAGGTTGCGCGGAACGTAGAAATGACCATAACTTTCACACTGGTAGCAATTATTCGCTTTATACAATGGAAAAACTGTTCTATTTATATTGTATTTTATGCTTCTGGCGTTGTCTACTTAGGCACTAACTATTCGATCTTGTGGAACAACGCCCTAGAGTGAAGCCTAGGTTGCCTGGAACGTAGAAATGACCATCACTTTCACACGGGTTGCAATTATTCCTCTTATAGGATGGAAAGTCTGTTGTATATTTATTGTATTTTATTCTTCTGGTGTTGACTTCTTAGGCCCTAACTATTCGATCTGGTGGAACAACGCCGTAGAGTGAAGCCTAGGTTGCCCGGAACGTAGAAATGACCATTACCTTCACACTGTTTGCAATTATTCCTTTTATACGATGGAACAGCTGTTGTATTTATATCGTATTTTATGCTTCTGGCGTTGATTTCTAAGAACCTAACTATTCGATCTGGTGGAGCAACGCCCTAGAGTGAAGCCTCGGTTGCTCGGAATGTAGAAATGACCATAACTTTCACACTGATTGCAATTATTCGTTTTATAGGATGGAAAAACTGTTGCATCTTTATCGTATTTTATGCTTCTGGCGTTGACTTCTTAGGCCGTATCTATTCGATCTGGTGGAGCAACGCCCTAGAGTGAAACCTAGGTTACCCGGAACGTAGAAATGACCACTACTATCACACTGTTTGCAATTATTCCTTTTATACGATGGAAAAGCTGTTGTATTTATATCGTATATTATGCTCCTGGCGTTGACTTCTAAGGACCTAACTATTCGATCTGGTGGAGCAACGCCCTGGAGTGAAGCCTAGGTTGCCCGGAACGTAGAAATGACCATAGCTTTTACACTCGTAGCAATTATTCGTTTTATACAATGGTAAAACCGTTCTATTTATTTTGTATTTTATGCTTCGGGCGTTGACTTCTAAGGCCCTAACTATTCAATCTGTTGGAGCAACGCCCTAGGGTGAAGCCTAGGATGCTCGGAAAGTAGAAATGACCATAACTTTCACACTGATTGCAATTATTCGTTTTATACGATGGAAAAACTGTAGCATCTTTATCGTATTTTATGCTTCTGGCGTTGACTTCTTAGGCCGTAACTATTCGATCAGGTGGAGCAACACCCTGGAGTGAAACCTGGGTTGCCCGGAACGTAGAAATGACCACTACTATCACACTGGTTGCAAATTATTCCTGCTATACGATGGAACAGCTGTTGTATTTATATCGTATTTTATGCTTCTGGCGTTGACTTCTAAGGACCTAACTATTCGATCTGGTGGTGCAACGCCCTAGAGTGAAGCCTAGGTTGCTCGGAATGTAGAAATGACCATAAGTTGCATACTGGTTGCAATTATTCGTTTTATACGATCGAAAAACTGTTGTATTTATATTGTACTTTATGCTTCTGGCGTTGACTTCTAAGGCCCTAAATATTCGATCTGGTGGAGCAATGCCTCAGAGTTAAGTCTAGGATGCCCGAAACGCCGAAATGGTCATTACTTTCACGTTTGTTGCAATTATTCCTGTTATACGATGAAAAGACTGTTGTATTTTTATTGTATTTTATGCTTCAGGCGTGGACTTCTGAGGCCGTAGCTATTCGATGTGGTGGAAGAACGCCATACAGTGAAGCCTAGGTTGCCCGGAACGTAGAAATGACCACTACTTTCACACTGTTTGCAATTATTCATTTAATACGATGGAAATGCTGTTGTATTTATATCGTATTTTATGCTTCGGGCGTTGACTTCTTAGGCCCTAACATTTCGATCTGGTGGAGCAACGCCCGACAGTGAAACCTAGGTTATCCGGAACTTAGAAATGACCAGTGCATTCACACTGGTTGCAGTTATTCCTGTTAAACGATGGAAAAACTGTTGCATCTTTAATGTATTTTATGCTTCTGGCGCTGACTTCTAAGGCCGTAACCATTCGATCTGGTGGAGCAACGCCCTAGGGTGAAGGGTAGGTTGCGCGGAACGTAGCAATGACCATAACTTTCACAATGGTAGCAATTATTCGTTTTATACGATGGAAAAACTGTTCTATTTATTTTGTATTTTATGCTTCGGGCGTTGACTTCTAAGGCCCTAGCTATTCGATCTGGTCGAGCAATGCCCCAGAGTGAAGCCTCGGTTGCCCGGAACGTAGAAATGACAATAACTTCCACACTGGTTGCAATTACTCGTTTTATACGATGTAAAAGCTGTTGTATTTATATTGTATTTTATGCTTCTGGCGTTGACTTCTTAGGCCCTAACTATTCGACCTGGTGGAGCAACGCCCTAGAGTGAAACCTAGGTTGCCCGGAACGCAGAAATGACCATCACATTCACACTGGTTGCAATTATTCCTGTTATACGATGGAAAAACTGTTGTATTTTTATTGTATTCTATGCTTCTGGCGTTTTATTCTAAGTCGCTAGCTATTTGATCTGGTGGAGCAACGACCTAGAGTGAAGCCTAGGTTGCCCGGAACGTAGAAATGACAATTACTTTCACACTGTTTGCTATTATTCATTTTGTACGATGGAAAAGCTGTTGTATTTGTATTGTATTTTACGCCTCTGGCGTTGACTTCTAAGGCCGTAGCTATTAGATGTGGTGGAGCAACGCCCTAGAGTGACGCCTAGGTTGCCCGGAACGTAGAAATGACCAGTACATTCACACTGGTTGCAGTTATTCCTGTTAAACAATGGAAAAACTGTTGCATCTTTACTGTATTTTATGCTTCTGGCGTTGATTTCTAAGGCCCTAACTATTCGATCTGGTGGTGTAACGCCCTAGAGTGACGCCTAGGTTACCCGGAACGTAGAAATGACCATTACTTTCACACTGTTTGCAATTATTCCTGTTACACGATGGAAAAACTATTGCACCTTTATTGCGTTTTATGCTTCGGGCGTTGACTTCTAAGGCCCTAACTATTCAATCTGGTGGAGCAATGCCCTAGTGTGAAGCCTAGGTTGCCCGGAACATAGAAATGACCAGTACTTTCACACTGGTTGCAGTTATTCGTTTTATACAATGGAACAACTGTTCTATTTATTTTGCATTTTATGCTTCGGGCGTTGACTTCTAAGGCCCTAACTATTCGATCTGGTGGAGCAACGCCCTAGAGTGAAGCCTAGGTTGCCCGGAACGTAGAACATACCGTTACCTTCACACTGGTTGCAATTATTCCTTTTATACGATGGAACAGCTGTTGTATTTATATCGTATTTTATGCTTCTGGCGTTGATTTCTAAGGACCTAACTATTCGATCTGGTGGAGCAACGCCCTAGAGTGAAGCCTCGGTTGCTCGGAATGTAGAAATGACCATAACTTTCACACTGATTGCAATTATTCGTTTTATAGGATGGAAAAACTGTTGCATATTTATCGTATTTTATGCTTCTGGCGTTGACTTCTTAGGCCGTAACTATTCGATCTGGTGGAGCAACGCCCTAGAGTGAAACCTAGGTTACCCGGAACGTAGAAATGACCACTACTATCACACTGTTTGCAATTATTCCTTTTATACGATGGAAAAGCTGTTGTATTTATATCGTATTTTATGCTCCTGGCGTTGACTTCTAAGGACCTAACTATTCGATCTGGTGGAGCAACGCCCTGGTGTGAAGCCTAGGTTGCCCGGAACGTAGAAATGACCATAGGTTTTACACTCGTAGCAATTATTCGTTTTATACAATGGTAAAACCGTTCTATTTATTTTGTATTTTATGCTTCGGGCGTTGAATTCTAAGGCCCTAACTATTCAATCTGTTGGAGCAACGCCCTAGGGTGAAGCCTAGGATGCTCGGAAAGTAGAAATGACCATAACTTTCACACTGATTGCAATTATTCGTTTTATACGATGGAAAAACTGTTGCATCTTTATCGTATTTTATGCTTCTGGCGTTGACTTCTTAGGCCGCAACTATTCGATCTGGCGGAGCAACGCCCTAGAGTGAAACCTAGGTTACCCGGAACGTAGAAATGACCACTACTATCACACTGTTTGCAATTATTCCTTTTATACGATGGAAAAGCTGTTGTATTTATATCGTATTTTATGCTTCTGGCGTTGACTTCTAAGGACCTAACTATTCGATCTGGTGGAGCAACGCCCTGGAGTGAAGCCTAGGTTGCCCGGAACGTAGAAATGACCATAGCTTTTACACTCGTAGCAATTATTCGTTTTATACAATGGTAAAACCGTTTTATTTATTTTGTATTTTATGCTTCGGGCGTTGACTTCTAAGGCCCTAACTATTCAATCTGTTGGAGCAACGCCCTAGGGTGAAGCCTAGGATGCTCGGAAAGTAGAAATGACCATAACTTTCACACTGATTGCAATTATTCGTTTTATACGATGGAAAAACTGTAGCATCTTTATCGTATTTTATGCTTCTGGCGTTGACTTCTTAGGCCGTAACTATTCGATCAGGTGGAGCAACGCCCTGGAGTGAAACCTGGGTTGCCCGGAACGTAGAAATGACCACTACTATCACACTGGTTGCAAATTATTCCTGCTATACGATGGAACAGCTGTTGTATTTATATCGTATTTTATGCTTCTGGCGTTGACTTCTAAGGACCTAACTATTCGATCTGGTGGAGCAACGCCCTAGAGTGAAACCTAGGTTACCCGGAACGTAGAAATGTCCAGTACTTTCATACTGTTTGCAGTTATTCCTGTTATACGATGGAAAAACTTTTGCATCTTTATTTTATTTTATGCTTCTGGCGTTCACTTCTAAGGCCCTAGCTATTCGATTTGGGGGAGCACCGCCCTAGAGTGAAGCCTAGGTTGCCCAAAACGTAGAAATGACCATAACTTTCACACTGATTGCAATTATTCGTTTTATACGATGGAAAAACTGTAGCATCTTTATCGTATTTTATGCTTCTGGCGTTCACTTCTTAGGCCCTAAATATTCGATCTGGTGGGACAACGGCCTAGGGTGAAGCCTAGGTAGCCCGGAACGTTGAAATGACCATAACTTTCACACTGGTTGCAATTACTTGTTTTATACGATGGAACAGCTGTTGTATTTATATCGTATTTTATGCTTCTGGCGTTGACTTCTTAGGCCCTAACTAATCCATCTGGTGGAACAGCGCCCTAGAGTAAAGCCCAGGTTGCGCGGAACGTAGAAATGACCATAACTTTCACACTGGTAGCAATTATTCGCTTTATACAATGGAAAAACTGTTCTATTTATATTGTATTTTATGCTTCGGGCGTTGACTTCTAAGGCCCTAACTATTCAATCTGTTGGAGCAACGCCCTAGGGTGAAGCCTAGGATGCTCGGAAAGTAGAAATGACCATAACTTTCACACTGATTGCAATTATTCGTTTTATACGATGGAAAAACTGTTGCATCTTTATCGTATTTTATGCTTCTGGCGTTGACTTCTTAGGCCGTAACTATTCGATCTGGTGGAGCAACGCCCTGGAGTGAAACCTGGGTTGCCCGGAACGTAGAAATGACCACTACTATCACACTGGTTGCAAATTATTCCTGCTATACGATGGAACAGCTGTTGTATTTATATCGTATTTTATGCTTCTGGCGTTGACTTCTAAGGACCTAACTATTCGATCTGGTGGTGCAACGCCCTAGAGTGAAGCCTAGGTTGCTCGGAATGTAGAAATGACCATAAGTTGCATACTGGTTGCAATTATTCGTTTTATACGATCGAAAGACTGTTGTATTTATATTGTACTTTATGCTTCTGGCGTTGACTTCTAAGGCCCTAAATATTCGATCTGGTGGAGCAATGCCTCAGAGTTAAGTCTAGGATGCCCGAAACGCCGAAATGGTCATTACTTTCACGTTTGTTGCAATTATTCCTGTTATACGATGAAAAGACTGTTGTATTTTTATTGTATTTTATGCTTCAGGCGTGGACTTCTGAGGCCGTAGCTATTCGATGTGGTGGAAGAACGCCATACAGTGAAGCCTAGGTTGCCCGGAACGTAGAAATGACCACTACTTTCACACTGTTTGCAATTATTCATTTAATACGATGGAAATGCTGTTGTATTTATATCGTATTTTATGCTTCGGGCGTTGACTTCTTAGGCCCTAACATTTCGATCTGGTGGAGCAACGCCCGACAGTGAAACCTAGGTTATCCGGAACGTAGAAATGACCGGTGCATTCACACTGGTTGCAGTTATTCCTGTTAATCGATGGAAAAACTGTTGCATCTTTAATGTATTTTATGCTTCTGGCGCTGACTTCTAAGGCCGTAACTATTCGATCTGGTGGAGCAACGCCCTAGGGTGAAGGGTAGGTTGCTCGGAACGTAGCAATGACCATAACTTTCACAATGGTAGCAATTATTCGTTTTATACGATGGAAAAACTGTTCTATTTATTTTGTATTTTATGCTTCGGGCGTTGACTTCTAAGGCCCTAGCTATTCGATCTGGTCGAGCAATGCCCCAGAGTGAAGCCTCGGTTGCCCGGAACGTAGAAATGACAATAACTTCCACACTGGTTGCAATTACTCGTTTTATACGATGTAAAAGCTGTTGTATTTATATTGTATTTTATGCTTCTGGCGTTGACTTCTTAGGCCCTAACTATTCGACCTGGTGGAGCAACGCCCTAGAGTGAAACCTAGGTTGCCCGGAACGCAGAAATGACCATTACATTCACACTGGTTGCAATTATTCCTGTTATACGATGGAAAAACTGTTGTATTTTTATTGTATTCTATGCTTCTGGCGTTTTATTCTAAGTCGCTAGCTATTTGATCTGGTGGAGCAACGACCTAGAGTGAAGCCTAGGTTGCCCGGAACGTAGAAATGACAATTACTTTCACACTGTTTGCTATTATTCATTTTGTACGATGGAAAAGCTGTTGTATTTGTATTGTATTTTACGCCTCTGGCGTTGACTTCTAAGGCCGTAGCTATTAGATACGGTGGAGCAACGCCCTAGAGTGACGCCTAGGTTGCCCGGAACGTAGAAATGACCAGTACAATCACACTGGTTGCAGTTATTCCTGTTAAACAATGGAAAAACTGTTGCATCTTTACTGTATTTTATGCTTCTGGCGTTGATTTCTAAGGCCCTAACTATTCGATCTGGTGGAGTAACGCCCTAGAGTGACGCCTAGGTTACCCGGAACGTAGAAATGACCATTACTTTCACACTGTTTGCAATTATTCCTGTTACACGATGGAAAAACTGTTGCACCTTTATTGCGTTTTATGCTTCGGGCGTTGACTTCTAAGGCCCTAACTATTCAATCTGGTGGAGCAATGCCCTAGTGTGAAGCCTAGGTTGCCCGGAACATAGAAATGACCAGTACTTTCACACTGGTTGCAGTTATTCGTTTTATACAATGGAAAAACTGTTCTATTTATTTTGCATTTTATGCTTCGGGCGTTGACTTCTAAGGCCCTAACTATTCGATCTGGTGGAGCAACGCCCTAGAGTGAAGCCTAGGTTGCCCGGAACGTAGAACATACCGTTACCTTCACACTGGTTGCAATTATTCCTGTTATACGATGGAAAAACTGTTGCACCATTATTGTATTTTATGCATGTGGCGTTGACATCTAAGGCACTAACCATTCGATCTGGTGGAGCAAGTCCCTAGAGTGAAGCCTAAGTTGCTCGGAACGTGGAAATGACCATAACTTTCACACTGGTTGCCATTATTCGTTTTCTACGATGGAAAAGCTGTTGCATTTATATCGTATTTTATGCTTCTGGCGTTCACTTCTTAGGCCCTAACTATTCGATCTGGTGGAACAACGCCCTAGGGTGAAACCTAGGTTACCCGGTACGTAGAAATGACAAGTGCTTTCATACTGTTTGTAGTTATTCCTGTTATACGATGGAAAAACTTTTGCATCTTTATTGTATTTTATGCTTCTGGCGTTGACTTCTAAGGCCCTAGCTGTTCGATTTGGTGGAGCAACGCCCTAGAGTGAAACCTAGGTTGACAGGAACGTAGAAATGACCTGTACCTTCACACTGTTTGCAGTTATTCCTGTTATGCGATGGAACAACTGTTGCATCTTTATTGTATTTTATGCTTCTGGCGTTGACTTCTTAGGCCCTAACTATTCGATCTGGTGGAACAACGCCCTAGGGTGAAGCCTATGTTGCCCGGGAAGTAGAAATGACGTTAACTTTCATACTGGTTGCAATTATTCGTTTTATACGATGGAAAAACTGTTCTATTTATTTTGTATTTAATGCTTCGGGCGTGGGCTTCTAAGACCCTAACTGTTTTATCTGGTGGAGCAACGCCCTAGAGTGAAGCCTAGGTTGCCCGGAACGTAGAAATGACCATCACTTTCAATCTGTTTGCAAATATTCCTGTTATATGATGGAAAAACTGTTGTATTTTTATTGCATTTTATGCTTCGGGCATTGACTTCTAAGCTCCTAACTATTCAATCTGTTGGAGCGACGCCCTAGGGTGAAGCCTAGGTTGCCCGGAAAGTAGAAATGACAATAACTTTCACACTGGTTGCAATTATTCGTTTTGTACGATGGAAAAGCTGTAGCACCTTTACTGTATTTTATTCATCTGGGGTTGACTTCAAAGGCCGTAGCTATTAGATGTGGTGGAACAACGCCCCAGAGTGACGCATAGGGTGCTCGGAACGTAGAAATGACCATAACTTTCACACTGGTTGCAATTATTCGTTTTATACAATGGAAAAACTGTTGCATCTTTATCGTATTTTATGCTTCTGGCGTTGACTTCTAAGGCCCTGGCTATTCCATCTGGTAGAGCAACGCCCTAGAGTGAAACCTAGGTTGCTCGGAACGTAGAAATGACCATTACTTTCACACTGTTTGCAATTATTCATTTTATACGGTGGCAAAGCTGTAGTATTTGTATTGTATTTTATGCTCCTGGCGTTGACTTCTAAGGCCGCAGTTATTAGATGTGGTGGAGCAACGCCCTAGAGTGACGCCTAGGTTGCCCGGAAAGTAGAAATGACCATTACTTTCACACTGGTTGCAATTACTTCTGATACACGATGGAAAAGCTGTTGTACCTTTATTGTATTTTATGCTTCAGGCGTTGACTTCTAAGGCCGGAGCTATTCGATGTGGTGGAGCTACGCCCTAGAGTGAAGCCTAGGTTGCCCGGAACGTAGAAACGACCGTTACTTTCACACTGTTTGCAAATATACATTATATACGATGGAAAAACCGTTGTATTTATATTGTATTTTGTGCTTCTGGCGTTGACTTCTTAGGCCCTATCTATTCGATCTGGTGGAGCAACGCCCTAGAGTGAAGCCTAGATTGCCCGTATCGTAGAAATGACCATCACTTTCACACTGGTTGCTATAATTCGTTTTATACGATGGAAAAGCTGTTGTATTTATATTGTATTTTAAGCTTCTGGCGTCGACTTCTAAGGCCCTAGCTATTCGATCTAGTGGAGCAACGCCCTAGAGTGAAGCCTAGGTTGCCCGGAAAGGAGAAATGACCATAACTTTTTCACTGGTAGCAATTAATCGTTTTATACAATGGAAAAACTGTTCTATTTATTTGGTATTTAATGCTTCGAGCGTTGGCTTCTAAGGCCCTAACTGTTTGATCTGGTGGAGCAACGACCTTGAGTGAAGCCTAGGTTGACCGGAAGGTAGTTATGACCATTACGTTCACACTGTTTGCAAATATACATTATATACGATGGAAAAGCTGTTGTATTTATATTGTATTTTACGCTTCTGGCGTTGACTTCTAAGGCCCTAACTATTCGATCTGGTGGAGCAACGCCCTAGAGTGAAGCCTAGGTTGTCCGGAACGTAAAAGTAACCATAACTTTCACACTGTTTGCAAATATACACTATATATGATGGAAAAGCTGTTCTACTTATTTTGTATTTTATGCTTCGGGCGTTGACTTCTAAGGCCCTAACTGAGCGATCTGGTGGAGCAACGCCCTAGAGTGAAGCCAAGATTGCTCGGAACGTAGAAATGACCATTACTTTCATACTGTTTGCAATTATTCATTTTATACGATGGAAAAGCTGTTGTATTTATGTTGTATTTAATGCTTCTGGCGTTGACTTCTTAGGCCCTAACTATTTGATCTGGTGGACCAACGCCCTAGAGTGAAGCCTAGCTTGCGCGGAACGTAGAAACGACCATAACCTTCACTCTGGTTGTTATTATTCGTTTTATACGATGAAAAAACTGTTATATTTATATTGTATTTTATGCTTCTGGCGTTGACATCTAAGGCCGTAACTCTTCGGTCTGGTGGAGCAACGCCTCAGAGTTAAGTTTAGGATGGCCGATACGTCGAAATGATCATTACTTTCGCACTGGTTGCAATTAGTCATGCTATACGATGGAAAAACTGTTGCATTTATTTTGTATTTTCTGTTTCAGGCGTTGACTTCTAAGTCCGTAGCTATTCGAGATAGTGGAGCAACGCCTCAGAGCTAAGTCTAGGATGCCCGAAACGTCGAAATGATCATTACTTTCGCACTGGTTGAAATTAGTCATTCTATACGATGGAAAAACTGTTGCATTTTTATTGTATTTTCAGCTTCTGGCTTTGACTTCTAAGGTCGTAGCTATTCGATCTGGTGGAGCAACGCCCTAGAGTGAAGCGTAGGTTGCCCGGAACGTAGGACATACCATCACCTTCACACTGGTTGCAATTATTCCTGTTATACGATGGTAAAACTGTTGCATTTTTATTGTATTTTATGCTTTTGGCGATGAATTCTAAGACCCTAGCTATTCGATCTGGTGGAGCAACGCCCTAGAGTGAAGCCTAGGTTTCCGCGGAACGTAGAAATGACCATTACCTTCACACTGGTTGCAATTATTCGTTTTATACGGTGGAAAAGCTGTTGTATTTAAATCGTATTATATGCTTCTGGCGTTGCATTCTTAGGCCCTAACTATTGGATCTCGTGGAGCAACGCCCTAGAGTGAAACATAGGTTGCCCGGAACGTAGAAATGACCATTACTTTCACAATGTCTGCAATTATTCGTTTTATACGATGGAAAAACTGTTGTACTTATGTTGTATTTTATTCTTCTGGCGTTGACTTCTTAGGCCCTAACTATTCGGACTGGTGTAACAACGCCCTAGAGTGAAGCCTAGGCTGCCCGGAACGTAGAAATGACCATCACTTTCAAACTGATTGGAATTATTCATGTTATACGATGGAAAAGCTGTTGTATTTTTAGTGCATTTTATGCATCGGGAGTTGAGTTCTGAGGCCCTAACTATTCAATCTGGTGGAGCAACGCCTTAGAGTGAAGCCTAGGTTGCTCGGAATGTAGAAATGTCCATAACTTTCACACTGGTTGGAATTATTCGTTTTATACGATGGAAAATCTGTTGTATTTATATTGTATTTTATGCTTGTGGCGTTGACTTCTTAGGCCCTAACTATTCGATCTGGTGGAGCAACGCCCTAGAGTGAAGCCTAGGTTGCTCGGAACGTAGAAATGACCATTACTCTCATACTGTTTGCAATTATTCATTTTATACGATGGCAAAGCTGTTGTAGTTATATTGTGTTTTATGCTTCTGGCTTTGACTTCTAAGGCCGTAGCTATTAGATGTGGTGGAGCAACTTCCTAGAGTGAAGCCTAGGTTGCCCGGAACGTAGAAATGACCATTACTTTCACACTGTTTCCAATTATTCATTTTATACGATGGAAAAGCTGTTGTATTTATATTGTATTTTATGCTTCTGGCGTTGACTTCTTAGGCCATAACTATTTGATCTGGTGGAGCACCGCCCTAGAGTGAAGCATAGGTTGCCCGGAACGTAGAACATACCATTACCTTCACACTGGTTGCAATTATTCCTGTTATACGATGGACAAACTGTAGGATTTTTATTGTACTTTATACTTCTGGTGTTGACTTCTAAGGCCCTAACTGTGCGATCTGGTGGAGCAACGCCCTAGAGTGAAGCCTAGGTTGCTCGGAACGTAGAAATGACCATTACTTTCACACTGTTTGCAATTATTCATTTTATACGATGGCAAAGCTGTTGTAGTTATATTGTGTTTTATGCTTCTGGCTTTGACTTCTAAGGCCGTAGCTATTAGATGTGGTGGAGCAACTTCCTAGAGTGAAGCCTAGGTTGCCCGGAACGTAGAAATGACCATTACTTTCACACTGTTTCCAATTATTCATTTTATACGATGGAAAAGCTGTTGTATTTATATTGGATTTTATGCTTCTGGCGTTGACTTCTAAGGCCGCAGCTATTCGATGTGGTGGAGCTACGCCCTAGAGTGAAGCCTAGGTTACCCTGAACGTAGAAATAACCATTACTTTCACACTGTTTGCAAATATGCATTATATACGGTGGAATAGCTGTTGCATTTATATTGTATTTTATGCTTCTGGCGTTGACATCTAAGGCCCTAACTATTCGATACGGTGGAGCAACGCCCTAGATTGAAAGCCAGGTTACCCGGAAGGTAGAAATGACCTTTACCTTCACGCTGGTGCAATTATTCCTGTTATACGATGGAAAAACTGTTGTATTTTTATTGTATTTTACGCTTTTGGCGTTGAATTCTAAGTCCCTCGCAATTCGATCTGGTGGAGACACGCCCTAGAGTGAAGCCTAGGTTACCCGGAACGTAGAAATGACCCTTACGTTCACTCTGTTTGCAATTATCAATTTTATACGATGGAAATGCTGTTGTATTTATATTGTATCTTATGCTTCTGGCGTTGACTTCTAAGGCCTTAGCTATTAGGTGTGGTGGAGCAACGCCCTAGAGAGACGCCTAGTTTGCCCGGAACGTAGAAGTGACCATTACTTTCACACTGTTTGCAAATATACATTATATACGATGGAAAAACCGTTGTACTTATATTGTATTTTATTCTTCTGGCGTTGACTTCTTAGGCCCTAACTATTCGATATGGTGGAGCAACGCCCTAGAGTGAAACCCAGGTTACCCGGAACGTAGAAATGACCAGTACTTTCACACTGGTTGTAGTTATTCCTGTTATACGATGGAAAAACTGTTGCATCTTTATTGTATTTTATGCTTCTGGCGTTGAATTCTAAGGCCCTAACTATTCGATCTGGTGGAGAAACGCCCTAGGATGAAGCCTAGGTTGCCCGGAACGTAGAAATAACAATAACTTTCACACTGGTTGCAATTATTCGTTTTATACGATGGAAAAACTGTTGTATTTTTATGGTATTTTATGCTTCAGGCGTTGACTTCTAAGGCCGGAGCTATTCGATGTGGTGGAGCTACGCCCTAGAGTGAAGCCTAGGTTGCCCGGAACGTAGAAATGACCATCACTTTCAAACTGGTTTTAATTATTCCTGTTATACGATGGAAAAACTGTTGTATTTATATTGTATTTTATGCTTCTGGCGTTCACTTCCTAGGCCCTAACTATTCCATCTGGTGGAACAACTCCCTAGAGTGAAGCCTAGGTTGCCCGGAACGTAGAAATGACCATTACTTTCACACTGTTTGCAATTATTCATTTTATACGGTGGCAAAGCTGTAGTATTTGTATTGTATTTTATGCTCCTGGCGTTGACTTCTAAGGCCGCAGTTATTAGATGTGGTGGAGCTACGCCCTAGAGTGAAGCCTAGGTTGCCCTGAACGTAGAAACGACAGTTACTTTCACACTGTTTGCAAATATACATTATATACGATGGAAAAACCGTTGTATTTATATTGTATTTTGTGCTTCTGGCGTTGACTTCTTAGGCCCTAGCTATTCGATCTGGTGGAGCAACGCCCTAGAGTGAAACCAAGGTTAACCGGAACGTAGAAATGACCATCACTTTCATACTGGTTGCAATTAATCCTGTTATACGATGGAAAAACTGTTGTATTTTTATTGCATTTTATGCTTCGGGCGTTGACTTCTGAGGCCCTACCTATTCAATCTGTTGGAGCAACGCCCTAGGGTGAAGCCTAGGTTGCCCGGAAAGTAGAAATGACCATAAGTTTCATACTGCTTGCAATTATTCGTTTTAGACGATGGAAAAGCTGTTGTATTTATATAGTGTTTTATGCTCCTGGTGTTGACTTCTTAGGCCCTAACTATTCTATATGGTGGAGCAACGCCCTAGAGTGAAGCCTAGATAGCCCGGAATGTAGAAATGACCATAACTTTAACACTGGTTGCAATTATTCGTTTTATACAATGGAAAAGCTGTTGTATTTATATTGTTTTTTATGTTTCTGGCGTTGACTTCTTACGCCCTAACTATTCGATCTGGTTGAGCAACGCCCTAGAGTGAAGCCTAGGTTTCCCGGAACGTAGGAATGACCATTACTTTCACAATGTCTGTAATTATTCATTTTATACGATGAAAAAACTGTTGTACTTATATTGTATTTTATCCTTCTGGCGTTGAATTCTAAGTCCCTAGCTATTCGATCTGGTGGAGCAACGCCCTAGGGTGAAGCCTAGATTGCCCGGAACGTTGAAATGACCATTACCATCACGCTTGTTGCTGTTATTCCTGTTATACGATGAAAAAACTGTTGTATTTTTATTGTATTTTATGCTTCAGGCGTTGACTTCTAAGTCCGTAGCTATTCGAGATAGTGGAGCAACGCCTCAGAGTTAAGTCTAGGATGCGCGAAACGTCGAAATGATCATTACTTTCGCACTGGTTGAAATTAGTCATTCTATACGATGGAAAAACTGTTGCATTTTTATTGTATTTTCAGCTTCTGGCTTTGACTTCTAAGGTCGTAGCTATTCGATCTGGTGGAGGAACGCCCTAGAGTGAAGCCTAGGTAGCCCGGAACGTAGAAATGACCATTACTTTCACAATGTCTGCAATTATTCATTTTATACGATGGAAAAACTGTTGTACTTATGTTGTATTTTATTCTTCTGGCGTTGACTTCTTAGGCCCTAACTATTCGGACTGGTGTAACAACGCCCTAGAGTGAAGCCTAGGCTGCCCGGAACGTAGAAATGACCATCACTTTCAAACTGATTGGAATTACTCATGTTATACGATGGAAAAGCTGTTGTATTTTTAGTGCATTTTATGCATCGGGAGTTGAGTTCTGAGGCCCTAACTATTCAATCTGGTGGAGCAACGCCCTAGGGTGAAGCATAGGTTGCCCAGAAGGTAGAAATGACCATAACTTTCACAATGTTTGCAATTATTCATTTTATACGATGAAAAAACTGTTGTACTTATATTGTATTTTATCCTTGTGGCGTTGAATTCTATGTCCCTAACTATTCGATCTGGTGGAGCAACGCCCTAGAGTGAAGCCTAGGTTGTCCGGAACGTAAAAGTAACCATAACTTTCACACTGTTTGCAAATATACACTATATGTGATGGAAAACCTGTGGTATTTATATTGTATTTTACGCTTCTGGCGTTTACTTCTAAGGCCCTAACTATTCGATCTGGTAGAGCAACGCCCTAGAGTGACGCCTAGGTTGCCCGGAACATAGAAATGACCATTACTTTCACAATGTTTGCAATTATTCGTTTTATACGATGGAAAAGCTGTTGTATTTATATTGTATTTTATGCTTCTGGCGTTGACTTCTTAGGCCCTAACTATTCGATCTGGTGGAGCAACGCCCTAGAGTGAAGCCTAGGTTGTCCGGAACGTAGAAGTAGCCATAACTTTCACACTGGTTGCAATTATTCGTTTTATACGATGGAAACGCTGTTGTATTTATATGGTATTTTATGATTCTGGCATTGACTTCTTAGGCCCTAAGTATTCCATGTGGTGGAACAACGCCCTACGGTGAAGCCTAGGTTGACCTGAACGTAGAAATGACCATAACTTTCACACTGGTACCAATTATTCGTTTTATACAATGGAAAAACTGTTCTACTTATTTTGTATTTTATGCTTCGGGCGTTGACTTCTAAGGCCCTAACTGTGCGATCTGGTGGAGCAACGCCCTAGAGTGAAGCCAAGATTGCTCGGAACGCGGAAATGACCATTACTTTCATACTGTTTGCAATTATTCATTTTATACGATGGCAAAGCTGTTGTAGTTATATTGTATTCTATGCTTCTGGCTTTGACTTCTAAGGCCGTAGCTATTAGATGTGGTGGAGCAACTTGCTAGAGTGAAGCCTAGGTTGCCCGGAACGTAGAAATGACCATTACTTTCACACTGTTTCCAATTATTCCTGTTATACGAAGATAAAACTGTTGTATTTGTATTGTATTTTATGCTTCTAGCGTTGAATTCTAAGTCCCTAGCTATTCGATCTGGTGGTGCAGCGCCCTAGAGTGAAGCCTAGGCTGCCCGGAAAGTATAAATGACCATAACTTTCATACTGGATGCAATTATTCGTTTTATACGATGGAAAAACTGTTGTATTTATATTGTATCTTATGCTTCTGGCGTTCACTGCATTGGCCCTCACTATTCGAACTTGTGCAACAACGCCGTAGGGTGAAGCCTAGGTTGCCCGGAACGTAGAAATGACCATTACCTTCACGCTTGTTGCAATTACTCCTGTTATACGAAGATAAAACTGTTGTATTTTTATGGTATTTTATGCTTCAGGTGTTAACTTCTAAGGCCCTAGCTATTCGATGTGGTGGAGCAACGCCCTAGAGTTAAGCCTAGGTTGCCCGGAACGTAGAAACGACCATTACTTTCACAGTGGCTGCAATTATTCGTTTTATACGATGGAAAAACTGGTGTATTTATTTTGTATTTGGTGCTTCTGGCGTTGACTTCTTAGGCCCTAACTATTCCATCTGGCGGAGCAGCGCCCTAGAGTGAAGCCTAGGCTGCCCGGAACGTAGAAATGGCCATTACATTCACACTGTTTGCAATTATTCATTTTATACGATGGAAAAGCTGTTGTATTTATGTTGTATTTAATTCTTCTGGCGTTGACTTCTTAGGCCCTACCTATTTGATCTGGCGGAGCACCGCCACAGTGTGAAGCCTAGGTTGCCCGGAACGTAGCAAAGACCACTACCTTCCAACTGTTTGCAATTACTCCTCTTATACGGTGGAAAAACTCTTGTATCTCTATTGTATAATATGCTTCGTGTGTTGACCTCTATGGCCCTACCTGTTCGATCTGGTGGAGCAACGCCCTACAGTGAAGCGCAGATTGCCCGGAACGTAGAAATGACCATCAGTTTCAAACTGGATGCAATTATTCCTGTTATACGATGGAAAAGCTGTTGCATTTATATCGTATTTTATACTTCTGGCGTTGACTTCTTAGGCCCTAGCTATTCGATCTGATGGAGCAACGCCCTAGAGTGAAGCCTAGGTTGCCCGGAACGTACAAATGACCATTACTTTCACACTGGTTGCAATTATTCGTTTTATACGATGGAAAAGCTGTTGTATTTATATCGTATTTCATGCTTCTGGCGTTGACTTCTTAGGCCCTAACTATTTGATCTGGTCGAGCACCGCCCCAGAGTGTAGTCTAGGTTGTCCAGAGCGTAGAAAAGACCATTACCTTCACACTGGTTGCAATTATTCGTTTTATACGATGCAAAAACCGTTGTATTTTTATTGTATTTTATGCTTCTGCCGTTGACTTCTTAGGCCCTAACTATTTGATCTGGTGGAGCACCGCCCTAGAGTGTAGCCTGGGTTGCCCGGAACGTAGAAAAGACCATTACTTTCACACTGGATGCAATTATTCGTTTTATACGATGGAAAAACCGTTGTATTTTTATTGTATTTTATGCTTCTGGCGTTGACTTCTTAGGCCCTAACTATTTGATCTGGTGGGGCACCGCCCTAGAGTGTAGCGTGGGTTGCCCGGAACGTAGAAAAGACTATTACCTCCACACTGGTTGCTATTATTCGGTTTATACGATGGAAAGACTGTTGTATTTATATTGTATTTTATGCCTCTGGCGTTGACTTCTTAGGGCCTAACTATTTGATGTGGTGGACCAGCGCGCTAGAGTGTAGCCTAGGCTGCCCGGCACGTAGAAACGGCCATTACCACACTGGTTGCAATTATTCGTTTTATACGATGGTAAAACTGTTGTATTTATTTTGTATTTTATGCTACTCCGTTGACTTCTAAGGCCCTAACAATTCGATCTGGTGGACCAACGCAACGGAGTGAAGTCTAGGTTGCCCGGAACGTAGAAATGACCATCACTTTCACACTGGTTGTAGTTATTCCTGTTATACGACGGAAAAACTGTTGTATTTTTAGTGTATTTTATGCTTCTGGCGTTGACTTCTTAGGCCCTAACTGTTCGATCTGGTGGAACAACGACCTCGACTGAAGCCTAGGTTGCCCGGAACGTAGAAAAGACCATTACCTTCACACTGGTTGCAATTATTCGTTTTATACGATGGAAAAAGCCGTTGTATTTTTATTGTAATTTATGCTTCTGGCGTTGACTTCTTAGGCCCTAACTATTCGATCTGGTGGAGCAACGCCCTAGAGTGGAGCCTATGTTGCACGGAATGTAGAAATGACCATTACTTTCACGCTGTTTGCAATTATTCATTTTATAGGATGGAAAAGTTGCTGTACTTATATTGTATTTTATGCTTCTGGCGTTGACTTCTTAGGCCCTAACTATTTGATCTGGTGGAGCACCGCCCTAGAGTGTAGTCTAGGTTGTCCGGAGCGTAGAAAAGACCATTACCTTCACACTGGTTGCAATTATTCGTTTTATACGATGCAAAAACCGTTGTATTTTTATTGTATTTTATGCTTCTGCCGTTGACTTCTTAGGCCCTAACTATTTGATCTGGTGGAGCACCGCCCTAGAGTGTAGCCTGGGTTGCCCGGAACGTAGAAAAGACCATTACTTTCACACTGGATGCAATTATTCGTTTTATACGATGGAAAAACCGTTGTATTTTTATTGTATTTTATGCTTCTGGCGTTGACTTCTTAGGCCCTAACTATTTGATCTGGTGGGGCACCGCCCTGGAGTGTAGCCTGGGTTGCCCGGAATGTAGAAAAGACTATTACCTCCACACTGGTTGCTATTATTCGTTTTATACGATGGAAAGACTGTTGTATTTATATTGTATTTTATGCCTCTGGCGTTGACTTCTTAGGGCCTAACTATTTGATCTGGTGGAGCAGCGCGCTAGAGTGTAGCCTAGGCTGCCCGGGACGTAGAAACGGCCATTACCACACTGGTTGCAATTATTCGTTTTATACGATGGAAAAACTGTTGTATTTATATTGTATTTTATGCCCCTGGCGTTGACTTCTTAGGGCCTAAGAATTCGATCTGGTGGAACAACGCCATAGAGAGAAGCCTAGGTTGCCCGGAACGTAGAAATGACAATTACTTTCACACTGTATGCATTTATTCATTTTATACGATGGAAAAGTTGTTGTACTTATATTGTATTTTATGCTTCTGGCGTTGACTTCTAACTCCGTAGCTATTCGATGTGGTGGAGCAACGCCCTATAGTGAAGTCTAGGTTGCCCGGAACGTAGAAATGACCATCACTTTCACACTGGTTGTAGTTATTCCTGTTATACGACGGAAAAACTGTTGTATTTTTAGTGTATTTTATGCTTCTGGCGTTGACTTCTTAGGCCCTAACTGTTCGATCTGGTGGAACAACGACCTCGACTGAAGCCTAGGTTGCCCGGAACGTAGAAAAGACCATTACCTTCACACTGGTTGCAATTATTCGTTTTATACGATGGAAAAAGCCGTTGTATTTTTATTGTAATTTATGCTTCTGGCGTTGACTTCTTAGGCCCTAACTATTCGATCTGGTGGAGCAACGCCCTAGAGTGGAGCCTATGTTGCACGGAATGTAGAAATGACCATTACTTTCACGCTGTTTGCAATTATTCATTTTATAGGATGGAAAAGTTGCTGTACTTATATTGTATTTTATGCTTCTGGCGTTGACTTCTTAGGCCCTAACTATTTGATCTGGTGGAGCACCGCCCTAGAGTGTAGTCTAGGTTGTCCGGAGCGTAGAAAAGACCATTGCCTTCACACTGGTTGCAATTATTCGTTTTATACGATGCAAAAACCGTTGTATTTTTATTGTATTTTATGCTTCTGCCGTTGACTTCTTAGGCCCTAACTATTTGATCTGGTGGAGCACCGCCCTAGAGTGTAGCCTGGGTTGCCCGGAACGTAGAAAAGACCATTACTTTCACACTGGATGCAATTATTCGTTTTATACGATGGAAAAACCGTTGTATTTTTATTGTATTTTATGCTTCTGGCGTTGACTTCTTAGGCCCTAACTATTTGATCTGGTGGGGCACCGCCCTGGAGTGTAGCCTGGGTTGCCCGGAATGTAGAAAAGACTATTACCTCCACACTGGTTGCTATTATTCGTTTTATACGATGGAAAGACTGTTGTATTTATATTGTATTTTATGCCTCTGGCGTTGACTTCTTAGGGCCTAACTATTTGATCTGGTGGAGCAGCGCGCTAGAGTGTAGCCTAGGCTGCCCGGGACGTAGAAACGGCCATTACCACACTGGTTGCAATTATTCGTTTTATACGATGGAAAAACTGTTGTATTTATATTGTATTTTATGCCCCTGGCGTTGACTTCTTAGGGCCTAAGAATTCGATCTGGTGGAACAACGCCATAGAGAGAAGCCTAGGTTGCCCGGAACGTAGAAATGACAATTACTTTCACACTGTATGCATTTATTCATTTTATACGATGGAAAAGTTGTTGTACTTATATTGTGTTTTATGCTTCTGGCGTTGACTTCTAACTCCGTAGCTATTCGATGTGGTGGAGCAACGCCCTATAGTGAAGCCTAGGTAGACGGGAACGTAGAAATGACCATCACTTTCACACTGGTTGTAGTTATTCCTGTTATACGACGGAAAAACTGTTGTATTTTTAGTGTATTTTATGCTTCTGGCGTTGACTTCTTAGGCCCTAACTGTTCGATCTGGTGGAACAACGACCTCGACTGCAGCCTAGGTTGCCCGGAACGTAGAAAAGACCATTACCTTCACACTGGTTGCAATTATTCGTTTTATACGATGGAAAAAGCCGTTGTATTTTTATTGTAATTTATGCTTCTGGCGTTGACTTCTTAGGCCCTAACTATTCGATCTGGTGGAGCAACGCCCTAGAGTGGAGCCTATGTTGCACGGAATGTAGAAATGACCATTGCTTTCACGCTGTTTGCAATTATTCATTTTATACGATGGAAAAGTTGCTGTATTTATATTGTATTTTATGCTTCTGGCGTTGACTTCTTAGGCCCTAACTATTTGATCTGGTGGAGCACCGCCCTAGAGTGTAGTCTAGGTTGTCCGGAGCGTAGAAAAGACCATTACCTTCACACTGGTTGCAATTATTCGTTTTATACGATGCAAAAACCGTTGTATTCTTATTGTATTTTATGCTTCTGCCGTTGACTTCTTAGGCCCTAACTATTTGATCTGGTGGAGCACCGCCCTAGAGTGTAGCCTGGGTTGCCCGGAACGTAGAAAAGACCATTACTTTCACACTGGATGCAATTATTCGTTTTATACGATGGAAAAACCGTTGTATTTTTATTGTATTTTATGCTTCTGGCGTTGACTTCTTAGGCCCTAACTATTTGATCTGGTGGGGCACCGCCCTGGAGTGTAGCCTGGGTTGCCCGGAATGTAGAAAAGACTATTACCTCCACACTGGTTGCTATTATTCGTTTTATACGATGGAAAGACTGTTGTATTTATATTGTATTTTATGCCTCTGGCGTTGACTTCTTAGGGCCTAACTATTTGATCTGGTGGAGCAGCGCGCTAGAGTGTAGCCTAGGCTGCCCGGGACGTAGAAACGGCCATTACCACACTGGATGCAATTATTCGTTTTATACGATGGAAAAACTGTTGTATTTATATTGTATTTTATGCCCCTGGCGTTGACTTCTTAGGGCCTAAGAATTCGATCTGGTGGAACAACGCCATAGAGAGAAGCCTAGGTTGCCCGGAACGTAGAAATGACAATTACTTTCACACTGTATGCATTTATTCATTTTATACGATGGAAAAGTTGTTGTACTTATATTGTATTTTATGCTTCTGGCGTTGACTTCTAACTCCTTAGCTATTCGATGTGGTGGAGCAACGCCCTATAGTGAAGCCTAGGTAGCCCGGAACGTAGAAATGATCATAACTGTCACAATGGTTGCAATTATTGGTTTTATACGATGGAAAAACTGTTGTATTTGTTTTGTATTTTATACTTCTGGCGTTGACTTCTAAGGCCCTAACAATTGGATCTGGTGGAACAACGCCATAGAGTGAAGCCTAGGTTGCTCGGAATGTAGAAATGGCCATTACTTTCACACTGGATGCAATTATTCGTTTTATACGATGGAAAAACTGTTGTATTTATATTGTATTTCATGCTTCGGGCGTTGACTTCAAAGGCCCTAACTATTCGATCTGGTGGAGCAACGTCCTAGAGTGAAGCCTAGGTTGCCCGGAACGTAGAAGTGGCCATTACTTTCACACTGGATGCAATTATTCGTTTTATACGATGGAAAAACTGTTGTATTTATATTGTATTTTATGCCCCTGGCGTTGACATCTTAGGGCCTAACAATTCGATCTGGTGGAACAACGCCATAGGCTGAAGCCTAGGTACCCCGGAACGTAGAAATGACCATAACTTTCACACTGGGTGCAATTATTCGTTTTATACGATGGAAAAACTGTTGTATTTATATTGTATTTTATGCTTCTGGCGTTGACTTCTAAAGCCCTGACTATTCGATCTGGTGGAGCAACGCCCTAGAGTCAAGCCTAAGTTGCCCGGAACGTTGAAATGAACGTTACTTTCGCACTGTTTGCAATTATTCAATTTATACGCCGGAAAAGCTGCTGTATTTATATTGTATTTTATGCTACTGACGTTGGCTTCTAAGGCCGTAGTTATTCGATGTGGTGGAGCAACGCCCTAGAGTGGAGCCTAGGTTGCACGGAATGTAGAAATGACCATTACTTTCACACTGTTTGCAATTATTCATTTTATACGATGGAAAAGTTGTTGTATTTATATTGTATTTTATGCCACTGGCGTTGACTTCTTAGGGCCTAACAATTCGATCTGGTGGAACAACGCCATAGAGTGAAGCCTAGGTTGCCCGGAACGTAGAAATGACCATCACTTTCGCACTGGTTGCAGTTAATCCTGTTATACGATGGAAAAACTGTTGTATCTTTATTGTATTTTATGCTTCGGGCGTTGATTTCTAAGGCTCTAACTATTCGATCTGGTGGACCAATGCCCTAGAGTGAAGCCTAGGTTGCCCTGAACGTAGAAATGACCATTACCTTCACACTGGTTGCAATTATTCCTGTTATACGATTGAAAGACTGATGTATTTATAATGTATTTTATGCTTCTAGCGTTGAATTCTCAGTCCCTAGCTATTCGATCTGGTGGAGTAACGCCCTACAGTGAAGCCTATGTTGCCCGGAAGGTAGAAATGACCAGTACCTTCACACTGGTTGCAGTTATTCCTGTTATACGATGGAAAAGCTGTTGTATTTATATTGTGTTTTATGCTTCTGGTGCTGACTTCTTAGGCCGTAGCTATTCGATCTAGTGGAGCAACGCCCCAGTGTGAAGCCTAGGTTGCCTGGAACGTAGAAATGACCATTCACTTTCACACTGTTTGCAATAATTCATTTTATACGATTGCAAAACTGTTGTATTTATATTGTATTTTATGCTTCTGGCGTTGCCCTCTACGGCCGCGGCTTTTCGATCTGGTGGAGCAACGCACTAGAGTGAAGCCTAGGTTGCCCGGAACGTAGAAATGGCTATCAGTTTCACACTGGTTGCAACTATTCGTGTAATACGATTGAAAAACTGTTGCATTTTTATTATATTTTATGCTTCGTGCGTAGACTTCTAAGGCCCTAACTATTCGATCTGGTGGAGCAACGCCCTAGAGTGAAGCCTAGGTTGCCCGGAACGTAGAAATGACCATAACTTTCACACCGGGTGCAATTACTCCTGCTATACGATGGAAAAACTGTTGTATCCTTAGTGTATTTTATGCTTCGGGCGTTGATTTCTAAGGCTCTAACTATTCGATCTGGTGGACCAATGCCCTAGAGTGAGGCCTAGGTTGCCCTGAACGTAGAAATGACCATTACCTTCACACTGGTTGCAATTATTCCTGTTATACGATTGAAAGACTGATGTATTTATAATGTATTTTATGCTTCTAGCGTTGAATTCTCAGTCCCTAGCTATTCGATCTGGTGGAGTAACGCCCTACAGTGAAGCCTATGTTGCCCGGAAGGTAGAAATGACCAGTACCTTCACACTGGTTGCAGTTATTCCTGTTATACGATGGAAAAGCTGTTGTATTTATATTATGTTTTATGCTTCTGGTGCTGACTTCTTAGGCCGTAGCTATTCGATCTAGTGGAGCAGCGCCCCAGTGTGAAGCCTAGGTTGCCCGGAACGTAGAAATGACCATTCACTTTCACACTGTTTGCAATAATTCATTTTATACGATGGCAAAACTGTTGTATTTATATTGTATTTTATGCTTCTGGCGTTGCCCTCTACGGCCGCGGCTTTTCGATCTGGTGGCGCAACGCCCTAGAGTGAAGCCTAGGTTGCCCAGAACGTAGAAATGACTATCAGTTTCACACTGGTTGCAACTATTCGTGTTATACGATTGAAAAACTGTTGCATTTCTATTATATTTTATGTTTCGTGCGTAGACTTCTAAGACCCTAACAATTGGATCTGGTGGAACAACGCCCCAGAGTGAAGCCCATGTTGCCCAGAACGTAGAAATGACCATCACTTTCACACTGCTTGGAATTATTCATTTTATACGGTGGAACAGCTGTTGTATCTTTATTGTATTTTATACTTCGGGCGTTGACTTCTAAGGCCCTAACTATTCGATCTGGTGGAGCAACGCCCTGGAGTGAAGCCTAGGTTGCCCGGAACGTAGAAATGACCATTACCTTCAAACTGTTTGCAATAATTCATTTTATACGATGGCAAAACTGTTGTATTTATATTGTATTTTATGCTTCTGGCGTTGCCCTCTACGGCCGCGGCTTTTCGATCTGGTGGCGCAACGCCCTAGAGTGAAGCCTAGGTTGCCCAGAACGTAGAAATGACTATCAGTTTCACACTGGTTGCAACTATTCGTGTTATACGATTGAAAAACTGTTGCATTTCTATTATATTTTATGTTTCGTGCGTAGACTTCTAAGACCCTAACAATTGGATCTGGTGGAACAACGCCCCAGAGTGAAGCCCATGTTGCCCAGAACGTAGAAATGACCATCACTTTCACACTGCTTGGAATTATTCATTTTATACGGTGGAACAGCTGTTGTATCTTTATTGTATTTTATACTTCGGGCGTTGACTTCTAAGGCCCTAACTATTCGATCTGGTGGAGCAACGCCCTGGAGTGAAGCCTAGGTTGCCCGGAACGTAGAAATGACCATTACCTTCAAACTGTTTGCAATAATTCATTTTATACGATGGCAAAGCTGTTGTATTTATATTGTATTTTAACCTTCTGGCATTGACTTCTAAGTCCCTAGCTATTAGGTCTGGTGGAGCAACGCCCCAGAGTGAAACCTAGGTTGCCCGGAACGTAGAAATGACCATCACTTTCACACTGGCTGCAATTATTCCTGTTATACGATTGAAAGACTGTTGTATTTATATTGTATTTTATGCTTCTGGCGTTGACTTCTAAGTCCCTAACTATTCAATCTGGTGGAGCAACGCCCCAGAGTGATGCCTAGGTTGCCCAGAACGTAGAAATGGCCATCACTTTCACACTGGTTGCAATTACTGCTGTTATACGATGGAAAAACTGTTGTATCCTTAGTGTATTTTATGCTTCGGGCGTTGATTTCTAAGGCTCTAACTATTCGATCTGGCGGACCAATGCCCTAGAGTGAAGCCTAGGTTGCCCCGAACGTAGAAATGACCATTACCTTCACACTGGTTGCAATTACTCCTGTTGTACGATTGAAAGACTGATGTATTTATATTGTATTTTATGCTTCTTGCGTTGACTTCTTAGGCCCTAACTATTCGATCTGGTGGAGCAACGCGCTAGAGTGGAGCCTGGGTTGCACGGAATGAAGAAATGACAATTACTTTCACACTGTTTGCAGTTATTCCTGTTATACAATGGAAAAGCTGTTGTATTTATATTGTATTTTATGCTTCTAGCGTTGAATTCTCAGTCCCTAGCTATTCGATCTGGTGGAGAAACGCCCTACTGTGAAGCGTATGTTGCCTGGAATGTAGAAATGACCATTACTTTCACACTGTTTGCAATAATTCATTTTATACGATGGCAAAACTGTTGTATTTATATTGTATTTTATGCTTCTGGCGTTGCCTTCTAAGGCCGTAGCTTTTCGATCTGGTGGAGCAACGCCGTAGAGTGAAGCTTAGGTTGCCCGGAACGTAGAAATGACCATAACTTTCACACCGGTTGCAATTATTCGTTTTATACGATGGAAAAAATGTTGCATTTATTTTGTATTTTATGTTTCTCACCTTGACTTCTAAGGCCCTAACAATTGGATCTGGTGGAACAACGCCCTAGAGTGAAGCCTAGGTTGCTCGGAACGTAGAAATGACCATCACTTTCACACTGCTTGGAATTATTCATTTTATACGGTGGAAAAGCTGTTGTATCTTTATTATATTTTATACTTCGGGCGTTGACTTCTAAGTCCCTAACTGTTCGATCTGGTGGAGCAACGCCACAGAGTGAAGCCTACGTTGCCCAGAACGTAGAAATGACCATCACTTTCACACTGTTTGCAATAATTCATTTTATACGATGGCAAAACTGTTGTATTTATATTGTATTTTATGCTTCTGGCGTTGCCCTCTACGGCCGCGGCTTTTCGATCTGGTGGCGCAACGCCCTAGAGTGAAGCCTAGGTTGCCCGGAACGTAGAAATGACTATCAGTTTCACACTGGTTGCAACTATTCGTGTTATACGATTGAAAAACTGTTACATTTTTATAATATTTTATGCTTCGTGCGTAGACTTCTAAGGCTCTAACTATCCGATATGCTGGAGCAACGCCCTTGAGTGTTGCCTAGGTTGCCCGGAACGTAGAAATGGCCATAACTTTCACACCGGTTGCAATTACTCCTGTTATACGATGGAAAAACTGTTGTATCCTTAGTGTATTTTATGCTTCGGGCGTTGATTTCTAAGGCTCTAACTATTCGATCTGGTGGACCAATTCCCTAGAGTGAAGCCTAGGTTGCCCCGAACGTAGAAATGACCATTACCTTCACACTGGTTGCAATTATTCCTGTTATACGATTGAAAGACTGGTGTATTTATATTGTATTCTACGCTTCTGGCGTTGACTTCTAAGTCCCTAACTATTCGATCTGGTGGAGCAACGCCACAGAGTGAAGCCTAGGTTGCTCAGAACGAAGAAATGACCATCACTTTCACACTGGTTGCAATTACTCCTGTTATACGATGGAAAAACTGTTGTATCCTTAGTGTATTTTATGCTTCGGGCGTTGATTTCTAAGGCTCTAACTGTACGATATGGTGGAGCAACGCCCTAGAGTGAAGCCTAGGTTGCCCGGAAGGTAGAAATGACCAGTACCTTCACACTGGTTGCAGTTATTCCTGTTATACAATGGAAAAGCTGTTGTATTTATATTGTATTTTATGCTTCTGGTGCTGACTTCTTAGGCCGTAGCTATTCGATCTAGTGGAGCAACGCCCCAGTGTGAAGCCTAGGTTGCCTGGAACGTAGAAATGACCATTCACTTTCACACTGTTTGCAATAATTCATTTTATACGATTGCAAAACTGTTGTATTTATATTGTATTTTATGCTTCTGGCGTTGCCCTCTACGGCCGCGGCTTTTCGATCTGGTGGAGCAACGCACTAGAGTGAAGCCTAGGTTGCCCGGAACGTAGAAATGGCTATCAGTTTCACACTGGTTGCAACTATTCGTGTAATACGATTGAAAAACTGTTGCATTTTTATTATATTTTATGCTTCGTGCGTAGACTTCTAAGGCCCTAACTATTCGATATGCTGGAGCAACGCCCTTGTGTGTTGCCTAGGTTGCCCGGAACGTAGAAATGACCATAACTTTCACACCGGTTGCAATTACTCCTGTTATACGATGGAAAAACTGTTGTATCCTTAGTGTATTTTATGCTTCGGGCGTTGATTTCTAAGGCTCTAACTCTTCGATCTGGTGGAGCAACGCCCTAGAGTGAAGCCTAGGTTGACCGGAGCGTAGAAATGACCATTACATTCACACTGATTGCAATTATTCATTTTACACGATGGAAAAACTGTTGGATTTTTATTGTACTTTATGCTTCTGGCGTTGACTTCTAAGGCCCTACCCATTCGATCTGGTCGAGCAACGCCCTAGAGTGAAGCCTAGGTTGCACGGAACGTAGAAATGACCATAACTTTCACACTGGTTGCAATAATTCGTTTTATACAAAGGAAAAACTGTTCTACTTATTTTGTATTTTATGCCTCGGGCGTTGACTTCTGAGGCCCTAACTATTCGATCTGGTGGACCAACGCCCTAGAGTGAAGCCTAGGTTGCACGGAACGTAGAAATGACTATAGCTTTCACACTGGTTGCAATTATTCGTTTTATACGATGGAAAAACTGTTGAATTTATTTTGTATTTTATGCTTCTGGCGTTGACTTCTAAGGCCCTAAGTCTTCGATCTGGTGAAACAATGCCTCAGAGTTAAGTCTAGGATGCCCGAAACGTCGAAATGATCATTCCTTTCACACTGGTTGTTATTATCCGTTTTACACCATGGAAAAACTGTTGCATTTATATTGTATTTTATGCTTCTGGCGCTGCCTTCTGAGGCCCTAACTATTCGATCTGGCGGATCAACGCCCTAGAGTGAAGCCTAGGTGGCCCGGACCGTAGAAATGACCATAACTTTCACACTGGTTGCTATTATTCATTTTATACGATGGAAAATCTGTTGTATTTATTTTGTATTTTATGGTTCCAGCGTTGACTTCTTAGGCCCTATCTATTCTTCTGGTGGAGCAACGCCCTAGAGTGAAGCCTAGGCTGCCCGAAACGTAGAAATGTCCATCACTTTTACACTGGCTTCAATTATTCGTTTTATACGATGGAAAGACTGTTCTATTTATTTTGTATTTTATGCTTCGGGCTTTGTCTTCTAAGGCCCTAACTCTTCGATCTGGTGGAGCAACGCCCCAGAGTGAAGCCTAGGTTGCCCGGAACGTAGAAAAGACCATCACTTTCACATTGGTTGCAATTATTCCTGTTATACGATGGAAAAACTGTTGGATTTTTATTGTACTTTGTGCTTCTGGCGTTGACTTCTAAGGCCCTACCCAAACGATCTGGTCGAGCAACGCCCGAGAGTGAAGCCTAGGTTGCACGGAACGTAGAAATGACCATAAGTTTCACACTGGCTGCAATAATTCGTTTTATACAAAGGAAAAACTGTTCTATTTATTTTGTATTTTATGCCTCGGGCGTTGACTTCTGAGGCCCTAACTATTCGATCTGGTGGATCAACGCCCTAGAGTGAAGCCTAGGATGCCCGGAACGCAGAAATGACAATCATTTTCACACTGGTTGCAATTATTCATTTTATACGATGGAAAATCTGTTGTATTTGTATTGTATTTTATGCTTCTAGCGTTGACTTCTTAGGCCCTATCTATTCTTCTGGTGGAGCAACGCCCTAGAGTGAAGCCTAGGCTGCCGGAGACGTAGAAATGACCATAACTTTCACACTGGTTGCAATTATTCGTTTTATACGATGGAAAAACTGTTGAATTTATTTTGTATTTTATGCTTCTGGCGTTGACTTCTTAGGCCCTAACTATTCGATATGGTGGAGCCACGTCCTAGGGTGAAGCCTAGGTGTCCCGGAACGTAGAAATGACCATAACGCTCATACTGGTTGCAATTATTCGTTTTATACAATGGAAAAACTGTTCTATTTATATCGTATTTTATGCTTCTGGCGTTGACTTCTTAGGCCATAGCTATTCGATGTGGTGGAGCGACAACCTATATTGAAGCCAAGGTTGCACGGAACGTAGAAATGACCATTACATTCACACTGATTGCAATTATTCATTTTACACGATGGAAAAACTGTTGGATTTTTATTGTACTTTATGCTTCTGGCGTTGACTTCTAAGGCCCTACCCATTCGATCTGGTCGAGCAACGCCCTAGAGTGAAGCCTAGGTTGCACGGAACGTAGAAATGACCATAACTTTCACACTGGTTGCAATAATTCGTTTTATACAAAGGAAAAACTGTTCTATTTATTTTGTATTTTATGCCTCGGGCGTTGACTTCTGAGGCCCTAACTATTCGATCTGGTGGACCAACGCCCTAGAGTGAAGCCTAGGTTGCACGGAACGTAGAAATGACTATAGCTTTCACACTGGTTGCAATTATTCGTTTTATACGATGGAAAAACTGTTGAATTTATTTTGTATTTTATGCTTCTGGCGTTGACTTCTAAGGCCCTAAGTCTTCGATCTGGTGCAGCAATGCCTCAGAGTTAAGTCTAGGATGCCCGAAACGTCGAAATGATCATTACTTTCACACTGGTTGTTATTATCCGCTTTACACCATGGAAAAACTGTTGCATTTATATTGTATTTTATGCTTCTGGCGTTGCCTTCTGAGGCCCTAACTATTCGATCTGGCGGAGCAACGCCCTAGAGTGAAGCCTAGGTGGCCCGGACCGTAGAAATGACCATAACTTTCACACTGGTTGCTATTATTCATTTTATACGATGGAAAATCTGTTGTATTTATTTTGTATTTTATGCTTCCAGCGTTGACTTCTTAGGCCCTATCTATTCTTCTGGTGGAGCAACGCCCCAGAGTGAAGCCTAGGCTGCCCGAAACGTAGAAATGTCCATCACTTTCACACTGGCTGCAATTATTCGTATTATACGATGGAAAGACTGTTCTATTTATTTTGTATTTTATGCTTCGGGCGTTGTCTTCTAAGGCCCTAACTCTTCGATCTGGTGGAGCAACGCCCCAGAGTGAAGCCTAGGTTGCCCGGAGCGTAGAAAAGACCATCACTTTCACATTGGTTGCAATTATTCCTGTTATAAGATGGAAAAACTGTTGGATTTTTATTGTACTTTATGCGTCTGGCGTTGACTTCTAAGGCCCTACCCAATCGATCTGGTCGAGCAACGCCCGAGAGTGAAGCCTAGGTTGCACGGAACGTAGAAATGACCATAAGTTTCACACTGGTTGCAATAATTCGTTTTATACAAAGGAAAAACTGTTCTATTTATTTTGTATTTTATGCCTCGGGCGTAGACTTCTGAGGCCCTAACTATTCGATCTGGTGGACCAACTCCCTAGAGTGAAGCCTAGGATGCCCGGAACGCAGAAATGACCATCACTTTCACACTGGTTGCAATTATACATTTTATACGATGGAAAATCTGTTGTATTTATATTGTATTTTATGCTTCTAGCGTTGACTTCTTAGGCCCTATCTATTCTTCTGGTGGAGCAACGCCCTAGAGTAAAGCCAAGGTGTCCCGGACCGTAGAAATGACCATAACTTTCACACTGGTTGCCATTATTCGATTTATACGATGGAAAATCTGTTGTATTTATATTGTATTTTATACTTCTAGCGTTGACTTCTTAGGCCCTATCTATTCTTCTGGTTGAGCAACGCCCGAGAGTGAAGCCTAGGCTGCCCGAAACGTAGAAATGACCATTACTTTCACACTGGATGCAATTATTCGTTTTATACGATGGAAAAACTGTTGAATTTGTTTTGTATTTTATGCTTCTGGGGTTGACTTCTTAGGCCCTATCTATTCTTCTGGTGGAGCAACGCCCTAGAGTGAAGCCTAGGCTGCCCGAGACGTAGAAATGACCATCACTTTCACACTAGTTGCAATTATTCCGTTTATACGATGGAAAAACTGTTGAATTTATTTTGTATTTTATGCTTCTGGCGTTGACTTCTTAGGCCCTAACTATTCGATATGGTGGAGCCACGTCCTAGAGTGAAGCCTATGTTGCACGGAACGTAGAAATGACTATAACTTTCACACTGGTTGCAATTATTCGTATTATACGATGGAAAAACTGTTGAATTTATTTTGTATTTTATGCTTCTGGCGTTGACTTCTAAGGCCCTAAGTCTTCACTCTGGTGCAGCAATGCCTCAGAGTTAAGTCTGGTATGCCCGAAACGTCGAAATGATCATTACTCTCACACTGGTTGTTATTATCCGTTTTACACCATGGAAAAACTGTTGTATTTATATTGTATTTTATGCTTCTGGCGTTGCCTTCTGAGGCCCTAACTATTCGATCTGGCGGAGCAACACCCTAGAGTGTAGTCTAGGTCGCCCGAACCGTAGAAATGATCATAACTTTCACACTGGTTGCTATTATTCATTTTATACGATGGAAAATCTGTTGTACTTATATTGTATTTTATGCTTCTAGCGTTGACTTCTTAGGCCCTATCTATTCTTCTGGTGGAGCAACGCCCTAGAGTGAAGCCTAGGCAGCCCGAGACGTAGAAATGACCATCACTTTCACACTGGTTGCAATTATTCGTTTTATACGATGGAAAAACTGTTGAATTTATTTTGTATTTTATGCTTCTGGCGTTGACTTCTTAGGCCCTAACTATTCGATATGGTGGAGCCGCGTCCTAGGGTGAAGCCTACGTGGCGGGGAACGTAGAAATGACCATAACGCTCATACTGGTTGCAATTATTCGTTTTATGCAATGGAAAAACTGTTCTATTTATATTGTATTTTATGCTTCTGGCGTTGACTTCTTAGGCCATAACTATTCGATCTGGTGGAGCAACGTCCTAGATTGAAGCCAAGGTTCCACGGAACGTAGAAATGTCCATAACTTTCACACTGGCTGGAATTATTCGTTTTATACGATGGAAAGACTGTTCTATTTATTTTGTATTTTATGCTTCGGGCGTTGTCTTCTAAGGCCCTAACTCTTCGATCTGGTGGAGCAACGCCCTAGAGTGAAGACTAGGTTGACCGGAGCGTAGAAATGTCCATTACATTCACACTGATTGCAATTATTGATTTTATGCGATGGAAAAGCTGTTGTATTTATATTGTATTTTTTGCTCCTGGTGTTGACTTCTAAGGTCGTACCTATTCGATCAGGTGGACCAACGCCCTAGAGTGAAGCCTAGGTTGCCCGGAACGTAGAAATGACCATCACTTTCACATTGGTTGCAATTATTCCTGTTATACGATGGAAAAACTGTTGGATTTTTATTGTACTTTATGCTTCTGGCGTTGACTTCTAAGGCCCTACCCATTCGATCTGGTCGAGCAACGCCCTAGAGTGAAGCCTAGGTTGCACGGCACGTAGAAATGACCATACGTTTCACACTGGTTGCAATAATTCGTTTTATACAAAGGAAAAACTGTTCTATTTATTTTGTATTTTATGCCTCGGGCGTTGACTTCTGAGGCCTTAACTATTCGATCTGGTGGACCAACGCCCTAGAGTGAAGCCTAGGTTGCACGGAACGTAGAACTGACCATTACCTTCACACTGTTTGCAATTATTCCTGTTATACGGTGGAAAAGCTGTTGTATTTTTATTGTATTTTATGCTTGTGGCGTTGCCTTCTGAGGCCCTAACTATTCGATCTGGCGGAGCAACGCCCTAGGGTGAAGCCTAGGTTGCCCGGTACGCAGAAATGACCATAACGTTCATACGGGTTGCAGTTATTCGTTTTATACAATAGAAAAACTGTTGTATTTGTATTGTATTTTAAGCTTCTGGCGTTGACTTCTTAGGCCCTATATATTCCATCTGGTGGACCAACGCCCTAGAGTGAAGCCTAGGTTGCACGGAACGTAGAAATGACTATAACTTTCACACTGGTTGCAATTATTCGTTTTATACGATGGAAAAACTGTTGAATTTATTTTGTATTTTATGCTTCTCGCGTTGACTTCTAAGGCCCTAAGTCTTCGATCTGGTGCAGCAATGCCTCAGAGTTAAGTCTAGGATGCCCGAAACGTCGAAATGATCATTACTTTCACACTGGTTGTTATTATCCGTTTTACATCATGGAAAAACTGTTGCATTTATATTGTATTTTATGCTTCTGGCGTTGCCTTCTGAGGCCCTAACTATTCGATCTGGCGGAGCAACGCCCTAGGGTGAAGCCTAGGTTGCCCGGTACGTAGAAATGACCATAACGTTCACACTGGCTGGAATTATTCGTTTTATACGATGGAAAGACTGTTCTATTTATTTTGTATTTTATGCTTCGGGCGTTGTCTTCTAAGGCCCTAACTCTTCGATCTGGTGGAGCAACGCCCTAGAGTGAAGACTAGGTTGACCGGAGCGTAGAAATGTCCATTACATTCACACTGATTGCAATTATTGATTTTATGCGATGGAAAAGCTGTTGTATTTATATTGTATTTTTTGCTCCTGGCGTTGACTTCTAAGGTCGTACCTATTCGATCAGGTGGACCAACGCCCTAGAGTGAAGCCTAGGTTGCCCGGAACGTAGAAATGACCATCACTTTCACATTGGTTGCAATTATTCCTGTTATACGATGGAAAAACTGTTGGATTTTTATTGTACTTTATGCTTCTGGCGTTGACTTCTAAGGCCCTACCCATTCGATCTGGTCGAGCAACGCCCTAGAGTGAAGCCTAGGTTGCACGGCACGTAGAAATGACCATACGTTTCACACTGGTTGCAATAATTCGTTTTATACAAAGGAAATACTGTTCTATTTATTTTGTATTTTATGCCTCGGGCGTTGACTTCTGAGGCCTTAACTATTCGATCTGGTGGACCAACGCCCTAGAGTGAAGCCTAGGTTGCACGGAACGTAGAACTGACCATTACCTTCACACTGTTTGCAATTATTCCTGTTATAAGGTGGAAAAGCTGTTTTATTTTTATTGTATTTTATGCTTCTGGCGTTGCCTTCTGAGGCCCTAACTATTCGATCTGGCGGAGCAACGCCCTAGGGTGAATCCTAGGTTGCCCGGTACGCAGAAATGACCATAACGTTCATACGGGTTGCAATTATTCGTTTTATACAATAGAAAAACTGTTGTATTTGTATTGTATTTTATGCTTCTGGCGTTGACTTCTTAGGCCCTATATATTCCATCTGGTGGACCAACGCCCTAGAGTGAAGCCTAGGTTGCACGGAACGTAGAAATGACTATAGCTTTCACACTGGTTGCAATTATTCGTTTTATGCGATGGAAAAACTGTTGAATTTATTTTGTAATTTATGCTTCTGGCGTTGACTTCTAAGGCCCTAAGTCTTCGATCTGGTGCAGCAATGCCTCAGAGTTAAGCCTAGGATGCCCGAAACGTCGAAATGATCATTACTTTCACACTGGTTGTTATTATCCGTTTTACACCATGGAAAAACTGTTGCATTTATATTGTATTTTATGCTTCTGGCGTTGCCTTCTGAGGATCTAACTATTCGATCTGGCGGAGCAGCGCCCTAGAGTGAAGCCTAGGTGGCCCGGACCGTAGAAATGACCATAACTTTCACACCGGTTGCTATTATTCATTTTATACGATGGAAAATCTGTTGTATTTATTTTGTATTTTATGCTTCCAGCGTTGACTTCTTGGGCCCTATCTATTCTTCTGGTGGAGCAACGCCCTAGAGTGAAGCCTAGGCTGCCCGAAACGTAGAAATGTCCATCACTTTCATACTGGCTGCAATTATTCGTTTTATACGATGGAAAGACTGTTCTATCTATTTTGTATTTTATGCTTCGGGCGTTGTCTTCTAAGGCCCTAACTCTTCGATCTGGTGGAGCAACGCCCCAGAGTGAAGCCTAGGTTGCCCGGAACGTAGAAAAGACCATCACTTTCACATTGGTTGCAATTATTCCTGTTATACGATGGAATAACTGTTGGATTTTTATTGTACTTTATGCTTCTGGCGTTGACTTCTAAGGCCCTACCCAATCGATCTGGTCGAGCAACGCCTTAGAGTGAAGCCTAGGTTGCACGGAACGTAGAAATGACCATAAGTTTCACACTGGTTGCAATAATCCGTTTTATACAAAGGAAAAACTGTTCTATTTATTTTTTATTTTATGACTCGGGCGTTGACTTCTTAGGCCCTATCTATTCTTCTGGTGGAGCAACGCCCTAGAGTGAAGCCTTGGCTGCCCGAAACGTTGAAATGTCCATCACTTTCACACTGGCTGCAATTATTCGTTTTATACACTGGAAAGACTGTTCTATTTATTTTGTATTTTATGCTTCGGGCGATGTCCTCTAAGGCCCTAACTCTTCGATCTGGTGGAGCAACGCCCCAGAGTGAAGAATAGGTTGCCGGTATGTAGAAATGACCATAACTTTCACACTGGTTGCAATAATTCGTTTTATACAATGGAAAAACTGTTCTATTTATTTTGTATTTTATGCCTCGGGCGTTGCCTTATGAGGCCCTAACTATTCGATCTGTCGGAGCAACGCCCCAGAGTGAAGCCTAGGTGCCCCGGACCGTAGAAATGACCATAACTTTCACACTGGTTGCCATTATTCGATTTATACGATACAAAATCTGTTGTATTAAATTGTATTTTATGCTTCTAGCGTTGACTTCTTAGGCCCTATCTATTCTTCTGGTGGAGCAACGCCCTAGAGTGAAGCCTAGGCTGCCCGAAACGTAGAAATGTCCATCACTTTCACACTGCTTGCAATTATTCGTCTTATACGATGGAAAAGCTGTTGTATTTATATCGTATTTTATGCTTCTGGCATTGACTTCTAAGGCCCTAACTACTCGATCTGGTGGAGCAACGCCCTAGAGTGAAGCCTAGACTGCCGGGAACGTAGAAATGACCATTACATTCACACTGCTTGCAATTATTCGTTTTATACGATGGAAAGACTGTTCTATTTATTTTGTATTTTATGCTTCGGGCGTTGTCTTCTAAGGCCCTAACTCATCGATCTGGTGGAGCAACGCCCCAGAGTGAAGCCTAGGTTGCCCGGAGCGTAGAAAAGACCATCACTCTCACATTGGTTGCAATTATTCCTGTTATACGATGTAAAAACTGTTGGATTTTTATTGTACTTTATGCTTCTGGCGTTGACATCTAAGGCCCTACCCAATCGATCTGGTGGAGCAACGCCCTAGAGTGAAGCCTACGTTGCACGGAACGTAGAAATGACAATAAGTTTCACACTGGTTGCAATAATTCGTATTATACAAAGGAAAAACTGTTCTATTTATTTTGTATTTTATGCCTCGGGCGTTGACTTCTGAGGCCCTAACTATTCGATCTGGTGGACCAACGCCCTAGAGTGAAGCCTAGAATGCCCGGAACGCAGAAATGACCATCACTTTCACACTGGTTGCAATTATTCCTGTTATACGATGGAAAAACTGTTGTATTTTTATTGTATTTTATGCTTCGGGCGTTGACTTCTAAGGCCCTAACTATTCGATATGGTGGAACCACGTCCTAGGGTGAAGCCTAGGTTGCCCGGTACGTAGAAATGACCATAACTTTCACACTGGTTGCAATAATTCGTTTTATACAAAGGAAAAACTGTTCTATTTATTTTGTATTTTATGCCTCGGGCGTTGCCTTATGAGGCCCTAACTATTCGATCTGTCGGAGCAACGCCCTAGAGTAAAGCCTAGGTGGCCCGGACCGTAGAAATGACCATAACTTTCACACTGGTTGCCATTATTCGATTTATACGATGGAAAATCTGCTGTATTTATATTGTATTTTATACTTCTAGCGTTGACTTCTTAGGCCCTATCTATTCTTCTGGTTGAGCAACGCCCTAGAGTGAAGCCTAGGATGCCCGAAACGTAGAAATGACCATCACTTTCACACTGGTTGCGATTATACGTTTTATATAATGGAAAGTCTGTTGTATTTATATTGCAATTTATGCTTCTGGCGTTGACTTCTTAGGCCCTAACTATTCGATATGGTGGAGCCACGTCCTAGGGTGAAGCCTAGGAGGCCCGGAACGTAGAAATGAACATAACGTTCATACTGGTTGCAATTATACGTTTTATACAATGGAAAAACTGTTGTACTTATATTGTATTTTATGCCTCGGGCGTTGACTTCTGAGGCCCTAACTATTCGATCTGGTGGACCAACGCCCTAGAGTGAAGCCTAGGTTGCACGGAACGTAGAAATGACCATTATCTTCACACTGTTTGCAATTATTCCTGTTATACGGTGGAAAAACTGTTGTATTTTTATTGTATTTTATGCTTCGGGTGTTGACTTCTGAGCCCCTAATTATTCGATATGGTGGAGCCACATCCTTGGGTGAAGTCTAGGTTGCCCGGTACGCAGAAATGACCATAACGTTCATACTGGTTGCAATTATTCGTTTTATACAATGGAAAAACTGTTGTATTTATATTGTATTTTATGCTTCTGGCGTTGACTTCTTAGGCCCTATATATTCGATCTGGTGTACCAACGCCCTAGAGTGAAGACTAGGTTGCACGGAACGTAGAAATGACTATAGCTTTCACACTGGTTGCAATTATTCGTTTTATACGATGGAAAAACTGTTGAATTTATTTTGTATTTTATGCTTCTGGCGTTGACTTCTAAGGCCCTAAGTCTTCGATCTGGTGCAGCAATGCCTCAGAGTTAAGTCTAGGATGCCCGAAACGTCGAAATGATCATTACTTTCACACTGGTTGTTATTATCCGTTTTACACCATGGAAAAACTGTTGGATTTTTATTGTACTTTATGCTTCTGGCGTTGACTTCTAAGGCCCTACCCAATCGATCTGGTGGAGCAACGCCCTAGAGTGAAGCCTACGTTGCACGGAACGTAGAAATGACAATAAGTTTCACACTGGTTGCAATAATTCGTTTTATACAAACGAAAAACTGTTCTATTTAATTTGTATTTTATGCCTCGGGCGTTGACTTCTGAGGCCCTAACTATTCGATCTGGTGGACCAACTCCCTAGAGTGAAGCCTAGGATGCCCGGAACGCAGAAATGACCATCACTTTCACACTGGTTGCAATTATTCCTGTTATACGATGGAAAAACTGTTGTATTTTTATTGTATTTTATGCTTCGGGCGTTGACTTCTAAGGCCCTAACTATTCGATATGGTGGAACCACGTCCTAGGGTGAAGCCTAGATTGCCCGGTACGTAGAAATGACCATAACTTTCACACTGGTTGCAATAATTCGTTTTATACCATGGAAAAACTGTTCTATTTATTTTGTATTTTATGCCTCGGGCGTTGCCTTATGATGCTCTAACTATTCGATCTGTCGGAGCAACGCCCTAGAGTAAAGCCTAGGTGGCCCGGACGGTAGAAATGACCATAACTTTCACACTGGTTGCCATTATTCGATTTATACGATGGAAAATCTGTTGTATTTATATTGTATTTTATACTTCTAGCGTTGACTTCTTAGGCCCTATATATTCTTCTGGTTGAGCAACGCCCTAGAGTGAAGCCTAGGCTGCCCGAAACGTAGAAATGACCATCACTTTCACACTGGTTGCGATTATACGTTTTATATAATGGAAAGTCTGTTGTATTTATATTGCATTTTATGCTTCTGGCGTTGACTTCTTAGGCCCTAACTATTCGATATGGTGGAGCCACGTCCTAGGGTGAAGCCTAGGTGGCCCGGAACGTAGAAATGACCATAACGTTCATACTGGTTGCAATTATACGTTTTATACAATGGAAAAACTGTTGTACTTATATTGTATTTTATGCCTCGGGCGTTGACTTCTGAGGCCCTAACTATTCGATCTAGTGGACCAACGCCCTAGAGTGAAGCCTAGGTTGCACGGAACGTAGAAATGACCATTATCTTCACACTGTTTGCAATTATTCCTGTTATACGGTGGAAAAACTGTTGTATTTTTATTGTATTTTATGCTTCGGGTGTTGACTTCTGAGCCCCTAATTATTCGATATGGTGTAGCCACATCCTTGGGTGAAGTCTAGGTTGCTCGGTACGTAGAAATGACCATAACGTTCATACTGGTTGCAATTATTCGTTTTATACAATGGAAAAACTGTTGTACTTATATTGTATTTTATGCCTCGGGCGTTGACTTCTGAGGCCCTAACTATTCGATCTAGTGGACCAACGCCCTAGAGTGAAGCCTAGGTTGCACGGAACGTAGAAATGACTATAGCTTTCACACTGGTTGCAATTATTCGTTTTATACGATGGAAAAACTGTTGAATTTATTTTGTATTTTATGCTTCTGGCGTTGACTTCTAAGGCCCTAAGTCTTCGATCTGGTGCAGCAATGCCTCAGAGTTAAGTCAAGGATGCCCGAAACGTCGAAATGATCATTACTTTCATACTGGTTGTTATTATCCGTTTTACACCATGGAAAAACTGTTGGATTTTTATTGTACTTTATGCTTCTGGCGTTGACTTCTAAGGCCCTACCCAATCGATCTGGTGGAGCAACGCCCTAGAGTGAAGCCTACGTTGCACGGAACGTAGAAATGACAATAAGTTTCACACTGGTTGCAATAATTCGTTTTATACAAACGAAAAACTGTTCTATTTAATTTGTATTTTATGCCTCGGGCGTTGACTTCTGAGGCCCTAACTATTCGATCTGGTGGACCAACTCCCTAGAGTGAAGCCTAGGATGCCCGGAACGCAGAAATGACCATCACTTTCACACTGGTTGCAATTATTCCTGTTATACGATGGAAAAACTGTTGTATTTTTATTGTATTTTATGCTTCGGGCGTTGACTTCTAAGGCCCTAGCTATTCGAACTAGTGGAACAACGCCCTAGAGCGAAGCCTAGGCTGCCCGGAACGCAGAAATGACCAGTACTTTCACACTGGTTGCAATTACCCGTTTTACACGATGGAAAAGCTGTTGTATTTATATTGTATTTTATGCTTCTGGCATTGTCTTCATAGGCCCTAACTATTCGATCTGGTGGAACAACGCCCAAGAGTGAAGCCTTGGTTGCACGGAACGTAGAAATGACTATAGCTTTCACACTGGTTGCCATTATTCGATTTATACGATATAAAATCTGTTGTATTTATATTGTATTTTATGCTTCTAGCGTTGACTTCTTAGGCCCTATCTATTCTTCTGGTGGAGCAACGCCCTAGAGTGAAGCCTAGGCTGCCCGAAACGAAGAAGTGACCATCACATTCACACTGGTTGCAATTATTCGTTTTATATAATGGAAACGCTGTTGTATTTATATTGTATTTTATGCTTCTGGCGTTGACTTCTTAGGCCCTAACTATTCGATATGGTGGAGCCACGTCCTATGGTGAAGCCTAGGTGGCCCGGAACGTAGAAATGACCATAACGTTCATACTGGTTGCCATTATACGTTTTATACAATGGAAAAACTGTTGTACTTATATCGTATTTTATGCTTCTGACGTTGACTTCTTAGGCCATAACGATTCAATCTGGTGGAGCAACGCCCTAGATTGAAGCCTACGTTGCACGGAACGTAGAAATGACCATAACTTTCACACTGGCTGCAATTATTCGTTTTATACGATGGAAAGACTGTTCTATTTATTTTGTATTTTATGCTTCGGGCGTTGTCTTCTAAGGCCCTATCTCTTCGATCTGGTGGAGCAACGCCCTAGAGTGAAGCCTAGGTTGACCGGAGCGTAGAAATGACCATTCACTTTCACACTGGTTGCAATTATTCGTTTTATACGATGGAAAAACTGTTGAATTTATTTTGTATTTTATGCTTCTGGCGTTGACTTCTAAGGCCCTAAGTCTTCCATCTGGTGCAGCAATGCCTCAGAGTTAAGTCTAGGATGCCCGAAACGTCGAAATGATCATTACTTTCACACTGGTTGTTATTATCCGTTTTACACCATGGAAAAACTGTTGGATTTTTATTGTACTTTATGCTTCTGGCGTTGACTTCTAAGGCCCTACCCAATCGATCTGGTGGAGCAACGCCCTAGAGTGAAGCCTACGTTGCACGGAACGTAGAAATGACAATAAGTTTCACACTGGTTGCAATAATTCGTTTTATACAAACGAAAAACTGTTCTATTTAATTTGTATTTTATGCCTCGGGCGTTGACTTCTGAGGCCCTAACTATTCGATCTGGTGGACCAACTCCCTAGAGTGAAGCCTAGGATGCCCGGAACGCAGAAATGACCATCACTTTCACACTGGTTGCAATTATTCCTGTTATACGATGGAAAAACTGTTGTATTTTTATTGTATTTTATGCTTCGGGCGTTGACTTCTAAGGCCCTAGCTATTCGAACTAGTGGAACAACGCCCTAGAGCGAAGCCTAGGCTGCCCGGAACGTAGAAATGACCAGTACTTTCACACTGGTTGCAATTACCCGTTTTACACGATGGAAAAGCTGTTGTATTTATATTGTATTTTATGCTTCTGGCATTGTCTTCATAGGCCCTAACTATTCGATCTGGTGGAACAACGCCCAAGAGTGAAGCCTTGGTTGCACGGAACGTAGAAATGACTATAGCTTTCACACTGGTTGCCATTATTCGATTTATACGATATAAAATCTGTTGTATTTATATTGTATTTTATGCTTCTAGCGTTGACTTCTTAGGCCCTATCTATTCTTCTGGTGGAGCAACGCCCTAGAGTGAAGCCTAGGCTGCCCGAAACGAAGAAGTGACCATCACATTCACACTGGTTGCAATTATTCGTTTTATATAATGGAAACGCTGTTGTATTTATATTGTATTTTATGCTTCTGGCGTTGACTTCTTAGGCCCTAACTATTCGATATGGTGGAGCCACGTCCTATGGTGAAGCCTAGGTGGCCCGGAACGTAGAAATGACCATAACGTTCATACTGGTTGCCATTATACGTTTTATACAATGGAAAAACTGTTGTACTTATATCGTATTTTATGCTTCTGGCGTTGACTTCTTAGGCCATAACGATTCAATCTGGTGGAGCAACGCCCTAGATTGAAGCCTACGTTGCACGGAACGTAGAAATGACCATAACTTTCACACTGGCTGCAATTATTCGTTTTATACGATGGAAAGACTGTTCTATTTATTTTGTATTTTATGCTTCGGGCGTTGTCTTCTAAGGCCCTATCTCTTCGATCTGGTGGAGCAACGCCCTAGAGTGAAGCCTAGGTTGACCGGAGCGTAGAAATGACCATTACATTCACACTGATTGCAATTATTCGTTTTATACGATGGAAAAACTGTTCTATTTATTTTGTATTTTGTGCCTCGGGCGTTGACTTCTGAGGCCCTAACTATTCGATCTGGTGGAGCAACGCCCTAGAGTCAGGCCTAGATTGCCCGGAACGTCGAAATGATCATAACTTTCACAGTTGGTGCAATTATTCGTTTTATACGACAGAAATACTGTTGTGTTTATATTGTATTTTATGCTTCGGGCGTTGACTTCTAAGGCCCTAACTATTCGATGTGGTGGAGCAGCGCCCTAGCGTGAGGCCTAGGTTGCACGGAACGTAGAAATGGCCACTACTTTCACACTGGTTGCAATCACTCCTGTTATACGATGGAAAAACTGTTGGATTTTTGTTGTATTTTATGCTTCTGTCGTTGACTTCTAAGGCCCTAGCTATTCGATCTGGTGGAGCGACGGCCTAGAGTGAAGCCTAGGATTCCCGAAACGCAGAAATGAACATTACTTTCACACTGGTTGCAATTATTCTTTTTATACGATGGAAAAACTGTTGTGTTTTTATTGTATTTTATGAGTCTGGAGTTGTTTTCTAAGGCCGTAACTATTCGACCAGGTGGTGCAACGCCCTAGAGTGAAGCCTAGCTTGCACGGAACGTGGAGATGCCCATTACTTTCTCACTGGTTTCAATTATTAATGCTATACGATGGAAAAATTGTTTCATTTTTATTGTACTTTGTGCTTCTGGCGTTGACTTCTTAGGCCCTAACTATTCGATCTGGTGGAGCAACGCCCTAGATTGAAGCCTAGGCTGCACGGAACGTAGAAATGACCATAACTTTCACACTGGCTGCAATTATACGTTTTATACGATGGAAACACTGTTCTATTTATTTTGTATTTTATGCTTCGGGCGTTGTCTTCTAAGGCCCTATCTCTTCGATCTGGTGGAGCAACGCCCTAGATTGAAGCCTAGGTTGACCGGAGCGTAGAAATGACCATCACATTCACACTGATTGCAATTACTCATTTTATACGATGGAAAAGCTGTTGTATTTATATTGTATTTTATGCTTCTGGCGTTGACATCTAAGGTCGTAGCTATTCGATCTGGTGGAGCAACGCCCTAGAGTCAAGCCTAGGTTGCCTGGAACATAGAAATGACCAATACTTTTACACTGGTTGCAATTAATCCTGTTATACGATGGAAAAGCTGTTGTATTTTGATTGTGTTTTATGCTTCTGGCGTTGACTTCTAAGTCCCTAGCTATTCGAACTAGTGGAACAACGCCCTAGAGCGAAGCCTAGGCTGCCCGGAACGTAGAAATGACCAGTACTTTCACACTGGTTGCAATTACCCGTTTTACACGATGGAAAAGCTGTTGTATTTATATTGTATTTTATGCTTCTGTCATTGTCTTTATAGGCCCTAACTATTCGATCTGGTGGAACAACGCCCAAGAGTGAAGCCTAGGTTGCACGGAACGTAGAAATGACTATAGCTTTCACACTGGTTGCAATTATTCGTTTTATACGGTGGAAAAACTGTTGTACTTTTATTGTATTTTATGCTTCGGGTGATGACTTCTAAGCCCCTAACTATTCGATATGGTGGAGCCACATCCTTGGGTGAAGTCTAGGTTGCCCGGTACGTAGAAATGACCATAACGTTCATACTGGTTGCAATTATTCGTTTTATACAATGGAAAAACTGTTGTATTTATATTGTATTTTATGCTTCTGGCGTTGCCTTATGAGGCCCTAACTATTCGATCCGTCGGAGCAACGCCCTAGAGTGAAGCCTAGGTGCCCCGGACCGTAGAAATGACCATAACTTTCACACTGGTTGCCATTATTCGATTTATACGATATAAAATCTGTTGTATTTATATTGTATTTTATGCTTCTAGCGTTGACTTCTTAGGCCCTATCTATTCTTCTGGTGGAGCAACGCCCTAGAGTGAAGCCTAGGCTGCCCGAAACGAAGAAGTGACCATTACATTCACACTGGTTGCAATTATTCGTTTCATATAATGGAAACGCTGTTGTATTTATATTGTATTTTATGCTTCTGGCGTTGACTTCTTAGGCCCTAACTATTCGATATGGTGGAGCCACGTCCTAGGGTGAAGCCTAGATTGCCCGGTACGTAGAAATGACCATAACTTTCACACTGGTTGCAATAATTCGTTTTATACAATGGAAAAACTGTTCTATTTATTTTGTATTTTATGCCTCGGGCGTTGCCTTATGAGGCCCTAACTATTCGATCTGCCGGAGCAACGCCCTAGAGTAAAGCCTAGGTGGCCCGGACCGTAGAAATGACCATAACTTTCACACTGGTTGCCATTATTCGATTTATACGATGGAAAATCTGTTGTATTTATATTGTATTTTATACTTCTAGCGTTGATTTCTTAGGCCCTATCTATTCTTCTGGTTGAGCAACGCCCTAGAGTGAAGCCTAGGCTGCCCGAAACGTAGGAATGACCATCACTTTCACACTGGTTGCGATTATACGTTTTATATAATGGAAAGTCTGTTGTATTTATATTGCATTTTATGCTTCTGGCGTTGACTTCTTAGGCCCTAACTATTCGATATGGTGGAGCCACGTCCTAGGGTGAAGCCTAGGTGGCCCGGAACGTAGAAATGACCATAACGTTCATACTGGTTGCAATTATACGTTTTATACAATGGAAAAACTGTTGTACTTATATTGTATTTTATGCCTCGGGCGTTGACTTCTGAGGCCCTAACTATTCGATCTGGTGGACCAACGCCCTAGAGTGAAGCCTAGGTTGCACGGAACGTAGAAATGACCATTATCTTCACACTGTTTGCAATTATTCCTGTTATATGGCGGAAAAACTGTTGTATTTTTATTGTATTTTATGCTTCGGGTGTTGACTTCTAAGCCCGTAACTATTCGATATGGTGGAGCCACATCCTTGGGTGAAGTCTAGGTTGCCCGGTACGTAGAAATGACCATAACGTTCATACTGGTTGCAATTATTCGTTTTATACAATGGAAAAACTGTTGTATTTATATTGTATTTTATGCTTCTGGCGTTGACTTCTGAGGCCCTACATATTCGATCTGGTGGACCAACGCCCTAGAGTGAAGCCTAGGTTGCACGGAACGTAGAAATGACTATAGCTTTCACACTGGTTGTTATTATCCGTTTTACACCATGGAAAAACTGTTGCATTTATATTGTATTTTATGCTTCTGGCGTTGCCTTCTGAGGCCCTAACTATTCGATATGGTGGAGCCACGTCCTAGGGTGAAGCCTAGGTGGCCGGGAACGTAGAAATGACCATAACGTTCACCCTGGTTGCAATTATACGTTTTATACAATGGAAAAACTGTTGTACTTATATTGTATTTTATGCTACCTGGCGTTGACTTCTTAGGCCATTACGATTCAATCTGGTGGAGCAACGCCCTAGATTGAAGCCTAGGCTGCACGGAACGTAGAAATGACCATAACTTTCACACTGGCTGCAATTATACGTTTTATACGATGGAAACACTGTTCTATTTATTTTGTATTTTATGCTTCGGGCGTTGTCTTCTAAGGCCCTATCTCTTCGATCTGGTGGAGCAACGCCCTAGATTGAAGCCTAGGTTGACCGGAGCGTAGAAATGACCATCACATTCACACTGATTGCAATTACTCATTTTATACGATGGAAAAGCTGTTGTATTTATATTGTATTTTATGCTTCTGGCGTTGACATCTAAGGTCGTAGCTATTCGATCTGGTGGAGCAACGCCCTAGAGTCAAGCCTAGGTTGCCTGGAACATAGAAATGACCAATACTTTTACACTGGTTGCAATTAATCCTGTTATACGATGGAAAAGCTGTTGTATTTTGATTGTGTTTTATGCTTCTGGCGTTGACTTCTAAGTCCCTAGCTATTCGAACTAGTGGAACAACGCCCTAGAGTGAAGCCTAGGCTGCCCGAAACGAAGAAGTGACCATCACATTCACACTGGTTGCAATTATTCTTTTTATATAATGGAAACGCTGTTGTATTTATATTGTATTTTATGCTTCTGGCGTTGACTTCTTAGGCCCTAACTATTCGATATGGTGGAGCCACGTCCTATGGTGAAGCCTAGGTGGCCCGGAACGTAGAAATGACCATAACGTTCATACTGGTTGCAATTATACGTTTTATACAATGGAAAAACTGTTGTACTTATATCGTATTTTATGCTTCTGGCGTTGACTTCTTAGGCCATAACGATTCAATCTGGTGGAGCAACGCCCTAGATTGAAGCCTACGTTGCACGGAACGTAGAAATGACCATAACTTTCACACTGGCTGCAATTATCCGTTTTATACGATGGAAAGACTGTTCTATTTATTTTGTATTTTATGCTTCGGGCGTTGTCTTCTAAGGCCCTATCTCTTCGATCTGCTGGAGCAACGACCCAGAGTGAAGCCTAGGTTGCCCGGAGCGTAGAAAAGACCATCACTTTCACATTGGTTGCAATTATTCCTGTTATACGATGGAAAAACTGTTGGATTTTTATTGTACTTTATGCTTCTGGCGCTGACTTCTAAGGCCCTACCCAATCGATCTGGTCGAGCAACGCCCGAGGGTGAAGCCTAGGTTGCACGGAACGTAGAAATGACCATAAGTTTTACACTGGTTGCAATAATTCGTTTTATACAAAAGAAAAACTGTTCTATTTATTTTGTATTTTATGCCTCGGGCGTTGACTTCTGAGGCCCTAACTATTCGATCTGGTGGACCAACTCCCTAGAGTGAAGCCTACGATGCCCGGAACGCAGAAATGACCATCACTTTCACACTGGTTGCAATTATTCATTTTATACGATGGAAAATCTGTTGTATTTATATTGTATTTTATGCTTCTCGCGTTGACTTCTAAGTCCGTAGCTATTCGATCTGTTGGAGCAACGCCCTAGAGAGATGCCTAGGTTGCACGGAACGTAGAAAGGACCATAACCTTCACACAGGTTGCAATTATTCGTTTTATACGATGGAAAGGCTGTTGTATTTATTTTGTAGTTTATGTTTCTGGCGTTGCCCGGAACGTAGAACATACCATTACCTTCACACTGGTTGCAATTATTCGTTTTATACGATGGAAAAACTGTTGAATTTATTTTGTATTTTATGCTTCTGGCGTTGACTTCTAAGGCCCTAAGTCTTCGATCTGGTGCAGCAATGCCTCAGAGTTAAGTCTAGGATACCCGAAACGTCGAAATGATCATTACTTTCACACTGGTTGTTATTATCCGTTTTACACCATGGAAAAACTGCTGCATTTATATTGTATTTTATGCTTCTGGCGTTGCCTTCTGAGGCCCTAACTATTGGATATGGTGGAGCCACGTCCTAGGGTGAAGCCTAGGTGGCCCGGAACGTAGAAATGACCATAACGTTCATACTGGTTGCAATTATACGTTTTATACAATGGAAAAACTGTTGTACTTATATTGTATTTTATGCTACCTGTCGTTGACTTCTTAGGCCATAACGATTCAATCTGGTGGAGCAACGCCCTAGAGTCAAGAGTAGGTTGCCCGGAACATAGAAATGACCAATACTTTTACACTGGTTGCAATTAATCCTGTTATACGATGGATCAGCTGTTGTATTTATATTGTATTTTATGCTTCTGGCGTTGACTTCTAAGGTCGTAGCTATTCGATCTGGTGGAGCAACGCCCTAGAGTCAAGCCTAGGTTGCCCGGAACATAGAAATGACAAATACTTTTACACTGGTTGCAATTAATCCTGTTATACGATGGAAAAGCTGTTGTATTTTGATTGTGTTTTATGCTTCTGGCGTTGACTTCTAAGTCCCTAGCTACTCGAACTAGTGGAACAACGCCCTAGAGCGAAGCCTAGGCTGCCCGGAACGTAGAAATGACCAGTACTTTCACACTGGTTGCAATTACCCGTTTTACACGATGGAAAAGCTGTTGTATTTATATTGTATTTTATGCTTCTGGCATTGTCTTCATAGGCCCTAACTATTCGATCTGGTGGAACAACGCCCAAGAGTGAAGCCTTGGTTGCACGTAACGTAGAAATGACTATAGCTTTCACACTGGTTGCCATTATTCGATTTATACGATATAAAATCTGTTGTATTTATATTGTATTTTATGCTTCTAGCGTTGACTTCTTAGGCCCTATCTATTCTTCTGGTGGAGCAACGCCCTAGAGTGAAGCCTAGGCTGCCCGAAACGAAGAAGTGACCATCACATTCACACTGGTTGCAATTATTCGTTTTATATAATGGAAACGCTGTTGTATTTATATTGTATTTTATGCTTCTGGCGTTGACTTCTTAGGCCCTAACTATTCGATATGGTGGAGCCACGTCCTATGGTGAAGCCTAGGTGGCCCGGAACGTAGAAATGACCATAACGTTCATACTGGTTGCCATTATACGTTTTATACAATGGAAAAACTGTTGTACTTATATCGTATTTTATGCTTCTGGCGTTGACTTCTTAGGCCATAACGATTCAATCTGGTGGAGCAACGCCCTAGATTGAAGCCTACGTTGCACGGAACGTAGAAATGACCATAACTTTCACACTGGCTGCAATTATTCGTTTTATACGATGGAAAGACTGTTCTATTTATTTTGTATTTTATGCTTCGGCCGTTGTCTTCTAAGGCCCTATCTCTTCGATCTGGTGGAGCAACGCCCTAGAGTGAAGCCTAGGTTGACCGGAGCGTAGAAATGACCATTACATTCACACTGATTGCAATTATTCATTTTATACGATGGAAATGCTGTTGTATTTATATTGTATTTTATGCTTCTGGCGTTGACTTCTAAGGTCGTAGCTATTCGATCTGGTGGAGCGACGCCCTAGAGTGAAGCCTAAGTTGCACAAAACGTAGAAATGACCATAACTTTCACACTGGTTGAAATAATTCGTTATATACAATGGTAAAACTGTTCTATTTATTTTGTATTTTATGCCTCGGGCGTTGACTTCTGAGGCCCTAACTATTCGATCTGGTGGAGCAACGCCCTAGAGTCAGGCCTAGATTGCCCGGCACGTCGAAATGATCATAACTTTCACAGTTGGTGCAATTATTCGTTTTATACGACGGAAACACTGTTGTGTTTATATTGTATTTTATGCTTCTGGCGTTGACTTCTAAGGTCGTAGCTATTCGATGTGGTGGAGCAGCGCCCTAGCGTGAGGCCTGGGTTGCACGGAACGTAGAAATGGCCATTACCTTCACACTGGTTGCAATTACTCCTGTTATACGATGGAAAAACTGTTGGATTTTTGTTGTATTTTATGCTTCTGTCGTTGACTTCTAAGGCCCTAGCTATTCGATCTGGTGGAGCCACTGCCTAGAGTGAAGCCTAGGATGCCCGAAACGTAGAAATGAACATTACTTTCACACTGGTTGCAATTACTCCTGTTATACGATGGAAAAACTGTTGGATTTTTCTTGTATTTTATGCTTCTGTCGTTGACTTCTAAGGCCCTAGCTATTCGATCTGGTGGAGCAACGGCCTAGAGTGAAGCCTAGGATTCCCGAAACGTAGAAATGAACATTACTTTCACACTGGTTGCAATTATTCTTTTTATACGATGGAAAAACTGTTGTGTTTTTATTGTATTTTATGAGTCTGGAGTTGTTTTCTAAGGCCGTAACTATTCGACCAGGTGGTGCAACGCCCTAGAGTGAAGCCTAGCTTGCACGGAACGTGGAGATGCCCATTACTTTCTCACTGGTTTCAATTATTCATGCTATACGATGGAAAAATTGTTTCATTTTTATTGTACTTTGTGCTTCTGGCGTTGACTTCTTAGGCCCTAACTATTCGATCTGGTGGAGCAACGCCCTAGAGAGGAGCCTCGGTTGCACGGAACGTAGAAATGGTCATTACTTTCACACTGGTTGCAATTATTCATTTTATACGATGGAAAATCTGTTGTATTTATATTGTATTTTATGCTTCTAACGTTGACTTCTTAGGCCCTATCTATTCTTCTGGTGGAGCAACGCCCTAGAGTGAAGCCTAGGCTGCCCGCAACGTAGAAATGTCCATCACTTTCATACTTCCTGCAATTATTCGTTTTATACGATGGAAAGACTGTTCTATTTATTTTGTATTTTATGCTTCTGGCGTTGACTTCTAAGGTCGTAGCTATTCGATCTGGTGGAGCAACGCCCTAGAGTCAAGCCTAGGTTGCCCGGAACATAGAAATGACCAATACTTTTACACTGGTTGCAATTAATCCTGTTATACGATGGAAAAGCTGTTGTATTTTGATTGTGTTTTATGCTTCTGGCGTTGACTTCTAAGTCCCTAGCTATTCGAACTAGTGGAACAACGCCCTAGAGCGAAGCCTAGGCTGCCCGGAACGTAGAAATGACCAGTACTTTCACACTGGTTGCAATTACCCGTTTTACACGATGGAAAAGCTGTTGTATTTATATTGTATTTTATGCTTCTGTCATTGTCTTCATAGGCCCTAACTATTCGATCTGGTGGAACAACGCCCAAGAGTGAAGCCTAGGTTGCACGGAACGTAGAAATGACTATAGCTTTCACACTGGTTGCAATTATTCGTTTTATACGGTGGAAAAACTGTTGTACCTTTATTGTATTTTATGCTTCGGGTGTTGACTTCTAAGCCCCTAACTATTCGATATGGTGGAGCCACATCCTTGGGTGAAGTCTAGGTTGCCCGGTACGTAGAAATGACCATAACGTTCATACTGGTTGCAATTATTCGTTTTATACAATGGAAAAACTGTTGTATTTATATTGTATTTTATGCTCCTGGCGTTGCCTTATGAGGCCCTAACTATTCGATCCGTCGGAGCAACGCCCTAGAGTGAAGCCTAGGTGCCCCGGACCGTAGAAATGACCATAACTTTCACACTGGTTGCCATTATTCGATTTATACGATATAAAATCAGTTGTATTTATATTGTATTTTATGCTTCTAGCGTTGACTTCTTAGGCCCTATCTATTCTTCTGGTGGAGCAACGCCCTAGAGTGAAGCCTAGGCTGCCCGAAACGAAGAAGTGACCATTACATTCACACTGGTTGCAATTATTCGTTTTATATAATGGAAACGCTGTTGTATTTATATTGTATTTTATGCTTCTGGCGTTGACTTCTTAGGCCCTATCTATTCGATATGGTGGAGCCACGTCATATGGTGAAGCCTAGGTGGCCCGGAACGTAGAAATGACCATAACGTTCATACTGGTTGCAATTATACGTTTTATACAATGGAAAAACTGTTGTACTTATATCGTATTTTATGCTTCTGGCGTTGACTTCTTAGGCCATAACGATTCAATCTGGTGGAGCAACGCCCTAGATTGAAGCCTACGTTGCACGGAACGTAGAAATGACCATAACTTTCACACTGGCTGCAATTATTCGTTTTATACGATGGAAAGACTGTTCTATTTATTTTGTATTTTATGCTTCGGGCGTTGTCTTCTAAGGCCCTATCTCTTCGATCTCGTGGAGCAACGCCCTAGAGTGAAGCCTAGGTTGATCGGAGCGTAGAAATGACCATTACATTCACACTGATTGCAATTATTCATTTTATACGATGGAAATGCTGTTGTATTTATATTGTATTTTATGCTTCTGGCGTTGACTTCTAAGGTCGTAGCTATTCGATCTGGTGGAGCGACGCCCTAGAGTGAAGCCTAAGTTGCACAAAACGTAGAAATGACCATAACTTTCACACTGGTTGAAATAATTCGTTATATACAATGGTAAAACTGTTCTATTTATTTAGTATTTTATGCCTCGGGCGTTGACTTCTGAGGCCCTAACTATTCGATCTGGTGGAGCAACGCCCTAGAGTCAGGCCTAGATTGCCCGGAACGTCGAAATGATCATAACTTTCACAGTTGGTGCAATTATTCGTTTTATACGACGGAAATACTGTTGTGTTTATATTGTATTTTATGCTTCTGGCGTTGACTTCTAAGGTCGTAGCTATTCGATCTGGTGGAGCGACGCCCTAGAGTGAAGCCTAGGTTGCCCGGAACGTAGAAATGACTATCACTTTCACACTGGTTGCAGTTATTCATTGTATACGATGGAAAATCTCTTGTATTTGTAATGTATTTTATTCTACTGGCGTTGACATCTAAGGCCCTAGCTATTCGATCTGGTGGAGCAGGGCCCTAGAGTGATGCCTAGGTTGCCCGGAACGTAGAAATGACCATCACTTTCACACTGGTTGCAATTAATCCTGTTATACGATGGAAAAGCTGTTGTATTTTGATTGTGGTTTATGCTTCTGGCGTTGACTTCTAAGTCCCTAGCTATTCGAACTAGTGGAACAACGCCCTAGAGCGAAGCCTAGGCTGCCCGGAACGTAGAAATGACCAGTACTTTCACACTGGTTGCAATTACCCGTTTTACACGATGGAAAAGCTGTTGTATTTATATTGTATTTTATGCTTCTGGCATTGCCTTCATAGGCCCTAACTATTCGATCTGGTGGAACAACGCCCAAGAGTGAAGCCTAGGTTGCACGGAACGTAGAAATGACTATAGCTTTCACACTGGTTGCAATTATTCGTTTTATACGATGGAAAAACTGTTGAATTTATTTTGTATTTTTTGCTTCTGGCGTTGACTTCTAAGGCCCTAAGTCTTCGATCTGGTGCAGCAATGCCTCAGAGTTAAGTCTAGGATGCCCGAAACGTCGAAATGATCATTACTTTCACACTGGTTGTTATTATCCGTTTTACACCATGGAAAAACTGTTGTATTTACATTGTATTTTATGCTTCCAGCGTTGACTTCTTAGGTCCTATCTATTCTTCTGGTGGAGCAACGCCCTAGAGTGAAGCCTAGGCTGCCCGAAGCGTTGAAATGTCCATCACTTTCACACTGGCTGCTATTATTCGTTTTATACACTGGAAAGACTGTTCTATTTATTTTGCATTTTATGCCTCGGGCGTTGACTTCTGAGGCCCTAACTATTCGATCTGGTGGACCAACGCCCTAGAGTGAAGCCAAGGTTGCACGGAACGTAGAAATGACCAGTATCTTCACACTGTTTGCAATTATTCCTGTTATACGGTGGAAAAACTGTTGTATTTTTATTGTATTTTATGCTTCGGGTGTTGACTTCTAAGCCCCTAACTATTCGATATGGTGGAGCCACATCCTTGGCTGAAGTCTAGGTTGCCCGGTACGTAGAAATGACCATAACGTTCATACTGGTTGCAATTATTCGTTTTATACAATGGAAAAACTGTTGTATTTATATTGTATTTTATGCTTCTGGCGTTGACTTCTTAGGCCCTATATATTCGATCTGGTGGACCAACGCCCTAGAGTGAAGCCTAGGTTGCACGGAACGTAGAAATGGCTATAGCTTTCACACTGGTTGCAATTATTCGTTTTATACGATGGAAAAACTGTTGAATTTATTTTGTAATTTATGCTTCTGGCGTTGACTTCTAAGGCCCTAAGTCTTCGATCTTGTGCAGCAATGCCTCAGAGTTACGTCTAGGATGCCCGAAACGTCGAAATGATCGTTACTTTCACACTGGTTGTTATTATCCGTTTTACACCATGGAAAAACTGTTGCATTTATATTGTATTTTATGCTTCTGGCGTTGCCTTCTGAGGCCCTAACTATTCGATCTGGCGGAGCAACGCCCTAGAGTGAAGCCTAGGTGGCCCGGACCGTAGAAATGACCATAACTTTCACACTGGTTGCTATTATTCATTTTATACGATTGAAAAACTGTTGCATTTATATTGTATTTTATGCCTCTGGCGTTGACTTCTACGGCTCCAGCTATTCGATCTGGTGGAGCAACGCCCTAGAGTGAGACCTAGGTTGCTCGGAACGTTGAAATGACCATTAGTTTCACACTGGTTGCAATTATTCCCGTTATATGACGGAATACAGCCTAAGAAGACAACGACCGAAGCATAAAATACAATATAAATGCAACAGTTTTTCCATTGTACAACAGGAATAATTGCAACCAGTGTGAAAGTAATGGTCATTTCTACGTTCCGGGTAACCTGGGCGTCACTCTATGGCGTTGCTCCACTACATCTAATAGCTACGACCTTAGAAGCCAACGCCAGGAGCATAAAATACAGTATAAATACAACAGATTTTCCATCGAATAAAATGAATAATTGCAAACAGTGTGAAAGTAATGGTCATTTCTACATTCCGAGCAACCTAAGCTGAACTGTAGGGCGTTGCTACACCAGATGGAATAGCTAGGGACTTAGAATTAGACGCCAGAATCATAAAATACAATAAAAATACAACAATTTTTCCATCGTATAAAACCAATAATTGCAACCAGTGTGAAAGTAATGGTATGTTCAACGTTCGGGGCAACCTAGGCTTCACTCTAGGGCGGTGCTCCACCAGATCCAATAGTTAGGGCCTAAGAAGTCAACGCCAGCACCATAAAATACAATATAAATACAACAGCTTTTCCATCGTATATCATGTATATTTGGAAACAGTGTGAAAGTAATGGTCATTTCTACGTTCCGAGCAACCTAGGCTTCACTGTAGGGCGTTGCTCCACCAGATCGAATAGCTAGGGACATAGAATTAAACGCCAGAATCATAAAATACAATAAAAATACAACAGTTTTTCCATTGTATAACAGGAATAATTGCAACCAGTGTGAAAGTCATGGTCATTTCAACATTAGGAGCAACATAGGCTTCTCTGTAGGGCGTCGTTCCACCAGATCGAACAGTTAAGGCCTATGAAGTCAACACCAGAATCATAAAATACAATTTAAGTACAACAGTTTTTCCATCGTATAAAATGAATAATTGGAAACATTGTGAAAGTTATGGTCATTTCTACGTTCCGGGCAACCTAGGCTTCACTCTAGGGCGTAGCTGCACCAGATCGAATAGCTAGGGCCTAACAAGTCAACGCCAGAAGCATAAAATACAATATAAATACAACGGCTTTTCCATCGTATAAATGGAGTAATTGCAACCAGTGTGAATGTTATGGTCATTTCTACGTTCCCGGCAACCTAGGCTTCACTCTAGGGCGTTGTTCCACCAGATTCAATAGCTAGGGTCTTAGAAGTCAACGCCAGGAGCATAAAATACAATATAAATACAAAAGCTTTGCCATCGTATAAAATGTATAATTGCAAACAGTGTGAAAGTAATAGTCATTTCTACGTTCCGAGCAACCTAGACGTCACTCTAGGGCATCGCTCCACCAGATCGAATAATCACGGCCTTAGAAGTTAACGCCATAAGCAGAAAATACAATAAAAATGCAACAGTTTTTCCATCGTATAAAACGAATAATTGCAACCAGTGTGAAAGTAATGGTATGTCCAACGTTCCGGGCAACCTAGGCTTCACACTACGGCGGTGCTCCACCAGATCCAATAGTTAGGGCCTAAGAAGTCAACGCCAGATGCATAAAATGCAATCTAAATATAACAGTTTTTCCATGTATAGAACGAATAATGGCAACCAGTGTGAAAGTTATGGTCATTTCTACATTCAGGGAAACATGGCTCCACTCTAGGATGTTGCTCCACCAGATCGAATAGTTAGGGCCTAAGAAGTCAACGCCAGGAGCATAAAATACAATAAAGATGCAACAGTATTTTCATCGTATAACAGGAATAATTGCAACCAGTGTGAAGGTAATGGTATGTTCTACGTTCCGGGCAACCTAGGCTTCACTCTAGGGCGGTGCTCCACCAGATCAAATAATTAGGGCCTGAGAAGTCAACGCCAGAAGCATAAAATACAATATAAATACAACAGTCTTTCCATCGTATCACAGGAATAATTGCAACCAGAGTAAAAGTGATGGTCATTTCTACGTTCCGAGCGACCTAGGCTTCACTCTAGGGAGTTGCTCCAAGAGATCGAATAGTTAGGGACTTAGAATTCAACGCTAGAATCATAAAATACAATAAAAATACAGCAGTATTTCCATCGTATAGAATGAATAATTGCAAAAAGTGTGAAAGTAATGGTCATTTCTACCTTCCGGGCAACCTAGGCTTCACTCTAGGGCGTTGCTACACCAGGTCGAAGAGGTAGGGCCATAGAAGTCAACGCCCGATACATAAAATACAATATAAATACAACAGCTCTTCCATCGTATAAAATGAATAATTGCAAACAGTGTGAAGATGATGGTCATTTCTACGTTCCGGGCTACCTAGGCTTCACTCTAGGGCGTTGCTCCACCACATCGAATAGCTACGGCCTTAGAAGTCAACGTCAGAAGCATTGAATACAATACAAATACAACAGTTTTTCAATCGTATAGGATGAATAATTGCGAACATTGTGAAAGTAACGGTCGTTTGTGCGTTCCCGGCAGCCTAGGCTTCACTCTATGGCGTTCCTCCACCAGATCGAATGGGTAGGGCCATAGAAGTCAATACCCGAAGCATAAGATACAATAAAGATACTAGAGTTTTTCCATCGTATAACATGAATAATTGCAACCAGAGTAAAGGTGATGGACATTTCTACGTTCCGAGCGAGCTAGGGTTCACTCTGGGGCGTTGCTCCACGAGATCGAATAGTTAGGGACTTAGAAATCAACGCTAGAAGCATAAAATGCAATATAAATGCAACAGTTTTTCCATTGTACAACAGGAATAATTGCAACCAGTGTGAAAGTAATGACCATTTCTATGTTCCGGGCAACCTAGGCGTCACTGCAGCGCGTTGCTCCACTACATCTAATAGCTACGACCTTAGAAGTCAACGCCAGAAGAATAAAATGAAATATAAGTACAACACTTTTTTAATAGTATAAAATGAATAATTGCAACCAGTGTCACGGTTTTGGTCATATCTCCGTTCCGGGCAACCTAGGCTAGACTCTAGGGCGTTGCTCCACCAGATCGAATAGGTAGGGCTATAGAAGTCAACGCCCGAAGCATAAAATACAATATAAATACAACAGTTTGACCTTCGTATATAATGTATATTTGTAAACAGTGTGAAAGTAATGGTCATTTCTACGTCCCGGGCAACCTAGGCATCACTCTAGGGCGATGCTCCACCAGGTCGAATAGCTAGGGACTGAGAATTCAACGCCAGAATAACAAAATACATTATAAGTACAACAGTTTTTCCATCGTATAAAATGAATAATTCCAAAAAGTGTGAAATTAATGGTCATTTCTGTGATCCAGGCAACCTAGGCTTCACTCTAGGGCGTTGCTCCACCAGATCGAATAGATAGGGACTAAGAAGTCAACGCCAGGAGCATAAAATACAATATAAATACAACAGCTTTCCCATCGTATAACAGGAATGACTGCAGCTATTGTGACGGTACTTGTCATTTCTACGTTCAGACAAACTAGGCTTCACTCTAGGGCGTTGCTCCACCAGATCGAATAGCTACGGCCTAAGAAGTCAACGTCAGAAGCATAAAACACAATATAAATACAACAGCTTTTCCATCGTATGACAGGAATAACTGCAACCATTGTGAAGGTACTTGTCATTTCTACGATCCAGCCAACATAGGCTTCACTCTTGGACGTTGCCCTACCAGATCGAATAGCCAGGACCATAGAAGTCAAAGCCAGAAGCAGAAAATACAATAAAAATACAACAGCCTTTCCATCGTATAACGGGAATAATTGCAACAATTGTGAAAGAGATGGTCATTACTACGTTCCGGGAAACCTAGGCTTCACTCTAGGGCGCTGGTCCACCAGACGCAATAGTTAGCGCCTAAGAAGTCAACGCCAGGAGCACCAAATACAAAATAAATACAACAGTTTTTCCACCATATAACAGGAATAATTGCAACCAGTGTGAAAGATGTGGTCATTTCTACGATCCGTGCAACCTAGGCTTCACTCTAGGGCGATGTTCCACCAGATCGAATAGTTAGGGCCTAAGAAGTCAACGCCAGAAGCATAAAATACAATAAAAATACAACAGTTTTTCCATCGTATAACAGGAATAATTGCAACCAGTGTGAAAGTGGTGGTCATTTCTACGTTCCGGTCAAGCTAGGCTTCACTCTAGGGCGTTGGTCCACCAGATCGAATAGCTACGGCCTTAGAAGTCAACGCCAGAAGCATAAAATACAATATAAATACAACATCTTTTAAATCGCTTAAAATGAATAATTGCTACCAGTGTGAAATTTATGGTCTTTTCTACGTTCCGGGCAACCTAGGTTTTACTCTCGGGCGTTGCTCCACCACATCCAATAGCTACGGCCCTCGAAGTCAACGCCAGAAGTATAAAATACAATATAAGTAAAACAGTTTTTCCACCATATAAAATGAATAATTCATACATTGTGAAAGTAACGGTCATTTCTACCTTCCGGGCAACGTAGGCTTCACTCTAGGGCGTTTCTCCACCAGATCGAATAGTCAGGGCCTAAGAAGTAAACGCCAGAAGCATAAAATACAACAGTCCTTCCCTCGTATAACAGGAATAATTGCAACCAGTGTGAAAGATGTGGTCATTTCTACGATCCGTGCAACCTAGGCTTCACTCTAGGGCGTTGTTCCACCAGATCGAATAGTTAGGGCGTAAGAAGTCAACGCCAGAAGCATAAAATACAATATAAATACAACAGCATTTCCATCGTATAAAACGAATAATAGCAACCAGTGTGAAAGTTATGGCCGTTTCTACGTTCCGGGCGACTTAGGCTTCGCTCTAGGGGGTTGCTCCACCAGATAGAATAGTTAGTGCCTAAGAAGTCAACACCAGAAGCATAAAATACAATAAAAATACAACAGTTCTTCCATCGTATAACAGGAATAATTGCAACCAGTGTGAAACTAATGGTCATTTCTACGTTCCGGCCAACATAGGCTTCACTCTTGGACGTTCTCCTACCAGATCGAATAGCTAGGACAATAGAAGTCAAAGCCAGAAGCAGAAAATACAATAAAATACAACAGCTTTTCCATCTTATAACGGGAATAATTGCAACCAGTGTGAAAGTGGTGGTCATTCCTAGGATCCGGGCAAGCTAGGCTTCACTCTAGGGCGTTGTTCGACCAGATCGAATAGCTAGGGCCTAAGAAGTCAACGCCAGAAGCATAAAATACAACAGTCATTCCATCGCATAACAGGAATAATTCCAACCAGTGTGAAAGTAATGGCCATTCCTACGCTGCGGGCATCCTAGACTTAACTCTGAGCCATTGCTCCACCAGATCGAATACATAGGGCCTTAGAAGTCAACGCCAGAAGCATAAAATACAATATAAATACAACAGCATTTCCATCGTATAAAACGAATAATAGCAACCAGTGTGAAAGTTATGGCCGTTTCTACGTTCCGGGCGACTTAGGCTTCGCTCTAGGGGGTTGCTCCACCAGATAGAATAGTTAGTGCCTAAGAAGTCAACACCAGAAGCATAAAATACAATAAAAATACAACAGTTCTTCCATCGTATAACAGGAATAATTGCAACCAGTGTGAAACTAATGGTCATTTCTACGTTCCGGCCAACATAGGCTTCACTCTTGGACGTTGTCCTACCAGATCGAATAGCTAGGACAATAGAAGTCAAAGCCAGAAGCAGAAAATACAATAAAATACAACAGCTTTTCCATCTTATAACGGGAATAATTGCAACCAGTGTGAAAGTGGTGGTCATTCCTAGGATCCGGGCAAGCTAGGCTTCACTCTAGGGCGTTGTTCGACCAGATCGAATAGCTAGGGCCTAAGAAGTCAACGCCAGAAGCATAAAATACAACAGTCATTCCATCGCATAACAGGAATAATTCCAACCAGTGTGAAAGTAATGGCCATTCCTACGCTGCGGGCATCCTAGACTTAACTCTGAGCCATTGCTCCACCAGATCGAATACATAGGGCCTTAGAAGTCAACGCCAGAAGCATAAAGTACAATAAAAATCCAACAGTTTGTCAATCGTATAACAGGACTAATTGCAGCAAGCGTGAAGGTAATGGTCATTTCTACGTTCCGAGCAACATAGGCTTCACCCTAGGGCGTTGCTCCACCAGATCGAATAGTTAGGGCCTTAGAAGTCAACGCCCGAAGCATAAAATACATGAAGACGGAACAGTTTTTCCATCGTATAGCAGTAATAATTGCAACCAGTGTGAAAGTGATGGTCATTTCTACGACCCGGGCAACCCAGGTTTCTCTCTAGGGCGTTACTCGACCACATTGAATAGCTACGGCCGTAGAAGTCAACGCCAGAAGCATAAAATACAATATAAATACAACAGTTTTTCCGTCTTATAAAACGAATAATTGCAACCAGTGTGAAAGTTATGGTCATTTCTACGTTCCGGGCAACCTGGGCTTCACTGTAGGGCGTTGCTCCACCAGATCGAATAGTCAGGGCCATAGAAGTCAACAGCCGAAGCATAATATACAATAAATATACAAGAGCATTTCCATCGTATAACAGGAATAATTGCAACCAGTGTGTAAGTGATGGCCATTTCTACGTTTCGTGCAACATAGGCTTCACTCTAGGGCGTTGCTCCACCAGATCGAATGCTACAGCCTTAGAAGTCAACGCCAGAAGCATAAAATACAATATAAATATAACATCTTTTCCATCGCTTAAAATGAATAATTGCTACCAGTGTGAAATTTATGGTCTTTTCTACGTTCCGGGCAACCTAGGTTTTACTCTGGGGCGTTGCTCCACCACATCCAATAGCTACGGCCTTCGATGTCAACGCCAGAAGTATAAAATACAATATAAGTAAAACAGTTTTTCCACCGTATAAAATGAATAATTCATACATTGTGAAAGTAACGGTCATTTCTACCTTCCGGGCAACGTAGGCTTCACTCTAGGGCGTTTCTCCACCAGATCGAATAGTCAGAGCCTAAGAAGTAAACGCCAGAAGCATAAAATACAACAGTCCTTCCCTCGTATAACAGGAATAATTGCAACCAGTGTGAAAGTAATGGCCATTTCTACGCTGCGGGCATCCTAGACTTAACTCTGAGCTATTGCTCCACCAGATCGAATACATAGGGCGTTAGAAGTCAACGCGAGAAGCATAAAGTACAATAAAAATGCAACGGCTTGTACATCGTATAACAGGAATAATTGCAACCAGTGTGAAAGATATTGTCATTTCTACGTTCCGGGCAACCTAGGATGCCCTCCAGGGCGTTGTTCCACCAGAACGAATAGTTAGGGCCTAAGAAGTCAACGCCAGAAGCATAAAATGCAGCATAAATACAACAGCCTTTCCATCGTATAACGGGAATAATTGCAACAATTGTGAAAGAGATGGTCATTACTACGTTCCGGGAAACCTAGGCTTCACTCTAGGGCGCTGGTCCACCAGACGCAATAGTTAGCGCCTAAGAAGTCAACGCCAGGAGCACCAAATACAAAATAAATACAAAGGTTTTTCCATCGTATAACAGGATTAATTGCAACCAGTGTGAAAGATGTGGTCATTTCTACGATCCGTGCAACCTAGGCTTCACTCTAGGGCGTTGTTCCACCAGGTCGAATAGTTAGGGCCTAGGAAGTAAACGCCAGAAGCATAAAATACAATAAATATACAACAGTCCTTCCACCGTATAACAGTAATAATTGCAAACGGTGTGAAACTAATGGTCATTTCTACGTTCCGGCCAACATAGGCTTCACTCTTGGACGTTTTCCTACCAGATCGAATATCTAGGACCATAGAAGTCAAAGCCAGAAGCAGAAAATACAATAAAAATACAACAGCTTTTCCATCGTATAACGGGAATAATTGTAACCAGTGTGAAAGATATGGTCATTTCTACGATCCGTGCAACCTAGGCTTCACTCTAGGGCGTTGTACCACCAGATCGAATAGTTAGGGCCTTAGAAGCCAACGCCCGAAGCATAAAATACAAAATAAATAAAACAGTTTTTCCATCGTATAAAACGAAAAATTGCAAACAGTGTGAAAGATATGGACATTTCTACGATCCGGGCTACCTAGGCTTCACTCTATGGCGTTCTTCCACCACATCGAATAGCAGCGGCCTCAGAAGTCAACGCCAGAAGCTTAAATACAATATAAATATAACAGTTTTTCCATCGTATAAAACGAATAATAGCAACCAGTGTGAAAGTTATTGTCATTTCTACGTTCCGGGCAACCTAGGCTTCACTCTACGGCGATGCTCCACCAGATCAAACAGTTAGGGCCTTAGAAGTCAACGCCCGAAGCATGAAGTACAAAATAAATACAACCGCTTTTCCATCGTATAAAAGGAGTAATTGCAAACAGTGTGAAAGTAATGGTCATTTCTACGTTCCGGGCAACCTAGGTTTCACTCCAAGGCGTTGCTCCACCAGATCGAACAGTTACGGCCTAAGAAGTCAACGCCAGAAGCACAAAATACGATAAAGATGCAACAGTTTTTCCATCGTATAAAACGAATAATTGCAACCAGTGTGAAAGTTATGGTCATTTCTACTTTCTGGGCAAACTAGGCTTCACCCTAGGGCGTTGTTCCACCAGATGGAACAGTTAGGGCCTAAGAAGTCAACGCCAGAAGCATAAAATACGATATAAATACAACAGCTTTTCCATCGTATAAAAGGAATAATTACAACAAGCGTGAAAGTAATGATCATTTCGGCGTTTCGGGCATCCTAGACTTAACTCTGAGGCATCGCTCCACCTGATCGAATAGTTAGGGCCTCAGAAGTCAACGCCAGAAGCATAAAATACGATATAAATACAACAGTCTTTCCATCCTATAACAGGAATAATTGCAACCCGTGTGAAAGTGATGGACATTTCTACGTTCCAGGCAACCTAGGCATCACTCTAGGGCGTTGCTCCACCAGATCAAACAGTTAGGGCCTTAGAAGTCAACTCCCGAAGCATTAAATACAATATAAATACAACAGATTTTCCATCATATAAAACGAATGATAGCAACCAGTGTGAAAGTTATGGTCATTTCTACATTTCGAGCAACCTAGGCTTCACTCTAGGGCGTTGCTCCACCTGATCGAATAGTTAGGGCCTAAGGAGTCAACGCCAGAAGCATAAAATACGATATAAATACAACAGCTTTTCCATCGTATAAAACAAATAATTGCAACCAGTGTGACAGTTATGGTCATTTCTACGTTCCGGGCAACCTGGGCTTCACTGTATGGCGTTCCTCCACCACATCGAATAGCTACGGCCTCAGAAGTCCACGCCTGAAGCATAAAATACAATAAAAATAGAACAGTCTTATCATCGTATAACAGGAATAATTGCAACAAGCGTGAAGGTAATGATCATTTCGGCGTTTCGGGGATCCTAGACTTAACTCTGAGGCATTGCTCCACCAATTCGAATAATTAGGGCCTTAGAAGTCAACGCCACAAGCATAAAATACAATATAAATACAACAGTTTTTCCATCGTATAAAACGATTAATTGCAACCAGTATGAAACTTATGGTCATTTCTACTTTCCGAGCAACCTAGGCTTCACCCTAGGGCGTTGATCCAACAGATTGAATAGCTAGGGCCTTAGAAGCCAACGCCCGAAGCATTAAATACAAAATAAATAGAACAGTTTTTCCATTGTATAAAACGAATAATTGCTACCTGTGTAAAAGTTATGGCCATTTCTACGTTGCGGGCAACCTAGGCTTCACGTTAGGCCGTTGTTCCACCAGATCGAATAGTTAGGGCCTAAGAAGTGAACGCCAGAAGCATAAAATACAATATAAATACAACAGTTTTTCCATCGTAGAAAACGAATAATAGCAACCAGTGTGAAAGTTATGGTCATTTCTACGTTCCGGGCAACCTAGGCTTCACTCTAGGGCGTTGGTCCACCAGATCAAACAGTTAGGGCCTTAGAAGCCAACGCCCGAAGCATTAAATACAAAATAAACAGAACAGTTTTTCCATTGTATAAAACGAATAATTGCTACCTGTCTAAAAGTTATGGCCATTTCTACGTTGCGGGCAACCTAGGCTTCACGTTCGGCCGTTGTTCCACCAGATCGAATAGTTAGGGCCTAAGAAGTGAACGCCAGAAGCATAAAATACAATATAAATACAACAGTTTTTCCATTATATAAAACCAATAATTGCAACCAGTGTGAAAGCTATGGTCATTTCTACATTCCGGGCAACCTAGGCTTCACTCTACGGCGATGCTCCACCAGATCAAACAGTTAGGGCGTTAGAAGTCAACGCCCTAAGCATAAAGTACAAAATAAATAGAACGGTTTTTCCATTGTATAAAACGAATAATTGCTACCAGTATGAAAGTTATGGTCATTTCTACTTTCCGCGCAACCTAGGCTTCACTCTAGGACGTTGCTCCAACAGATTGAATAGTCAGGGCCTTAGAAGTCAACGCCCGAAGCATAAAATGCAATAAAAATACAACAGTTTATCCTTCGTATAACAGGATTAATTGCAACCAGTTTGAAAGTGATGGTCATTTCTACGTTTCGGGCAATCTAGGCTTCACTGTATGGAGTTCTTCCACCACATCGAATAGCTACGGCCTCAGAAGTCAACGCCTGAAGTATAAAATACAATAAATATACAACAGTCTTTCCATCCTATAACAGGAATAATTACAACAAGCGTGAAAGTAATGATCATTTCGGCGTTTCGGGCATCCTAGACTTAACTCTGAGGCATCGCTCCACCTGATCGAATAGTTAGGGCCTCAGAAGTCAACGCCAGAAGCATAAAATACGATATAAATACAACAGTCTTTCCATCGTATAAAACGAATAATAGCAACCAGTGTGAAAGTTATGGTCATTTCTACGTTCCGGGCAACCTAGGCTTCACTCTACGGCGATGCTCCACCAGATCAAACAGTTAGGGCGTTAGAAGTCAACGCCCTAAGCATAAAGTACAAAATAAATAGAACGGTTTTTCCATTGTATAAAACGAATAATTGCTACCAGTATGAAAGTTATGGTCATTTCTACTTTCCGCGCAACCTAGGCTTCACCCTAGGGCGTTGTTCCACCAGATGGAACAGTTAGGGCCTAAGAAGTCAACGCCAGAAGCATAAAATACGATATAAATACAACAGCTTTTCCATCGTATAAAACAAATAATTGCAACCAGTGTGAAAGTTATGGTCATTTCTACGTTCCGGGCAACCTAGGCTTCACGCTTGGGCGTTGCTCCAACAGATTGAATAGTTAGGGCCTTAGAATTCAATGCCCGGAGCATAAACTGCAATAAAAATACAACAGCTTTTCCATCGTATAGCAGGAATAATTTGCAACCAGTGTGATAGTAGTGGTCATTTCTACGTTCCGGGCAACCTAGGTTTGACTCCAGGGCGGTGCTCCACCAGATCGAATAGTTACGGCCTAAGAAGTCAACGCCAGAAGCACAAAATACGATAAAGATGCAACAGTTTTTCCATCGTATAAAACGAATAATTGCAACCAGTGTGAAAGTTATGGTCATTTCTACATTCCGAGCAACCTAGGCTTCATTCTAGGGCGTTGCTCCACCAGACCGAATAGTTAGGTCCTTAGAAGTCAACGCCAGAAGCATAAAATACGATATAAATACAACAGCTTTTCCATCGTATAAAAGGAATAATTGCAAACAGTGTGAAAGTAATGGTCATTTCTACGTTTCGGGCAATCTAGGCTTCACTGTATGGCGTTCTTCCACCACATCGAATATCTACGGCCTCAGAAGTCAACGCCTGAAGTATAAAATACAATAAATATACAACAGTCTTTCCATCCTATAACAGGAATAATTACAACAAGCGTGAAAGTAATGATCATTTCGGCGTTTCGGGCATCCTAGACTTAACTCTGAGGCATCGCTCCACCTGATCGAATAGTTAGGGCCTCAGAAGTCAACGCCAGAAGCATAAAATACGATATAAATACAACAGTCTTTCCATCCTATAACAGGAATAATTGCAACCCGTGTGAAAGTGATGGACATTTCTACGTTCCAGGCAACCTAGGCATCACTCTAGGGCGTTGCTCCACCAGATCAAACAGTTAGGGCCTTAGAAGTCAACTCCCGAAGCATTAAATACAATATAAATACAACAGATTTTCCATCATATAAAACGAATGATAGCAACCAGTGTGAAAGTTATGGTCATTTCTACATTTCGAGCAACCTAGGCTTCACTCTAGGGCGTTGCTCCACCTGATCGAATAGTTAGGGCCTAAGGAGTCAACGCCAGAAGCATAAAATACGATATAAATACAACAGCTTTTCCATCGTATAAAACAAATAATTGCAACCAGTGTGACAGTTATGGTCATTTCTACGTTCCGGGCAACCTGGGCTTCACTGTATGGCGTTCCTCCACCACATCGAATAGCTACGGCCTCAGAAGTCCACGCCTGAAGCATAAAATACAATAAAAATAGAACAGTCTTATCATCGTATAACAGGAATAATTGCAACAAGCGTGAAGGTAATGATCATTTCGGCGTTTCGGGGATCCTAGACTTAACTCTGAGGCATTGCTCCACCAATTCGAATAATTAGGGCCTTAGAAGTCAACGCCACAAGCATAAAATACAATATAAATACAACAGTTTTTCCATCGTATAAAACGATTAATTGCAACCAGTATGAAACTTATGGTCATTTCTACTTTCCGAGCAACCTAGGCTTCACCCTAGGGCGTTGATCCAACAGATTGAATAGCTAGGGCCTTAGAAGCCAACGCCCGAAGCATTAAATACAAAATAAATAGAACAGTTTTTCCATTGTATAAAACGAATAATTGCTACCTGTGTAAAAGTTATGGCCATTTCTACGTTGCGGGCAACCTAGGCTTCACGTTAGGCCGTTGTTCCACCAGATCGAATAGTTAGGGCCTAAGAAGTGAACGCCAGAAGCATAAAATACAATATAAATACAACAGTTTTTCCATCGTAGAAAACGAATAATAGCAACCAGTGTGAAAGTTATGGTCATTTCTACGTTCCGGGCAACCTAGGCTTCACTCTAGGGCGTTGGTCCACCAGATCAAACAGTTAGGGCCTTAGAAGCCAACGCCCGAAGCATTAAATACAAAATAAACAGAACAGTTTTTCCATTGTATAAAACGAATAATTGCTACCTGTCTAAAAGTTATGGCCATTTCTACGTTGCGGGCAACCTAGGCTTCACGTTCGGCCGTTGTTCCACCAGATCGAATAGTTAGGGCCTAAGAAGTGAACGCCAGAAGCATAAAATACAATATAAATACAACAGTTTTTCCATTATATAAAACCAATAATTGCAACCAGTGTGAAAGCTATGGTCATTTCTACATTCCGAGCAACCTAGGCTTCACTCTAGGACGTTGCTCCAACAGATTGAATAGTCAGGGCCTTAGAAGTCAACGCCCGAAGCATAAAATGCAATAAAAATACAACAGTTTATCCTTCGTATAACAGGATTAATTGCAACCAGTTTGAAAGTGATGGTCATTTCTACGTTTCGGGCAATCTAGGCTTCACTGTATGGAGTTCTTCCACCACATCGAATAGCTACGGCCTCAGAAGTCAACGCCTGAAGTATAAAATACAATAAATATACAACAGTCTTTCCATCCTATAACAGGAATAATTACAACAAGCGTGAAAGTAATGATCATTTCGGCGTTTCGGGCATCCTAGACTTAACTCTGAGGCATCGCTCCACCTGATCGAATAGTTAGGGCCTCAGAAGTCAACGCCAGAAGCATAAAATACGATATAAATACAACAGTCTTTCCATCCTATAACAGGAATAATTGCAACCCGTGTGAAAGTGATGGACATTTCTACGTTCCAGGCAACCTAGGCATCACTCTAGGGCGTTGCTCCACCAGATCAAACAGTTAGGGCCTTAGAAGTCAACTCCCGAAGCATTAAATACAATATAAATACAACAGATTTTCCATCATATAAAACGAATGATAGCAACCAGTGTGAAAGTTATGGTCATTTCTACATTTCGAGCAACCTAGGCTTCACTCTAGGGCGTTGCTCCACCTGATCGAATAGTTAGGGCCTAAGGAGTCAACGCCAGAAGCATAAAATACGATATAAATACAACAGCTTTTCCATCGTATAAAACAAATAATTGCAACCAGTGTGACAGTTATGGTCATTTCTACGTTCCGGGCAACCTAGGCTTCACTGTATGGCGTTCCTCCACCACATCGAATAGCTACGGCCTCAGAAGTCCACGCCTGAAGCATAAAATACAATAAAAATACAACAGTCTTATCATCGTATAACAGGAATAATTGCATCAAGCGTGAAGGTAATGATCATTTCGGCGTTTCGGGGATCCTAGACTTAACTCTGAGGCATTGCTCCACCAATTCGAATAATTAGGGCCTTAGAAGTCAACGCCACAAGCATAAAATACAATATAAATACAACAGTTTTTCCATCGTATAAAACGATTAATTGCAACCAGTATGAAACTTATGGTCATTTCTACTTTCCGAGCAACCTAGGCTTCACCCTAGGGCGTTGCTCCAACAGATTGAATAGCTAGGGCCTTAGAAGTCAACGCCCGAAGCATAAAATACAAAATAAATAGAACGGTTTTTCCATTGTATAAAACGGATAATTGCTACCAGTGTAAAAGCTATGGTCATTTCTGCGTTCCGGTCAACCTAGGCTTCACCCTAGGTCGTTGTTCCACCAGATCGAATAGTTAGGGCATAAGAAGTGAACGCCAGAAGCATAAAATACAATATAAATACAACAGTTTTTCCGTCGTATAAAACGAATAATAGCAACCAGTGTGAAAGATATGGTCTATCCTACGTTCCGGGCAACCTAGGCTTCACTCTAGGGCGTTGCTGCACCAGATCGAATAGTTAGGTCCTTAGAAGTCAACGCCAGAAGCATAAAATACGATATAAATGCAACAGCTTTTCCATCGTATAAAAGGAATAATTGCAAACAGTGTGAAAGTACTGGTCATTTCTACGTTCGGGCAACCTAGGCTTCACTGTATGGCGTTCTTCCACCACATCGAATAGCTACGGCCTCAGAAGTCCACGCCTGAAGCATAAAATACAATAAAAATACAACAGTCTTTTCATCGCATAACAGGAGTAATTACAACAAGCGTGAAAGTAATGATCATTTCGGCGTTTCGGACATCCTAGACTTAACTCTGAGGCATTGCTCCACCAGATCGAATAATTAGGGCCTGAGAAGTCAACGCCAGAAGCATAAAATACAATATAAATACAACAGTTTTTCCATCGTATGAAACAAATAATTGCAACCAGTATGAAACTTATGGTCATTTCTACTTTCCGAGCAACGTAGGCTTCACCCTAGGGCTTTGCTCCAACAGATTGAATAGTTAGGGCCTTAGAAGTCAACGCCCGAAGCATTAAATACAAAATAAATAGAACAGTTTTTCCATTGTACAAAACGAATAATTGCTACCAGTGTAAAAGTTATGGTCATTTCTACGTTCCGGTCAACCTAGGCTGCACTCTAGGGCGTTGCTCCACCACATGGAATAGTTAGGGCCTTAGAAGTCAACGCCCGAAGCATAAAATACAAAATAAATAGAACAGTTTTTACATTGTATAAAACGAATAATTGCTACCAGTGTAAAGGTTATGGTCATTTTTACGTTCCAGGCAACCTAGGCTTCACCCTAGGGCATTGTTCCATCAGATCGAATAGTTAGGCCCTAAGAAGTGAACGCCAGAAGCATAAAATACAATATAAATACAACAGTTTTTCCGTCGTATAAAACGAATAATAGCAACCAGTGTGAAAGATATGGTCTATTCTACGTTCCGGGCAACCTAGGCTTCACTCTAGGGCGTTGCTCCACCAGATCGAATAGTTAGGTCCTTAGAAGTCAACGCCAGAAGCATAAAATACGATATAAATACAACATCTTTTCCATCGTATAAAAGGAATAATTGCAAACAGTGTGAAAGTAATGGTCATTTCTGCGTTCGGGCAACCTAGGCTTCACTGTATGGCGTTCTTCCACCACATCGAATAGCTACGGCCTCAGAAGTCCACGCCTGAAGCATAAAATACAATAAAAATACAACAGTCTTTTCATCGCATAACAGGAATAATTACAACAAGCGTGAAAGTAATGATCATTTCGGCGTTTCGGACATCCTAGACTTAACTCTGAGGCATTGCTCCACCAGATCGAATAATTAGGGCCTGAGAAGTCAACGCCAGAAGCATAAAATACAATATAAATACAACAGTTTTTCCATCGTATAAAACAAATAATTGCAACCAGTATGAAACTTATGGTCATTTCTACTTTCCGAGCAACCTAGGCTTCACCCTAGGGCTTTGCTCCAACAGATTGAATAGCTAGGGCCTTAGAAGTCAACGCCCGAAGCATTAAGTACAAAATAAATAGAACAGTTTTTCCATTGTATAAAACGAATAATTGCTACCAGTGTAAAAGTTATGGTCATTTTTACGTTCCGGGCAACCTAGGCTTCACCCTAGGGCACTGTTCCATCAGATCGAATAGTTAGGCCCTAAGAAGTGGACGCCAGAAGCATAAAATACAATATAAATACAACAGTTTTTCCATCGTAGAAAACGAATAATTGCAACCAGTGTGAAAGTTATGGTCATTTCTATATTCCGAGCAACCTAGGCTTCACTCTAGGGCGGTTCTGCACCATATCCAATAGCTACGGCCTTAGAAGCCTACGCCTGAAGCATAAAATACAATAAAAACACAACGGTCTTTTCATCGTATAACAGGAATAATTGCAACAAGCGTGAAAGTAATGATCATTTCGGCGTTTCGGGCATCCTAGACTTAATTCTGAGGCATTGCTCCACCAGATCGAATAGTTAGGGCCTAAGAAGTCAACGCCAGAAGCATAACATACAATACAAATACAACAGTTTTTCCATTGTATAAAACGTATAATTGCTACCAGTGTAAAAGTTATGGTCATTTCTACGTTCCGGGCAACCTAGCCTTCACCCTAGGGCGTTGTTCCACCAGATCGAATAGTTAGGGCCTAAGAAGTGAACGCAAGAAGCATAAAATGCAATAAAAATACAACAGGTTTGCCATCGTATAACAGGATTAATTGCAACCAGTTTGAAAGTGATGGTCATTTCTACGTTCCGGGCAACCTAGGCTTCACTCTAGGGCGTTGCTCCACTAGATCGAATAGCTAGGGCCATAGAAGTCAACGCCAGAAGCATAAAATACGATATAAATAGAACAGCTTTTCCATCGTATAAAAGGAATAATCGCAAACAGTGTGAAAGTAATGGTCATTTCTACGTTCCGGGCAACCTAGGCTTCACCCTAGGGCGTTGCTCCACCAGACCAAACAGTTAGGGCCTTAGAAGTCAACGCCCGAAGCATAAAATACAAAATAAATAGAACAGTTTTTCCATTGTATAAAACGAATAATTGCTACCAGTGTAAAAGTTATGGTCATTTCTACGTTCCGGGCAACCTAGGCTTCACCCTGGTACGTTGTTCCACCAGATCGAGTAGTTAGGGCCTAAAAAGTGAACGCCAGAAGCATAAAATACAATATAAATACAACAGCTTTTGCATCGTAAAAAACGAATAATTGCAACCAGTGTGAAAGTTATGGTTATTTCTACATTCCGAGCAACCTAGGCTTCACTCTATTGCGTTGCTCCACCAGATCGAATAGTTAGGTCCTTAGAAGTCAACGCCAGAAGCATAAAATACGATATAAATGCAACAGTTTTTCCATCATATAAAACGAATAATTGCAACCAGTGTGAAAGCTATGGACATTTCTACGTTTCGGGCAACCTAGGCTTCACTCTATGGCGTTCTTCCACCACACCGAATAGCTACAGCCTCAGAAGTCAACGCCTGAAGCATAAAAGACAATATCAATATAACAGTTTTTCCATCGTATAAAACGAATAATAGCAACCAGTGTGAAAGTTATGGTCATTTCTACGTACCGGGCAACCTAGGCTTCACTCTATGGCGTTGGTCCACCAGATCAAACAGTTAGGGCCTTAGAAGCCAACGCCCGAAGCATTAAATACAAAATAAATAGAACAGTTTTTCCATTGTATAAAACGAATAATTGCTACCAGTGTAAAAGTTATGGCCATTTCTACGTTGCGGGCAACCTAGGCTTCACCTTAGGCCGTTGTTCCACCAGATCGAATAGTTAGGGCCTAAGAAGTGAACGCCAGAAGCATAAAATACAATATAAATACAACAGTTTTTCCATCATATAAAACGAATAATTGCAACCAGTGTGAAAGCTATGGTCATTTCTACATTCCGAGCAACCTAGGCTTCACTCTAGGGCGTTGCTCCAACAGATTGAATAGTCAGGGCCTTAGAAGTCAACGCCAGAAGCATAAAATACGGTATAAATACAACAGCTTTTGCATCGTATAAAAGGAATAATTGCAGACAGTGTGAAAGTAATTGTCATTTCTACGTTCCGGGCAATCTAGGCTTCACTCTAGGGCGTTGCTCCACCAGATCAAACAGCTAGGGCCTTAGAAGTCAACGCACGAAGCATAAAATACAAAATAAATAGAACAGCTTTTCCATTGTATAAAACGAATAATTGCTACCAGTGTAAACGTTATGGTCATTTCTACGTTCCGAGCAACCTAGGCTTCACTCTAGGGCGTCGCTCCATCACATCGAATAGTTAGGCCCTTAGAAGTCAACGCCAGAAGCATAAAATACGATATAAATACAACAGCTTTTGCATCGTATAAAAGGAATAATTGCAGACAGTGTGAAAGTAATTGTCATTTCTACGTTCCGGGCAATCTAGGCTTCACTCTAGGGCGTTGCTCCACCAGATCAAACAGCTAGGGCCTTAGAAGTCAACGCACGAAGCATAAAATACAAAATAAATAGAACAGCTTTTCCATTGTATAAAACGAATAATTGCTACCAGTGTAAACGTTATGGTCATTTCTACGTTCCGGGCAACCTAGGCTTCACCCTAGGGCGTTGTTCCACCAGATCGAATAGTCAGGGCCTAAGAAGTGAATGCCAGAAGCATAAAATGCTATAAAAATGCAACAGTCTTTCCATCCTGTTATAAACAGGAATAATTGCAACCCGTGTGAAAGTGATGGTCATTTGTACGTTCCAGGGAACCTATGCTTCACTCTAGGGCGTTGCTCCACCAGATCGAATTGTTAGGGCCAAAGAAGTCAACGCCCGAAGCATAAAATACGATATAAATACAACAGCTTTTCCATCGTATAAAAGGAATAATCGCAACCAGTGTGAAAGCTATGGTCATTTCTACGTTCCGGGCAACCTAGGCTACCCTCTAGGGCGTTGCTCCACTAGATCGAATAGCTAGGGCCTTAGAAGTCAACGCCCGAAGCATAAAATACGATATAAATACAACAGCTTTTCCATCGTATTAAATGAATAATTGCAAACAGTGTGAAAGTAGTGGTCATTTCTGCGTTCCGAGAAACCTAGGCTTCACTCTAGGGCGGTGCTCTACCATATCGAATAGCCGCGGCCTTAGAAGCCTACGACTGAAGCATAAAATACAATAAAAATACAACAGTCTTTTCATCGTATAACAGGAATAATTGCAACCTGCGTGAAAGTAATGATCATTTCGGCGTTTCGGGCACCCTAGACTTAACTCTGAGGCATTGCTCCACCAGATCGAATGGTTAGGGCCTAAGGAGTCAACGCCAGAAGCATAAAATACAATATAAATGCAACAGCTTTGCCCCCGTATAAAATGAATAATTGCAAACAGTGTGAAAGATATGGACATTTCTACGTTCCGGGCAACCTAGGCTCCACTCTATGGCGTTCTTCCACCACATCGAATAGCTACGGCCTCAGATGTCAACGACTGAAGCATAAAATACAATATCAATATAACAGTTTTTCCATCGTATAAAACGAATAATAGCAACCAGTGTGAAAGCTATGGTCATTTCTACGTTCCGGGCAACCTAGGCTTCACTCTAAGGCGTTGGTCCACCAGATCAAACAGTTAGGACCTTAGAAGCCAACGCCCGAAGCATTAAATACAAAATAAATAGAACAGTTTTTCCATTGTATAAAACGAATAATTGCTACATGTGTAAAAGTTATGGCCATTTCTACGTTGCGAGCAACCTAGGCTTCACCTTAGGCCGTTGTTCCACCAGATCGAATAGTTAGGGCCTAAGAAGTGAACGCCAGAAGCATAAAATACAATATAAATACAACAGATTTTCCATCATATAAAACGAATAATTTCAACCAGTGTGAATGTTATGGTCATTTCTACGCTCCGGGCAACCTAGGCTTCACCCTAGGGCATTGTCCACCAGATCGAATAGTCAGGGCCTAGGAAGTGAACGCCAGAAGCATTAAATACAATACAAGTAAAACAGTTTTTCCATCGTATAAAACGAATAATTGCTACCAGTGTAAAAGTTATGGTCATTTCTACGTTGCGGGCAACCTAGGATTCACTCTAGGGCGTTGCTTCACCAGATCAAACAGTTAGGGCCTTAGAAGTCAACGGCCGAAGCATAAAATACAAAATAAATAGAACAGTTTTTCCATTGTATAAAACGAATAATTGCTACCAGTGTAAAAGTTATGGTCATTTCTACGTTCCGGGCAACCTAGGCTTCACCCTAGGGCGTTGTTCCACCAGAACGAATAGTCAGGGCCTAGGAAGTGAACGCCAGAAGCATAAAATGCAATAAAAATACAACAGACTTTCCATCGTATAACAGGAATAATTGCAACCCGTGTGAAACTGATGGTCACTTGTACGTTCCAGGGAACCTAGACTTAACTCTGAGGCATTGCTCCACCAGATCGAATAGTTAGGGCCTAAGAAGTCAACGCCAGAAGCATAAAATACAATATAAAGACAACAGTTTTTCCATTGTATAATACGAATAATTGCTACCAGTGTAAAAGTTATGGTCATTTCTACGTTCCGGGCAACCTAGGCTTTACCCTAGGGCGTTGTTCCACCAGATCGAATAGTTAGCGCCTAAGAAGCGAACGCCAGAAGCATAAAATGCAATAAAAATACAACAGGTTTTCCATCGTATAACAGGATTAATTGCAACCAGTTTGAAAGTGATGGTCATTTCTACGTTCCGGGCAACCTAGGCTTCACTCTAGGGCGTTGCTCCACCAGATCAAATAGTTAGGGCCTTAGAAATCAGCGCCCGAAGCATAAAATACAAAATAAATAGAACAGATTTTCCATTGTATAAAACGAATAATTGCAACCAGTTTGAAAGTGATGGTCATTTCTACGTTCCGGGCAACCTAGGCTTCACTCTAGGGCGTTGCTCCACTAGATCGAATAGCTAGGGCCTTCGAAGTCAACGCCAGAAGCATAAAATAAGATATAAATACAACAGCTTTTCCATCGTATAAAAGGAATAATTGCAAACAGTGTGAAAGTAATGGTCATTTCTACGTTCCGGGCAACCTAGGCTTCACTCTAGGGCGTTGCTCCACCAGATCAAACAGTTAGGGCCTTAGAAGTCAACGCCCGAAGCATAAAATACAAAATAAATAGAACAGTTTTTCCATTGTATAAAACGGATAATTGCTACCAGTGTAAAAGTTATGGTCATTTCTACGTTCCAGGCAACCTAGGCTTCACCCTAGAGCGTTGTTCCACCACATCGAATAGTCAGGGCCTAAGAAGTGAACGCCAGAAGCATAAAATGCAATAAAAATGCAACAGTCTTTCCATCCTATAACAGGAATAATTGCAACCCGTGTGAAAGTGATGGTCATTTGGACGTTCCAGGGAACCTATGCTTCACTCTAGGGCGTTGCTCCACCAGATCGAATTGTTAGGGCCGAAGAAGTCAACGCCCGAAGCATAAAATAAGATATAAATACAACAGCTTTTCCATCGTATAAAAGGAATAATTGCAACCAGTGTGAAAGTTATGGTCATTTCTACATTCCGAGCTACCTAGGCTTCACTCTAGGGCGTTGCTCCAACAGATTGAATAGTTTGGGCCTTAGAAGTCAACGCCAGAAGCATAAAATACAATAAAGATGCAACACCTTTTCCATCATATAAAACGAATAATTTCAACCAGTGTGAATGTTATGGTCATTTCTACGCTCCGGGCAACCTAGGCTTCACCCTAGGGCGTTGTCCACCAGATCGAATAGGCAGGGCCTAGGAAGTGAACGCCAGAAGCATTAAATACAATATAAGTAAAACAGTTTTTCCATCGTATAAAACGAATAATTGCTACCAGTGTAAAAGTTATGGTCATTTCTACGTTCCGGGCAACCTAGGCTTCACTCTAGGGCGTTGCTTCACCAGATCAAACAGTTAGGGCCTTAGAAGTCAACGCCCGAAGCATAAAATACAAAATAAATAGAACAGTTTTTCCATTGTATAAAACGAATAATTGCTACCAGTGTAAAAGTTATGGTCATTTCTACGTTCCGGGCAACCTAGGCTTCACCCTAGGGCGTTGTTCCACCAGATCGAATAGTCAGGGCCTAGGAAGTGAACGCCAGAAGCATAAAATGCAATAAAAATACAACAGACTTTCCATCGTATAACAGGAATAATTGCAACCCGTGTGAAAGTGATGGTCACTTGTACGTTCCAGGGAACCTAGGCTTCACTCTAGGGCGTTGCTCCACCAGATCGAATTGTTAGGTCCAAAGAAGTCAACGCCCGAAGCATAAAATACAAAATAAATGGAACGGTTTTTCCATTGTATAAAACGTATAATTGCTACCAGTGTAAAAGTTATGGTCATTTCTACGTTCCGGGCAACCTAGGCTTCACCCTAGGGCGTTGTTCCACCAGGTCGAATAGTCAGGGCCTAAGAAGTGAACGCCAGAAGCATAAAATGAAATAAAAATGCAACAGTCTTTCCATCCTATAACAGGAATAATTGCAACCCGTGTGAAAGTGATGGTCATTTGTACGTTCCAGGGAACCTATGCTTTACTCTAGGGCGTTGCTCCACCAGATCGAGTTGTTAGGGCCAAAGAAGTCAACGCCCGAAGCATAAAATACAAAATAAATAGAACAGTTTTTCCATTGTATAAAACGAATAATTGCTACCAGTGTAAAAGTTATGGTCATTTTTTCGTTCCGGGCAACCTAGGCTTCACCCTAGGGCATTGTTCCATCAGGTCGAATAGTTAGGCCCTAAGAAGTGAACGCCAGAAGCATAAAATACAATATAAATACACGAGTTTTTCCATCGTAGAAAACGAATAATTGCTACCAGTGTGAAAGTTATGGTCATTTCTATATTCCGAGCAACCTAGGCTTCACTCTAGGGCGGTGCTCCACCATATCCAATAGCTACGGCCTTAGAAGCCTACGCCTGAAGCATAAAATACAATAAAAATACAACTGTCTTTTCATCGTATAACAGGAATAATTGCAACAAGCGTGACAGTAATGATTATTTCGGCGTTTCGGGCATCCTAGACTTAACTCTGAGGCATTGCTCCACCAGATCGAATAGTTAGGGCCTAAGAAGTCAACGCCAGAAGCATAAAATACAATATAAATACAACAGTTTTTCCATTGTATAAAACGTATAATTGCTACCAGTGTAAAAGTTATGGTCATTTCTACGTTCCGGGCAACCTAGGCTTCACCCTAGGGCGTTGTTCCACCAGGTCGAATAGTCAGGGCCTAAGAAGTGAACGCCAGAAGCATAAAATGCAATAAAAATACAACAGACTTTCCATCGTATAACAGGAATAATTGCAACCCGTGTGAAAGTGATGGTCACTTGTACGTTCCAGGGAACCTAGGCTTCACTCTAGGGCGTTGCTCCACCAGATCGAATTGTTAGGTCCAAAGAAGTCAACGCCCGAAGCATAAAATACAAAATAAATGGAACGGTTTTTCCATTGTATAAAACGTATAATTGCTACCAGTGTAAAAGTTATGGTCATTTCTACGTTCCGGGCAACCTAGGCTTCACCCTAGGGCGTTGTTCCACCAGGTCGAATAGTCAGGGCCTAAGAAGTGAACGCCAGAAGCATAAAATGAAATAAAAATGCAACAGTCTTTCCATCCTATAACAGGAATAATTGCAACCCGTGTGAAAGTGATGGTCATTTGTACGTTCCAGGGAACCTATGCTTTACTCTAGGGCGTTGCTCCACCAGATCGAGTTGTTAGGGCCAAAGAAGTCAACGCCCGAAGCATAAAATACAAAATAAATAGAACAGTTTTTCCATTGTATAAAACGAATAATTGCTACCAGTGTAAAAGTTATGGTCATTTTTTCGTTCCGGGCAACCTAGGCTTCACCCTAGGGCATTGCTCCATCAGATCGAATAGTTAGGCCCTAAGAAGTGAACGCCAGAAGCATAAAATACAATATAAATACACGAGTTTTTCCATCGTAGAAAACGAATAATTGCTACCAGTGTGAAAGTTATGGTCATTTCTATATTCCGAGCAACCTAGGCTTCACTCTAGGGCGGTGCTCCACCATATCCAATAGCTACGGCCTTAGAAGCCTACGCCTGAAGCATAAAATACAATAAAAATACAACTGTCTTTTCATCGTATAACAGGAATAATTGCAACAAGCGTGAAAGTAATGATCATTTCGGCGTTTCGGGCATCCTAGACTTAACTCTGAGGCATTGCTCCACCAGATCGAATAGTTAGGGCCTAAGACGTCAACGCCAGAAGCATAAAATACAATATAAATACAACAGTTTTTCCATTGTATAAAACGTATAATTGCTACCAGTGTAAAAGTTATGGTCATTTCTACGTTCCGGGCAACCTAGGCTTCACCCTAGGGCGTTGTTCCACCAGATCGAAAAGTTAGGGCCTAAGAAGTGAACGCCAGAAGCATAAAATGCAATAAAAATACAACAGGTTTTCCATCGTATAACAGGATTAATTGCAACCAGTTTGAAGGTGATGGTCATTTCTACGTTCCGGGCAACCTAGGCTTCACCCTAGGGCGTTGCTCCACTAGATCGAATAGCTAGGGCCATAGAAGTCAACGCCAGAAGCATAAAATACGATATAAATACAACAGCTTTTCCATCGTATAAAAGGAATAATCGCAAACAGTGTGAAAGTAATGGTCATTTCTACGTTCCGGGCAACCTAGGCTTCACCCTAGGGCGTTGCTCCACCAGATCAAACAGTTAGGGCCTTAGAAGTCAACGCCCGAAGCATAAAATACAAAATAAATAGAACAGTTTTTCCATTGTATAAAACGAATAATTGCTACCAGTGTAAAAGTTATGGCCATTTCTACGGTCCGGGCAACGTAGGCCTCACCCTGGGGCGTTGTTCCACCAGATCGAGTAGTTAGGGCCTAAGAAGTGAACGCCAGAAGCATAAAATACAATATAAATACAACAGCTTTTCAATCGTAAAAAACGAATAATTGCAACCAGTGTGAAAGTTATGGTTATTTCTACATTCCGAGCAACCTAGGCTTCACTCTAGGGCGTTGCTCCACCAGATCGAATAGTTAGGTCCTTAGAAGTCAACGCCGGAAGCATAAAATACGATATAAATACAACAGCTTTTGCATCGTATAAAAGGAATAATTGCAAACAGTGTGAAAGTAATTGTCATTTCTACGTTCCGGGCAATCTAGGCTTCACTCTAGGGCGTTGCTCCACCAGATCAAACAGTTAGGGCCTTAGAAGTCAACGCACGAAGCATAAAATACATAATAAAAAGAACAGTTTTTCCATTGTATATTACGAATAATTGCTACCAGTGTAAAAGTTATGGTCATTTCTACGTTCCGGGCAACCTAGGCTTCACTCTAGGGCGTTGGTCCACCAGATCAAACAGTTAGGGCCATAGAAGCCAACGCCCGAAGCATTAAATACAAAATAAATAGAACAGTTTTTCCATTGTATAAAACGAATAATTGCTACCTGTGTAAAAGTTATGGCCATTTCTACGTTGCGGGCAACCTAGGCTTTACCTTAGGCCGTTGTTCCACCAGATCGAATAGTTAGGGCCTAAGAAGTGAACGCCAGAAGCATAAAATACAATATAAATACAACAGTTTTTCCATCATATAAAACGAATAATTGCAACCAGTGTGAAAGCTATGGTCATTTCTACATTCCGAGCAACCTAGGCTTCACTCTAGGGCGTTGCTCCAACAGATTGAATAGTCAGGGCCTTAGATGTCAACGTCCGAAGCATAAAATGCAATAAAAATACAACAGTTTATCAATCGTATGACAGGATTAATTGCAACCAGTTTGAAAGTGATGGTCATTTCTACGTTCCGGGCAACCTAGGCTTCACTGTAGGGCGTTGCTCCACTAGATCGAATAGCTAGGGCCTTAGAAGTCAACGCCAGAGGCATAAAATACAATATAAATACAACAGCTTTTCCATCGTAAAAAACGAATAATTGCAACCAGTGTGAAAGTTATGGTTATTTCTACATTCCGAGCAACCTAGGCTTCACTCTAGGGCGTTGCTCCACCAGATCGAATAGTTAGGTCCTTAGAAGTCAACGCCAGAAGCATAAAATACGATATAAATACAACAGCTTTTGCATCGTATAAAAGGAATAATTGCAACAAGCGTGAAGGTAATGATCATTTCGGCGTTTCGGGCATCCTAGACTTAACTCTGAGGCATTGCTCCACCAGATCGAATAGTTAGGGCCTAAGAAGTCAACGCCAGAAGCATAAAATACAATATAAATACAACAGTTTTTCCATTGTATAAAACGTATAATTGCTACCAGTGTAAAAGTTATGGTCATTTCTACGTTCCGGGCAACCTAGGCTTCACCCTAGGGCGTTGTTCCACCAGATCGAATAGTCAGGGCCCAAGAAGTGAACGCCAGAAGCATAAAATGCAATAAAAATACAACAGTCTTTCCATCCTATAACAGGAATAATTGCAACCTGTGTGAAAGTGATGGTCATTTCTACGTTCCGGGTAACCTATGTTTCACTCTAGGGCGTTGCTCCTCCAGCTCGAATAGCTAGGGACTTAGAATTTAACGCCAGAAGGATAAAATACAATATAAGTACAACAGTTTTTCCATCGTATAAAATGAATAATTGCAGACATTGAGAAAGTAATGGTCATTTCTACGTTCCGGTCAACCTAGGCGTCACTCTAGGGCGTTGCTCCACCACGTCTAATAGCTACGTCCTTAGAAGTCAACGCCAGGAGCGTAAAATACAATATAAATACAACAGCTTTTCCATCGTATAAAATGAATAGTTGCAAACACTGTGCAAGTAATGGTCATTTCTACGTTCCGGGCAACCTAGGCTTCACTCTAGGGCGTTGGTCCACCAGATCGAATAGCTAGGGACTTAGAATTCAATGCCAGGAGCATAAAATGCAATATAAATAGAACAGCTTTTCCATCGTTTACAACGAATAATAGCAACCAGTGTGAAAGTTATGGTCATTTCTACGTTACGGGCAACCTAGGCTTCACTCGAGGGCGTTGCTCCACCAGATCGAATAGTTAGGGCCTTACAGGTCAACGCCCGAAGCATAAAATACAATAAAGATGCAAGAGTTTTTCCATCGCATAACAGGAATATTTACCACCAGTGTGAAGGTGATGGTATGGTCTACGTTCCGGGCAACCTAGGCTTCACTCTAGGGCGGTGCTCCACCAGATCAAATAGTTAGGGTATAAGAAGTCAACGCCAGAAGAATAAAATACGATATAAGTACAACAGTTTTTCCATCGTATAAAATGAATGATTGCGAACATTGTGAATGTAATGGTCATTTCTGCGTGCCTGGCAACCTACGCGTCACTCTAGGGCGTTGCTGCTCCACATCTGATAGCTACGGCGTTAGAAGTTAACGCCGGAAGCATAAAATACAATATAAATACAACAGCTTCGCCATCGTATAAAATGAATAATTGCAAACACTGTGCAAGTAATGGTCATTTCTACGTTCCGGGCATCCTAGGCTTCACTCTAGGGCGTTGCTCTACCAGATCGAATAGTTAGGGCCTTAGAAGTCAACGCCCGAAGCATAAAGTATAAAATAAATAGTACAGTTTTTCCATCGTATAAAACGAATAATTGCTACCAGTGTGAAAGTTATGGTCATTTCTACGGTCCGGGCAACGTAGGCCTCACCCTGGGGCGTTGTTCCACCAGATCGAGTAGTTAGGGCCTAAGAAGTGAACGCCAGAAGCATAAAATACAATATAAATACAACAGCTTTTCAATCGTAAAAAACGAATAATTGCAACCAGTGTGAAAGTTATGGTTATTTCTACATTCCGAGCAACCTAGGCTTCACTCTAGGGCGTTGCTCCACCAGATCGAATAGTTAGGTCCTTAGAAGTCAACGCCGGAAGCATAAAATACGATATAAATACAACAGCTTTTGCATCGTATAAAAGGAATAATTGCAAACAGTGTGAAAGTAATTGTCATTTCTACGTTCCGGGCAATCTAGGCTTCACTCTAGGGCGTTGCTCCACCAGATCAAACAGTTAGGGCCTTAGAAGTCAACGCACGAAGCATAAAATACATAATAAAAAGAACAGTTTTTCCATTGTATATTACGAATAATTGCTACCAGTCTAAAAGTTATGGTCATTTCTACGTTCCGGGCAACCTAGGCTTCACTCTAGGGCGTTGGTCCACCAGATCAAACAGTTAGGGCCATAGAAGCCAACGCCCGAAGCATTAAATACAAAATAAATAGAACAGTTTTTCCATTGTATAAAACGAATAATTGCTACCTGTGTAAAAGTTATGGCCATTTCTACGTTGCGGGCAACCTAGACTTCACCCTAGGGCGTTGTTCCACCAGATGGAATAGTTAGGGCCTAAGAAGTCAACGCCAGAAGCATAAAATACAATATAAATACAACAGTTTTTCCATTGTATAAAACGAATAGTTGGTACCAGTGTAAAAGTTATGGTCATTTCTACGTTCCGGGCAACCTAGGCTTCACCCTAGGGCGTTGTTCCACCAGAACGAATAGTTAGGGCCTAAGAAGTGAACGCCAGAAGCATAAAATAGAATATAAATACAACAGTTTTTCCATCGTATAAAACGAATAATTGCAACCAGTGTGAAAGTTATGGTCATATCTACATTCCGAACAACCTAGGCTTCACTCTAGGGCGTAGCTCCAACAGATTGAATAGTTAGGGCCTTAGAAGTCAACGCCCGAAGCATAAAATGCAATAGAAATAGAACAGACTTTCCATCGTATAACAGGAATAATTGCAACCCGTGTGAAAGTGATGGTCACTTGTACGTTCCAGGGAACCTAGGCTTCACTCTAGGGCGTTGCTCCACCAGATCGAATTGTTAGGGCCAAAGATGTCAACGCCCGAAGCATAAAATACAAAATAAATAGAACAGTTTTTCCATTGTATAAAACGAATAATTGGTACCAGTGTAAAAGTTATGGTCATTTTTACGTTCCGGGCAACCTAGGCTTCACCCTAGGGCGTTGTTCCACCAGGTCGAATAGTCAGGGCCTAAGAAGTGAACGCCAGAAGCATAAAATGAAATAAAAATGCAACAGTCTTTCCATCCTATAACAGGAATAATTGCAACCCGTGTGAAAGTGATGGTCATTTGTACGTTCCAGGGAACCTATGCTTTACTCTAGGGCGTTGCTCCACCAGATCGAGTTGTTAGGGCCAAAGAAGTCAACGCCCGAAGCATAAAATACAAAATAAATAGAACAGTTTTTCCATTGTATAAAACGAATAATTGCTACCAGTGTAAAAGTTATGGTCATTTTTTCGTTCCGGGCAACCTAGGCTTCACCCTAGGGCATTGTTCCATCAGGTCGAATAGTTAGGCCCTAAGAAGTGAACGCCAGAAGCATAAAATACAATATAAATACACGAGTTTTTCCATCGTAGAAAACGAATAATTGCTACCAGTGTGAAAGTTATGGTCATTTCTATATTCCGAGCAACCTAGGCTTCACTCTAGGGCGGTGCTCCACCATATCCAATAGCTACGGCCTTAGAAGCCTACGCCTGAAGCATAAAATACAATAAAAATACAACTGTCTTTTCATCGTATAACAGGAATAATTGCAACAAGCGTGACAGTAATGATTATTTCGGCGTTTCGGGCATCCTAGACTTAACTCTGAGGCATTGCTCCACCAGATCGAATAGTTAGGGCCTAAGAAGTCAACGCCAGAAGCATAAAATACAATATAAATACAACAGTTTTTCCATTGTATAAAACGTATAATTGCTACCAGTGTAAAAGTTATGGTCATTTCTACGTTCCGGGCAACCTAGGCTTCACCCTAGGGCGTTGTTCCACCAGGTCGAATAGTCAGGGCCTAAGAAGTGAACGCCAGAAGCATAAAATGCAATAAAAATACAACAGACTTTCCATCGTATAACAGGAATAATTGCAACCCGTGTGAAAGTGATGGTCACTTGTACGTTCCAGGGAACCTAGGCTTCACTCTAGGGCGTTGCTCCACCAGATCGAATTGTTAGGTCCAAAGAAGTCAACGCCCGAAGCATAAAATACAAAATAAATGGAACGGTTTTTCCATTGTATAAAACGTATAATTGCTACCAGTGTAAAAGTTATGGTCATTTCTACGTTCCGGGCACCCTAGGCTTCACCCTAGGGCGTTGTTCCACCAGGTCGAATAGTCAGGGCCTAAGAAGTGAACGCCAGAAGCATAAAATGAAATAAAAATGCAACAGTCTTTCCATCCTATAACAGGAATAATTGCAACCCGTGTGAAAGTGATGGTCATTTGTACGTTCCAGGGAACCTATGCTTTACTCTAGGGCGTTGCTCCACCAGATCGAGTTGTTAGGGCCAAAGAAGTCAACGCCCGAAGCATAAAATACAAAATAAATAGAACAGTTTTTCCATTGTATAAAACGAATAATTGCTACCAGTGTAAAAGTTATGGTCATTTTTTCGTTCCGGGCAACCTAGGCTTCACCCTAGGGCATTGTTCCATCAGATCGAATAGTTAGGCCCTAAGAAGTGAACGCCAGAAGCATAAAATACAATATAAATACACGAGTTTTTCCATCGTAGAAAACGAATAATTGCTACCAGTGTGAAAGTTATGGTCATTTCTATATTCCGAGCAACCTAGGCTTCACTCTAGGGCGGTGCTCCACCATATCCAATAGCTACGGCCTTAGAAGCCTACGCCTGAAGCATAAAATACAATAAAAATACAACTGTCTTTTCATCGTATAACAGGAATAATTGCAACAAGCGTGAAAGTAATGATCATTTCGGCGTTTCGGGCATCCTAGACTTAACTCTGAGGCATTGCTCCACCAGATCGAATAGTTAGGGCCTAAGACGTCAACGCCAGAAGCATAAAATACAATATAAATACAACAGTTTTTCCATTGTATAAAACGTATAATTGCTACCAGTGTAAAAGTTATGGTCATTTCTACGTTCCGGGCAACCTAGGCTTCACCCTAGGGCGTTGTTCCACCAGATCGAAAAGTTAGGGCCTAAGAAGTGAACGCCAGAAGCATAAAATGCAATAAAAATACAACAGGTTTTCCATCGTATAACAGGATTAATTGCAACCAGTTTGAAGGTGATGGTCATTTCTACGTTCCGGGCAACCTAGGCTTCACCCTAGGGCGTTGCTCCACTAGATCGAATAGCTAGGGCCATAGAAGTCAACGCCAGAAGCATAAAATACGATATAAATACAACAGCTTTTCCATCGTATAAAAGGAATAATCGCAAACAGTGTGAAAGTAATGGTCATTTCTACGTTCCGGGCAACCTAGGCTTCACCCTAGGGCGTTGCTCCACCAGATCAAACAGTTAGGGCCTTAGAAGTCAACGCCCGAAGCATAAAATACAAAATAAATAGAACAGTTTTTCCATTGTATAAAACGAATAATTGCTACCAGTGTAAAAGTTATGGCCATTTCTACGGTCCGGGCAACGTAGGCCTCACCCTGGGGCGTTGTTCCACCAGATCGAGTAGTTAGGGCCTAAGAAGTGAACGCCAGAAGCATAAAATACAATATAAATACAACAGCTTTTCAATCGTAAAAAACGAATAATTGCAACCAGTGTGAAAGTTATGGTTATTTCTACATTCCGAGCAACCTAGGCTTCACTCTAGGGCGTTGCTCCACCAGATCGAATAGTTAGGTCCTTAGAAGTCAACGCCGGAAGCATAAAATACGATATAAATACAACAGCTTTTGCATCGTATAAAAGGAATAATTGCAAACAGTGTGAAAGTAATTGTCATTTCTACGTTCCGGGCAATCTAGGCTTCACTCTAGGGCGTTGCTCCACCAGATCAAACAGTTAGGGCCTTAGAAGTCAACGCACGAAGCATAAAATACATAATAAAAAGAACAGTTTTTCCATTGTATATTACGAATAATTGCTACCAGTGTAAAAGTTATGGTCATTTCTACGTTCCGGGCAACCTAGGCTTCACTCTAGGGCGTTGGTCCACCAGATCAAACAGTTAGGGCCATAGAAGCCAACGCCCGAAGCATTAAATACAAAATAAATAGAACAGTTTTTCCATTGTATAAAACGAATAATTGCTACCTGTGTAAAAGTTATGGCCATTTCTACGTTGCGGGCAACCTAGGCTTTACCTTAGGCCGTTGTTCCACCAGATCGAATAGTTAGGGCCTAAGAAGTGAACGCCAGAAGCATAAAATACAATATAAATACAACAGTTTTTCCATCATATAAAACGAATAATTGCAACCAGTGTGAAAGCTATGGTCATTTCTACATTCCGAGCAACCTAGGCTTCACTCTAGGGCGTTGCTCCAACAGATTGAATAGTCAGGGCCTTAGATGTCAACGTCCGAAGCATAAAATGCAATAAAAATACAACAGTTTATCAATCGTATGACAGGATTAATTGCAACCAGTTTGAAAGTGATGGTCATTTCTACGTTCCGGGCAACCTAGGCTTCACTGTAGGGCGTTGCTCCACTAGATCGAATAGCTAGGGCCTTAGAAGTCAACGCCAGAGGCATAAAATACAATATAAATACAACAGCTTTTCCATCGTAAAAAACGAATAATTGCAACCAGTGTGAAAGTTATGGTTATTTCTACATTCCGAGCAACCTAGGCTTCACTCTAGGGCGTTGCTCCACCAGATCGAATAGTTAGGTCCTTAGAAGTCAACGCCAGAAGCATAAAATACGATATAAATACAACAGCTTTTGCATCGTATAAAAGGAATAATTGCAACAAGCGTGAAGGTAATGATCATTTCGGCGTTTCGGGCATCCTAGACTTAACTCTGAGGCATTGCTCCACCAGATCGAATAGTTAGGGCCTAAGAAGTCAACGCCAGAAGCATAAAATACAATATAAATACAACAGTTTTTCCATTGTATAAAACGTATAATTGCTACCAGTGTAAAAGTTATGGTCATTTCTACGTTCCGGGCAACCTAGGCTTCACCCTAGGGCGTTGTTCCACCAGATCGAATAGTCAGGGCCCAAGAAGTGAACGCCAGAAGCATAAAATGCAATAAAAATACAACAGTCTTTCCATCCTATAACAGGAATAATTGCAACCTGTGTGAAAGTGATGGTCATTTCTACGTTCCGGGTAACCTATGTTTCACTCTAGGGCGTTGCTCCTCCAGCTCGAATAGCTAGGGACTTAGAATTTAACGCCAGAAGGATAAAATACAATATAAGTACAACAGTTTTTCCATCGTATAAAATGAATAATTGCAGACATTGAGAAAGTAATGGTCATTTCTACGTTCCGGTCAACCTAGGCGTCACTCTAGGGCGTTGCTCCACCACGTCTAATAGCTACGTCCTTAGAAGTCAACGCCAGGAGCGTAAAATACAATATAAATACAACAGCTTTTCCATCGTATAAAATGAATAGTTGCAAACACTGTGCAAGTAATGGTCATTTCTACGTTCCGGGCAACCTAGGCTTCACTCTAGGGCGTTGGTCCACCAGATCGAATAGCTAGGGACTTAGAATTCAATGCCAGGAGCATAAAATGCAATATAAATAGAACAGCTTTTCCATCGTTTACAACGAATAATAGCAACCAGTGTGAAAGTTATGGTCATTTCTACGTTACGGGCAACCTAGGCTTCACTCGAGGGCGTTGCTCCACCAGATCGAATAGTTAGGGCCTTAGAGGTCAACGCCCGAAGCATAAAATACAATAAAGATGCAAGAGTTTTTCCATCGCATAACAGGAATATTTACCACCAGTGTGAAGGTGATGGTATGGTCTACGTTCCGGGCAACCTAGGCTTCACTCTAGGGCGGTGCTCCACCAGATCAAATAGTTAGGGTATAAGAAGTCAACGCCAGAAGAATAAAATACGATATAAGTACAACAGTTTTTCCATCGTATAAAATGAATGATTGCGAACATTGTGAATGTAATGGTCATTTCTGCGTGCCTGGCAACCTACGCGTCACTCTAGGGCGTTGCTGCTCCACATCTGATAGCTACGGCGTTAGAAGTTAACGCCGGAAGCATAAAATACAATATAAATACAACAGCTTCGCCATCGTATAAAATGAATAATTGCAAACACTGTGCAAGTAATGGTCATTTCTACGTTCCGGGCATCCTAGGCTTCACTCTAGGGCGTTGCTCTACCAGATCGAATAGTTAGGGCCTTAGAAGTCAACGCCCGAAGCATAAAGTATAAAATAAATAGTACAGTTTTTCCATCGTATAAAACGAATAATTGCTACCAGTGTGAAAGTTATGGTCATTTCTACGGTCCGGGCAACCTAGACTTCACCCTAGGGCGTTGTTCCACCAGATGGAATAGTTAGGGCCTAAGAAGTCAACGCCAGAAGCATAAAATACAATATAAATACAACAGTTTTTCCATTGTATAAAACGAATAGTTGGTACCAGTGTAAAAGTTATGGTCATTTCTACGTTCCGGGCAACCTAGGCTTCACCCTAGGGCGTTGTTCCACCAGAACGAATAGTTAGGGCCTAAGAAGTGAACGCCAGAAGCATAAAATAGAATATAAATACAACAGTTTTTCCATCGTATAAAACGAATAATTGCAACCAGTGTGAAAGTTATGGTCATATCTACATTCCGAACAACCTAGGCTTCACTCTAGGGCGTAGCTCCAACAGATTGAATAGTTAGGGCCTTAGAAGTCAACGCCCGAAGCATAAAATGCAATAGAAATAGAACAGACTTTCCATCGTATAACAGGAATAATTGCAACCCGTGTGAAAGTGATGGTCACTTGTACGTTCCAGGGAACCTAGGCTTCACTCTAGGGCGTTGCTCCACCAGATCGAATTGTTAGGGCCAAAGATGTCAACGCCCGAAGCATAAAATACAAAATAAATAGAACAGTTTTTCCATTGTATAAAACGAATAATTGGTACCAGTGTAAAAGTTATGGTCATTTTTACGTTCCGGGCAACCTAGGCTTCACCCTAGGGCATTGTTCCATCAGATCGACAAGTTAGGCCTTAAGAAGTGAACGCTGAAGCCTAAAATACAATATAAATACAACAGTTTTTCCATCGTAGAAAACGAATAATTGCAACCAGTGTGAAAGTTATGGTCATTTCTGTATTCCGAGCAACCTAGGCTTCACTCTAGGGCGGTGCTCCACCATATCGAATAGCTACGGCCTTAGAAGCCTACGCCTGAAGCATTAAATACAATAAAAATACAACGGTCTTTTCATCGTATAACAGGAATAATTGCAACAAGAGTGAAAGTAATGATCATTTCGGCGTTTCGGGCATCCTAGACTTAACTCTGAGGCATTGCTCCACCAGATCGAATAGTTAGGACCTAAGAAGTCAACGCCAGAAGCATAAAAAACAATATAAATACAACAGTTTTTCCATCGTATAAAACGAATAATTGCTACCAGTGCAAAAGTTATGGTCATTTCTACGTTCCGGGCAACCTAGGCTTCACCCAAGGGCGTTGTTCCACCAGATCGAATAGTTAGGGCCTAAGAAGTGAACGCCAGAAGCATAAAATACAATATAAATACAACAGCTTTTCCATCGTATAAAACGAATAATTGCAACCAGTGTGAAAGCTATGGTCATTTCTACATTCCGAGCAACCTAGGCTTCACTCTAGGGCGTTGCTCCAACAGATTGAATAGTCAGGGCCTTAGAAGTCAACGCCCGAAGCTTAAAATACAAAATAAATAGAACAGTTTTTCCATTGTATAAAACGAATAATTGTTACCAGTGTAAAAGTTATGGTCATTTCTACGTTCCGGGCCACCTAGGCTTCACCCTAGGGCGTTGCTCCACCAGATCGAATAGTTAGGGCCTAAGAAGTGAACGCCAGAAGCATAAAATACAATATAAATACAACAGTTTTTCCATCGTATAAAACGAATAATTGCAACCAGTGTGAAAGCTATGGTCATTTCTACATTCCGAGCAACCTAGGCTTCACTCTAGGGCGTTGCTCCAACAGATTGTATAGTCAGGGCCTTAGAAGTCAACGCCCGAAGCATAAAATGCAATAAAAATACAACAGTTTTTCCATCATATAACGGGATTAATTGCAAAAAGTTTGAAAGTGATGGTCATTTCTACGTTCCGGGCAACCTAGGCTTCACTCTAGGGCGTTGCTCCACTAGATCGAATAGCTAGGGCCTAAGAAGTGAACGCCAGAAGCATAAAATACAATATAAATACAACAGCTTTTCCATCGTATAAAACGAATAATTGCAACCAGTGTGAAAGCTATGGTCATTTCTACATTCCGAGCATCCTAGGCTTCACTCTAGGGCGTTGCTCCAACAGGTTGAATAGTCAGGGCCTTAGAAGTCAACGCCAGAAGCATAAAGTACGATATAAATACAACAGCTTTTGCATCGTATAAAAGGAATAATTGCAAACAGTGTGAAAGTAATTGTCACTTCTACGTTCCGGGCAACCTAGGCTTCACTCTAGGGCGTTGCTTCACCAGATCAAACAGTTAGGGCCTAAGAAGTGAACGCCACAAGCATTAAATACATTATAAATACAACAGTTTTTCCATCGTATAAAACGAATAATTGCAACCAGTTTGAAAGTGATGGTCATTTCTACGTTCCGGGCAACCTAGGCTTCACCCTAGGGCATTGTTCCATCAGATCGAATAGTTAGGCCTTAAGAAGTGAACGCTGAAGCCTAAAATACAATATAAATACAACAGTTTTTCCATCGTAGAAAACGAATAATTGCAACCAGTGTGAAAGTTATGGTCATTTCTGTATTCCGAGCAACCTAGACTTCACACTAGGGCGTTGTTCCACCAGATCGAATAGTTAGGGCCTAAGAAGTGAACGCCAGAAGCATAAAATACAATATAAATACAACAGTTTTTCCATCGTATAAAACGAATAATTGCAACCAGTGTGAAAGCTATGGTCATTTCTACATTCCGAGCAACCTAGGCTTCACTCTAGGGAGTTGCTCCAACAGATTGTATAGTCAGGGCCTTAGAAGTCAACGCCCGAAGCAAAAAATGCAATAAAAATACAAAGATTTTTCCATCATATAACAGGATTAATTGCAACCAGCTTGAAAGTGATGGTCATTTCTACGTTCCGGGAAACCTATGCTTCACTCTAGGGCGTTACTCCACTAGATCGAATAGCTAGGGCCTTAGAAGTCAACGCCAGAAGCATAAAATACGATATAAATACAACAGCTTTTCCATCGTATAAAAGGAATATTTGCAAACAGTGTGAAAATAATGGTCATTTCTACGTTCCGGGCAACCTAGGCTTCACCCTAGGGCGTTGCTCCACCACATCGAATAGCTACGGCCTCAGAAGTCCACGCCTGAAGCATAAAATACAATAAAAATACAACAGTCTTATCATCGTATAACAGGAATAATTGCAACAAGCGTGAAGGTAATGATCATTTCGGCGTTTCGGGGATCCTAGACTTAACTCTGAGGCATTGCTCCACCAATTCGAATAATTAGGGCCTTAGAAGTCAACGCCACAAGCATAAAATACAATATAAATACAACAGTTTTTCCATCGTATAAAACGATTAATTGCAACCAGTATGAAACTTATGGTCATTTCTACGTACCGGGCAACCTAGGCTGCACTCTAGGGCGTTGCTTCACCAGATCAAACAGTTAGGGCCTAAGAAGTGAACGCCACAAGCATTAAATACAATATAAATACAACAGTTTTTCCATCGTATAAAACGAATAATTGCTACCAGTGTAAAAGTTATGGTCATTTCTACGTTCCGGGCAACCTAGGCTTGACTCTAGGGCGTTGCTCCACCACATCTAATAGCTACGACCTTAGCAGTCAACGCCAGAAGCATAAAATACAATATAAATACAACAGCTTATCCAACGTAAAGAATGAATAATTGCAAACAGTGAGAAAGTAATGGTCACATCTACGTTCCGGGCAACCGAGGCTTCACTCTAGGGCGTTGCTCCACCAGATCGAATAGTTAGGGCCTATGAATTCAACGCCTGAAGCATAAAATACAATAAAACTACAACAGTTTTTCCATCGTATAAAAGGGATAATTGCAACCAGTGTTAAGGTTATGGTCATTTCTACGTTCCGGGCAACACAGGCTTCACTCTAGGGCGTTGCTCCAACAGATTGAATAGTTTGGGGCTTAGAAGTCAACGCCCGAAGCATAAAATGCAATAAAAATACAACAGTTTTTCCATCGTATAACAGGATTAATTGCAACCAGTTTGAAAGTGATGGTCATTTCTACGTTCCGGGCAACCTAGGCTTCACCCTAGGGCGTTGTTCCACCAGATCGAATAGTTAGGGCCTAAGAAGTGAACGACAGAAGCATAAAATACAATGTAAATACAACAGCTTTTCCATCGTATAAAAGGAATAATTGCAAACACTGTGCAAGTAATGGTCATTTCTACGTTCCGGGCAACCTAGGCTTCACTCTAGGGCGTTGGTCCACCCGATCGAATAGCTAGGGACTTAGAATTCAATGCCAGGAGCATAAAATGCAATATAAATAGAACAGCTTTTCCATCGTTTACAACGGATAATAGCAACCAGTGTGAAAGTTATGGTCATTTCTACGTTACGGGCAACCTAGGCTTCACTCGAGGGCGTTGCTCCACCAGATCGAATAGTTAGGGCCTTAGAGGTCAACACCCGAAGCATAAAATACAATAAAGATGCAAGAGTTTTTCCATCGCATAACAGGAATATTTACCACCAGTGTGAAGGTGATGGTATGGTCTACGTTCCGGGCAACCTTGGCTTCACTCTAGGGCGGTGCTCCACCAGATGAAATAGTTAGGGCCTAAGAAGTTAACGCCAGAAGAATAATATACGATATAAGTACAACAGTTTTTCCATCGTATAAAATGAATGATTGCGAACATTGTGAATGTAATGGTCATTTCTGCGTGCCTGGCAATCTACGCGTCACTCTAGGGCGTTGCTGCTCCACATCTGATAGCTACGGCGTTAGAAGTGAACGCCGGAAGCATAAAATACAATATAAATACAACAGCTTCGCCATCGTATAAAATGAATAATTGCAAACACTGTGCAAGTAATGGTCATTTCTGCGTTCCGGGCAACCTAGGCTTCACTCTAGGGCGTTGCTCTACCAGATCGAATAGTTAGGGCCATAGAAGTCAACGCCCGAAGCATAAAGTATAAAATAAATAGAACAGTTTTTCCATCGTATAAAACGAATAATTGCTACCAGTGTGAAAGTTATGGTCATTTCTACTTTCCGGGCAACCTAGACTTCACCCTAGGGCGTTGTTCCACCAGATGGAATAGTTAGGGCCTAAGAAGTCAACGCCAGAAGCATAAAATACAATATAAATACAACAGTTTTTCCATCGTATAAAACGAATAATTGCTACCAGTGCAAAAGTTATGGTCATTTCTACGTTCCGGGCAACCTAGGCTTCACCCAAGGGCGTTGTTCCACCAGATCGAATAGTTAGGGCCTAAGAAGTGAACGCCAGAAGCATAAAATACAATATAAATACAACAGCTTTTCCATCGTATAAAACGAATAATTGCAACCAGTGTGAAAGCTATGGTCATTTCTACATTCCGAGCAACCTAGGCTTCACTCTAGGGCGTTGCTCCAACAGATTGAATAGTCAGGGCCTTAGAAGTCAACGCCCGAAGCTTAAAATACAAAATAAATAGAACAGTTTTTCCATTGTATAAAACGAATAATTGTTACCAGTGTAAAAGTTATGGTCATTTCTACGTTCCGGGCCACCTAGGCTTCACCCTAGGGCGTTGCTCCACCAGATCGAATAGTTAGGGCCTAAGAAGTGAACGCCAGAAGCATAAAATACAATATAAATACAACAGTTTTTCCATCGTATAAAACGAATAATTGCAACCAGTGTGAAAGCTATGGTCATTTCTACATTCCGAGCAACCTAGGCTTCACTCTAGGGCGTTGCTCCAACAGATTGTATAGTCAGGGCCTTAGAAGTCAACGCCCGAAGCATAAAATGCAATAAAAATACAACAGTTTTTCCATCATATAACGGGATTAATTGCAAAAAGTTTGAAAGTGATGGTCATTTCTACGTTCCGGGCAACCTAGGCTTCACTCTAGGGCGTTGCTCCACTAGATCGAATAGCTAGGGCCTAAGAAGTGAACGCCAGAAGCATAAAATACAATATAAATACAACAGCTTTTCCATCGTATAAAACGAATAATTGCAACCAGTGTGAAAGCTATGGTCATTTCTACATTCCGAGCATCCTAGGCTTCACTCTAGGGCGTTGCTCCAACAGGTTGAATAGTCAGGGCCTTAGAAGTCAACGCCAGAAGCATAAAGTACGATATAAATACAACAGCTTTTGCATCGTATAAAAGGAATAATTGCAAACAGTGTGAAAGTAATTGTCACTTCTACGTTCCGGGCAACCTAGGCTTCACTCTAGGGCGTTGCTTCACCAGATCAAACAGTTAGGGCCTAAGAAGTGAACGCCACAAGCATTAAATACAATATAAATACAACAGTTTTTCCATCGTATAAAACGAATAATTGCAACCAGTTTGAAAGTGATGGTCATTTCTACGTTCCGGGCAACCTAGGCTTCACCCTAGGGCATTGTTCCATCAGATCGAATAGTTAGGCCTTAAGAAGTGAACGCTGAAGCCTAAAATACAATATAAATACAACAGTTTTTCCATCGTAGAAAACGAATAATTGCAACCAGTGTGAAAGTTATGGTCATTTCTGTATTCCGAGCAACCTAGGCTTCACACTAGGGCGTTGTTCCACCAGATCGAATAGTTAGGGCCTAAGAAGTGAACGCCAGAAGCATAAAATACAATATAAATACAACAGTTTTTCCATCGTATAACACGAATAATTGCAACCAGTGTGAAAGCTATGGTCATTTCTACATTCCGAGCAACCTAGGCTTCACTCTAGGGCGTTGCTCCAACAGATTGAATAGTCAGGGCCTTAGAAGTCAACGCCCGAAGCATAAAATACAAAATAAATAGAACAGTTTTTCCATTGTATAAAACGAATAATTGTTACCAGTGTAAAAGTTATGGTCATTTCTACGTTCCGGGCCACCTAGGCTTCACCCTAGGGCGTTGTTCCACCAGATCGAATAGTTAGGGCCTAAGAAGTGAACGCCAGAAGCATAAAATACAATATAAATACAACAGTTTTTCCATCGTATAAAACGAATAATTGCAACCAGTGTGAAAGCTATGGTCATTTCTACATTCCGAGCAACCTAGGCTTCACTCTAGGGAGTTGCTCCAACAGATTGTATAGTCAGGGCCTTAGAAGTCAACGCCCGAAGCAAAAAATGCAATAAAAATACAAAGATTTTTCCATCATATAACAGGATTAATTGCAACCAGCTTGAAAGTGATGGTCATTTCTACGTTCCGGGAAACCTATGCTTCACTCTAGGGCGTTACTCCACTAGATCGAATAGCTAGGGCCTTAGAAGTCAACGCCAGAAGCATAAAATACGATATAAATACAACAGCTTTTCCATCGTATAAAAGGAATATTTGCAAACAGTGTGAAAATAATGGTCATTTCTACGTTCCGGGCAACCTAGGCTTCACCCTAGGGCGTTGCTCCACCACATCGAATAGCTACGGCCTCAGAAGTCCACGCCTGAAGCATAAAATACAATAAAAATACAACAGTCTTATCATCGTATAACAGGAATAATTGCAACAAGCGTGAAGGTAATGATCATTTCGGCGTTTCGGGGATCCTAGACTTAACTCTGAGGCATTGCTCCACCAATTCGAATAATTAGGGCCTTAGAAGTCAACGCCACAAGCATAAAATACAATATAAATACAACAGTTTTTCCATCGTATAAAACGATTAATTGCAACCAGTATGAAACTTATGGTCATTTCTACGTACCGGGCAACCTAGGCTGCACTCTAGGGCGTTGCTTCACCAGATCAAACAGTTAGGGCCTAAGAAGTGAACGCCACAAGCATTAAATACAATATAAATACAACAGTTTTTCCATCGTATAAAACGAATAATTGCTACCAGTGTAAAAGTTATGGTCATTTCTACGTTCCGGGCAACCTAGGCTTGACTCTAGGGCGTTGCTCCACCACATCTAATAGCTACGACCTTAGCAGTCAACGCCAGAAGCATAAAATACAATATAAATACAACAGCTTATCCAACGTAAAGAATGAATAATTGCAAACAGTGAGAAAGTAATGGTCACATCTACGTTCCGGGCAACCGAGGCTTCACTCTAGGGCGTTGCTCCACCAGATCGAATAGTTAGGGCCTATGAATTCAACGCCTGAAGCATAAAATACAATAAAACTACAACAGTTTTTCCATCGTATAAAAGGGATAATTGCAACCAGTGTTAAGGTTATGGTCATTTCTACGTTCCGGGCAACACAGGCTTCACTCTAGGGCGTTGTTCCACCAGATCGAATAGTTAAGGCCTAAGAAGTCAACGCCAGAAGCATAAAATACAATAAAAATGGAACTGTTTTTCCATCATATAGAATGAATAATTGCAATCAGTGTGAAAGTAATGACCATTTCGACGTTTCGGGCATCCTAGATTTAACTCTGAGGCATTGCTCCACCAGATCGAATACGTAGGGCCTTGGAAGTCAACGCCAGAAGCATAAAGTACAATAAAAATGCAACAGTTTGTCCATCGTATAACAGGAATAATTGCAACCAGTGTGAAAGTGATAGTCATTTCTACGTTTCGGGCAACCTAGGCTTCACTGTAGGGCGTTGCTCCGCCAGATCGAATAGTTGGGGACTGAGAAGTCAGCGCCAGAAGCATAAAATAGAATATAAATGCAACAGTTTTTCCATCGTATAAAACGAATAATAGCAACCAGTTTGAAAGTTAAGGTAATTTCTACGTTCCGGGCAACCTAGGCTTCACTCTAGGGCGTTGCTCCACCAGATCGAATAGTTATGGCATTGGAAGTCGACGCCCGAAGCATAAAATACAAAATAAAAAGAACAGTTTTTCCATTGTATAAAACGAATAATTGCAACCGGAGTGAAAGTTATGGTCATTTCTACGTTCCGGGCAACCTATGCTTGACACTAGGGCGTTGCACCACTGGATCGAATAGTTAGGGCCTTGGAAGCCAACGCCAGAAGCATAAAATACAAAATAAGGACAACAGCTTTTCCATCGTATAAAACGAATAATTGCAACCAGTGCGAATGTAATGGTCATTTCTACGTTTCGGGCAACATACGCTTCACTCTTGGACGCTGCCCCCGGGATCGAATAGTTAGGGCCTAAGAATTCAACGCCAGAAGCATAGAGTACAATAAAAATGCAACAGTTTTTCCATCGTATAGCATGAATAATTGCAACCAGTGTGACAGTAATAGTCATTTCATCGTTTCGGCATCCTAGACTTAACTGTGAGGCATTCCTCCACCAGATCGAATACAAAGGGCCTTAGTAGTCAAAGCCAGAAGTATAAAGTACGGAACAATCCAACAGTTTGTCCATCGTATAACAGGAATATTGCAAACACTGTGAAAGTAATGGTCATTTCTACGTTCCGGGCAGCCTAGGCTTCACGCTAGGGCGTTGCTCCACCACATCGAATTGCTACGACCTTAGAAGTCAACGACTGAAGCATAAAATACAAAATAAGGACAACAGCTTTTCCATCGTATAAAACGAATAATTGCAACCAGTGTGAAAGTTATGGTCTTTTCTACGTTCCGGGCAACCGAGGCTTCACTCTAGGGCGTTGCTGCACCAGATCGAATAGTTAGGGCCTATGAATTCAACGCCTGAAGCATAAAATACAATAAAACTACAACAGTATTTCTACCGTATAGCATGAATAATTGCAACCACTGTGAAAGTTATGGTCATATCTACGTTCCGGGCAACCTAGGCTTGACTCTAGGGCGTTGCTCCACCACATCTAATAGCTACGACCTTAGAAGTCAACGCCAGAAGCATAAAATACAATATAAATACAACAGCTTTTCCAACGTAAAGAATGAATAATTGCAAACAGTGAGAAAGTAATGGTCATTTCAACGTTCCGGGCAACCTAGGCTTCACTCTAGGGCGTTGCTCCACCAGATCGAATAGTTAGGGCATTGGAAGTCCACGCCCGAAGCATAAAATACAAAATAAAGAGAACAGTTTTTCCGTTGTATAAAACGAATAATTGCAACCGGAGTGAAAGTTATGGTCATTTCTACGTTCCGGGCAACCTAGGCTTCACACTAGGGCGTTGCTTCACTGGATCGTATAGTTAGGGCCTTGGAAACCAACGCCAGAAGCATAAAATACAATATAAATACAACACCTTTTCCATCGTATTACAGGAATAATTGCAACCAGTGGTAAGGTTATGGTCATTTCTACGTTCCGGGCAACCTAGGCTTCATTCTGGGGCGTTGCTCCACTAGATCGAATAGTTAGGGCCTTAGAAGTCAACGCCAGAAGCATATAATACTCTATAGATACAACAGTTTTTCCATCGTATAAAAAGAATAATTGCAACCAGTGCGAATGTAATGGTCATTTCTACGTTTCGGGCAACATACGCTTCTCTCTTGGACCCTGTCCCCGGGATCGAATAGTTAGGGCCTAAGAAGTCAACGCCAGAAGCATAGAGTACAATAAAAATGCAACAGTTTTTCCATCGTATAGCATGAATAATTGCAACCAGTGTGACAGTAATAATCATTTCATCGTTTCGGCATCCTAGACTTAACTGTGAGGCATTGCTCCACCAGATCGAATACAAAGAGCCTTAGTAGTCAAAGCCAGAAGTATAAAGTACAGAACAAACCATCAGTTTGTCCATCGTATAACAGGAATATTGCAAACACTGTGAAAGTAATGGTCATTTCTACGTTCCGGGCAGCCTAGGCTTCACGCTAGGGCGTTGCTCCACCACATCGAATAGCTACGACCTTAGAAGTCAACGACTGAGGCATAAAATACAAAATAAGGACAACAGCTTTTCCATCGTATAGAACGAATAATTGTAACCAGTGTGAAAGTTATGGTCTTTTCTCCGATCCGGGCAACCGAGGCTTCACTCTAGGGCGTTGCTCCACCAGGTCGAATAGTTAGGGCCTATGAATTCAACGCCTGAAGCATAAAATACAATAAAACTACAACAGTTTTTCCATCGTATAACAGGAATAATTGCAACCAGTGTTAAGGTTATGGTCATTTCTACGTTCAGGGCAACCTAGGCTTCATTCTAGGGCGTTGCTCCGCTAGATCGAATAGTTAGGGCCTTAGAAGTCAACGCCAGAAGCATAAAATACCATTTAGATACAACAGTTTTTCCACCGTATAAAACGAATAATTGCAAGCAGTGTGAAAGTAAAGGCCATTTCTACGTTCCGGGCAACACAGGCTTCACTCTAGGGCGTTGTTCCACCAGATCGAATAGTTAGGGCCTAAGAAGTCAACGCCAGAAGCATACAATACAATAAAAATGGAACAGTTTTTCCATCATATAGAATGAATAATTGCAATCAGTGTGAAAGCAATGATCATTTCGACGTTTCGGGCATCCTAGATTTAACTCTGAGGCATTGCTCCACCAGATCGAATACGTAGGGCCTTGGAAGTCAACGCCAGAAGCATAAAGTACAATAAAAGTGCAACAGTTTGTCCATCGTATAGCATGAATAATTGCAACCAGTGTGACAGTAATAATCATTTCATTGTTTCGGCATCCTAGACTTAACTGTGAGGCATTGCTCCACCAGATCGAATACAAAGGGCCTTAGTAGTCAAAGCCAGAAGTATAAAGTACAGAACAAACCAACAGTTTGTCCATCGTATAACAGGAATATTGCAAACACTGTGAAAGTAATGGTCATTTCTACGTTCCGGGCAGCCTAGGCTTCACGCTAGGGCGTTGCTCCACCACATCGAATAGCTACGACCATAGAAGTCAACGACTGAGGCATAAAATACAAAGTAAGGACAACAGCTTTTCCATCGTATAGAACGAATAATTGCAACCAGTGTGAAAGTTATGGTCTTTTCTCCGATCCGGGCAACCGAGGCTTCACTCTAGGGCGTTGCTCCACCAGGTCGAATAGTTAGGGCCTATGAATTCAACGCCTGAAGCATAAAATACAATAAAACTACAACAGTTTTTCCATCGTATAACAGGAATTATTGCAACCAGTGTTAATGTTATGGTCATTTCTACGTTCAGGGCAACCTAGGCTTCATTCTAGGGCGTTGCTCCACTAGATCGAATAGTTAGGGCCTTAGAAGTCAACGCCAGAAGCATAAAATACCATTTAGATACAACAGTTTTTCCACCGTATAAAACGAATAATTGCAACCAGTGTGAAAGTAAAGGCCATTTCTACGTTCCGGGCAACACAGGCTTCACTCTAGGGCGTTGTTCCACCAGATCGAATAGTTAGGGCCTAAGAAGTCAACGCCAGAAGCATAAAATACAATAAAAATGGAACAGTTTTTCCATCATATAGAATGAATAATTGCAATCAGTGTGAAAGCAATGATCATTTCGACGTTTCGGGCATCCTAGATTTAACTCTGAGGCATTGCTCCACCAGATCGAATACGTAGGGCCTTGGAAGTCAACGCCAGAAGCATAAAGTACAATAAAAATGCAACAGTTTGTCCATCGTATAACAGGAATAATTGCACCCAGTGTGAAAGTGATAGTCATTTCTAGGTCCCGGTCAACCTAGGCTCCGCTCTAGGGCGTTGCTCCACCAGATCGAATAGCCACGGCCTTAGAAGTCAACGCCAGAGGCATAAAATACACAATAAATACAACAGTTTTTCCATTTTATAAAACGGATAATTGCAACCAGTGTGAAAGTTGTGGGCATTTCTACATTCCGGGCAACATAGGGTTCACTCTTGGACGTTACCCCACCATATTGAGTAGCTAGGGCCTTAGAAGTCGACGCCAGAAGCATACAATACAATATAAATACAACAGTTTTTCTATTGAATAAAACGAATAATTGCAATCAGTGTGAAAGTAATTGTCATTTCTACGTTCCGGGAAACATAGGCTTCACTCTTGGACGTTGCCCCACCAGACCCAATAGCTAGGACCTTAGAAGTCAAAGCCGGAAGCAGAAAATAAAAAAAAATGCAACAGTATCTCTACCGTATAACATGAATAATTGCAACCAGTGTGAAAGAAATGAACATTTCGACGTTTCAGGCATCCTAGAATTAACTCTGAGGCATTGATCCACCAGATCGAAGAGTTAGGGCCTCAGAAGTCAACGCCAGAAGCATAAAATACAAAATAAAACAACATTCTTTCCATCGCATAAAACGAAAAATTGCAACCACTGTGAAAGTGATGGTTATATCCACGTTCCGGGCAACCTCAGCTTGACTCTAGGGCGTTGCTCCACCAGATCGAATGGCTAGGGTCTTGGAAGTTAACGCCCGAAGCATAAAATACAATAAAGATACAACAGTTTTTCCATCGTATAGCAGGAATAATTGCAACAAGCGTGAAGGAAATGGTCATTTCTACGTTTCGGGCAACCTAGGCTTTACTCTAGGGCGCTGCTCCACCAGATCGAATAGTTAGGGTCTTAGAAGTCAACGCCCGAAGCATAAAATACAATAAAGGTACAACTGTTTTTCCATCGAATAACAGGAATATTTGCAACCAGAGTGAAGGTGATGGTCATTTCTACGTTCCGGGCAACCTAGGCTCCACTCTAGGGTGTTGGTCCACCAAATCCAATAGTTAGGGCCTAAGAAGTCAGCGCCAGAAGCACCAAATGCAAAATAAATACAACAGTTTTTCCATCGTATAAAACGAATAATTGCAACCAGTGTGAAGGTAATGGTCATTTCTACGTTCCGGGCAACCTAGGCTTCAGTCTAGGGCGTTGCTCAACTACATCGAATAGCTGCGGCCTTAGAAGTAAACGCCAGAAGCATAAAGTACAATATAAATACAACAGTTTTTCCATTGAATAAAACGAATAATAATTGCTGTCAGTGTGAAAGTGATGGTCATTTCTACGTTCCGGGCAACATAGGCTACACCCTTGGATGTTGCCCCACCAGATGGAATAGCTAGGACCTTAGGAGTCAAAGCCAGAAGCAGAAAATACAATAAAAATGCAACAGTATTTCTACCGTATAGCATGAATAATTGCAACCGCTGTGAAAGTTATGGTCATATCTACGTTCCGGGCAACCTAGGCTTGACTCTAGGGCGTTGCTCCACCACATCTAATAGCTACGACCTTAGCAGTCAACGCCAGAAGCATAAAATACAATATAAATACAACAGCTTATCCAACGTAAAGAATGAATAATTGCAAACAGTGAGAAAGTAATGGTCACATCTACGTTCCGGGCAACCGAGGCTTCACTCTAGGGCGTTGCTCCACCAGATCGAATAGTTAGGGCCTATGAATTCAACGCCTGAAGCATAAAATACAATAAAACTACAACAGTTTTTCCATCGTATAAAAGGGATAATTGCAACCAGTGTTAAGGTTATGGTCATTTCGACGTTTCGGGCATCCTAGATTTAACTCTGAGGCATTGCTCCACCAGATCGAATACGTAGGGCCTTGGAAGTCAACGCCAGAAGCATAAAGTACAATAAAAATGCAACTGTTTGTCCATCGTATAACAGGAATAATTGCAACCAGTGTGAAAGTGATAGTCATTTCTACGTTTCGGGCAACCTAGGCTTCACTGTAGGGCGTTGCTCCGCCAGATCGAATAGTTGGGGCCTGAGAAGTCAGCGCCAGAAGCATAAAATAGAATATAAATGCAACAGTTTTTCCGTCGTATAAAACGAATAATAGCAACCAGTTTGAAAGTTAAGGTAATATCTACGTTCTGGGCAACCTAGGCTTCACTCTAGGGCGTTGCTCCACCAGATCGAATAGTTAGGGCATTGGAAGTCCACGCCCGAAGCATAAAATACAAAATAAAGAGAACAGTTTTTCCGTTGTATAAAACGAATAATTGCAACCGGAGTGAAAGTTATGGTCATTTCTAAGTTCCGGGCAACCTAGGCTTCACACTAGGGCGTTGCTCCACTGGATCGTATAGTTAGGGCCTTGGAAGCCAACGCCAGAAGCATAAAATACAATATAAATACAACACCTTTTCCATCGTATTACAGGAATAATTGCAACCAGTGGTAAGGTTATGGTCATTTCTACGTTCCGGGCAACCTAGGCTTCATTCTGGGGCGTTGCTCCACTAGATCGAATAGTTAGGGCCTTAGAAGTCAACGCCAGAAGCATAAAATACTCTATAGATACAACAGTCTTTCCATCGTATAAAAAGAATAATTGCAACCAGTGCGAATGTAATGGTCATTTCTACGTTTCGGGCAACATACGCTTCTCTCGTGGACCCTGTCCCCGGGATCGAATAGTTAGGGCCTAAGAAGTCAACGCCAGAAGCATAGAGTACAATAAAAATGCAACAGTTTTTCCATCGTATAGCATGAGTAATTGCAACCAGTGTGACAGTAATAATCATTTCATCGTTTCGGCATCCTAGACTTAACTGTGAGGCATTGCTCCACCAGATCGAATACAAAGGGCCTTAGTAGACAAAGCCAGAAGTATAAAGTACAGAACAAACCAACAGTTTGTCCATCGTATAACAGGAATATTGCAAACACTGTGAAAGTAATGGTCATTTCTACGTTCCGGGCAGCCTAGGCTTCACGCTAGGGCGTTGCTCCACCACATCGAATAGCTACGACCTTAGAAGTCAACGACTGAGGCATAAAATACAAAATAAGGACAACAGCTTTTCCATCGTATAAAACGACTAATTGCAACCAGTGTGAAAGTTATGGTCTTTTCTACGTTCCGGGCAACCGAGGCTTCACTCTAGGGCGTTGCTCCACCAGGTCGAATAGTTAGGGCCTATGAATTCAACGCCTGAAGCATAAAATACAATAAAACTACAACAGTTTTTCCATCGTATAACAGGAATAATTGCAACCAGTGTTAAGGTTATGGTCATTTCTACGTTGAGGGCAGCCTAGGCTTCACGCTAGGGCGTTGCTCCACCACATCGAATTGCTACGACCTTAGAAGTCAACGCCTGAAGCATAAAATACAATATAAATACAACAGCTTTTCCGTCGTATAAAACGAATAATTGCAACTGGTGTGATAGTTATGGTCATTTCTACGTTCCGGGCAACATAGGCTTCAGCCTAGGGCGTTGCTCCACCAGATCGAATAGTTAGGGCCTTAGAAGTCAACGCCAGAAGCATAAAGTACAATAAATATGCAACAGTTTTTCCATCGTATAACAGGAATAATTGCAACCAGTGTGAAAGTAATGGTCATTTCTACGTTTCGGGCAACCTAGGCTTTACTCTAGGGCGTTGCTCCACCAGATCGAATAGCTAGAGACTTGGAGGTCAACGCCAGAAACATAAAATACTATAAATGTGCAACAGTTTTTCCATCGTATAACAGGAATAATTGCAACCAGTGTGAAAGTACTGGTCATTTCTACGTTTCGGGCAACCTAGACTTCACTCTAGTGCGTTTCCCCACCAACTCGAATAGCTAGGGCCTTAGAAGTCAACGCCCAAAGCATAAAATACAATAAAAGTATAACAGTTTTTCCATCGTATAAGAAGAATAATTGTAACCAGTGTGAAAGTAATGGTCATTTCTACGTTTTGGGCAACATACGCTTCACTCTTGAACGTTGCCCCACGAGATCGAATAGCTAGGACCTTAGAAGTCAACGCCAGAAACATAAAATACTATAAAAGTGCAACAGTTTTTCCATCGTATAACAGGAATGACTGCAACCAGTGTGAAAGTACTGGTCATTTCTTCGTTTCGGGCAACCTAGACTTCACTCTAGGGCGTTTCCCCACCAAATCGAATAGCTAGGGCCTTAGAAGTCGACGCCCAAAGCATAAAATACAATAAAAGTAAAACAGTTTCTCCATCGTATAAAAAGAATAATTGCAACCAGTGTGAACGTAATGGTCATTTCTACGTTCCGGGCACCCTAGGCTTCGCCCTAGGGCGTTGCTCCACCAGATCGAATAGCTAGGGACCTGAAGGTCAACGCCAAGGGCATAAAATACTATAAAAATACAACAGTCTTTCCATCGTATAACAGGAATAATTGCAACCAGTGTGAAAGTAATGGTAATTACTACGTTCCGGGTAACCTAGGATACACTCTAGGGCGTTGCTCCACCAGAGCGAACAGTTAGGGCCTAAGAAGTCAACGCCAGAAGCATTAAATGCTATAAAAATACAACAGCCCTTCCATCGTATAACAGGAATAATTGCAACCAGTGTGAAAGTAATGGTCATTTCTACGTCATCGGGCAACATGGGCTTCACTCTTGGACGTTGCCCCACGAGATCGCATAGCTAGGACCTTAGAAGTCAACGCCCGGAGCATTAAATACAAAATAAATAGAACAGTTTTCCATTGTATATAACGAATAATTGCAACCAGTGTGAAAGTTATGGTAATTTCTACGTTCCGGGCAACCTAGGCTTAATTCTAGGGCGTTGTTCCAACAGATCGAATAGTTAGGGCCTAAGAAGTCAACGCCAGAAGCATAAAAAACAATATAAATACAACACCTTACCCATCGTATAAAACGAATAATTGCAATCAGAATGAAAGTTATGTCATTTCTACGTTTCGGGCATCCTACACTTAACTCTGAGGCATTGCTCCACCAGATCGTATACACAGGGCCTTAGACGTCGAATCCAGGAGCGTAAAGTACAATATAAATCCAACAGGTTGTCCATCGTATAACAGGAATAATTGCAACCAGTGTTAAAGTTATGGTCATTTCTACGTTCCGGACAACCTAGGCTTCATTCTAGGGCGTTGCTCCACTAGATCGAATAGTTAGGGCCTTAGAAGTCAACGCCAGGAGCATAAAATACGATATAGATACACCAGTTTTTCCATTGTATAAAACGAATATTTTCAAACAGTGTGAAAGGAATGGCCATTTCTACGTACCGGGCAAACTAGGCTTTACTCTAGGGCGTTGCTCCACCAGATCGAATAGTTAGGGACTTAGAATTCGACGCCAGAAGCATAAAATATTCTAAAAATACAACAGTCCTTCAATCGCATAACAGGAATAATTGCAACTAGTGTGAAAGTAATGGTCACTTCTACGTTCCGGGCAACCTAGGCTTCCCTCTAGGATGTTGCTCCACCCGATCGAATAGCTAGGGACTTGGAGGTCAGCGCCAGAACCATAAAGTACAATAAAAATACAACAATTTTTCCATCGTGTAACAGGAATAATTGCAACCAGTGTGAAGGATATGGTCATTTCAATGTTCCGGGCAAACCTAGGCTTCACTCTAGGGCGTTCCTCCACCAGATCGAATAGTCAGGGCCTAAGAAGTCAACGCCAGAGGCATAAAATACAATAAATATACAACAGCTTTTCCATCGTGTAACAGGAATAATTGCAACCAGTGTGAAAGATATGGCCATTTCTACGTTCCGGGCAACCTAGGCTCCACCCTAGGCCGTTGCTCCACCACATCGAATAGCTACGGCCTTAGAAGTCAACGCCAGAAGCATAAATTACAATAAAATACAACAGTTCTTCCCTCGTATAGAATGAATAATTGCAAACAGTGTGAAAGTAATGGTCATTTCTATGTTGCGGGCAACCTAGACTTAAATCTAGGGCGTTGCTCCACCAGATGGAATAGGTAGGGCCATAGATGTCAACGCCCGAAGCCTAAAATACAGTAAAGATACAACAGTTTTTCCATCGTGTAACAGGAATAATTGCAGCCAGTGTGAAAGTCATGGTCATTTCTACGTTCCGGGCAACCTAGGCTTCACTCTAGGGCGTTGTTACACCAGATCGAAAAGTTAGGGCCTAAGAAGTCAACTCCAGAGGCATAAAACACAATATAAATGCAACAGTCTTTCCATCGTAAAAAACAAATAATAGTAACCGGTGTGAAAGAGATGGTCATTTCTACCTTCCGGGCAACCTAGCCTACACTCTAGGGCGTTGCTCCACCAGATCTAATAGTTAGGGCCTTAGAAGTCTACGCCCGGAGCATAAAGTACAATAAAAATACAACAGTTTTTCCATCGTATAAAATGAATAATTGCAACGAGTGTGATGGTAATGGTCATTTCCACATTTTGGGCAACCTGGGCTTCACTCTAGGGCGTTGCTCAACCAGATCGAATAGTTAGGGACTAAGAAGTCAACCACAGAAGCATAAAATATAATATAAATACAACAGCTTTTCCATCGTATAGAACGAATAATTGCAACCAGTGTGAAAGCTATGGTCATTTCTACATGCCGGGCAACCTAGACATCACCCTAGCGCGTTGCCCAACCAGATCGAATAGTTAGGGCCTTAGAAGTCAACGCCCAAAGCTTAAAATACAGTATAAATACAGCAGCTTTTCCATCGTATAACAGGAATAACTGCAACCTGTGTGAAGGTACTGGTCATTTCTACGTTCCGGGCAACCTAGGCTTCACTCTAGGGCGTTGCTCCGCCAGCTCGAATAGCTACCGCCTTAGAAGTCAACGCCAGAAGCATAAAATACAATATAAATGCAACAGTTTTTGCATCGTATAACAGCAGTTATTGCAACCACTGTGAAGGTAATGGTCATTCCTACGTTTCGGGCAACCTAGGCTTCACTCTAGGGCGTTACTTCACCAGATCGAATAGTTAGGGCCTTAGAAGTCATCGCCAGAAGCATAAAATACAAAATAAATACAACAGTTTTTCCATCGTATAAAACGGATAATTGAAACTCGTTTGAAAGATAGAGTCATTTCTACGTTCCAGGCTACCTAGGCTTCACTCTAGGGCGTTGCTCCACCAGATCGAATAGTTAGGGCCTAAGAAGTCAACGCCAGAGGCATAAAATACAATAAAAATACAACAGTTTTTCCATCGTGTGACAGGAATAATTCCAACCAGTTTGAAGGTAATAGTCATTTCTACGTTCCGGGCAACCTTGGCTTCACTCTAGGGCGTTGGTCCACCAGATCGAATAGTTAGGGCCTAAGAAGTCGACGCCAGAAGCATAAAATTCAATAAAAATACAACAGTTTTTCCATCGTATAGCATGAATAATTGCAACCAGAGTGAAAGTAATGGTCATTTCTACGTTTCGGGCAACCTAGGCTTCGCTCTAGGTCTTTGCTCCAAAAGATCGAATAGCTAGGGCCTTAGAAGTCAATGGCCGAAGCATAAAATACAATAAAGATACAACAGTTTTGCCATCGTATAACAGGAATAATTGCAACCAGTGTGAAAGTGATGGTCATTTCTACGTTCCGGGCAACCTAGGCTTCACTCTAGGGCGTTGTTCCACCAGATAGAATAGTTAGGGCCTAAGAAGTCAACGCCAGAAGCATAAAATATAATATAAATACAACAGTTTTTCCATCGTATAAAACGAATAATTGAAACCAGTATGAAAGCTATGGTAATTTCTACGTTCCGCGCAACCTAGGCTTCACTCTAGGGCGTTGCTCGACCAGTTAGAATAGCTAGGGCCTTAGAAGTCAACGCCCGAAGCATAAAACACAAAATAAATAGAACAGTTTTTCCATCGCATAAAACGAATAATTGCTACCAGTGTGAAGGTAATGGTCTTTTCTACGTTCCGGGCAACCTAGGCTTCACTCTAGGGCGGTGCACCACCAGATCAAATAGTTAGGGCCTACGAAGTCAACGCCAGAAGCATAAAATACAATATAAATACAACAGCTTTTCAATCGTATAAAATGAATAATTGCAAACAGTGTGAAATTAATGGTCATTTCTACGTTCCGGGCAAGCTAGGCTTCACTCTAGGGCGTTGCTCCACCAGACCGAATAGCTAGGGACTTAGAATTCAACGCCAGAAGCATAAAATACGATATAAATACAACAGCTTTTCCACCGTATAAAACGAATAATGGCAACCAGTGTGAAGGTTATGGTCATTTCTACGCTCCGGGCAACGTAGGCTTCACTCTAGGGCGTTGCTCCACCAGATCGAATAGTTAGGGCCTCAGAAGTCAACGCCCGAAGCATAAAATACAAAATAAATGGAACAGGTTTTCCATGTATAAAACGAATAATTGTTACCAGTGTGAGAGTTATGGTCATTTCTACGTTCCGTGCAACCGAGACTTCACTCTAGCGCGTTGCTCCACCAGATCAAATAGTTAAGGCCTTAGAAGTCAACGCCAGAAGCAGAAAATACAATATAAATACAACAGTTTTTCCATGATATAAGAGGAGTAATTGCAACCATTGTGAAAGATATGGTCACGTCTACGTTCCGGGCCACCTAGGCTTCACTCTACGGCATTTGTCCGCCAGATCCAATAGCTAGGGCCTAAGAAGTCAACGCCAGAAGCAGCAAATACAAAATAAATACAACAGTTTTTCCATCGTATAAAACGAATAATTGCAAACAGTCTGGAGGTAATGGTAATTTCTACGTTTCGGGCAACCTAGGCTTCACTCTAGGGCGTTGCTCCACCACATCGAATAGCTACGGTCTTAGAAGTCAACGCCAGAATCATAAAATACAATATAAATACAACAGCTTTTCCATCATATAAAATGAATAATTGCAAACAGTGTGAAAATTATGGTCATTTCTACGTTCCGGGCTACCTAGGCTTCACCCTAGGTCGTTGCTCCACCACATCGAGTAGCTACGGCCTTAGAAGTCAGCGTCAGAAGCATAGAATACAATATAAACACAACAGCTTTTCGGTCGTATAAAACGAATAATTGCAACCAGTGTGAAAGTTATAGACATTTCTACATTCCGAGCAACCTGGGCTTCACTCTAGGGCATTGCTCCATCAGATAGAATACCTAGGCCCTTAGAAGTCACCGTCAGAAGCATAAAATACAATATAAATACATCAGTCTTTCCATTGCATAAAATGAATAATTGCAAACAGTGTGACGGTAATGGTCTTTTCTACGGTCCGGGCAATCTAGGCTTCACCCTAGGGCGTCGCTCCACCAGATCGAATAGTTAATGCCTTAGAAGTCAACGCCAGAAGCAGAAATACAATATAAATGCAACAGTTTTTCCATCATACAACAGGAGTAATTGCAACAAGTCTGAAAGATATGGTCAGTTCTACGTTCCGGGTCACCTAGGCTTCACTCTAGGGTGTTCGTCCGCCAGATCCAATAGCTAGGGCCTCAGAAGTCAACGCCAGAAGCACCAAATAGAAAACAAATACAACAGTTTATCCATCGTATAAAACGGATAATTGTAACCAGTGTGAACGTAATGGTCATTTCTACGTTCCGGGCAGCCTAGGTTTCGCTCTAGACCGTTGCTGCACCAGATCAAATAGTTAAGGCCTTAGAAGTCAACGCCAGAAGCAGCAAATACAAAATAAATACAACAGTTTTCCATCGTATAAAACGAATAATTGCAAACAGTTTGGAGGGAATGGTAATTTCTACGTTCCGGGCAACCTAGGCTTCACTGTAGGGCGTTGCTCCACCACATCGAATAGCTACGGCCTTAGAAGTCAACGCCAGATGCATAAAATACAATATAAATACAACAGCTTTTCCGTCGTAGATAATGTATATTTGCAAACAGTGTGAAAGTAATGGTCATTTCTACGTTCCGGGCAACATAGGGTTCACTCTTGGACGTTGCCCCACCAGATTGAATAGCTAGGACCTTAGAAGTCACTGCCAGAAGCAGAATATACGATAAAAATACAACAGCTTTTCCATCGTATAGAATGAATAATTGCAAACAGTGTGAAAGTAATGGTCATTTCTACCTTCCGTGCAACCTAGGCTTCACTCTAGGGCGTTGCTACACCAGATCGAATAGGTAGGGCCATAGAAGTAAACGCACGATACAAAAATACAATATAAGTACAACAGCTTTTCCATCATATAAAATGAACAATTGCAAACAGTGTGAATGTGATGGTCGTTTCTTCGTTCCGGGCAACATAGGCTTCACCCTTGGACGTTGCCCCACCAGACGGAATGGCTAGGACCTTAGAAGTCAGAGCCAGAAGCAGAAAATACAATGTAAATGCAACAGTATTTCTACCGTATAGCATGAATAATTGCAACTACTCTGAAAGTTATGGTCATATCTACGTTCCGGGCAACCTAGGCTTGACTCTAGGGCGTTGCTCCACCCCATCTAATAGCTACGACCGTAGAAGCCAACGCCAGAAACATAAAATACAATATAATTACAACAGTTTTTCCAACGTATAAAACGAACAATTGCAACCAGAGTGAAAGCAATGCTCATTTCTACGTTCCGGGCAACCTAGGCTTCACTACAGGGCGTTGCTCCACCACATCGAATAGCTACTTCCTTAGAAGTCAACGCCAGATGCATGAAATACAATATAAATACAACAGCTTTTCCGTCGTACATAATGTATATTTGCAAACAGTGTGAAAGTAATGGTCATTTCTACGTTCCGGGCAACATAGGGTTCACTCTTGGACGTTGCCCCACCAGATTGAATAGCTAGGACCTTAGAAGTCACTGCCAGAAGCAGAAAATTCGATAAAAATACAACAGCTTTTCCATCGTATAGAATGAATAATTGCAAACAGTGTGAAAGTAATGGTCATTTCTACCTTCCGTGCAACCTAGGCTTCACTCTAGGGCGTTGCTACACCAGATCGAATAGCTAGCGCCTGAGAAGTCACTGCCCGAAGCAAAAAATACAATAAAAATACACAATCTTTCCATAGTATAACAGGAATAATTGCAACCAGTGTGAAAGTAATGGTCATTTCTACGTCCCGGGGAACCTAGACTTCAGTCTAGGGCGTTGCTCCACCAGATCGAATAGTTAGGGACCTACAATTCAACGCCAGAAGCATAAAATACAATAAAAATTCAACAGTCTTTCCATCGTATAAAAAGAATAATTGCAACCAGTCTGAAAGTAATGGTCATTTCTACGCTTCGGGCAACATACGCTTAACTATTGGACGTTGCCCCACGAGATCGAATAGCTACGACCTTAGAAGTCAACACCTGAAACATAAAATACAATAAAAATACAACAGTTTCTCCATCGTATAGCATGAATAATTGCAACCAGTGTGAAAGTAATGGTCATTTCTACGTTCCGGGCCACCTAGGCTTCACCCTAGGATGTTGTTCCACCAGATCGAATAGTTAGGACCTAGGAAGTCAACGCCAGGAGAATAAAATACAATATAAGTACAACAGCTTTTCCACTGTATAAAACGGATAATTGCAACCAGTGTGAATGTAATGGACGTTTCTATGTTCCGGGCAACCTACATTTCACTCTATGGCGTTGCTCCACCAGATCGAATAGTTACGGCCTAAGAAGTCAACGCCAGAAGCACCAAATACAATATAAATACAACTGTTTTTCCATTGTATAGCATGGATCACTGCAACCAGTGCGAAGGTAATGATCATATCGGCGTTTCGGGCATCCAAATCTTAACTCTGAGGCGTTGCTACACCAGATCGAAGAGTTAGGGCCTTAAAAGTCAACGCCAGAAGCATAAACTACAAAATAAATACAACAGTCTTTCCATCGTATAAAACGAATAATTGCAACCTGTGTGAAGGTTTTGGTCATTTCCACGTTCCGGGCAACCAAGGCTTCACTGTAGGATGTTGCACCACCACATCGAATAGCTACGGCCTTAGAAGTCAACGCCTGAAGCATAAAATACAATATAAATACAACAGTTTTTCCATCGTATAAAACGAATAATTGCAACCAGTATGAAGGTTATGGTCATTTCTACTTTCCGGGCAACCTAGGCTTCGCTCTAGGGCGTTGATCCAACAGATTGAATAGTTAGGGGCTTAGAAGTCAACGCCCGAAGCATAAAATGCAATAAAAATACAATAGTTTTTCCATCGTATAACAGGATTAATTGCAACCTGTTTGAAAGTGATGGCCATTTCTACGTTCCGGGCAACCTAGGCTTCCCTCTATTGCGTTGCTCCACCAGATCGAATAGTTAGGGCCTTAGAAGTCAACGCCAGAAGCATAAAATACAATATAAATACAACAGTTTTTCCAGCGTATAAAGCGAATAATTGCAACCAGTGTGAAAGTTATGGGCATTTCTACTTTCCGGGCAACCTAGGCTTCACTCTTGGACGTTGCCCCACGAGATCGAATAGCTACGACCTTAGAAGTCAACGCCCGGAGCATAAAATACAAAATAAATAGACCAGTTTTCCATTGTATAAAACGAATAATTGCAACCAGTGTGAAAGTTATGGTAATTTCTACGTTCCGGGCAACCTAGGCGTCACACTAGGGCGTCGCTCCACCACATATAATAGCTACGGCCTTAGAAGTCAACGCCAGAAGCATAAAATACAATACAAATTCGACAGATGTTCCATTGTATAAAACGAATAATTGCAACCAGTGAGAAAGTTATGGTCATTTCTACGTTCCGGATAACCTAGGGTTCACCCTAGGGCGTTGTTCACCAGATCGAATAGTTAAGGCCTAAGAAGTGAACTCCAGAAGCATTAAATACAATAAAGATGCAACAGCTTTTCCATCGTATAGAACGAATAATTGCAAACAGTGTGAAAGTAATGGTCATTTCTACGTTCCGGCCAACCTAGGCTTCACTCTAGGGCGATCCTCCACCAGATCGAATAGCTACGGCCTTAGAAGTCTACGACTGAAGCATAAAATACAATAAAAATACAACAGTCTTTTCATCGTATAACAGGAATAATTGCAACAAGCGTGATAGTAATGATCATTTCGGCGTTTCGGGCATCCTAGACTTATCTCTGAAGCATTGCTCCACCAGATCGGATAGTTAGGGCCTAAGAAGTCAACGCCAGAAGCATAAAATACAATAAAGATGCAACAGTTTTTCCATCGTATATAATGTATATTTGCAAACAGTGTGAAAGTAGTGGTCATTTCCATGTTCCGGGAAACCTAGTCTTCACTCTAGGGCGTTGTTCCACCAGATCGAGTTGTTAGGGCCTTAGAAATCAACGCCAGAAGCAAAATATACAATAAAGATGCAACAGTTTTTTCTTCGTAAAACAGGAATAATTGCAACCAGTGTGAAGGTAATGGTCTTTTCTACGTTCCGGGCAACCTAGGCTTCACTCTAGGGCGGTGCTCCACCATATCAAATAGTTAGGGCCTAAGAAGTCAACGCCAGAAGCATAAAATACAACATAAGTACAATAGATTTTCCATCGTATATAATGTATATCTGCAAACAGTGTGAAAGTAATGGTCATTTCTACGTAGCGGGCAACCTAGGCTCCACTCTCGGGCGTTGCTCCACCAAATCAAATAGCTAGGGCCTTAGAAGTCAGCGCCAGAAGCATAAAATACAATAAAGGTGCAAAAGTTTTTCCATCGTATAACAGGAATAAATGTAAACAGTGTGAAAGTAATGGTCATTTCTACGTTCCAGGCAACCTAGGCTTCACTCTAGGTCGTTGTTCCACCAGATCGAATAGTTAGGTCCTTAGAAGTCAACGCCAGAAGCATAAAATACGATATAAATACAACAGCATTTCCATCGTATAAGACGAATAATTGCAACCAGTGTGAATGTAATGGTCATTTCTACGTTCCGGGCAACCTGGGCTTCACTCTACGGCGTTGCTCCACCAGATCGAGTAGTTAGGGCCTTAGAAGTCTTCGCCAGAAGCATAAAATACAATAAAGATGCAAAAGTTTTTCCATCGTATAACAGGAATAACTGTAAACAGTGTGAAAGTAATGGTCATTTCTACGTTCCAGGCAACCTATGCTTCACGCTAGGGCGGTGCTCTACCAGATTAAATAGTTAGGGCCTAAGAAGTCAACGCCAGAAGCATAAAACACAATATAAATACAACAGCTTTTCCATCGTATATAATGTATATTTGCATACAGTGTGAAAGTAATGGTCATTTCCATGTTCCGGGCAACCTAGTCTTCACTCTAGGGCGTTGTTCCACCAGATCGCATAGTTAGGGCCTAAGAAGTCAACGCCAGAAGAATAAAATACAATATAAGTACAAAAGTTTTTCCATCGTATAAAATGAATAATTGCAAACATTGTGAAAGTAATGGTCATTTCTACGTTCCGGGCAACCTAGGCGTCACTCTAGGGCGTTGCTCCACCACACCTAATAGCTAGGGCCTTAGAAGTCAACCCCAGATGGATAAAATACAATAAAGATGCCACAGCTTTTCCACCGTATAAAACGAATAATTGCAACCAGGGTGAAAGTTATGGTCATTTCTACATTCCGAGCAACCTAGGCTTCACTCTAGGGCGTTGCTCCACCAGATCGAATAGTTAGGTCCTTAGAAGTCAACGCCAGAAGCATAAAATACGATATAAATACAACAGCATTTCCACCGTATTAAATGAATAATTGCAAACAGTGTGAAAGTAGTGGTCATTTCTACGTTCCGAGCAACCTAGGCTTCACTATGGGGCGGTGCTCCAACATAAGGAATAGCTACGGCCTTAGAAGTCTACGACTGAAGCATAAAATACAATAAAAATACAACAGTCTTTTCATCGTATAACAGGAATAATTGCAACAAGCGTGATAGTAATGATCATTTCGGCGTTTCGGGCATCCTAAACTTATCTCTGAAGCATTGCTTCACCAGATCGAATAGTTAGGGCCTAAGAAGTCAACGCCAGAAGCATAAAATACAATATAAATACAACGATATTGCCATCGTATAAAATGAATAATTGCAAACAGTGCGAAAGATATGGACATTTCTACGTTCCGGGCTACCTAGGCTTCACTCTATGGTGTTCTTCCACCACATCGAATAGCAACGGCCTCAGAAGTCAACCCCAGAAGTATAAAATACAATAAAAATACAACAGTCTTTCCATACTAGAACAGGAATAATTGCAACCCGTGTGAAAGTGATGGTCATTTCTAGGTTCCAGGCAACCTAGGCTTCACTCTAGGGCGTTGTTCCACAAGATCGAATAGTTAGGGCATTAGAAGTCAGCGCCAGAAGCATAAAATACAATAAAGATGCAAAAGTTTTATCATGGTATAACAGGTATAACTGTAAACAGTGTGAAAGTAATGGTCATTTCTACGTTCCAGGCAACCTAGGCTTCACTCTAGGTCGTTGTTCCACCAGATCGAATAGTTAGGGCCTAAGAAGTCAACGCCAGAAGCATAAAATACAATATAAATATAACAGTTTTTCCATCGTATACAGAGAATCATAGCAACCAGTGTGAAAGTTATGGTCATTTCTACGTTCCGGGCAGCCTAGGCTTCACTCTAGGGCGTTGCTCCACCAGATGGAATAGTTTGCGCCTTAGAAGTCAACGCCAGAAGCATAAAATACAATAAAGATGCAACAGTTTTTCCATCGTATAACAGGAATAATTGCAACCAGTGTGATTGTAATGATCATTTCGGCGTTTCGGGCATCCTAGACTTATCTGTGAGGCATTGCTCCACCAGATCGAATAGTTAGGGCCTAAGATGTCAACGCCAGAAGCATAAAATACAATATAAATACAACAGCTTTGCCATCGTATAAAATGAATAATTGCAAACAGTGCGAAAGATATGGACATTTCTACGTTCCGGGCTACCTAGGCTTCACTCTATGGGGTTCTTCCACCACATCGAATAGCAACGGCCTCAGAGGTCAACGCCAGAAGCATAAAATACAATATAAATATAACAGTTTTTCCATCGTATAGAACGAATAATAGCAACCAGTGTGAAAGTTATGGTCATTTCTAGGTTCCCGGCAACCTAGGCTTCACTCTAGGGCGTTGTTCCACCAGATCAAACAGTTAGGGCCTTAGAAGTCAACGCCCGAAGCATAAAACACAAAATATATACAACGGTTTTTCCATTGTATAAAACGAATAATTGCTACCAGCGTAAAAGGTATGGTCATTTCTACGTTCCGGGCAACCTAGGATTCACCCTAGGGCGTTGTTCCACCAGATCGAATAGTTAGGGCCTTAGAAGTCAACGCCAGAAGCATAAAATACAATAAAGATGCAACAGCTTTTCCATCGTATAGCAGGAATAATTTGCAACAAGCGTGATAGTAATGATCATTTCGGCGTTTCGTGCATCCTAGACTTATCTCTGAGGCATTGCTCCACCAGGTCGAATAGTTAGGGCCTAAGAAGTCAACGCCAGAAGCATAAAATACAACATAAATACAATAGATTTTCCATCGTATATAATGTATATCTGCAAACAGTGTGAAAGTAATGGTCATTTCTACGTAGCCGGCAACCTAGGCTCCACTCTCGGGCGTTGCTCCACGAAATCAAATGGCTAGGGCCTTAGAAGTCAGCGCCAGAAGCATAAAATACAATAAAGATGCAAAAGTTTTTCCATCGTATAACAGGAATAACTGTAAACAGTGTGAAAGTAATGGTCATTTCTACGTTCCAGGCAACCTAGGCTTCACTCTAGGTCGTTGTTCCACCAGATCGAATAGTTAGGGCCTAAGAAGTCAACGGCAGAAGCATAAAATACAATATAAATACAACAGCTTTTCCATCGTATAAGACGAATAATTGCAACCAGTGTGAAAGCAATGGTCATTTCTACGTTCCGGCCAACCTAGGCGTCACTCTAGGGCGTTGCTCCACCACATCTAATAGCTACGGCCGTAGAAGTCAACCGCAGATGAATAAAATACAATAAAGGTGCAACAGTTTTTCCATCGTATAACAGGAATAATTGCAACCAGTGTGATTGTAATGATCATTTCGGCGTTTCCGGCATCCTAGACTTATCTCTGAGGCATTGCTCCACCAGATCGAATAGTTAGGGCCTAAGATGTCAACGCCAGAAGCATAAAATACAATATAAATACAACAGCTTTGCCATCGTATAAAATGAATAATTGCAAACAGTGCGAAAGATATGGACATTTCTACGTTCCGGGCTACCTAGGCTTCACTCTATGGGGTTCTTCCACCACATCGAATAGCAACGGCCTCAGAGGTCAACGCCAGAAGCATAAAATACAATATAAATATAACAGTTTTTCCATCGTATAGAACGAATAATAGCAACCAGTGTGAAAGTTATGGTCATTTCTAGGTTCCCGGCAACCTAGGCTTCACTCTAGGGCGTTGTTCCACCAGATCAAACAGTTAGGGCCTTAGAAGTCAACGCCCGAAGCATAAAACACAAAATATATAGAACGGTTTTTCCATTGTATAAAACGAATAATTGCTACCAGCGTAAAAGGTATGGTCATTTCTACGTTCCGGGCAACCTAGGATTCACCCTAGGGCGTTGTTCCACCAGATCGAATAGTTAGGGCCTAAGAAGTGAACGCCAGAAGCATAAAATACAATATAAATACAACAGTTTTTCCATCGTATATAATGTATATATGCATACAGTGTGAAAGTAATGGTCATTTCCATGTTCCGGGCAACCTAGTCTTCACTCTAGGGTCGTTGTTCCACCATATCGCATAGTTAGGGCCTAACAAGTCAACGCCAGAAGAATAAAATACGATATAAGTACAAAAGTTTTTCCATCGTATAAAATGAATAATTGCAAACATTGTGAGAGTAATGGTCATTTGTACGTTCCGGGCAACCTAGGCGTCACTCTAGGGCGTTGCTCCACCACACTTAATAGCTAGGGCCTTAGAAGTCAACCCCAGAAGAATAAAATACAATAAAGATGCCACAGCTTTTCCATCGTATAAAACGAATAATTGCAACCAGTGTGAAAGTTATGGTCATTTCTACATTACGAGCAACCTAGGCTTCACTCTAGGGCGTTGCTCCTCCAGATCGAATAGTTAGGTTCTTAGAAGTCAACGCCAGAAGCATAAAATACGATATAAATACAACAGCATTTCTATCGTATAAGACGAATAATTGCAACCAGTGTGAATGGAATGGTCATTTCTACGTTCCGGGCAACCTGGGCTTCACTCTACGGCGTTGCTCCACCAGATCGAGTAGTTAGGGCCTTAGAAGTCTTCGCCAGAAGCATAAAATACAATAAAGATGCAAAAGTTTTTCCATCGTATAACAGGAATAACTGTAAACAGTGTGAAAGTAATGGTCATTTCTACGTTACAGGCAACCTATGCTTCACTCTAGGGCGGTGCTCTACCAGATTAAATAGTTAGGGCCTAAGAAGTCAACGCCAGAAGCATAAAACACAATATAAATACAACAGCTTTTCCATCGTATATAATGTATATTTGCATACAGTGTGAAAGTAATGGTCATTTCCATGATCCGGGCAACCTAGTCTTCACTCTAGGGCGTTGTTCCACCAGATCGCATAGTTAGGGCCTAAGAAGTCAACGCCAGAAGAATAAAATACAATATAAGTACAAAAGTTTTTCCATCGTATAAAATGAATAATTGCAAACATTGTGAAAGTAATGGTCATTTCTACATACCGAGCAACCTAGGCTTCACTCTAGGGCGTTGCTCCACCAGATCGAATAGTGAGGTCCTTAGAAGTCAACGCCAGAAGCATAAAATACGATATAAATACAACAGCTTTTCCATCGTATAAAAGGAACAATTGCAGACAGTGTGAAAGTTATGGTCATTTCTACATTCCGAGCAACCTACGCTTCACTCTAGGGCGTTGCTCCACCTGATCGAATAGTTAGGGCCTTAGAAGTCAACGCCAGAAGCATAAAATACAATAAAGATGCAACAGCTTTTCCATCGTATAGCAGGAATAATTTGCAACAAGCGTGATAGTAATGATCATTTCGGCGTTTCGTGCATCCTAGACTTATCTCTGAGGCATTGCTCCACCAGGTCGAATAGTTAGGGCCTAAGAAGTCAACGCCAGAAGCATAAAATACAACATAAATACAATAGATTTTCCATCGTATATAATGTATATCTGCAAACAGTGTGAAAGTAATGGTCATTTCTACGTAGCGGGCGACCTAGGCTCCACTCTCGGGCGTTGCTCCACGAAATCAAATGGCTAGGGCCTTAGAAGTCAGCGCCAGAAGCATAAAATACAATAAAGATGCAACAGTTTTTCCATCGTATAGCAGGAATAATTGCAACCAGTGTGATTGTAATGATCATTTCGGCGTTTCGGGCATCCTAGACTTATCTCTGAGGCATTGCTCCACCAGATCGAATAGTTAGGGCCTAAGATGTCAACGCCAGAAGCATACAATACAATATAAATACAACAGCTTTGCCATCGTATAAAATGAATAATTGCAAACAGTGCGCAAGATATGGACATTTCTACGTTCCGGGCTACCTAGGCTTCACTCTATGGGGTTCTTCCACCACATCGAATAGCAACGGCCTCAGAGGTCAACGCCAGAAGCATAAAATACAATATAAATATAACAGTTTTTCCATCGTATAGAACGAATAATAGCAACCAGTGTGAAAGTTATGGTCATTTCTAGGTTCCCGGCAACCTAGGCTTCACTCTAGGGCGTTGTTCCACCAGATCAAACAGTTAGGGCCTTAGAAGTCAACGCCCGAAGCATAAAACACAAAATATATAGAACGGTTTTTCCATTGTATAAAACGAATAATTGCTACCAGCGTAAAAGGTATGGTCCTTTCTACGTTCCGGGCAACCTAGGATTCACCCTAGGGCGTTGTTCCACCAGATCGAATAGTTAGGGCCTAAGAAGTGAACGCCAGAAGCATAAAATACAATATAAATACAACAGTTTTTCCATCGTATATAATGTATATATGCATACAGTGTGAAAGTAATGGTCATTTCCATGTTCCGGGCAACCTAGTCTTCACTCTAGGGCGTTGTTCCACCATATCGCATAGTTAGGGCCTAACAAGTCAACGCCAGAAGAATAAAATACGATATAAGTACAAAAGTTTTTCCATCGTATAAAATGAATAATTGCAAACATTGTGAGAGTAATGGTCATTTGTACGTTCCGGGCAACCTAGGCGCCACTCTAGGGCGTTGCTCCACCACACTTAATAGCTAGGGCCTTAGAAGTCAACCCCAGAAGAATAAAATACAATAAAGATGCCACAGCTTTTCCATCGTATAAAACGAATAATTGCAACCAGTGTGAAAGTTATGGTCATTTCTACTTTCCGGGCAACCTAGGCTTCACCCTAGGGCGTTGTTCAACCAGACCGAACAGTTAGGGCCTAAGAAGTCAACGCCAGAAGCATAAAATACAATATAAATATAACAGCTTTCTATCGTATAAAACGAATGATAGCAACCAGTGTGAAATTTATGGTCACTTCTACGTTCCGGGCATCCTAGACTTCACTCTAGGGCGTTGCTCCACCAGATCGAATAGTTAGGGCCTTAGAAGTCAACGCTAGAAGCATAAAATACAATAAAGATCCAACAGTTTTTCCATCGTATAAAACGAATAATTGCAACCAGTGTGAAAGTTATGGTCATTTCTACATACCGAGCAACCTAGGCTTCACTCTAGGGCGTTGCTCCACCAGATCGAATAGTGAGGTCCTTAGAAGTCAACGCCAGAAGCATAAAATACGATATAAATACAACAGCTTTTCCATCGTATAAAAGGAACAATTGCAGACACTGTGAAAGTTATGGTCATTTCTACATTCCGAGCAACCTAGGCTTCACTCTAGGGCGTTGCTCCACCTGATCGAATAGTTAGGGCCTTAGAAGTCAACGCCAGAAGCATAAAATACAATAAAGATGCAACAGCTTTTCCATCGTATAGCAGGAATAATTTGCAACCAGTGAGGTAGTAGTGGTCATTTCTACGTACCGGGCAACCTAGGCTTCACTCTAGGGCGGTGCTCCAACATATCGAATAGCTACGGCCTTAGAAGTCTACGACTGAAGCATAAAATACAATAAAAATACAACAGTCTTTTCATCGTATAACAGGAATAATTGCAACAAGCGTGATAGTAATGAACATTTCGGCGTTTCGTGCATCCTAGACTTATCTCTGAGGCATTGCTCCACCAGGTCGAATAGTTAGGGCCTAAGAAGACAACGCCAGAAGCATAAAATACAACATAAATACAATAGATTTTCCATCGTATATAATGTATATCTGCAAACAGTGTGAAAGTAATGGTCATTTCTACGTAGCGGGCAACCTAGGCTCCACTCTCGGGCGTTGCTCCACGAAATCAAATGGCTAGGGCCTTAGAAGTCAGCGCCAGAAGCATAAAATACAATAAAGGTGCAAAAGTTTTTCCATCGTATAACAGGAATAACTGCAAACAGTGTGAAAGTAATGGTCATTTCTACGTTCCAGGCAACCTAGGCTTCACTCTAGGTCGTTGTTCCACCAGATCGAATAGTTAGGGCCTAAGAAGTCAACGCCAGAAGCATAAAATACAATATAAATATAACAGTTTTTCCATCGTATAAAGAGAATAATAGCAACCAGTGTGAAAGTTATGGTCATTTCTACGTTCCGGGCAGCCTAGGCTTCACTCTAGGGCGTTGCTCCACCAGATCAAACAGTTAGGGCCTTAGAAGTCAACGCCCGAAGCATTAAATACAAAATAAATAGAACAGTTTTTCCTGTGTATAAAACGAATAATTGGTACCAGTGTGAAAGTTATGGTCATTGCTACGTTCCGCGCAACCTAGGTTTCACTCCAGGGCGTTGCTCCACCAGATCGAATAGATACGGCCTAAGAAGTCAACGCCAGAATCATGAAATACGATAAAGATGCAACAGTTTTTCCATCGTACAAAACGAATAATTGCAACCAGTGTGAAAGTTATGGTCATTTCTACATTACGAGCAACCTAGGCTTCACTCTAGGGCGTTGCTCCTCCAGATCGAATAGTTAGGTCCTTAGAAGTCAACGCCAGAAGCATAAAATACAATAAAGATGCAAAAGTTTTTCCATCGTATAACAGGAATAACTGTAAACAGTGTGAAAGTAATGGTCATTTCTACGTTCCAGGCAACCTATGCTTCACTCTAGGGCGGTGCTCTACCAGATTAAATAGTTAGGGCCTAAGAAGTCAACGCCAGAAGCATAAAACACAATATAAATACAACAGCTTTTCCATCGTATATAATGTATATTTGCATACAGTGTGAAAGTAATGGTCATTTCCATGTTCCGGGCAACCTAGTCTTCACTCTAGGGCGTTGTTCCACCAGATCGCATAGTTAGGGCCTATGAAGTCAACGCCAGAAGAATAAAATACAATATAAGTACAAAAGTTTTTCCATCGTATAAAATGAATAATTGCAAACATTGTGAAAGTAATGGTCATTTCTACATACCGAGCAACCTAGGCTTCACTCTAGGGCGTTGCTCCACCAGATCGAATAGTGAGGTCCTTAGAAGTCAACGCCAGAAGCATAAAAAACGATATAAATACAACAGCTTTTCCATCGTATAAAAGGAACAATTGCAGACAGTGTGAAAGTTATGGTCATTTCTACATTCCGAGCAACCTAGGCTTCACTCTAGGGCGTTGCTCCACCTGATCGAATGGTTAGGGCCTTAGAAGTCAACGCCAGAAGCATAAAATACAATAAAGATGCAACAGCTTTTCCATCGTATAGCAGGAATAATTTGCAACCAGTGTGGTAGTAGTGGTCATTTCTACGTACCGGGCAACCTAGGCTTCACTCTAGGGCGGTGCTCCAACATATCGAATAGCTACGGCCTTAGAAGTCTACGACTGAAGCATAAAATACAATAAAAATACAACAGTCTTTTCATCGTATAACAGGAATAATTGCAACAAGCGTGATAGTAATGATCATTTCGGCGTTTCGTGCACCCTAGACTTATCTCTGAGGCATTGCTCCACCAGGTCGAATAGTTAGGGCCTAAGAAGTCAACGCCAGAAGCATAAAATACAACATAAATACAATAGATTTTCCATCGTATATAATGTATATCTGCAAACAGTGTGAAAGTAATGGTCATTTCTACGTAGCGGGCAACCTAGGCTCCACTCTCGGGCGTTGCTCCACGAAATCAAATGGCTATGGCCTTAGAAGTCAGCGCCAGAAGCATAAAATACAATAAAGATGCAAAAGTTTTTCCATCGTATAACAGGAATAACTGTAAACAGTGTGAAAGTAATGGTCATTTCTACGTTCCAGGCAACCTAGGCTTCACTCTAGGTCGTTGTTCCACCAGATCGAATAGTTAGGGCCTAAGAAGTCAACGCCAGAAGCATAAAATACAATATAAATATAACAGTTTTTCCATCGTATAAAGAGAATAATAGCAACCAGTGTGAAAGTTATGGTCATTTCTACGTTCCGGGCAGCCTAGGCTTCACTCTAGGGCGTTGCTCCACCAGATCAAACAGTTAGGGCCTTAGAAGTCAACGCCCGAAGCATTAAATACAAAATAAATAGAACAGTTTTTCCTCTGTATAAAACGAATAATTCGTACCAGTGTGAAAGTTATGGTCATTGCTACGTTCCGCGCAACCTAGGTTTCACTCCAGGGCGTTGCTCCACCAGATCGAATAGATACGGCCTAAGAAGTCAACGCCAGAATCATGAAATACGATAAAGATGCAACAGTTTTTCCATCGTACAAAACGAATAATTGCAACCAGTGTGAATGTTATGGTCATTTCTACATTCCGAGCAACCTGGGCTTCACTCTAGGGCGTTGCTCCACCAGATCGAATAGTTAGGTCCTTAGAAGTCAACGCCAGAAGCATAAAATACGATATAAATACAACAGCATTTCCACCGTATTAAATGAATAATTGCAAACAGTGTGAAAGTAGTGGTCATTTCTACGTTCCGAGCAACCTAGGCTTCACTCTGGGGCGGTGCTCCAACATATCGAATAGCTACGGCCTTAGAAGTCTACGACTGAAGCATAAAATACAATATAAATACAACAGTCTTTCCATACTAGAACAGGAATAATTGCAACCCGTGTGAAAGTGATGGTCATTTCTACGTTCCAGGCAACCTAGGCTTCACTCTAGGGCGTTGTTCCACAAGACCGAATAGTTAGGGCATTAGAAGTCAGCGCCAGAAGCATAAAATACAATAAAGATGCAAAAGTTTTTCCATGGTATAACAGGAATAACTGTAAACAGTGTGAAAGTAATGGTCATTTCTACGTTCCAGGCAACCTAGGCTTCACTCTAGGTCGTTGTTCCACCAGATCGAATAGTTAGGGCCTAAGAAGTCAACGCCAGAAGCATAAAATACAATATAAATATAACAGTTTTTCCGTCGTATACAGAGAATCATAGCAACCAGTGTGAAAGTTATGGTCATTTCTACGTTCCGGGCAGCCTAGGCTTCACTCTAGGGCGTTGCTCCACCAGATGGAATAGTTTGCGCCTTAGAAGTCAACGCCAGAAGCATAAAATACAATAAAGATGCAACAGTTTTTCCATCGTATAACAGGAATAATTGCAACCAGTGTGATTGTAATGATCATTTCGGCGTTTCGGGCATCCTAGACTTATCTCTGTGGCATTGCTCCACCAGATCGAATAGTTAGGGCCTAAGATGTCAACGCCAGAAGCATAAAATACAATATAAATACAACAGCTTTGCCATCGTATAAAATGAATAATTGCAAACAGTGCGAAAGATATGGACATTTCTACGTTCCGGGCTACCTAGGCTTCACTCTATGGGGTTCTTCCACCACATCGAATAGCAACGGCCTCAGAGGTCAACGCCAGAAGCATAAAATACAGTATAAATATAACAGTTTTTCCATCGTATAGAACGAATAATAGCAAGCAGTGTGAAAGTTATGGTCATTTCTAGGTTCCCGGCAACCTAGGCTTCACTCTAGGGCGTTGTTCCACCAGATCAAACAGTTAGGGCCTTAGAAGTCAACGCCCGAAGCATAAAACACAAAATATATAGAACGGTTTTTCCATCGTATAAAACGAATAATTGCAACCAGTGTGAAAGTTATGGTCATTTCTACTTTCCGGGCAACCTAGGCTTCACCCTAGGGCGTTGTTCCACCAGATCGAACAGTTAGGGCCTTAGAAGTCAACGCCAGAAGCATAAAATACAATAAAGATGCAAAAGCTTTTCCATCGTATAACAGGAATAACTGTAAACAGTGTGAAAGTAATGGTCATTTCTACATTCCAGGCAACCTATGCTTCACTCTAGGGCGGTGCTCTACAAGACTAAATAGTTAGGGCCTAAGAAGTCAACGCCAGAAGCATAAAACACAATATAAATACAACAGCTTTTCCATCGTATATAATGTATATTTGCAAACAGTGTGAAAGTAGAGGTCATTTCCATGTTCCGGGCAACCCAGTCTTCACTCTAGGGCGTTGTTCCACCAGATCGAATAGTTAGCGCCTAAGAAGTCAACGCCAGAAGAATAAAATACAATATAAGTACAAAAGTTTTTCCTTCGTATAAAATGAATAATTGCAAACATTGTGAAAGTAAAGGTCATTTCTACTTTCCGGGCAACCTAGGCTTCACTCTAGGGCGTTGCTCCACCAGATCGAATTGTTAGGGCCTTAGAAATCAACGCCAGAAGCATAATATACAATAAAGATGCAACAGTTTTTTCTTCGTAAAACAGGCATAATTGCAACCAGTGTGAAAGTAATGGTCATTTCTACGTTCCAGGCAACCTATGCTTCACTCTAGGGCGGTGCTCTACCAGATTAAATAGTTAGGGCCTAAGAAGTCAACGCCAGAAGCATAAAACACAATATAAATACAACAGCTTTTCCATCGTATATAATGTATATTTGCATACTGTGTGAAAGTAATGGTCATTTCCATGTTCCGGGCAACCTAGTCTTCACTCTAGGGCGTTGTTCCACCGGATCGAATAGCTTTGGCCTGAGAAGTCAACGCCAGAAGAATAAAATACTATATAAGTAGAAAAGTGTTTCCATCGTGTAAAATGAATAATTGCAAACATTGTGAAAGTAATGGTCATTTCTACGTTCCGGGCAACCTAGGCGTCACTCTAGGGCATTGCTCCGCCACACCTAATAGCTACGGCCTTGGAAGTCAACCCCAGATGAATAAAATACAATACAGATGCCACAGCTTTTCCATCGTATAAAACGAATAATTGCAACCAGTGTGAAAGTTATGGTCATTTCTACTTTCCGGGCAACCTAGGCTTCACCCTAGGGCGTTGTTCCACCAGACCGAACAGTTAGGGCCTAAGAAGTCAACGCCAGAAGCATAAAATACAATATAAATATAACAGTTTTTCTATCGTATAAAACGAATGATAGCAACCAGTGTGAAATTTATGGTCACTTCTACGTTCCGGGCATCCTAGACTTCACTCTAGGGCGTTGCTCCACCAGATCGAATAGTTAGGGCCCTAGAAGTCAACGCTAGAAGCATAAAATACAATAAAGATGCAACAGTTTTTCCATCGTATAACAGGAATAATTGCAACCAGGGTGAAGGTAATGGTATGTTCTACGTTCCGGGCAACCTATGCTTCACTCTAGGGCTGTGCTCTACCAGATTAAATAGTTAGGGCCTAAGAAGTCAACGCCAGAAGCATAAAACACAATATAAATACAACAGCTTTTCCATCGTATATAATGTATATTTGCAAACAGTGTGAAAGTAGTGGTAATTTCCATGTTCCGGGCAACCTAGTCGTCACTCTAGGGCGTTGTTCCACCAGATCGAATAGTTAGGGCCTAAGAAGTCAACGCCAGAAGAATAAAATACAATATAAGTACAAAAGTTTTTTCATCGTATAAAATGAATAATTACAAGCATTGTGAAAGTAATGGTCATTTCTACTTTCCGGGCAACCTAGGCTTCACTCTAGGGCGTTGCTCCACCAGATCGAATTGTTAGGGCCTTAGAAATCAACGCCAGAAGCATAATATACAATAAAGCTGCAACAGTTTTTTCTTCGTAAAACAGGAATAATTGCAACCAGTGTGAAGGTAATGGTCTTTTCTACGTTCCGGGCAACCTAGGCTTCACTCTAGGGCGGTGCTCCACCAGATCAAATAGTTAGGGCCTAAGAAGTCCACGCCAGAAGCATAAAATACAACATAAATACAATAGATTTTCCATCGTATATAATGTATATCTGCAAACAGTGTGAAAGTAATGGTCATTTCTACATATCGGGCAACCTAGGCTCCACTCTCGGGCGTTGCTCCACCAAATCAAATAGCTAGGGCCTTAGAAGTCAACGCCAGAAGCATAAAATACAATAAAGATGCAAAAGTTTTTCCATCGTATAACAGGAATAATAGCAACCAGTGTGAAATTTATGGTCATTTCTACGTTCCGGGCAGCCTAGGCTTCTCTCTAGGGCGTTGCTCCACCAGATGGAATAGTTTGTGCGTTAGAAGTCAACGCCAGAAGCATAAAATACAATAAAGATGCAACAGTTTTTCCATCGTATAACAGGAATAATTGCAACCAGTGTGACTGTAACGATCATTTCGGCGTATCGGGCATCCTAGACATATCTCTGAGGCATTGCTCCACCAGATCGAATAGTTAGGGCCTAAGAAGTCAACGCCAGAAGCATAAAATACAATATAAATACAACAGTTTTGCCACCGTATAAAATGGATAATTGCAAACAGTGCGAAAGATATGGACATTTCTACGTTCCGGGCTACCTAGGCTTCGCTCTATGGCGTTCTTCCACCAGATCAAACAGTTAGGTCCTTAGAACTCAACGCCCGAAGCATTAAATACAAAATAAATAGAACAGTTTTTCCTGTGTATAAAACGAATAATTGCTATCAGTGTGAAAGTTATGGTCATTTCTACGTTCCGGGCAACCTAGGCTTCACCCTGCGGCGTCGTTCCACCAGATCGAATAGTTAGGGCCTAAGAAGTGAACGCCACAAGCATAAAATACAATATAAATACAACAGTTTTTCCATCGTATAAAACGAATAATTGCTATCAGTGTGAAAGTTATGGTCATTTCTACATTCCGAGCAACCTAGGCTTCACTCTAGGGCGTTGCTCCACCAGATCGAATAGTTATTTCCTTAGAAGTCAACGCCAGAAGCATAAAATACGATATAAATACAACAGCATTTCCACCGTATTAAATGAATAATTGCAACCAGTGTGAAAGTTATGGTCATTTCTACGTTCCGAGCAACCTAGGCGTCACTCTAGGGCGTTGCTCCACCGGATCGAATAGCTAGGGATTTAGAATTCAACGCCATAAGAATAAAACACAATATAAGTCCAACAGTTTTTCCATCGTATAAAACGAATAATTGCAACCAGTGTGAAAGTTATGGTCATTCCTACATACCGAGCAACCTAGGCTTCACTCTAGGGCGTTGCTCCACCAGATCGAATAGTGAGGTCCTTAGAAGTCAACGCCAGAAGCATAAAATACGATATAAATACAACAGCTTTTCCATCGTATAAAAGGAACAATTGCAGACAGTGTGAAAGTTATGGTCATTTCTACATTCCGAGCAACCTAGGCTTCACTCTAGGGCGTTGCACCACCTGATCGAATAGTTAGGGCCTAAGAAGTCAACGCCAGAAGCATAAAATACGATATAAATACAACAGCATTTCCACCGTATTAAATGAATAATTGCAAACAGTGTGAAGGTAGTGGTCATTTCTACGTTCCGAGCAACCTAGGCTTCACTCTAGGGCGGTGCTCCAACATATCGAATAGCTACGGCCTTAGAAGTCTACGACTGAAGCATAAAATACAATAAAAATACAACAGTCTTTTCATCGTATAACAGGAATAATTGCAACAAGCGTGATAGTAATGATCATTTCGGCGTTTCGGGCATCCTAGACTTATCTCTGAAGCATTGCTCCACCAGATCGAATAGTTAGGGCCTAAGAAGTCAACGCCAGAAGCATAAAATACAATATAAATACAACAGTTTTGCCATCGTATAAAATGAATAATTGCAAACAGTGCGAAGGATATGGACATTTCTACGTTCCGGGCTACCTAGGCTTCACTCTATGGCGTTCTTCCACCACATCGAATAGCAACGGCCTCAGAAGTCAACGCCAGAAGCATAAAATACAATATAAATATAACAGTTTTTCCATCGTATAAAGAGAATAATAGCAACCAGTGTGAAAGTTATGGTCATTTCTACGTTCCGAGCAACCTAGGCCTCACTCTAGCGCGTTGCTCCACCGGATCGAATAGCTAGGGACTTAGAATTCAACGCCATAAGTATAAAACACAATATAAGTACAACAGTTTTTCCATCGTATAAAATGAATAATTGCAACCAGTGTGAAAGTTATGGTCATTTCTACATTCCGAGCAACCTAGGCTTCACTCTAGGCTGTTGCTCCACCAGATCAAATAGTTAGGGCCTAAGAAGTCAACGCCAGAAGCATAAAATACAACATAAATACAATAGATTTTCCATCGCATATAATGTATATCTGCAAACAGTGTGAAAGTAATGGTCATTTCTACGTAGCGGGCAACCTAGGCTCCACTCTCGGGCGTTGCTCTACGAAATCAAATGGCTAGGGCCTTAGGAGTCAGCGCCAGAAGCATAAAATACAATAAAGATGCAAAAGTTTTTCCATCGTATAACAGGAATAACTGTAAACAGTGTGAAAGTAATGGTCATTTCTACGTTCCAGGCAACCTAGGCTTCACTCTAGGTCGTTGTTCCACCAGATCGAATAGTTAGGGCGTAAGAAGTCAACGCCAGAAGCATAAAATACAATATAAATATAACAGTTTTTCCATCGTATAAAGAGAATAATAGCAACCAGTGTGAAAGTTATGGTCATTTCTACGTTCCGGGCAGCCTAGGCTTCACTCTAGGGCGTTGCTCCACCAGATCAAACAGTTAGGGCCTTAGAAGTCAACGCCCGAAGCATTAAATACAAAATAATTAGAACAGTTTTTCCTGTGTATAAAACGAATAATTGGTACCAGTGTGAAAGTTATGGTCATTGCTACGTTCCGCGCAACCTAGGTTTCACTCCAGGGCGTTGCTCCACCAGATCGAATAGATACGGCCTAAGAAGTCAACGCCAGAATCGTGAAATACGATAAAGATGCAACAGTTTTTCCATCGTACAAAACGAATAATTGCAACCAGTGTGAAAGTTATGGTCGTTTCTACATTCCGAGCAACCTAGGCTTCACTCTAGGGCGTTGCTCCACCAGATCGAATAGTTATTTCCTTAGAAGTCAACGCCAGAAGCATAAAATACGATATAAATACAACAGCATTTCCACCGTATTAAATGAATAATTGCAACCAGTGTGAAAGTTATGGTCATTTCTACGTTCCGAGCAACCTAGGCGTCACTCTAGGGCGTTGCTCCACCGGATCGAATAGCTAGGGATTTAGAATTCAACGCCATAAGAATAAAACACAATATAAGTCCAACAGTTTTTCCATCGTATAAAACGAATAATTGCAACCAGTGTGAAAGTTATGGTCATTCCTACATACCGAGCAACCTAGGCTTCACTCTAGGGCGTTGCTCCACCAGATCGAATAGTGAGGTCCTTAGAAGTCAACGCCAGAAGCATAAAATACGATATAAATACAACAGCTTTTCCATCGTATAAAAGGAACAATTGCAGACAGTGTGAAAGTTATGGTCATTTCTACATTCCGAGCAACCTAGGCTTCACTCTAGGGCGTTGCACCACCTGATCGAATAGTTAGGGCCTAAGAAGTCAACGCCAGAAGCATAAAATACGATATAAATACAACAGCATTTCCACCGTATTAAATGAATAATTGCAAACAGTGTGAAGGTAGTGGTCATTTCTACGTTCCGAGCAACCTAGGCTTCACTCTAGGGCGGTGCTCCAACATATCGAATAGCTACGGCCTTAGAAGTCAACGCCAGAAGCATAAAATAAGATATAAATACAACAGCTTTTCCATCGTATAAAGGGAACAATTGCAGACAGTGTGAAAGTTATGGTCATTTCTACGTTCCGGGCAACATAGGCTTCACTCTAGGGCGTTGCTCCACCAGATCAAACAGTTAGGGCCTTAGAAATCAACGCCCGAAGCATTAAATACAAAATAAATAGAACAGTTTTTCCTGTGTATAAAACGAATAATTGCTACCAGTGTGAAAGTTATGGTCATTTCTACGTTCCGGGCAACCTAGGCTTCACCCTACGGCGTCGTTCCACCAGATCGAATAGTTAGGGCCTAAGAAGTGAACGCCAGAAGCATAAAATACAATATAAATACAACAGTTTTTCCATCGTATAAAACGAATAATTGCAACCAGTATGAAACTTATGGTCATTTCTACGTTCCGGGCAACCTAGGCTTCACTGTATGGCGTTCTTCCACCACATCGAATAGCTACGGCCTCAGAAGTCAACGCCTGAAGTATAAAATACAATAAAAATACAACAGTCTTTCCATCCTAGAACAGGAATAATTGCAACCCGTGTGAAAGTGATGGTCATTTCTACGTTCCAGGCAACCTAGGCTTCACTCTAGGGCGTTGTTCCACAAGATCGAATAGTTAGGTCCTTAGAAGTCAACGCCAGAAGCATAAAATACGATATAATTACAACAGCATTTCCACCGTATTAAATGAATAATTGCAAACAGTGTGAAGGTAGTGGTCATTTCTACGTTCCGAGCAACCTAGGCCTCACTCTAGCGCGTTGCTCCACCGGATCGAATAGCTAGGGACTTAGAATTCAACGTCATAAGTATAAAACACAATATAAGTACAACAGTTTTTCCATCGTATAAAATGAATAATTGCAACCAGTGTGAAAGTTATGGTCATTTCTACATTCCGAGCAACCTAGGCTTCACTCTAGGCTGTTGCTCCACCAGATCAAATAGTTAGGGCCTAAGAAGTCAACGCCAGAAGCATAAAATACAACATAAATACAATAGATTTCCCATCGCATATAATGTATATCTGCAAACAGTGTGAAAGTAATGGTCATTTCTACGTAGCGGGCAACCTAGGCTCCACTCTCGGGCGTTGCTCTACGAAATCAAATGGCTAGGGCCTTAGGAGTCAGCGCCAGAAGCATAAAATACAATAAAGATGCAAAAGTTTTTCCATCGTATAACAGGAATAACTGTAAACAGTGTGAAAGTAATGGTCATTTCTACGTTCCAGGCAACCTAGGCTTCACTCTAGGTCGTTGTTCCACCAGATCGAATAGTTAGGGCGTAAGAAGTCAACGCCAGAAGCATAAAATACAATATAAATATAACAGTTTTTCCATCGTATAAAGAGAATAATAGCAACCAGTGTGAAAGTTATGGTCATTTCTACGTTCCGGGCAGCCTAGGCTTCACTCTAGGGCGTTGCTCCACCAGATCAAACAGTTAGGGCCTTAGAAGTCAACGCCCGAAGCATTAAATACAAAATAATTAGAACAGTTTTTCCTGTGTATAAAACGAATAATTGGTACCAGTGTGAAAGTTATGGTCATTGCTACGTTCCGCGCAACCTAGGTTTCACTCCAGGGCGTTGCTCCACCAGATCGAATAGATACGGCCTAAGAAGTCAACGCCAGAATCGTGAAATACGATAAAGATGCAACAGTTTTTCCATCGTACAAAACGAATAATTGCAACCAGTGTGAAAGTTATGGTCATTTCTACATTCCGAGCAACCTAGGCTTCACTCTAGGGCGTTGCTCCACCAGATCGAATAGTTAGGTCCTTAGAAGTCAACGCCAGAAGCATAAAATACGATATAAATACAACAGCATTTCCATCGTATAAGACGAATAATTGCAACCAGTGTGAATGTAATGGTCATTTCTACGTTCCGGGCAACCTGGGCTTCACTCTACGGCGTTGCTCCACCAGATCGAGTAGTTAGGGCCTTAGAAGTCTTCGCCAGAAGCATAAAATATAATAAAGATGCAAAAGTTTTTCCATCGTATAACAGGAATAACTGTAAACAGTGTGAAAGTAATGGTCATTTCTACGTTCCAGGCAACCTATACTTCACGCTAGGGCGGTGCTCTACCAGATTAAATAGTTAGGGCCTAAGAAGTCAACGCCAGAAGCATAAAACACAATATAAATACAACAGCTTTTCCATCGTATATAATGTATATTTGCATACAGTGTGAAAGTAATGGTCATTTCCATGTTCCGGGCAACCTAGTCTTCACTCTAGGGCGTTGTTCCACCAGATCGCATAGTTAGGGCCTAAGAAGTCAACGCCAGAAGAATAAAATACAATATAAGTACAAAAGTTTTTCCATCGTATAAAATGAATAATTGCAAACATTGTGAAAGTAATGGTCATTTCTACGTTGCGGGCAACCTAGGCGTCACTCTAGGGCGTTGCTCCACCACACCTAATAGCTAGGGCCTTAGATGTCAACCCCAGATGGATAAAATACAATAAAGATGCCACAGCTTTTCCACCGTATAAAACGAATAATTGCAACCAGTGTGAAAGTTATGGTCATTTCTACATTCCGAGCAACCTAGGCTTCACTCTAGGGCGTTGCTCCACCAGATCGAATAGTTAGGTCCTTAGAAGTCAACGCCAGAAGCATAAAATACGATATAAATACAACAGCATTTCAACCGTATTAAATGAATAATTGCAAACAGTGTGAAAGTAGTGGTCATTTCTACGTTCCGAGCAACCTAGGCTTCACTCTGGGGCGGTGCTCCAACATATCGAATAGCTACGGCCTTAGAAGTCTACGACTGAAGCATAAAATACAATAAAAATACAACAGTCTTTTCATCGTATAACAGGAATAATTGCAACAAGCGTGATAGTAATGATCATTTCGGCGTTTCGTGCATCCTAGACTTATCTCTGAGGCATTGCTCCACCAGGTCGAATAGTTAGGGCCTAAGAAGTCAACGCCAGAAGCATAAAATACAACATAAATACAGTTGATTTTCCATCGTATATAATGTATATCTGCAAACAGTGTGAAAGTAATGGTCATTTCTACGTAGCGGGCAACCTAGGCTCCACTCTCGGGCGTTGCTCCACGAAATCAAATTGCTAGGGCCTTAGAAGTCAGCGCCAGAAGCATAAAATACAATAAAGATGCAAAAGTTTTTCCATCGTATAACAGGAATAACTGCAAACAGTGTGAATGTAATGGTCATTTCTACGTTCCAGGCAACCTAGGCTTCACTCTAGGTCGTTGTTCCACCAGATCGAATAGTTAGGGCCTAAGAAGTCAACGCCAGAAGCATAAAATACAATATAAATATAACAGTTTTTCCATCGTATAAAGAGAATAATAGCAACCAGTGTGAAAGTTATGGTCATTTCTACGTTCCGGGCAGCCTAGGCTTCACTCTAGGGCGTTGCTCCACCAGATCAAACAGTTAGGGCCTTAGAAGTCAACGCCCGAAGCATTAAATACAAAATAAATAGAACAGTTTTTCCTGTGTATAAAACGAATAATTGGTACCAGTGTGAAAGTTATGGTCATTGCTACGTTCCGCGCAACCTAGGTTTCACTCCAGGGCGTTGCTCCACCAGATCGAATAGATACGGCCTAAGAAGTCAACGCCAGAATCATAAAATACGATATAAATACAACAGCATTTCTATCGTATAAGACGAATAATTGCAACCAGTGTGAATGTAATGGTCATTTCTACGTTCCGGGCAACCTGGGCTTCACTCTACGGCGTTGCTCCACCAGATCGAGTAGTTAGGGCCTTAGAAGTCTTCGCCAGAAGCATAAAATACAATAAAGATGCAAAAGTTTTTCCATCGTATAACAGGAATAACTGTAAACAGTGTGAAAGTAATGGTCATTTCTACGTTCCAGGCAACCTATGCTTCACTCTAGGGCTGTGCTCTACCAGATTAAATAGTTAGGGCCTAAGAAGTCAACGCCAGAAGCATAAAACACAATATAAATACAACAGCTTTTGCATCGTGTATAATGTATATTTGCATACAGTGTGAAAGTAATGGTCATTTCCATGATCCGGGCAACCTAGTCTTCACTCTAGGGCGTTGTTCCACCAGATCGCATAGTTAGGGCCTAAGAAGTCAACGCCAGAAGAATAAAATACAATATAAGTACAAAAGTTTTTCCATCGTATAAAATGAATAATTGCAAACATTGTGAAAGTAATGGTCATTTCTACATACCGAGCAACCTAGGCTTCAGTCTAGGGCGTTGCGCCACCAGATCGAATAGTGAGGTCCTTAGAAGTCAACGCCAGAAGCATAAAATACGATATAAATACAACAGCTTTTCCATCGTATAAAAGGAACAATTGCAGACAGTGTGAAAGTTATGGTCATTTCTACATTCCGAGCAACCTAGGCTTCACTCTAGGGCGTTGCTCCACCTGATCGAATAGTTAGGGCCTAAGAAGTATACAATACAATAAAGATGCAACAGCTTTTCCATCGAATAGCAGGAATAATTTGCAACTAGTGTGGTAGTAGTGGTCATTTCTACGTACCGGGCAACCTAGGCTTCACTCTCGGGCGGTGCTCCAACATATCGAATAGCTACGGCCTTAGAAGTCTACGACTGAAGCATAAAATACAATAAAAATACAACAGTCTTTTCATCGTATAACAGGAATAATTGCAACAAGCGTGATAGTAATGATCATTTCGGCGTTTCGTGCATCCTAGACTTATCTCTGAGGCATTGCTCCACCAGGTCGAATAGTTAGGGCCTAAGAAGTCAACGCCAGAAGCATAAAATACAACATAAATACAATAGATTTTCCATCGTATACAATGTATATCTGCAAACAGTGTGAAAGTAATGGTCATTTCTACGTAGCGGGCAACCTAGGCTCCACTCTCGGGCGTTGCTCCACGAAATCAAATGGCTAGGGCCTTAGAAGTCAGCGCCAGAAGCATAAAATACAATAAAGGTGCAAAAGTTTTTCCATCGTATAACAGGAATAACTGTAAACAGTGTGAAAGTAATGGTCATTTCTACGTTCCAGGCAACCTAGGCTTCACTCTAGGTCGTTGTTCCACCAGATCGAATAGTTAGGGCCTAAGAAGTCAACGCCAGAAGCATAAAATACAATATAAATATAACAGTTTTTCCATCGTATAAAGAGAATAATAGCAACCAGTGTGAAAGTTATGGTCATTTCTACGTTCCGGGCAGCCTAGGCTTCACTCTAGGGCGTTGCTCCACCAGATCAAACAGTTAGGGCCTTAGAAGTCAACGCCCGAAGCATTAAATACAAAATAAATAGAACAGTTTTTCCTGTGTATAAAACGAATAATTGGTACCAGTGTGAAAGTTATGGTCATTGCTACGTTCCGCGCAACCTAGGTTTCACTCCAGGGCGTTGCTCTACCAGATCGAATAGACACGGCCTAAGAAGTCAACGCCAGAATCATGAAATACGATAAAGATGCAACAGTTTTTCCATCGTACAAAACGAATAATTGCAACCAGTGTGAATGTTATGGTCATTTCTACATTCCGAGCAACCTAGGCTTCACTCTAGGGCGTTGCTCCACCAGATCGAATAGTTAGGTCCTTAGAAGTCAACGCCAGAAGCATAAAATACGATATCAATACAACAGCATTTCCACCGTATTAAATGAATAATTGCAAACAGTGTGAAAGTAGTGGTCATTTCTACGTTCCGAGCAACCTAGGCTTCACTCTGGGGCGGTGCTCCAACATATCGAATAGCTACGGCCTTAGAAGTCTACGACTGAAGCATAAAATACAATAAAAATACAACAGTCTTTCCATACTAGAACAGGAATAATTGCAACCCGTGTGAAAGTGATGGTCATTTCTACGTTCCTGGCAACCTAGGCTTCACTCTAGGGCGTTGTTCCACAAGATCGAATAGTTAGGGCATTAGAAGTCAGCGCCAGAAGCATAAAATACAATAAAGATGCAAAAGTTTTTCCATGGTATAACAGGAATAACTGTAAACAGTGTGAAAGTAATGGTCATTTCTACGTTCCAGGCAACCTAGGCTTCACTCTAGGTCGTTGTTCCACCAGATCGAATAGTTAGGGCCTAAGAAGTCAACGCCAGAAGCATAAAATACAATATAAATATAACAGTTTTTCCATCGTATACAGAGAATCATAGCAACCAGAGTGAAAGTTATGGTCATTTCTACGTTCCGGGCAGCCTAGGCTTCACTCTAGGGCGTTGCTCCACCAGATGGAATAGTTTGCGCCTTAGAAGTCAACGCCAGAAGCATAAAATACAATAAAGATACAACAGTTTTTCCATCGTATAACAGGAATAATTGCAACCAGTGTGATTGTAATGATCATTTCGGCGTTTCGGGCATCCTAGACTTATCTCTGAGGCATTGCTCCACCAGATCGAATAGTTAGGGCCTAAGATGTCAACGCCAGAAGCATAAAATACAATATAAATACAACAGCTTTGCCATCGTATAAAATGAATAATTGCAAACAGTGCGAAAGATATGGACATTTCTACGTTCCGGGCTACCTAGGCTTCACTCTATGGGGTTCTTCCACCACATCGAATAGCAACGGCCTCAGAGGTCAACGCCAGAAGCATAAACTACAATATAAATATAACAGTTTTTCCATCGTATAGAACGAATAATAGCAAGCAGTGTGAAAGTTATGGTCATTTCTACGTTCCGGGCAGCCTAGGCTTCACTCTAGGGCGTTGCTCCACCAGATCAAACAGTTAGGGCCTTAGAAGTCAACGCCCGAAGCATTAAATACAAAATAATTAGAACAGTTTTTCCTGTGTATAAAACGAATAATTGGTACCAGTGTGAAAGTTATGGTCATTGCTACGTTCCGCGCAACCTAGGTTTCACTCCAGGGCGTTGCTCCACCAGATCGAATAGATACGGCCTAAGAAGTCAACGCCAGAATCGTGAAATACGATAAAGATGCAACAGTTTTTCCATCGTACAAAACGAATAATTGCAACCAGTGTGAAAGTTATGGTCATTTCTACATTCCGAGCAACCTAGGCTTCACTCTAGGGCGTTGCTCCACCAGGTCGAATAGTTAGGTCCTTAGAAGTCAACGCCAGAAGCATAAAATACGATATAAATACAACAGCATTTCCATCGTATAAGACGAATAATTGCAACCAGTGTGAATGTAATGGTCATTTCTACGTTCCGGGCAACCTGGGCTTCACTCTACGGCGTTGCTCCACCAGATCGAGTAGTTAGGGCCTTAGAAGTCTTCGCCAGAAGCATAAAATACAATAAAGATGCAAAAGTTTTTCCATCGTATAACAGGAATAACTGTAAACAGTGTGAAAGTAATGGTCATTTCTACGTTCCAGGCAACCTATGCTTCACGCTAGGGCGGTGCTCTACCAGATTAAATAGTTAGGGCCTAAGAAGTCAACGCCAGAAGCATAAAACACAATATAAATACAACAGCTTTTCCATCGTATATAATGTATATTTGCATACAGTGTGAAAGTAATGGTCATTTCCATGTTCCGGGCAACCTAGTCTTCACTCTAGGGCGTTGTTCCACCAGATCGCATAGTTAGGGCCTAAGAAGTCAACGCCAGAAGAATAAAATACAATTTAAGTACAAAAGTTTTTCCATCGTATAAAATGAATAATTGCAAACATTGTGAAAGTAATGGTCATTTCTACGTTCCGGGCAACCTAGGCGTCACTCTAGGGCGTTGCTCCACCACACCTAATAGCTAGGGCCTTAGAAGTCAACCCCAGATGGATAAAATACAATAAAGATGCCACAGCTTTTCCACCGTATAAAACGAATAATTGCAACCAGTGTGAAAGTTATGGTCATTTCTACATTCCGAGCAACCTAGGCTTCACTCTAGGGCGTTGCTCCACCAGATCGAATAGTTAGGTCCTTAGAAGTCAACGCCAGAAGCATAAAATACGATATAAATACAACAGCATTTCCACCGTATTAAATGAATAATTGCAAACAGTGTGAAAGTAGTGGTCATTTCTACGTTCCGAGCAACCTAGGCTTCACTCTGGGGCGGTGCTCCAACATATCGAATAGCTACGGCCTTAGAAGTCTACGACTGAAGCATAAAATACAATAAAAATACAACAGTTTTTTCATCGTATAACAGGAATAATTGCAACAAGCGTGATAGTAATGATCATTTCGGCGTTTCGGGCATCCTAAACTTATCTCTGAAGCATTGCTCCACCAAATCGAATAGTTAGGGCCTAAGAAGTCAACGCCAGAAGCATAAAATACAATATAAATACAACGATTTTGCCATCGTATAAAATGAATAATTGCAAACAGTGCGAAAGATATGGACATTTCTACGTTCCGGGCTACCTAGGCTTCACTCTATGGCGTTCTTCCACCACATCGAATAGCATCGGCCTCAGAAGTCAACGCCAGAAGTATAAAATACAATAAAAATACAACAGTCTTTCCATACTAGAACAGGAATAATTGCAACCCGTGTGAAAGTAATGGTCATTTCTACGTTCCAGGCAACCTAGGCTTCACTCTAGGTCGTTGTTCCACCAGATCGAATAGTTAGGGCCTAAGAAGTCAACGCCAGAAGCATAAAATACAATAAAGATGCAACAGTTTTTCCATCGTATAAAACGAATAATTGCAACCAGTGTGAAAGTTATGGTCATTTCTACATACCGAGCAACCTAGGCTTCACTCTAGGGCGTTGCTCCACCAGATCGAATAGTGAGGTCCTTAGAAGTCAACGCCAGAAGCATAAAATACGATATAAATACAACAGCTTTTCCATCGTATAAAAGGAACAATTGCAGACAGTGTGAAAGTTATGGTCATTTCTACATTCCGAGCAACCTAGGCTTCACTCTAGGGCGTTGCTCCACCTGATCGAATAGTTAGGGCCTTAGAAGTCAACGCCAGAAGCATAAAATACAATAAAGATGCAACAGCTTTTCCATCGAATAGCAGGAATAATTTGCAACCAGTGTGGTAGTAGTGGTCATTTCTACGTACCGGGCAACCTAGGCTTCACTCTAGGGCGGTGCTCCAACATATCGAATAGCTACGGCCTTAGAAGTCTACGACTGAAGCATAAAATACAATAAAAATACAACAGTCTTTTCATCGTATAACAGGAATAATTGCAACAAGCGTGATAGTAATGATCATTTCGGCGTTTCGTGCATCCTAGACTTATCTCTGAGGCATTGCTCCACCAGGTCGAATAGTTAGGGCCTAAGAAGTCAACGCCAGAAGCATAAAATACAACATAAATACAATAGATTTTCCATCGTATATAATGTATATCTGCAAACAGTGTGAAAGTAATGGTCATTTCTACGTAGCGGGCAACCTAGGCTCCACTCTCGGGCGTTGCTCCACGAAATCAAATGGCTAGGGCCTTAGAAGTCAGCGCCAGAAGCATAAAATACAATAAAGATGCAAAAGCTTTTCCATCGTATAACAGGAATAATTGCAACCAGTGTGATTGTAATGATCATTTCGGCGTTTCGGGCATCCTAGACTTATCTCTGAGGCATTGCTCCACCAGATCGAATAGTTAGGGCCTAAGATGTCAACGCCAGAAGCATAAAATACAATATAAATACAACAGCTTTGCCATCGTATAAAATGAATAATTGCAAACAGTGCGAAAGTTATGGTCATTTCTACGTTCCGGGCAGCCTAGGCTTCACTCTAGGGCGTTGCTCCACCAGATCAAACAGTTAGGGCCTTAGAAGTCAACGCCCGAAGCATTAAATACAAAATAAATAGAACAGTTTTTCCTGTGTATAAAACGAATAATTGGTACCAGTGTGAAAGTTATGGTCATTGCTACGTTCCGCGCAACCTAGGTTTCACTCCAGGGCGTTGCTCCACCAGATCGAATAGATACGGCCTAAGAAGTCAACGCCAGAATCATGAAATACGATAAAGATGCAACAGTTTTTCCATCGTACAAAACGAATAATTGCAACCAGTGTGAATGTTATGGTCATTTCTACATTCCGAGCAACCTAGGCTTCACTCTAGGGCGTCGCTCCACCAGATCGAATAGTTAGGTCCTTAGAAGTCAACGCCAGAAGCATAAAATACGATATAAATACAACAGCATTTCCACCGTATTAAATGAATAATTGCAAACAGTGTGAAAGTAGTGGTCATTTCTACGTTCCGAGCAACCTAGGCTTCACTCTGGGGCGGTGCTCCAACATATCGAATAGCTACGGCCTTAGAAGTCTACGACTGAAGCATAAAATACAATAAAAATACAACAGTCTTTCCATACTAGAACAGGAATAATTGCAACCCGTGTGAAAGTGATGGTCATTTCTACGTTCCAGGCAACCTAGGCTTCACTCTAGGGCGTTGTTCCACAAGACCGAATAGTTAGGGCATTAGAAGTCAGCGCCAGAAGCATAAAATACAATAAAGATGCAAAGTTTTTCCATGGTATAACAGGAATAACTGTAAACAGTGTGAAAGTAATGGTCATTTCTACGTTCCAGGCAACCTAGGCTTCACTCTGGGGCGGTGCTCCAACATATCGAATAGCTACGGCCTTAGAAGTCTACGACTGAAGCATAAAATACAATAAAAATACAACAGTCTTTCCATACTAGAACAGGAATAATTGCAACCCGTGTGAAAGTAATGGTCATTTCTACGTTCCAGGCAACCTATGCTTCACTCTAGGGCGGTGCTCTACCAGACTAAATAGTTAGGGCCTAAGAAGTCAACGCCAGAAGCATAAAACACAATATAAATACAACAGCTTTTCCATCGTATATAATGTATATTTGCAAACAGTGTGAAAGTAGAGGTCATTTCCATGTTCCGGGCAACCCAGTCTTCACTCTAGGGCGTTGTTCCACCAGATCGAATAGTTAGCGCCTAAGAAGTCAACGCCAGAAGAATAAAATACAATATAAGTACAAAAGTTTTTCCATCGTATAAAATGAATAATTGCAAACATTGTGAAAGTAATGGTCATTTCTACGTTCCGGGCAACCTAGGCGTCACTCTAGGGCGTTGCTCCACCACACCTAATAGCTAGGGCCTTAGAAGTCAACCCCAGATGGATAAAATACAATAAAGATGCCACAGCTTTTCCACCGTATAAAACGAATAATTGCAACCAGTGTGAAAGTTATGGTCATTTCTACATTCCGAGCAACCTAGGCTTCACTCTAGGGCGTTGCTCCACCAGATCGAATAGTTAGGTCCTTAGAAGTCAACGCCAGAAGCATAAAATACGATATAAATACAACAGCATTTCCACCGTATTAAATGAATAATTGCAAACAGTGTGAAAGTAGTGGTCATTTCTACGTTCCGAGCAACCTAGGCTTCACTCTGGGGCGGTGCTCCAACATATCGAATAGCTACGGCCTTAGAAGTCTACGACTGAAGCATAAAATACAATAAAAATACAACAGTTTTTTCATCGTATAACAGGAATAATTGCAACAAGCGTGATAGTAATGATCATTTCGGCGTTTCGGGCATCCTAAACTTATCTCTGAAGCATTGCTCCACCAAATCGAATAGTTAGGGCCTAAGAAGTCAACGCCAGAAGCATAAAATACAATATAAATACAACGATTTTGCCATCGTATAAAATGAATAATTGCAAACAGTGCGAAAGATATGGACATTTCTACGTTCCGGGCTACCTAGGCTTCACTCTATGGCGTTCTTCCACCACATCGAATAGCATCGGCCTCAGAAGTCAACGCCAGAAGTATAAAATACAATAAAAATACAACAGTCTTTCCATACTAGAACAGGAATAATTGCAACCCGTGTGAAAGTAATGGTCATTTCTACGTTCCAGGCAACCTAGGCTTCACTCTAGGTCGTTGTTCCACCAGATCGAATAGTTAGGGCCTAAGAAGTCAACGCCAGAAGCATAAAATACAATAAAGATGCAACAGTTTTTCCATCGTATAAAACGAATAATTGCAACCAGTGTGAAAGTTATGGTCATTTCTACATACCGAGCAACCTAGGCTTCACTCTAGGGCGTTGCTCCACCAGATCGAATAGTGAGGTCCTTAGAAGTCAACGCCAGAAGCATAAAATACGATATAAATACAACAGCTTTTCCATCGTATAAAAGGAACAATTGCAGACAGTGTGAAAGTTATGGTCATTTCTACATTCCGAGCAACCTAGGCTTCACTCTAGGGCGTTGCTCCACCTGATCGAATAGTTAGGGCCTTAGAAGTCAACGCCAGAAGCATAAAATACAATAAAGATGCAACAGCTTTTCCATCGAATAGCAGGAATAATTTGCAACCAGTGTGGTAGTAGTGGTCATTTCTACGTACCGGGCAACCTAGGCTTCACTCTAGGGCGGTGCTCCAACATATCGAATAGCTACGGCCTTAGAAGTCTACGACTGAAGCATAAAATACAATAAAAATACAACAGTCTTTTCATCGTATAACAGGAATAATTGCAACAAGCGTGATAGTAATGATCATTTCGGCGTTTCGTGCATCCTAGACTTATCTCTGAGGCATTGCTCCACCAGGTCGAATAGTTAGGGCCTAAGAAGTCAACGCCAGAAGCATAAAATACAACATAAATACAATAGATTTTCCATCGTATATAATGTATATCTGCAAACAGTGTGAAAGTAATGGTCATTTCTACGTAGCGGGCAACCTAGGCTCCACTCTCGGGCGTTGCTCCACGAAATCAAATGGCTAGGGCCTTAGAAGTCAGCGCCAGAAGCATAAAATACAATAAAGATGCAAAAGCTTTTCCATCGTATAACAGGAATAATTGCAACCAGTGTGATTGTAATGATCATTTCGGCGTTTCGGGCATCCTAGACTTATCTCTGAGGCATTGCTCCACCAGATCGAATAGTTAGGGCCTAAGATGTCAACGCCAGAAGCATAAAATACAATATAAATACAACAGCTTTGCCATCGTATAAAATGAATAATTGCAAACAGTGCGAAAGTTATGGTCATTTCTACGTTCCGGGCAGCCTAGGCTTCACTCTAGGGCGTTGCTCCACCAGATCAAACAGTTAGGGCCTTAGAAGTCAACGCCCGAAGCATTAAATACAAAATAAATAGAACAGTTTTTCCTGTGTATAAAACGAATAATTGGTACCAGTGTGAAAGTTATGGTCATTGCTACGTTCCGCGCAACCTAGGTTTCACTCCAGGGCGTTGCTCCACCAGATCGAATAGATACGGCCTAAGAAGTCAACGCCAGAATCATGAAATACGATAAAGATGCAACAGTTTTTCCATCGTACAAAACGAATAATTGCAACCAGTGTGAATGTTATGGTCATTTCTACATTCCGAGCAACCTAGGCTTCACTCTAGGGCGTCGCTCCACCAGATCGAATAGTTAGGTCCTTAGAAGTCAACGCCAGAAGCATAAAATACGATATAAATACAACAGCATTTCCACCGTATTAAATGAATAATTGCAAACAGTGTGAAAGTAGTGGTCATTTCTACGTTCCGAGCAACCTAGGCTTCACTCTGGGGCGGTGCTCCAACATATCGAATAGCTACGGCCTTAGAAGTCTACGACTGAAGCATAAAATACAATAAAAATACAACAGTCTTTCCATACTAGAACAGGAATAATTGCAACCCGTGTGAAAGTGATGGTCATTTCTACGTTCCAGGCAACCTAGGCTTCACTCTAGGGCGTTGTTCCACAAGACCGAATAGTTAGGGCATTAGAAGTCAGCGCCAGAAGCATAAAATACAATAAAGATGCAAAGTTTTTCCATGGTATAACAGGAATAACTGTAAACAGTGTGAAAGTAATGGTCATTTCTACGTTCCAGGCAACCTAGGCTTCACTCTGGGGCGGTGCTCCAACATATCGAATAGCTACGGCCTTAGAAGTCTACGACTGAAGCATAAAATACAATAAAAATACAACAGTCTTTCCATACTAGAACAGGAATAATTGCAACCCGTGTGAAAGTAATGGTCATTTCTACGTTCCAGGCAACCTATGCTTCACTCTAGGGCGGTGCTCTACCAGACTAAATAGTTAGGGCCTAAGAAGTCAACGCCAGAAGCATAAAACACAATATAAATACAACAGCTTTTCCATCGTATATAATGTATATTTGCAAACAGTGTGAAAGTAGAGGTCATTTCCATGTTCCGGGCAACCCAGTCTTCACTCTAGGGCGTTGTTCCACCAGATCGAATAGTTAGCGCCTAAGAAGTCAACGCCAGAAGAATAAAATACAATATAAGTACAAAAGTTTTTCCATCGTATAAAATGAATAATTGCAAACATTGTGAAAGTAAAGGTCATTTCTACTTTCCGGGCAACCTAGGCTTCACTCTAGGGCGTTGCTCCACCAGATCGAATTGTTAGGGCCTTAGAAATCAACGCCAGAAGCATAATATACAATAAAGATGCAACAGTTTTTTCTTCGTAAAACAGGCATAATTGCAACCAGTGTGAAAGTAATGGTCATTTCTACGTTCCAGGCAACCTATGCTTCACTGTAGGGCGGTGCTCTACCAGATTAAATAGTTAGGGCCTAAGAAGTCAACGCCAGAAGCATAAAACACAATATAAATACAACAGCTTTTCCATCGTATATAATGTATATTTGCATACTGTGTGAAAGTAATGGTCATTTCCATGTTCCGGGCAACCTAGTCTTCACTCTAGGGCGTTGTTCCACCGGATCGAATAGCTTTGGCCTGAGAAGTCAACGCCAGAAGAATAAAATACAATATAAGTAGAAAAGTGTTTCCATCGTGTAAAATGAATAATTGCAAACATTGTGAAAGTAATGGTCATTTCTACGTTCCGGGCAACCTAGGCGTCACTCTAGGGCATTGCTCCGCCACACCTAATAGCTACGGCCTTGGAAGTCAACCCCAGATGAATAAAATACAATACAGATGCCACAGCTTTTCCATCGTATAAAACGAATAATTGCAACCAGTGTGAAAGTTATGGTCATTTCTACTTTCCGGGCAACCTAGGCTTCACCCTAGGGCGTTGTTCCACCAGACCGAACAGTTAGGGCCTAAGAAGTCAACGCCAGAAGCATAAAATACAATATAAATATAACAGTTTTTCTATCGTATAAAACGAATGATAGCAACCAGTGTGAAATTTATGGTCACTTCTACGTTCCGGGCATCCTAGACTTCACTCTAGGGCGTTGCTCCACCAGATCGAATAGTTAGGGCCTTAGAAGTCAACGCTAGAAGCATAAAATACAATAAAGATGCAACAGTTTTTCCATCGTATAACAGGAATAATTGCAACCAGGGTGAAGGTAATGGTATGTTCTACGTTCCGGGCAACCTATGCTTCACTCTAGGGCTGTGCTCTACCAGATTAAATAGTTAGGGCCTAAGAAGTCAACGCCAGAAGCATAAAACACAATATAAATACAACAGCTTTTCCATCGTATATAATGTATATTTGCAAACAGTGTGAAAGTAGTGGTAATTTCCATGTTCCGGGCAACCTAGTCGTCACTCTAGGGCGTTGTTCCACCAGATCGAATAGTTAGGGCGTAAGAAGTCAACGCCAGAAGAATAAAATACAATATAAGTACAAAAGTTTTTTCATCGTATAAAATGAATAATTGCAAACATTGTGAAAGTAATGGTCATTTCTACTTTCCGGGCAACCTAGGCTTCACTCTAGGGCGTTGCTCCACCAGATCAAATTGTTAGGGCCTTAGAAATCAACGCCACAAGCATAATATACAATAAAGCTGCAACAGTTTTTTCTTCGTAAAACAGGAATAATTGCAACCAGTGTGAAGGTAATGGTCTTTTCTACGTTCCGGGCAACCTAGGCTTCACTCTAGGGCGGTGCTCCACCAGATCAAATAGTTAGGGCCTAAGAAGTCCACGCCAGAAGCATAAAATACAACATAAATACAATAGATTTTCCATCGTATATAATGTATATCTGCAAACAGTGTGAAAGTAATGGTCATTTCTACATATCGGGCAACCTAGGCTCCACTCTCGGGCGTTGCTCCACCAAATCAAATAGCTAGGGCCTTAGAAGTCAACGCCAGAAGCATAAAATACAATAAAGATGCAAAAGTTTTTCCATCGTATAACAGGAATAATAGCAACCAGTGTGAAATTTATGGTCATTTCTACGTTCCGGGCAGCCTAGGCTTCACTCTAGGGCGTTGCTCCACCAGATGGAATAGTTTGTGCGTTAGAAGTCAACGCCAGAAGCATAAAATACAATAAAGATGCAACAGTTTTTCCATCGTATAACAGGAATAATTGCAACCAGTGTGACTGTAACGATCATTTCGGCGTTTCGGGCATCCTAGACATATCTCTGAGGCATTGCTCCACCAGATCGAATAGTTAGGGCCTAAGAAGTCAACGCCAGAAGCATAAAATACAATATAAATACAACAGCTTTGCCACCGTATAAAATGGATAATTGCAAACAGTGCGAAAGATATGGACATTTCTACGTTCCGGGCTACCTAGGGTTCGCTCTATGGCGTTCTTCCACCACATCGAATAGGAACGGCCTCAGAGGTCAACGCCAGAAGCATAAAATACAATATAAATGTAACAGTTTTTCCATCGTATAAAACGAATAATAGCAACCAGTGTGAAAGTTGTGGTCATTTCTACGTTCCGGGCAACCTAGGCTTCACTCTAGGGCGTTGTTCCACCAGACCAAACAGTTAGGGCCTTAGAAGTCAACGCCAGAAGCATAAAATACAATAAAGATGCAAAAGCTTTTCCATCGTATAACAGGAATAACTGTAAACAGTGTGAAAGTAATGGTCATTTCTACGTTCCAGGCAACCTATGCTTCACTCTAGGGCGGTGCTCTACCAGATTAAATAGTTAGGGCCTACGAAGTCAACGCCAGAAGCATAAAACACAATATAAATACAACAGCTTTTCCATCGTATACAATGTATATTTGCAAACAGTGTGAAAGTAGTGGTCATTTCCATGTTCCGGGCAACCTAGTCTTCACTCTAGGGCGTTATTCCACCAGATCGAATAGTTAGGGCCTAAGAAATCAACGCCAGAAGAATAAAATACAATTTAAGTACAAAAGTTTTTCCATCGTATAAAATGAATAATTGCAAACATTGTGAAAGTAATGGTCATTTCTACTTTCCGGGCAACCTAGGCTTCACTCTATGGCGTTGCTCCACCAGATCGAATTGTTAGGGCCTTAGAAATCAACGCCAGAAGCATAATATACAATAAAGATGCAACAGTTTTTTCTTCGTAAAACAGGAATAATTGCAACCAGTGTGACGGTAATGGTCTTTTCTACGTTCCGGGCAACCTAGGTTTCACTCCAGGGCGTTGCTCCACCAGATCGGATGGTTACGGCCTTAGAAGTCAACGCCAGAAGCATAAAATACAATAAAGATGCAACAGTTTTTCCATCGTATAAAACGAATAATTGCAACCAGTGTGAAAGTTATGGTCATTTCTACGTTCCGGGCAACATAGGCTCCACTCTAGGGCGTTGCTCCACCAGATCAAACAGTTAGGTCCTTAGAAGTCAACGCCCGAAGCATTAAATACAAAATAAATAGAACAGTTTTTCCTGTGTATAAAACGAATAATTACTATCAGTGTGAAAGTTATGGTCATTTCTACGTTCCGGGCAACCTAGGCTTCAGCCTGCGGCGTCGTTCCACCAGATCGAATAGTTAGGGCCTAAGAAGTGAACGCCAGAAGCATAAAATACAATATAAATACAACAGTTTTTCCATCGTATAAAACGAATAATTGCTATCAGTGTGAAAGTTATGGTCATTTCTACATTCCGAGCAACCTAGGCTTCACTCTAGGGCGTTGCTCCACCAGATCGAATAGTTATTTCCTTAGAAGTCAACGCCAGAAGCATAAAATACGATATAAATACAACAGCATTTCCACCGTATTAAATGAATAATTGCAACCAGTGTGAAAGTTATGGTCATTTCTACGTTCCAGGCAACCTAGGCTTCACTCTAGGGCGTTGTTCCACAAGATCGTATAGTTAGGTCCTTAGAAGTCAACGCCAGAAGCATAAAATACGATATAAATACAACAGCATTTCCACCGTATTAAATGAATAATTGCAAACAGTGTGAAGGTAGTGTTCATTTCTACGTTCCGGGCAACCTAGGCTTCACTCTAGGGCGGTGCTCCAACATATCGAATAGCTACGGCCTTAGAAGTCTACGACTGAAGCATAAAATACAATCAAAATACAACAGTCTTTTCATCGTATAACAGGAATAATTGCAACAAGCGTGATAGTAATGATCATTTCGGCGTTTCGGGCATCCTAGACTTATCTCTGAAGCATTGCTCCACCAGATCGAATAGTTAGGGCCTAAGAAGTCAACGCCAGAAGCATAAAATACAATATAAATACAACAGTTTTGCCATCGTATTAAATGAATAATTGCAAACAGTGTGAAAGTAGTGGTCATTTCTACGTTCCGAGCAACCTAGGCTTCACTCTGGGGCGGTGCTCCAACATATCGAATAGCTACGGCCTTAGAAGTCTACGACTGAAGCATAAAATACAATAAAAATACAACAGTCTTTTCATCGTATAACAGGAATAATTGCAACAAGCGTGATTGTAATGATCATTTCGGCGTTTCGGGCATCCTAGACTTATCTCTGAAGCATTGCTCCACCAGATCGAATAGTTAGGGCCTAAGAAGTCAACGCCAGAAGCATAAAATACAATATAAATACAACAATTTTGCCATCGTATAAAATGAATAATTGCAAACAGTGCGAAAGATATGGACATTTCTATGTTCCGGGCTACCTAGGCTTCACTCTATGGCGTTCTTCCACCACATCGAATAGCAACGGCCTCAGAAGTCAACGCCAGAAGCATAAAATGGAATAAAGATGCAACAGTTTTTCCATCGTATAGCAGGAATAATTTGCAACTAGTGTGATAGTAGTGGTCATTTCTACGTACCGGGCAATATAGGTTTCACTCCAGGGCGTTGCTCCACCAGATCGAATAGTTACGGCCTAAGAAGTCAACGCCAGAAGCATAAAATGCAAAAAAGATGCAACAGTTTTTCCATCGTATAGCAGGAATAATTTGCAACTAGTGTGATAGTAGTGGTCATTTCTACGTACCGGGCAATATAGGTTTCACTCCAGGGCGTTGCTCCACCAGATCGAATAGTTAGGGCCTAAGAAGTCAACGCCAGAAGCATAAAACACAATATAAATACAACAGCTTTTCCATCGTATATAATGTATATTTGCAAACAGTGTGAAAGTAGTGGTAATTTCCATGTTCCGGGCAACCTAGTCGTCACTCTAGGGCGTTGCTCCACCAGATCGAATAGTTAGGGCCTTAGAAGTCAACGCCAGAAGCATAAAATACAATAAAGATGCAACCGTTTTTCCATCGTATAACAGGAATAATTGCAACCAGTGTGAAGGTAATGGTATGTTCTACGTTCCGGGCAACCTGGGCTTCACTCTAGGGCGGTACTCCACCAGATCAAATAGTAAGGGCCTAAGAAGTCAACGCCAGAAGCATAAAATACAACATAAATACAATAGATTTTCCATCGTATATAATGTATATCTGCAAACAGTGTGAAAGTAATGGTCATTTCTACGTAGCGGGCAACCTAGGCTCCACTCTCGGGCGTTGGTCCACCAAATCAAATTGCTAGGGCCTTAGAAGTCAGCGCCAGAAGCATAAAATACAATAAAGATGCAAAAGTTTTTCCATCGTATAACAGGAATAACTGTAAACAGTGTGAAAGTAATGGTCATTTCTACGTCCCAGGCAACCTAGGTTTCACTCTAGGTCGTTGTTCCATCAGATCGAAAAGTTAAGGCCTAAGAAGTCAACGCCAGAAGCATAAAATACAATATAAATATAACAGTTTTTCCGTCGTATAAAGAGAATAATAGCAACCAGTGTGAAAGTTATGGTCATTTCTACGTTCCGGGCAGCCTAGGCTTCACTCTAGGGCGTTGCTCCACCAGATGGAATAGTTTGCGCCTTAGAAGTCAACGCCAGAAGCATAAAATACAATAAAGATGCAACAGTTTTTCCATCGTATAACAGGAATAATTGCAACCAGTGTGATAGTAATGATCATTTCGGCGTTTCGGGCATCCTAGACTTATCTCTGAGGCATTGCTCCACCAGATCGAATAGTTAGGGCCTAAGATGTCAACGCCAGAAGCATAAAATACAATATAAATACAACAGCTTTGCCAGCGTATAAAATGAACAATTGCAAACAGTGCGAAAGATATGGACATTACTACGTTCCGGGCTACCTAGGCTTCACTCCATGGGGTTCTTCCTCCACATCGAATAGCAACGGCCTCAGAGGTCAACGCCAGAAGCATAAAATAAAATATAAATATAACAGTTTTTCCATCGTATAGAACGAATAATAGCAACCAGTGTGAAAGTTGTGGTCATTTCTACGTTCCGGGCAACCTAGGCTTCACTCTAGGGCGTTGTTCCACCAGATCGCATAGTTAGGGCCTAAGAAGTCAACGCCAGAAGAATAAAATACAATATAAGTACAAAAGTTTTTCCATCGTATAAAATGAATAATTGCAAACATTGTGAAAGTAATGGTCATTTCTACGTTCCGGGCAACCTAGGCGTCACTCTAGGGCGTTGCTCCACCACACCTAATAACTAGGGCCTTAGAAGTCAACCCCAGAAGAATAAAATACAATAAAGATGCCACAGCTTTTCCATCTAATAAAACGAATAATTGCAACCAGTGTGAAAGTTATGGTCATTTCTACTTTCCGAGCAACCTAGGATTCACCCTAGGGCGTTGTTCCACCAGATCGAACAGTTAGGGCCTAAGAAGTCAACGCCAGAAGCATAAAATACAATATAAATATAACAGTTTTTCTATCGTATAAAACGAATGATAGCAATGAGTGTGAAATTTATGGTCACTTCTACGTTCCGGGCAACCTAGACATCACTCTAGGGCGTTGCTCCACCAGATCGAATAGCTAGGGACTTAGAATTCAACGCCATAAGAATAAAACACAATATAAGTACAACAGTTTTTCCATCGTATAAAATGAATAATTACAACCAGTGTGAAAGTTATGTTCATTTCTACATTCGGAGGAACCTAGGCTTCACTCTAGGCCGTTGCTCCACCTGATCGAATAGTTAGGGCCTTAGAAGTCAACGCCAGAAGCATAAAATACAATAAAGATGCAACAGTTTTTCCATCGTATAGCAGGAATAATTTGCAACTAGTGTGATAGTAGTGGTCATTTCTACGTACCGGGCAATATAGGTTTCACTTCAGGGCGTTGCTCCACCAGATCGAATAGTTACGGCCTAAGAAGTCAACGCCAGAAGCATAAAATACGATAAAGATGCAACAGTTTTTCCATCGTATAGCAGGAATAATTTGCAACCAGTGTGGTAGTAGTGGTCATTTCCACGTACCCGGCAACCTAGGCTTCACTCTAGGGCGGTGCTCCAGCATATCGAATAGCTACGGCCTTAGAAGTCTACGACTGAAGCATAAAATACAATAAAAATACAACAGTCTTTTCATCGTATAACAGGAATAATTGCAACAAGCGTGATAGTAATGATCATTTCGGCGTTTCGTGCATCCTAGACTTATCTCTGAGGCATTGCTCCACCAGGTCGAATAGTTAGGGCCTAAGAAGTCAACGCCAGAAGCATAAAATACAATATAAATACAACGGCTGTGCCATCGTATAAAATGAATTATTGCAAACGGTGCGAAAGATATGGACATTTCTACGTTCCGGGCTACCTAGGCTTCACTCTATGGCATTCTTCCACCGCATCGAATAGCAACGGCCTCAGAGGTGAACGCCAGAAGCATAAAATACAATATAAATATAACAGTTTTTCCATCGTATAAAACGAATAATAGCAACTAGTGTGAAAGTTATGTTCATTTCTACGTTCCGGGCAACCTAGGCTTCACTGTAGGGCGTTGTTCCACCAGATCAAACAGTTAGGGCCTTAGAAGTCAACGCCCGAAGCATAAAACACAAAATAAATAGAACAGTTTTTCCATTCTATAAAACGAATAATTGCTACCAGCGTGAAAGTTGTGGTCAATGCTACGTTCCGCGCAACCTAGGCTTCACCCAAGGGCGTTGTTCCACCAGATGGAATAGTTAGTCCCTTAGAAGTCAACGCCAGATGCATAAAATACAATATAAATACAACAGTTTTTCCATCGTATAAAACGAATAATTGCAACCAGTATGAAAGTTAACGTCATTTCTACTTTCCGGGCAACCTAGGCTTCACCTTAGGGCGTTGCTCCAACAGATTGAATAGTTAGGGCGTTAGAAGTCAACGCCCGAAGCATAAGATGCAATAAAAATACAACAGTTATTCCATCGTATAACAGGATTAATTGCTACCAGTGTGAAAGTTATGGTCATTTCTACTTTCCGGGCAACCTAGGCTTCACCCTAGGGCGTTGCTCCAACAGTTTGAATAGTTAGGGTCTTAGAAGTCAATGCCCGAAGCATAAAATACAATATAAATACAACAGTTTTTCCATCATATAAAACGAATAATTGCAACCAGTATGAAGGTTATGGTCATTTCTACTTGCCGGTCAACCTAGGCCTCACCCTAGGGCGTTGCTCCAACTGATTGAATTGCTAGGGCCTTAGAAGTCAATGCCCGAAGCATAAAATGCAATAAAAATACAACAGTTTTTCTATCATATAACAGGAATAATTGCAACCAGTTTGAAAGTGATGGTCATTTCTACGTACCGGGCAACCTACGCTTCACTCGAGGGCGTAGCTCCACCAGATCGAATAGTTAGGGCGTTAGAAGTCATCGCCCGAAGCATAAAATACAAGATAGATAGAACAGTTTTTCCATCGTATAAAACGAATAATTGCTGCCAGTGTGAAAGTTATGGTCATTTCTACGTTCCGGGCAACCTGGGCTTCACTCTACGGTGTTGTTCCACCAGATCGAATAGTTAGGGCCTAAGAAGTGAACGCCAGAAGCATAAAATACAATATAAATATAACAGTTTTTACATCGTATAAAACGAATAATAGCAACCAGTATGAAACTTATGGTCATTTCTACGTTCCGGGCAACCTAGGCTTCACTCTAGGGCGTTGCTCCACCAGATCAAACAGTTAGGGCTTTAGAAGTCAACGCCCGAAGCATAAAATACAAAATAAATAGAACAGTTTTTCCATTGTATATAACGAATAATTGGTACCAGTGTAAATGTTATGGTCATTTCTACGTTCCGAGCAACCTAGGCTTCACCCTAGGGCGTTGCTCCAACAGATTGAGTAGTTAGGGCCTTAGAAGTCAACGCCCGAACCATAAAATGCAAAAAAAATTCAACAGTGTTTCCATCATATAACAGGAATAATTGCAACTAGTTTGAAAGTGACGGCCAATTCTACGTTCCGGGCAGCCTAGGCTTCACTCTAGGGCGTTGCTCCACCAGATCGAATAGTTAGTGCCTTAGAAGTCAACGCCAGAAGCATAAAATACAATACAAATACAACAGCTTTTCCATCGTATAAAACGAATAATTGCAACCAGTATGAAACTTATGGTTATTTCTACTTTCCGAGCAACCTAGGCTTCACCCTAGGGCGTTGCTCCAACAGATTGAATAGTTAGGGCCTTAGAAGTCAACGCCCGAACCATAAAATGCAAAAAAGGTTCAACAGTGTTTCCATCATATAACAGGAATAATTGCAACCAGTTTGAAAGTGAAGGGCAATTCTACGTTCCGGGCAACCTAGGCTTCACTCTAGGGCGTTGCTCCACCAGATCGAATAGTTAGTGCCTTAGAAGTCAACGCCAGAAGCATAAAATACGATACAAATACAACAGTTTTTCCATCGTATAAAACGAATAATTGTAACCAGTATGAAACTTATGGTCATTTCTACTTTCCGAGCAACCTCGGCTTCACCCTAGGGCGTTGCTCCAACAGATTGAAGAGTTAGGGCCTTAGAAGTCAACGCCCGAACCATAAAATGCAAAAAAAATTCAACAGTGTTTCCATCATATAACAGGAATAATTGCAACTAGTTTGAAAGTGACGGCCAATTCTACGTTCCGGGCAGCCTAGGCTTCACTCTAGGGCGTTGCTCCACCAGATCCAATAGTTAGTGCCTTAGAAGTCAACGCCAGAAGCATAAAATACAATACAAATACAACAGCTTTTCCATCGTATAAAACGAATAATTGCAACCAGTATGAAACTTATGGTTATTTCTACTTTCCGAGCAACCTAGTCTTCACCCTAGGGCGTTGCTCCAACAGATTGAATAGTTAGGGCCTAAGAAGTCAACGCCAGAAGCATAAAATACGATATAAATACAACAGCTTTTCCATCATATAAAACGAATAATTGCAACCAGTTTGAAAGTGATGGTCATTTCTACGTACCGGGCAACCTAGGCTTCACTCTAGGGCGTTACTCCACCAGATCAAACAGTTAGGGCCTTAGAAGTCAACGCCAGAAGCATAAAATACAATATAAATACAACAGTTTTTCCATCGTATAAAACGAATAATTGCAACCAGTCTGAAACTTATGGACATTTCTATTTGCCGAGCAACCTAGGTTTCACCCTAGGGCGTTGCTCCAACAGATTGAATAGTTGGGGCCTTAGAAGTCAACGCCCGAACCATAAAATGCAAAAAAAATTCAACAGTGTTTCCATCATATAACAGGAATAATTGCAACCAGTTTGAAAGTGAAGGGCAATTCTACGTTCCGGGCAACCTAGGCTTCACTCTAGGGCGTTGCTCCACCAGATCGAATAGTTAGTGCCTTAGAAGTCAACGCCAGAAGCATAAAATACGAAACAAATACAACAGTTTTTCCATCGTATAAAACGAATAATTGTAACCAGTATGAAACTTATGGTAATTTCTACTTTCCGAGCAACCTAGGCTTCACCCTAGGGCGTTGCTCCAACAGATTGAATAGTTAGGGCCTTAGAAGTCAACGCCCGAACCATAAAATACAAAAAAAAATACAACAGTGTTTCCATCATATAACAGGAGTAATTGTAACTAGTTTGAAAGTGATGGCCAATTCTACGTTCCGGGCAACCTAGGTTTCACTCCAGGGCGTTGGTCCACCAGACCGAATAGTTACGGCCTAAGAAGTCAACGCCAGAAGCATAAAATACGATATAAATCGAACAGCTTTTCCATCGTATAAAACGAGTAATTGCAATCAGTGTGAAAGTAATGGTCATTTCCACGTTCCGAGCACCCTAGGCGTCACTCTAGGGCGTTGCTCCACCACATCTAATAGCTACGGCCTTAGAAGTCAACGCCAGAGGCATAAAATACAATATAAATACAACAGCGTTTCCATCGTATAAAACGAATAATTGCATCCAGCGTGAAAGTTATGGTCATTTCTACATTCCGAGCAACATAGGGTTCACTCTAGGGCGTTGCTCCACCAGATCAAACAGTTAGGGCCTTAGAAGTCAACGCCCGAAGCATAAAATACAAAATAAATAGAACAGTTTTTCCATCGTATAAAACGAATAATTGCTGCCAGTGTGAAAGTTCTGGTCATTTCTACTTTCCGGGCAACCTAGGCTTCACCCTAGGGCGTTGCTCCAACAGATTGAATAGTTAGGGCCTTAGAAGTCAATGCCCGAAGCATAGATACAAAATATAAATACAAAAGTTTTTCCATTATATAAAACGAATAATTGCAACCAGTATGAAAGTTATGGTCATTTCTACTTTCCGGGCAACCTAGGCTTCACCCTAGGGCGTTGCTCCAACAGACTGAATAGTTAGGGCCTTAGAAGTCAATGCCCGAAGCATAAAATGCAATGAAAATACAACAGCTTTTCCATCATATAACAGGAATAATTGCAAACAGTGTGAAAGTTATGGTCATTTCTACGTTCCGGGCAACCTAGGCTTCACTCTAGGGCGTTGCTCCACCAGATCAAACAGTTAGGGCCTTAGAAGTCAACGCCCGAAGCATAAAATACAAAATAAATAGAACAGTTTTTCCATTGTATAAAACGTATAATTGCTACCAGTGTAAAAGTTATAGTCATTTCTACGTTCCGGGCAACCTAGGCTTCACCCTAGGGCGTTGTTCCACCTGGTGGTATAGTTAGGGCCTAAGAAGTCAACGCCAGAAGCATAAAATACGATATAAATGTAACAGTTTTTCCATTGTATAAAACGAATAATTGCTACCAGTGTAAAAGTTATGGTCATTTCTACGTTCCGGGCAACCTAGGCTACACCCTAGGCCGTTGTTCCACCAGATCGAACAGTTAGGGCCTAAGAAGTGAACGCCAGAAGCATAAAATACAAAATAAATACAACAGTTTTTCCATCATATAAAACGAATAATTGCAACCAGTATGAAAGTTATGGTCATTTCTATTTTCCGAGCAACCTAGGCTTCACCCTAGGGAGTTGCTCCAACAGATTGAATAGTTAGGGCCTTAGAAGTCAACGCCCGAACCATAAAATGCAAAAAAAATTCAACAGTGTTTCCATCATATAACAGTAATAATTGCAACCAGTTTGAAAGTGATGGCCAATTCTACGTTCCGGGCAGCCTAGGCTTCACTCTACTGCGTTGCTCCACCAGATCGAATAGTTAGGTCCTTAGAAGTAAACGCCAGAAGCATAAAATACAATATAAATATAACAGTTTTTACATCGTATAAAACGAATAATAGCAACCAGTATGAAACTTATGGTCATTTCTACGTTCCGGGCAACCTAGGCTTCACTCTAGGGCGTTGCTCCACCAGATCAAACAGTTAGGGCTTTAGAAGTCAACGCCCGAAGCATAAAATACAAAATAAAAAGAACAGTTTTTCCATTGTATATAACGAATAATTGGTACCAGTGTAAAAGTTATGGTCATTTCTACGTTCCGAGCAACCTAGGCTTCACCCTAGGGCGTTGCTCCAACAGATTGAGTAGTTAGGGCCTTAGAAGTCAACGCCCGAACCATAAAATGCAAAAAAAATTCAACAGTGTTTCCATCATATAACAGGAATAATTGCAACTAGTTTGAAAGTGACGGCCAATTCTACGTTCCGGGCAGCCTAGGCTTCACTCTAGGGCGTTGCTCCACCAGATCGAATAGTTAGTGCCTTAGAAGTCAACGCCAGAAGCATAAAATACAATACAAATACAACAGCTTTTCCATCGTATAAAACGAATAATTGCAACCAGTTTGAAAGTGATGGCCAATTCTACGTTCCGGGCAACCTAGGTTTCACTCCAGGGCGTTGGTCCACCAGACCGAATAGTTACGGCCTAAGAAGTCAACGCCAGAATCATAAAATACGGTATAAATACAAAAGCTTTTCCATCGTATAAAACGAGTAATTGCAATCAGTGTGAAAGTAATGGTCATTTCCACGTTCCGAGCACCCTAGGCGTCACTCTAGGGCGTTGCTCCACCACATCTAATAGCTACGGCCTTAGAGGTCAAGGCCAGAGGCATAAAATACAATATAAATACAACAGCGTTTCCATCGTATAAAACGAATAATTGCATCCAGCGTGAAAGTTATGGTCATTTCTACATTCCGAGCAACATAGGCTTCACTCTAGGGCGTTGCTCCACCAGATCGAATAGTTAGGTCCTTAGAAGTAAACGCCAGAAGCATAAAATACGATATAAATGCAACAGCTTTTCCATCGCATAGAAGGAATAATTGCAAACAGTGTGAAAGTAATGGTCATTTCTACGTTCCGGCCAACCTAGGCTTCACTCTACGGTGTTGTTCCACCAGATGGAATAGTTAGGGCCTAAGAAGTGAACGCCAGAAGCATAAAATACAATATAAATATAACAGAATTTCCATCGTATAAAACGAATAATAGCAACCAGTGTGAAAGTCATGGTCATTTCTACGTTCCGTGCAACCTAGGCTTCACTCTAGGGCGTTGCTCCACCAGATCAGACAGTTAGGGCCTTAGAAGCCAACGCCCGAAGCATTAAATACAAAATAAATAGAACAGTTTTTCCATCATATAAAACGAATAATTGCAACCAGTTTGAAAGTGATGGTCATTTCTCCTTTCCGGGCAACGTCGGCTTCACTCTAGGGCGTTGCTCCAAGAGATCGAATAGTTAGTGCCTTAGAAGTCAACGCCAGAAGCATAAAATACAATATAAATACAACAGTTTTTCCATCGTATAAAACGAATAATTGCAACCAGTATGAAACTTATGGTCATTTCTACTTTCCGAGCAAGTTGGGCTTCACCCTAGGGCATTGCTCCAACAGACTGAATAGTTAGGGCCTTAGAAGTCAACGCCCGAAGCATAAAATGCAAAAAAAATACAGCAGTGTTTCCATCATATAACAGGTATAATTGCAACCAGTTTGAAATTGATGGCCAATTCTACGTTCCGGGCAACCTAGGCATCAATCTATTGCGTTGCTCCACAAGATCGAATAGTTAGTGCCTTAGAAGTCAACGCCAGAAGCATAAAATACGATACAAATACAACAGTTTTTCCATCGTATAAAACGAATAATTGTAACCAGTATGAAACTTATGGTCATTTCTACTTTCCGAGCAACCTAGGCTTCACCCTAGGGCGTTGCTCCAACAGATTGAAGAGTTAGGGCCTTAGAAGTCAACGCCCGAACCATAAAATGCAAAAAAAATTCAACAGTGTTTCCATCATATAACAGGAATAATTGCAACTAGTTTGAAAGTGACGGCCAATACTACGTTCCGGGCAGCCTAGGCTTCACTCTAGGGCGTTGCTCCACCAGATCCAATAGTTAGTGCCTTAGAAGTCAACGCCAGAAGCATAAAATACAATACAAATACAACAGCTTTTCCATCGTATAAAACGAATAATTGCAACCAGTATGAAACTTATGGTTATTTCTACTTTCCGAGCAACCTAGTCTTCACCCTAGGGCGTTGCTCCAACAGATTGAATAGTTAGGGCCTAAGAAGTCAACGCCAGAAGCATAAAATACGATATAAATACAACAGCTTTTCCATCATATAAAACGAATAATTGCAACCAGTTTGAAAGTGATGGTCATTTCTACGTACCGGGCAACCTAGGCTTCACTCTAGGGCGTTACTCCACCAGATCAAACAGTTAGGGCCTTAGAAGTCAACGCCAGAAGCATAAAATACAATATAAATACAACAGTTTTTCCATCGTATAAAACGAATAATTGCAACCAGTCTGAAACTTATGGACATTTCTATTTGCCGAGCAACCTAGGTTTCACCCTAGGGCGTTGCTCCAACAGATTGAATAGTTGGGGCCTTAGAAGTCAACGCCCGAACCATAAAATGCAAAAAAAATTCAACAGTGTTTCCATCATATAACAGGAATAATTGCAACCAGTTTGAAAGTGAAGGGCAATTCTACGTTCCGGGCAACCTAGGCTTCACTCTAGGGCGTTGCTCCACCAGATCGAATAGTTAGTGCCTTAGAAGTCAACGCCAGAAGCATAAAATACGAAACAAATACAACAGTTTTTCCATCGTATAAAACGAATAATTGTAACCAGTATGAAACTTATGGTAATTTCTACTTTCCGAGCAACCTAGGCTTCACCCTAGGGCGTTGCTCCAACAGATTGAATAGTTAGGGCCTTAGAAGTCAACGCCCGAACCATAAAATACAAAAAAAAATACAACAGTGTTTCCATCATATAACAGGAGTAATTGTAACTAGTTTGAAAGTGATGGCCAATTCTACGTTCCGGGCAACCTAGGTTTCACTCCAGGGCGTTGGTCCACCAGACCGAATAGTTACGGCCTAAGAAGTCAACGCCAGAAGCATAAAATACGATATAAATAGAACAGCTTTTCCATCGTATAAAACGAGTAATTGCAATCAGTGTGAAAGTAATGGTCATTTCCACGTTCCGAGCACCCTAGGCGTCACTCTAGGGCGTTGCTCCACCACATCTAATAGCTACGGCCTTAGAAGTCAACGCCAGAGGCATAAAATACAATATAAATACAACAGCGTTTCCATCGTATAAAACGAATAATTGCATCCAGCGTGAAAGTTATGGTCATTTCTACATTCCGAGCAACATAGGGTTCACTCTAGGGCGTTGCTCCACCAGATCGAATAGTTAGGTCCTTAGAAGTAAACGCCAGAAGCATAAAATACGATATAAATACAACAGCTTTTCCATCGCATAGAAGGAATAATTGCAAACAGTGTGAAAGTAATGGTCATTTCTACGTTCCGGGCAACCTAGGCTTCACTCTACGGTGTTGTTCCACCAGATCGAATGGTTAGGGCCTAAGAAGTGAACGCCAGAAGCATTAAATACAATATAAATATAACAGTTTTTCCATCATATAACAGGAATAATTGCAACCAATTTGAAAGTGATGGTCATATCTACGTACCGGGCAACCTAGGCTTCACTCGAGGGCGTTGCTCCACCAGATCGAATAGTTAGGGCCTTAGAAGTCAACGCCCGAAGCATAAAATACAGAATAAATACAAAAGTTTTTCCATTATATAAAACGAATAATTGCAACCAGTATGAAAGTTATGGTCATTTCTACTTTCCGGGCAACCTAGGCTTCACCCTAGGGCGTTGCTCCAACAGACTGAATAGTTAGGGCCTTAGAAGTCAATGCCCGAAGCATAAAATGCAATGAAAATACAACAGCTTTTCCATCATATAACAGGAATAATTGCAAACAGTGTGAAAGTTATGGTCATTTCTACGTTCCGGGCAACCTAGGCTTCACTCTAGGGCGTTGCTCCACCAGATCAAACAGTTAGGGCCTTAGAAGTCAACGCCCGAAGCATAAAATACAAAATAAATAGAACAGTTTTTCCATTGTATAAAACGTATAATTGCTACCAGTGTAAAAGTTATAGTCATTTCTACGTTCCGGGCAACCTAGGCTTCACCCTAGGGCGTTGTTCCACCTGGTGGTATAGTTAGGGCCTAAGAAGTCAACGCCAGAAGCATAAAATACGATATAAATGTAACAGTTTTTCCATTGTATAAAACGAATAATTGCTACCAGTGTAAAAGTTATGGTCATTTCTACGTTCCGGGCAACCTAGGCTACACCCTAGGCCGTTGTTCCACCAGATCGAACAGTTAGGGCCTAAGAAGTGAACGCCAGAAGCATAAAATGCAAAAAAAATACAACAGTGTTTCCATCATATAACAGGAATAATTGCAACCAGTTTGAAAGTGACGGACAATTCTACGTTCCAGGCAACCTAGGCTTCGCTCTAGGGCGTTGCTCCACCAGATCGAATAGATAGTGCCTTAGAAGTCAACGCCAGAAGCATAAAATACAATATAAGTACAACAGTTTTTCCATCGTATAAAACGAATAATTGCAAGCAGAATGAAACTTATGGTCATTTCTACTTTCCGAGCAACACAGGCTTCACCCTAGGGCGTTGCTCCAACAGATTGAATAGTTAGGGCCTTAGAAGTCAACGCCTGAACCGTAAAATGCAAAAAAAATACAGCAGTGTTTCCATCATATAACAGGTATAATTGCAACCAGTTTGAAATTGATGGCCAATTCTACGTTCCGGGCAACCTAGGCATCACTCTATTGCGTTGCTCCACCAGATCGAATAGTTAGTGCCATAGAAGTCAACGCCAGAAGCATAAAATACAATATAAATACAACAGTTTTTCCATCGTATAAAACGAATAATTGCAACCAGTATGAAACTTATGGTCATTTCTACTTTCCGAGCAAGCTAGGCTTCGCCCTAGGTCGCTGGTCCAACAGATTGAATAGTTAGGGCCTTAGAAGTCAACGCCCGAAGCATAAAATGCAATAAAAATACAACAGTGTATACATCATATCACAGGTATAATTGCAAGCAGATTGAAAGTGATGGCCAATTCTACGTTCCGGGCGACCTAGGCTTCACTCTAGGGCGTTGCTCCACCAGATCGAATAGCTAGTGCCTTAGAAGTCAACGCCAGAAGCATAAAATACAATATAAATACAACAGTTTTTCCATCGTATAAAACGAATAAATGCAACCAGTATGAAACTTATGGTCATATCTGCTTTCCGAGCAACCTAGGCTTCACCCTAGGCCGTTGTACCACCAGATTGAATAGTTAGGGCCTTAGAAGTCAATGCCCGAAGCATAAAATGCAATAAAAATACAACAGTTTTTCCATCATATAACAGGAATAATTGCAACCAGTTTGAAAGTGATGGTCATTTCCACGTTCCGGGCAATTTAGGCATCACTCTAGGGCGTTGCTCCACTACATCGAATAGTTAGTACCTTAGAAGTCAACGCCAGATGTATAAAATACAATATAAATACAACAGTTTTTCCATAGTATAAAACGAATAATTGCTACCAGTGTAAAAGTTATGGTTATTTCTACGTTCCGGGCAACCTAGGCTTCACCCTAGGCCGTTGTCCCACCAGATTGAATAGTTAGGGCCTGAGAAGTCAATGTCCGAAGGATAAAATGCAATAAAAATACAACAGTTTTTCCATCATATAACAGGTATAATTGCAAGCAGTTTGAAAGTGATGGTCATTTCTACGTTCCGGGCAACATAGGTTTCACTCTAGGGCGTTGCTCCACCAGAAAGAATAGTTACGGCCTAAGAAGTCAACGCCAGAAGCATAAAATACGATATAAATGCAACAGCTTTTCCATCGTATAAAACGAATAATTGCAACCAGTATGAAACTTATGGTCATTTCTACTTTCCGAGCAAGTTGGGCTTCACCCTAGGGCATTGCTCCAACAGACTGAATAGTTAGGGCCTTAGAAGTCAACGCCCGAAGCATAAAATGCAAAAAAAATACAGCAGTGTTTCCATCATATAACAGGTATAATTGCAACCAGTTTGAAATTGATGGCCAATTCTACGTTCCGGGCAACCTAGGCATCAATCTATTACGTTGCTCCACAAGATCGAATAGTTAGTGCCTTAGAGGTCAACGCCAGAAGCATAAAATACAATATAAATGCAACAGTTTTTCCATCGTATAAAACGAATAATTGCAACCAGTATGAAACTTATGGACATTTCTACTTTCCGAGGAGCCTAGGCTTCACCCTAGGGCGTTGCTCCAACAGTTTGAATAGTTAGGGCCTTAGAAGTCAACGCCCGAACCATAAAATGCAAAAAAAATACAACAGTGTTTCCATCATATTACAGGAATAATTGCAACCAGTTTGAAAGTCATGGCCCATTCTACGTTCCGGGCAACCTAGGCTTCGCTCTAAGGCCTTGCTTCACCAGATCGAATAGATAGTGCCTTAGAAGTCAACGCCAGAAGCATAAAATACAATATAAATACAACAGGTATTCCATCGTATAAAACGAATAATTGCAACCAGTATGAAACTTATGGTCATTTCTACTTTCCTAGCTACTTAGGCTTCACCCTAGGGTGTTGCTCCAACAGATTGAATAGTCAGGGCCTTAGAAGTCAACGCCCGAACCATAAAATGCAAAAAAAATACAACAGTGTTTCCATCATAAATCAGGAATAATTGCAACCAGTTTGAAAGTGATGGCCAATTCTACGTTCCGGGCAACCTAGGTTTCACTCCAGGGCGTAGCTCCACCAGAACGAATAGTTACGGCCTAAGAAGTCAACGCCAAAAGCATAAAACACGATATAAATACAACAGCCTTTCCATCGTATAAAACGAATAATTGCAACCAGTATGAAACTTATGGTCATTTCTACTTTCCGAGCAACCTAGGCTTCACCCTAGGGCGTTGCTCCAACAGATTGAATTGTTAGGGCCTTAGAAGTCAACGCCCGAACCATAAAATGCAAAAAAAATACAACAGTGTTTCCATCATATATCAGGAATAATTGCAACCAGTTTGAAAGTGATGGCCAATTCTACGTTCCGTGCAACCTAGGCTTCACTCTATTGCGTTGCTCCACCAGATCGAATAGTTAGTGCCTTAGAAGTCAACACCAGAAGAATCAAATACAATATAAATACAACAGTTTTTAAATCGTATAACACGAATAATTGCAACCAGTAAGAAACTTATGGACATTTCTACTTTCCGAGCAACCTAGGCTTCACCCTAGGGCGTTGCTCCAACAGATTGAATAGTGAGGGCCTTAGAAGTCAACGCACGAACCATAAAATGCAAAAAAAATACAACAGTGTTTCCATCATATAACAGGAATAATTGCAACCAGTTTGAAAGTGATGGCCAATTCTAAGTTCCGGGCAACCTAGGCTTCACTCTAGGGCGTTGCTCCACCAGATCGAATAGTTAGTGCCTTGGAAGTCAACGCCAGAAGCATAAAATACAATATAAATACAACAGTTTTTCCATCGTATAAAACGAATAATTGCAACCAGTATGAAACTTATGGTCATTTCTACTTTCCGAGCAACCTAGGCTTCACCCTAGGGCGTTGCTCCAACAGATTGAATAGTTAGGGCCTTAGAAGTCAACGCCCGAAGCATTAAATACAAAATAAACAGAACAGTTTTTCCATAGTATAAAACGAATAATTGCTACCAGTGTAAAAGTTATGGTTATTTCTACGTTCCGGGCAACCTAGGCTTCACCCTAGGCCGTTGTTCCACCAGATCGGATAGTTAGGGCCTAAGAAGGGAGCGCCAGAAGCATAAAATACAATATAAATACAACAGTTTTTCCATCATATGAAACGAATAATTGCATCAAGTATGTAAGCTATGGTCATTTCTACTTTCCGGGCAACCTAGGCTTCACCCTAGGCCGGTGCTCCAACAGATTGAATAGTTAGCGCCTTAGAAGTCAATGCCCGAAGCATAAAATGCATATAAAATACAACAGATTTTCCATCATATAACAGGAATAATTGCAAGCAGTTTGAAAGTGATGGTCATTTCTACGTTCCGGGCAACATAGGCTTCACTCTAGGGCGTTGCTCCACCAGATCGAATAGTTAGTGCCTTAGAAGTCAACGCCAGAAGCATAAAATACAATATAAATACAACAGTTTTTCCATCGTATAAAACGAATTGCAACCAGTATGAAACTTATGGACATTTCTACTTTCCGAGCAACCTAGGCTTCACCCTTTGGCGTTGCTCCAACAGATTGAAGAGTTAGGGCCTTAGAAGTCAGCGCCCGAACCATAAAATGCAAAAAAAAATACAATAGTGATTCCATCATATATCAGGAATAATTGCAACCAGTTTGAAGGTGATGGCCAATTCTACGTTCCGGGCAACCTAGGCTTCACTCTAGGGCGTTGCTCCACCAGATCGAATATTTAGTGCCTTAGAAGTCAACGCCAGAAACATAAAATACAATATAAATACAACAGTTTTTCCATCGTATAAAACGAATAAATGCAACCAGTATGAAACTTATGGTCATATCTACTTTCCGAGACACCTTGGCTTCACCCTAGGGCGTTGCTCCACCAGATCGAATAGATAGTGCCTTAGAAGTCAACGCCAGAAGCATAAAATACAATATAAATACAACTGTTTTTCCATCGTATAAAGCGAATAATTGCAACCAGTATGAAACTTATGGTGATTTCTACTTTCCGAGCTACCTAGGCTTCACCCTAGGGTGTTGCTGCAACAGATTGAATAGTCAGGGCCTTAGAAGTCAACGCCCGAACCTAAAAATGCAAAAAAAATGCAACAGTGTTTCCATCATATATCAGGAATAATTGCAACCAGTTTGAATGTGATGGCCAATTCTACGTTCCGGGCAACCTAGGCTTCACTCTAGGGCGTTGCTCCACCAGATCGAATAGTCAGTGCCTTAGAAGTCAACGCCAGAAACATAAAATACGATTTAAATACAACAGCTTTTCCATCGTATAAAACGAATAATTGCAACCAGTATGAAACTTATGGCCATTTCTACTTTCCGTGCAAGCTAGGCTTCACCCTAGGGCGTTGCTCCAACAGATTGAATAGTTAGGGCCTTAGAAGTCAACGCCCGAAGCATTAAATACAAAATAAATATAACAGTTTTTCCATAGTATAAACCGAATAATTGCTACCAGTGTAAAAGTTATGGTTATTTCTACGTTCCGGGCAACCTAGGCTTCACACTAGGCCGTTGTTCCACCAGATCGGATAGTTAGGGCCTAAGAAGGGAACGCCAGAAGCATAAAATACAATATAAATACAACAGTTTTTCCATCGTATAAAACGAATAATTGCATCAAGTATGTAAGCTATGGTCATTTCTACTTTCCGGGCAACCTAGGCTTCACCCAAGAGCGGTGCTCCAACAGATTGAATAGTTAGGGCCTTAGAAGTCAATGCACGAAGCATGAAATGCAATAAAAATACAACAGATTTTCCATCATATAACAGGAATAATTGCAGTCAGTTGGAAAGTGATTGTCATTTCTACGTTCCGGGCAACATAGGCTTCACTCTAGGGCGTTGCTCCACCAGATCGAATAGCTAGTGCCTTAGAAGTCAACGCCAGAAGCATAAAATACAATATAAATACAACAGTTTTTCCATCGTATAAAACGAATAATTGCAACCAGTATGAAACTTATGGACATTTCTACTTTCCGAGCAACCTAGGCTTCACCCTCGGGCGTTGCTAGAACAGATTGAATAGTTAGGGCCTTAGAAGTCAACGCCAGAACCATAAAATGCAGAAAAAATACAACAGTGTTTCCATCATATATCAGGAATAATTGCAAGCAGTTTGAAAGTGATGGTCATTTCTACCTTCCGGGCAACATAGGTTTCACTACAGGGCGTTGCTCCACCAGACCGAATAGTTACGGCCTAAGAAGTCAACGCCAGAAGCATAAAATACGATATAAATGCAACAGCTTTTCCATCGTATAAAACGAATAATTGCAACCAGTATGAAACTTATGGTCATTTCTACTTTCCGAGCAAGTTGGGCTTCACCCTAGGGCATTGCTCCAACAGATTGAATAGTTAGGGCCTTAGAAGTCAACGCCCGAGGCATAAAATGCAAAAAAAAATGCAGCAGTGTTTCCATCATATAACAGGTATAATTGCAACCAGTTTGAAATTGATGGCCAATTCTACGTTCCGGGCAACCTAGGTATCACTCTATTGCGTTGCTCCACCAGATCGAATAGTTAGTGCCTTAGAAGTCAACGCCAGAAGCATAAAATACACTATAAATACAACTGTTTTTCCATCGTATAAAACGAATAATTGCAACCAGTATGAAACTTATGGTCATTTCTACTTTCCGAGCTACCTAGGCTTCACCCTAGGGTGTTGCTCCAACAGATTGAATAGTTAGGGCCTTAGAAGTCAACGCCCGAAGCATTAAATACAAAATAAATATAACAGTTTTTCCATAGTATAAAACGAATAATTGCTACCAGTGTAAAAGTTATGGTTATTTCTACGTTCCGGGCAACCTAGGCTTCACACTAGGCCGTTGTTCCACCAGATCGGATAGTTAGGGCCTAAGAAGGGAACGCCAGAAGCATAAAATACAATATAAATACAACAGTTTTTCCATAGTATAAAACGAATAAATGCTACCAGGGTAAAAGTTATTGTTATTTCTACGTTCCGGGCCACCTAGGCTTGACCCTAGGCCGTTGTTCCACCAGATCGAATAGTTAGTGCCTTAGAAGTCAACGCCAGAAGCATAAAATACAATATAAATACAACTGTTCTTCCATCGTATAAAACGAATAATTGCAACCAGTATGAAGCTTATGGACATTTCTACTTTCCGAGCAACCTAGGCTTCACCCTAGGGCATTGCTCCAACAGATTGAATAGTTAGGGCCTTAGAAGTAAACGCCCGAACCATAAAATGCAAAAAAAATACAACGGTGTTTCCTTCATATATCAGGAATAATTGCAACCAGTTTGAAAGTGATGGCCAATTCTACGTTCCGGGCAACCTGGGCTTCACTCTAGAGCGTTGCTCCACCAGATCGAATAGTTAGTGCCTTAGAAGTCAACGCCAGAAGCATAAAACACAATATAAATACAACAGTTTGTCCATCGTATAAAACGAATAATTGCAACCAGTATGAAACTTATGGTCATTTCAACTTTCCGAGCAACCTAGGCTTCACCCTAGGGCGTTGCTCCAGCGGATTGAATAGTTAGGGCCTTAGAAGTTAACGCCCGAACCATAAAATGCAAAAAAAATACAGCAGTGTTTCCATCATATAACAGGTATAATTGCAACCAGTTTGAAATTGATGGCCAATTCTACGTTCCGGGCAACCTAGGCATCACTCTATTGCGTTGCTCCACCAGATCGAATAGTTAGTGCCTTAGAAGTCAACGCCAGAAGCATAAAATACAATATAAATACAACAGTTTTTCCATCGTATAAAACGAATAATTGCAACCAGTATAAAACTTATGGACATTTCTACTTTCCGAGAAACATTGGCTTCACCCTAGGGCGTTGCTCCAACAGATTGAATAGTTAGGGCCTTAGAAGTCAACGCCCGAACCATAAAATGCAAAATAAATACAACAGTGTTTCCATCATATGTCAGGAATAATTGCAACCAGTTTGAAAGTGATGGCCAATTCTACGTTCCCGGCAACCTAGGTTTCACTACAGGGCGTCGCTCCACCAGACCGAATAGTTACGGCCTAGGAAGTCAACGCCAGAAGCATAAAATACGATATAAATGCAACAGCTTTACCGTCGTATAAAACGAATAATTGCAACCAGTATGGAAGTGATGGTCATTTCTACGTTCCGGGCAACCTAGGCCTCACTCTAGGGCGTTGTTCCACCAGATTGAATAGTTAGGGCCTAAGAAATCAACGCCAGAAGCATAAAAATCAATATAAATATAACAGATTTTCCATCGTATAAAACGAATAATTTCAACCAGTGTGAATGTTATGGTCATTTCTACATTCCGAGCAACCTAGGCTTCACTCTAGGGCGTTGATCCACCAGATAAGGTAGTTAGGGCCTTAGAAGTCAACGCCAGAAGCATAAAATTCAATAAAGATGCAACAGTTTTTCCATCGTATAGCAGGAATAACTGCAAACAGTGTGAAAGTACTGGTCATTTCTACGTTCCGGATAACCTAGGCCTCACTCTAGGGCGTTGTTCCACCAAATCGAACAGTTAGGGCCTAAGAAGGCAACGCCAGAAGCATAAAATACAATATCAATACAACAGTTTTTACATCGTATAAAACGAATAATTGCAACCAGTATGAAAGTTATGGTCATTTCTACCTTCCGGGCAGCCTAGGATCCACCCTAGGGCGTTGCTGCAACCGATTGAATAGTTAGGGCCTTAGAAGTCAACGCCCGAAGCATAAAATACAAAAGAAATAGAACAGTTTTTCCATCGTATAAAACGAATAATTGAAACCAGTGTAAAAGTTATGGTCATTTCTACTTTCCGGGCAACCTAGGCTTCACCCTAGGGCGTAGTTCCAGCAGATTGAATAGTTAGGGCCTTAGAAGTCAACGCCCGAAGCATGTAATACAAAATAAATAGAACAGTTGTTCCATCGTATAAAACGAATAATTCCTACGAGTGTGAAAGTTATAGTAATTTCTACGTTCCGGGCAACCTAGGTGTCACTCTAGGGCGCTGCTCCACCAGATCGCATAGCTAGGGACTTAGAATTCAACGCCATAAGAATAAAATACAATATAAGAACAACAGTTTTTCCATCGTATAAAATGAATAATTGGAAACATTGTGAAAGTAATGGTCATTTCTACGCTACAGGCAACCTAGGCGTCACTCTAGGGCGTTACTCCACCACATCTAATAGCTACAGCCTTAGAAGTCAGCGCTAGAAGCATAAAATACAATATAAATACAACACCTTTTCCATCGTATAAAATGAATAATTGCAAACAGTGTGAAAGTAATGGTCGTTTCTACGTTCCGGGCAACCTGGGCGTCACTGTAGTGTGTTGCTCCACCACAGCTAATAGCTACGGCCTTAGAAGTCAACGCCAGAAGCATAAAATACAATATCAATACATCAGCTTTTCCATCGTATAAAATGAATAATTGCAAACAGTGTGAAAGTACTGGTCATTTCTACGTTCCGGGTAACCTTGGCTTTACTCAAGGGCGTTGCTCCACCAGATCAAACAGTTAGGGCCTTAGAAGTCAACGCCCGGAGCATAAAATACAAAATAAATAGAACAGTTTTTCCATTGTATAAAACGAATAATTGCTACCAGTGTAAAAGTTATGGTCATTTTACGTTCCGGGCAACCTAGGCTTCACCCTAGGGCATTGTTCCACCAGATCGAATAGTTAGGGCCTAAGAAGTGAACGCCAGAAGCATAAAATACAATATAAATACAACAGTTTTTCCATCATATAAAACGAGTAATTGCAACCAGAATGAAAGTTGTGGTCATTTCTACTTTCCGGGCAACCTAGGCTACACCCTAGGGCGTTGCTCCAACAGATTGAATAGTTAGGGCCTTAGAAGTCAATGCCCGAAGAATAAAATGCTATAAAAATACAAGTTTTTCCATCATATAACCGGAATAATTACATCCAGTTTGAAAGTGATTGTCATTTATACGTTCCGGGCAACCTGGGCTTCACTCTAGGGCGTTGCTCCACCAGATCGAATAGTTAGTGCCTTAGAAGTCAACGCCAGAAGCATAAAAAACCATATAAATACAACAGTTTTTCCATCGTATAAAACGAATAATTGCAACCAGTATGAAAGTTAACGTCATTTCTACTTTCCGGGCAATCTAGGCTTCACCCTAGGGCGTTGCTCCACCAGATCGAATAGTTAGTGCCTTAGAAGTCAACGCCCGAAGAATAAAATGCTATAAAAATACAAGTTTTTCCATCATATAACCGGAATAATTACAACCAGTTTGAAAGTGATTGTCATTTATACGTTCCGGGCAACCTGGGCTTCACTCTACGGCGTTGCTCCACCAGATCGAATAGTTAGGGCCTTAGAAGTCAACGCCAGAAGCGTAAAATACAATAAAGATGCAACAGTTTTCCCATCGTATATCAGGAATTATTGCAACCAGTGTGAAAGTAATGGCATATCATTGTTCCGTGCAACCTAGGCTTCACTCTAGGGCGTAGCTCCACCAGATGGATTAGTTAGGGCCTTAGAAGTCAACGCCCGAAGCATAAAATACAATATAAATACAACAGCTCTTCCATCGTAGAAAACGAATAATTGCAACCTGTGTGAAGGTTATGGTCAGATCTACGTTCCGGGCAACCTAGGCTTCACTCTAGGGCGTGGCTCCACCAGATCGACTAGTTAGTGCCTTAGAAGTCAACGCCAGAAGCATAAAATACAATATAAATACAACAGTTTTTCCATCTTATAAAACAAATAATTACAACCAGTATGAAACTTATGGTCATTTCTACTTTCCGAGCAACCTAGACTTCACCCTAGGGCGTTGCTCCAACCGATTGAATAGTTAGGGCCTTAGAAGTCAACGCCCGAACCATAAAATGCAAAAAAAATGCAACAGTGTATCCATCATATAACAGGAATAACTGCAACCAGTTTTAAAGTGATGGCCAATTCTACGTTCCGGGCAACCTAGGTTTCACTCCAGGGCGTTGCTCCAACAGACCGAATAGTTACGGCCCAAGAAGTCAACGCCAGAAGCATAAAATGCGATATAAATACAACAGCTTTTCCATCGTATAAAACGAATAATTGCAACCAGTATGAAACTTATGGTCATTTCTACTTTCCGTGCAAGCTAGGCTTCACCCTAGGGCGTTGCTCCAACAGATTGGATAGTTAGGGCCTTAGAAGTCAACATCCGAAGCATAAAATGCAATAAAGATACAACAGAGTTTCCATCATATAACAGGAATAATTGCAACCAGCTTGAAAGTGATGGCCAATTCTACGTTCCGGGCAACCTAGGCTTCACTCTAGGGCGTTGCTCCACCATGTCGAATAGTTAGTGCCTTAGAAGTCAACCCCAGAAGCATAAAATACAATATAAATACAACAGTTTTTCCATCGTATAAAACGAATAATTGCATCCAGTATGAAAGTGATGGCCAATTCTACCTTCCGGGAAACCTAGGCTTCACTCTAGGGCGTTGCTCCACCAGATCGAATAGTTAGTGCCTTAGAAGTCATCGCCAGAAGCATAAAATACAATATAAATACAACAGTTTTTCCAACGTATAAAACGAATAATTGCAACCAGTATGAAACTTATGGTCATTTCTACTTTCCGAGCAACATAGGCTTCACCCTAGGACGTTGCGCCAACAGATTGACTAGCTAGGGCCTTAGAAGTCAACGCCCGAACCATAAAATGCAAAAAAAATACAACAGTGTTTCCATCATATAACAGGAATAATTGCAACCGGTGTGAATGTCATGGTCATTTCTACGTTCCGGGCAACCTAGGCTTGACTGAAGGGTGCTGCTCCACCAGATCGAATAGGTAGGGCTATAGAAGTCAACGCCCGAAGCATAAAATACGATACAAAATACAACAGCTTTTCCATCGTATAAAACGAATAATTGGGACCAGTGTGAAAGTTAAAGCCATCTCTACATTCCGAGCAACCTAGGTTTCACTCTAGGGTGTTGCTCCACCAGATCGAATAGCTATGGACTTGGAATTCAACGCCAGATGAATAAAACACAATACAAGTACAACCGCTTTTCCATTGTATAAAATGAATAATTGCAAACATTGTGAAATTAATGGTCATTTCTACGTTCCGGGCAACCTAGGCGTCACTGTAGTGTGTTGCTCCACCACAGCTAATATCTACGGCCTTAGAAGACAACGCCCGAAGCATAAAATACAATAAAAATACAACAGTCTTTCCACCCTATAACAGGAATAATTGCAACGCGTGTGAAAGTGATGGTCATTTGTACGTTCCGGACAACCTAGGCTTCACTCTAGGGCGTCGATCCACCAGATCGAATAGTTAGGGCCTAAGAAGTCAACGCCAGAAGCATAAAATATAATATAAATATAACAGTTTTTCCATCGTATAAAACGAATAATTGCAACAAGTATGAAAGTTGTGGTTATTTCTACTTTCCGGGCAACCTAGGGTTCACCCTAGGGCGTTGCTCCAGCAGATTGAATAGTTAGGGCCTTAGAAGTCAACGCCCGAAGCATAAAATACAAAATAAATAGAACAGTTTTTCCATCGTATAAAACGAATAATTGCCACCGGTGAGAAAGTTATGGCCATTTCTACGTTCCGGGCAACCCAGGCTTCACCCTAGGGCGTTGTTCCACCAGATGGAATAGTTAGGGCATAAGAAGTCAGCGCCAGAAGCATAAAATAAGTATAAATACAACAGCTTTTCCATCGTATAGAACAAATAATGGCAACCAGTATGAAAGGTATGGTCATTTCTACTTTCCGGGCAACCTAGGCTTCACCCTAGGGCGTTGCTCCAACAGATCGAAGAGTTAGGGTCTAAGAAGACAACACCGGAAGCATAAAATACAATATAAATACAACAGCTTTTCCATCGTAGAAAACGAATAATTGCAACCTGTGTGAATGTTATGGTCATATCTACGTTCCGGGCAACCTAGGCTTCTCTGTAGGGTGTTGCTCCACCAGATCGAATAGGTAGGGCCATAGAGGTCAACGCCAGAAGCATAAAATACAATAAAAATACAACAGTTTTTCCATCATATAAAACGAATAATTGCAACCAGTATGAAAGCTATGGTCATTTCTACTTTACGGGCAACCTAGGCTACACCCTAGGGCGTTGCTCCAACAGATTGAATAGTTAGGTCCTTAGAAGTCAACGCCCGAAGCATAAAATGCAATAAAAATACAACAGTGTTTCCATCATATAACAGGAATAATTGCAACCAGTTTGAAAGTGATGGCCAATTCTACGTTCCGGGCAACCTAGGCTTCACTCTATTGCGTTGCTCCACCAGATCGAATAGTTAGTTCCTTAGAAGTCAACGCCAGAAGCATAAAATACAATATAAATACAACAGTTTTTCCATCGTATATAACGAATAATTGCAACCAGTATGAAACTTATGGTCATTTCTACTTTCCGAGCAACCTAGGCTTCACCCTAGGGCGTTGCTCCAACAGGTTGAATAGTTAGGGCCGTCGAAGTCAACGCCCGAACCATAAAATGCAAAAAAAATACAACAGTGTTACCATCATATGACAGGAATAATTACAACCAGTTTGACAGTGATGGCCAATTCTACGTTCCGGGCAACCTAGGCTTCAATCTATTGCGTTGTTCCACCAGATCGAATAGTTAGGGGCTAAGAAGTCAACGCCAGAAGCATAAAATACAATATAAATACAACAGTTTTTCCATCGTATAAAACGAATAATTGCAACCAGTATGAGACTTATGGTCATTTCTAAATTCCGAGCAACCTAGGCTTCACCCTAGGGCGTTGATCCAACAGATTGAATATTTAGGGCCTTAGAAGTCAACGCCCGAAGCATAAAATACAATATAAATTCAACAGTTTTTCCATCGTATAAAACGAATAATTGCAACCAGTATGAAAGTTATGGTCATTTCTACTTTCCGGGCAACCTAGGCTTCACCCTAGGGCGTTGCTCCAACAGATCGAATAGTTATGGCTTTAGAAGTCAACGGCCGAAGCATAAAATACAAAATAAATAGAACTGTTTTTCCATCGTATAGAACGAATAATTGCTACCGGTGTGAAAGTTATGGTCATTTCTACGTTCCGGCCAACCTAGGCTTCACCATAGTGCGTTGTTCCACCAGATGGAATAGTTAGGGCATAAGAAGTCAACGCCAGAAGCATAAAATACGATTTAAGTAATACAGTTTTTCCATCGTATAAAACGAGTAATTGCAAACATTGCGAATGTAATGGTCATTTCTACGTTCCGGGCTACCTAGACGTCACTCTAGTGCGTTGCTCCACCACATCTAATAGCTACGGCCTTAGACGTCAACGACAGAAGCATTAAATACAATAAAGATGCAATAGCTTTTCCATCGTATAAAACGAATAATTGCAACCAGTGTGAAAGTTATCGTCATTTCTACTTTCCGGGCAACCTAGGCTTCACCCTAGGGCGCTGCTCCACCAGATCGAATAGTTAGTGCACTAGAAGTCAACGCCAGAAGCATAAAATACGGTATAAATACAACAGCTTTTCCATCGTATAAAACGAATAATTCCTACGAGTGTGAAAGTTATGGTAATTTCTACGTTCCGGGCAACCTAGGTGTCACTCTAGGGCGTTGCTCCACCAGATGGCATAGCTAGGGACTTAGAATTCAACGCCATAAGAATAAAATACAATATAAGAACAACAGTTTTTCCATCGTATAAAATGTATAATTGGAAACATTGTGAAAGTAATGGTCATTTCTACGCTCCAGGCAACCTAGGTGTCACTCTAGGGCGTTACTCCACCACATCCAATAGCTACGGCCTTAGAAGTCAACGCTAGAAGCATAAAATACAATATAAATACAACACCTTTTCCATCGTATAAAAAGAATAATTGCACACAGTGTGAAAGTAATGGTCATTTCTACGTTCCGGACAACCTAGGCTTCACTCTAGGGCGTTGCTCCACCACATCGAATAGCTACTGCCTTAGAAGTCAACGCCCGAAGCATAAAATACAAAATAAATAGAACAGTTTTTCCATCGTATAAATCGAATAATTGAAACCAGTGTAAAAGTTATGGTCATTTCTACTTTCCGGGCAACCTGGGCTTCACCCTAGGGCGTAGTTCCAGCAGACTGAATAGTTAGGGCCTTAGAAGTCAACGCCCGTAGCATAAAATACAAAAGAAATAGAACAGTTTTTCCATCGTATAAAACGAATAATTGAAACCAGTGTAAAAGTTATGGTCATTTCTACTTTCCGGGCAACCTAGGCTTCACCCTAGGGCGCTATTCCAGCAGATTGAGTAGTTAGGGCCTTAGAAGTCAACGCCCGAAGCATGAAATACAAAATAAATGGAACAGTTGTTCCATCGTATAAAACGAATAATTCCTACGAGTGTGAAAGTTATGGTAATTTCTACGTTCCGGGCAACCTAGGTGTCACTCTAGGGCGTTGCTCCACCAGATCGCATAGCTAGGGACTTAGAATTCAACGCCATAAGAATAAAATACAATATAAGGTCAACAGTTTTTCCATCGTATAAAATGAATAATTCGAAACATTGTGAAAGTAATGGTCATTTCTACGCTCCAGGCAACCTAGGCGTCACTCTGGGGCGTTACTCCACCACATCTAATAGCTACGGCCTTAGAAGTCAACGCTAGAAGCATAAAATACAATATAAATACAACACCTTTTCCATCGTATAAAAAGAATAATTGCAAACAGTGTGAAAGTAATGGTCATTTCTACGTTCCGGACAACCTAGGCTTCACTCTAGGGCGTTGCTCCACCACATCGAATAGCTACTGCCTTAGAAGTCAACGCTAGAAGCTTAAAATACAATAAAAATGCAACAGTTTTTCCAACGTATAGCATGAATAATTGCAACCGGTGTGAATGTCATGGTCATTTCTACGTTCCGGGCAACCTAGGCTTGACTGTAGGGTGTTGCTCCACCAGATCGAATAGGTAGGTCGATAGAAGTCAACGCCCCAAGCATAAAATACATTAAATATACAAGAGCTTTTCCATCGTGTAACAGGAATAATTGCAACCAATGTGAAAGTGATGGTCATTTCTACGTTCCGGGCAGCCTAGGCTTCACTCCATGGCATTCTTCCACCACATCGAATAGCTACAGCCTCAGAAGTCAACGCCTGAAGCATAAAATACAATAAAAATACAACAGTCTTTCCATCCTATAACAGGAATATTTGCAACCCGTGTGAAAGTGATGGTCATTTGTACGTTCCAGGCAACCTAGGCTTCACTCTAGGGCGTTGTTCCACCAGATCGAATTGTTAGGGCCTAAGAAGTCAACGCCAGGAGCATAAGATACAATATAAATATAACAGTTTTTCCATCGTAGAGAACGAATAATAGCATCCAGTGCCAAAGTTATGGTCATTTCTACGTTCCGGGCAACCTAGGCTTCACCCCAGGGCGTTGTTCCACCAGATCGAATTGTTAGGGCCTAAGAAGTCAACGCCAGGAGCATAAGATACAATATAAATATAACAGTTTTTCCATCGTAGAGAACGAATAATAGCATCCAGTGCCAAAGTTATGGTCATTTCTACGTTCCGGGCAACCTAGGCTTCACTCTAGGGCGTTCTTCCACCAGATCGAATAGTTAGGGCCTAAGAAGTGAACGCCAGAAGCATAAAATACAATATAAATACAACAGTTTTTCCATCATATAAAACGAGTAATTGCAACCAGTATGAAAGTTGTGGTCATTTCTACTTTCTGGGCAACCTCGGCTTCACTCTAGGGCGTTGCTCCACCAGATCGAATAGTTAGTGCCTTAGAAGTCAATGCCCGAAGCATAAAATACAAAAGAAATAGAACAGTTTTTCCATCGTATAAAACGAATAATTGAAACCAGTGTAAAAGTTATGGTCATTTCTACTTTCCGGGCAACCTAGGCTTCACCCTAGGGCGCTGTTCCAGCAGATTGAGTAGTTAGGGCCTTAGAAGTCAACGCCCGAAGCATGAAATACAAAATAAATGGAACAGTTGTTCCATCGTATAAAACGAATAATTCCTACGAGTGTGAAAGTTATGGTAATTTCTACGTTCCGAGCAACCTAGGTGTCACTCTAGGGCGTTGCTCCACCAGATCGCATAGCTAGGGACTTAGAATTCAACGCCATAAGAATAAAATACAGTATAAGGACAACAGTTTTTCCATCGTATAAAATGAATAATTGGAAACATTGTGAAAGTAATGGTCATTTCTACGCTCCAGGCAACCTAGGCGTCACTCTAGGGCGTTACTCCACCACATCTAATAGCTACGGCCTTAGAAGTCAACGCTAGAAGCATAAAATACAATATAAATACAACACCTTTTCCATCGTGTAAAAAGAATAATTGCAAACAGTGTGAAAGTAATGGTCATTTCTACGTTCCGGACAACCTAGGCTTCACTCTAGGGCGTTGCTCCACCACATCGAATAGCTACTGCCTTAGAAGTCAACGCTAGAAGCATAAAATACAATAAAAATGCAACAGTTTTTCCAACGTATAGCGTGAATAATTGCAACCGGTGTGAATGTCATGGTCATTTCTACGTTCCGGGCAACCTAGGCTTGACTGTAGGGTGTTGCTCCACCAGATCGAATAGGTAGGGCCATAGAAGTAAACGCACGAAGCATAAAATACAAAATAAATAGAACAGTTTTTCCATCGTATAAAACGAATAATTGCTACCAGTGTGAAAGTTATGTTCATTTCTACGTTCCGGACAACCTAGGCTTGACTGTAGGGCGTTGCTCCACCAGATCGAATAGGTAGGGCGATAGAAGTCAACGCCCCAAGCATAAAATACATTAAATATACAAGAGCTTTTCCATCGTATAACAGGAATAATTGCAACCAATGTGAAAGTGATGGTCATTTCTACGTTCCGGGCAGCCTAGGCTTCACTCCATGGCATTCTTCCACCACATCGAATAGCTACAGCCCTAGAAGTCAACGCCTGAAGCATAAAATACAATAAAAATACAACAGTCTTTCCATCCTATAACAGGAATATTTGCATCCCGTGTGAAAGTGATGGTCATTTGTACGTTCCAGGCAACATAGGCTTCACTCTAGGGCGTTGTTCCACCAGATCGAATTGTTAGGGCCTAAGAAGTCAACGCCAGGAGCATAAGATACAATATAAATATAACAGTTTTTCCATCGTAGAGAACGAATAATAGCATCCAGTGCCAAAGTTATGGTCATTTCTACGTTCGGGGCAACCTAGGCTTCACCCCAGGGCGTTGTTCCACCAGATCGAATAGTTAGGGCCTAAGAAGTGAACGCCCGAAGCATAAAATACAAAATACATAGAACTGTTTTTCCATTGTATAAAACGAATAATTGCTACCAGTGTGAAAGTTATCTTCATTTCTACGTTTCTGACAACCTAGGCTTTACTGTAGGGTGTTGCTCCACCAAATCGAATAGGTAGGGCCATGGAAGTCTACGCCCGAAGCATAAAATACAATAAATATACAAGAGTTTTTCCATAGTGTAACAGGAGTAATTGCAACCAGTGTGAAAGTGATGGTCATTTCTACGTTCTGGGCAACCTAGGCTTCACTCTAGGGCGTCGTTCCACCAGATCGAATAGTTAGGGCCTAAGAAGTCAACGCCAGAAGCATAAAATATAATATAAATACAACAGTTCTTCCATCGTATAAAACGAATAATTGCAACCAGTATCAAAGTTATGGTCATTTCTACGTTCCGGGCAACCTAGGCTTCACTCTACGGCGTTCTTCCACCACATCGAATAGCTGCGGCCTCAGAAGTCAACGCCTGAAGCATAAAATTCAATAAAAATGCAACAGTCTTTCCATCCTATAACAGGAATAATTGCAACGCGTGTGAAAGTGATGGTCATTTGTACGTTCCGGGCAACCTAGGTTTCACTCTAGGGCGTTGCTCCACCAGATCGAATAGCTAGGGACTTGGAATTCAACGCCAGAAGAATAAAACACAATATAAGTACAACCGTTTTTCCATTGTATAAAATGAATAATTGCAAACATTGTGAAATTAATTGTCATTTCTACGTTCCGGGCAACCTAGGCGTCACTGTAGGGCGTTGCTCCACCACAGCTAATAGCTACGGCCTTAGAAGTCAACGCCAGAAGCATAAAATACAATATCAATACAACAGCTTTTCCGTCGTATAAAATGAATAATTGCAAACAGTGTGAAAGCACTGGTCATTTCTACTTTCCGGGTAACCTAGGCTTCACTCTAGGGCGTTGCTGCACCAGATCGAACAGTTAGTTCCTAAGAAGTCAACGCCCGAAGCATAAAATACAAAATAAATAGAACAGTTTTTCCATTGTATAAAACGAATAATTGCTACCAGTGTGAAAGTTATGTTCATTTCTACGTTTCTGACAACCTAGGCTTCACTGTAGGGTGTTGCTCCACCAAATCGAATAGGTAGGGCGTTAGAAGTCATCGCCAGAAGCATAAAATACAATATAAATATAACAGTTTTTCCATCGTATAAAACGAATAATAGCAACCAGTGTGAAGCTTCTGGTCATTTCTACGTTCCGGGCAACCTAGGCTTCACTCTAGGGCGTTGCTAGACCAGATCGAATAGTTAGTGCCTTAGAAGTCAACGCCCGAAGCATAAAATACAAAATAAATAGAACAGTTTTTCCATTGTATAAAACGAATAATTGCTACCAGTGTAAAAGTAATGGTCATTTCTACGTTCCGGGCAACCTAGGCTTCACCCTAGGGCGCTGCTCCACCAGATCGAATAGTTAGTGCACTAGAAGTCAGCGCCAGAAGCATAAAATTCACTATAAATACAACAGCTTTTCCATCGTATAAAACGAATAATTGCTACCGGTGTGAAAGTTATGGTCATTTCTACGTTCCGGGCAACCCAGGCTTCACCCTAGGGCGTTGTTGCACCAGATGGAATAGTTAGGGCATAAGAAGTCAACGCCAGAAGCATAAAATACGGTATAAATACAACAGCTTTTCCATCGTATAAAACGAATAATTGCAACCAGTATGAAAGTTATGGTCATTTCTACTTTCCGTGCAACCTAGGATCCACCCTAGGGCGTTGCTGCAACCGATTGAATAGTTAGGGCCTTAGAAGTCAACGCCCGAAGCATAAAATACAAAAGAAATAGAACAGTTTTTCCATCGTATAAAACGAATAATTGAAACCAGTGTAAAAGTTATGGTCATTTCTACTTTCCGGGCAACCTGGGCTTCACCCTAGGGCGTAGTTCAAGCAGACTGAATAGTTAGGGCCTTAGAAGTCAACGCCCGAAGCATGTGATACAAAATAGATAGAACAGTTGTTCCATCGTATAAAACGAGTAATTCCTACGAGTGTGAAAGTTATGGTAATTTCTACGTTCCGGGCAACCTAGGTGTCACTCTAGGGCGTTGCTCCACCAGATGGCATAGCTAGGGACTTAGAAATCAACGCCATAAGAATAAAATACAATATAAGAACAACAGTTTTTCCATCGTATAAAATGAATAATTGGAAACATTGTGAAAGTAATGGTCATTTCTACGCTCCAGGCAACCTAGGTGTCACTCTAGGGCGTTACTCCACAACATCCAATAGCTACGGTCTTAGAAGTCAACGCTAGAAGCATAAAATACAATATAAATACAACACCTTTTCCATCGTATAAAAAGAATAATTGCACACAGTGTGAAAGTAATGGTCATTTCTACGTTCCGGACAACCTAGCCTTCACTCTAGGGCGTTGCTCCACCACATCGAATAGCTACTGCCTTAGAAGTCAACGCCCGAAGCATAAAATACAAAATAAGTAGAACAGTTTTTCCATCGTATAAAACGAATAATAGCAACCAGTGCCAAAGTTATGGTCATTTCTACGTTCCGGGCAACCTAGGCTTCAGCCCAGGGCGTTGTTCCACCAGATCGAATAGTTAGGGCCTAAGAAGTGAACGCCAGCAGCGTAAATTACAATATAAATACAACAGTTCTTCCATCATATAAAACGAAAAATTGCATACAGTATGAAAGTTATGGTCATTTCTACGTTCCGGGCAACCTAGGTTTCACTCCAGGGCGTTGCTCCACCAGATCGAATAGCTAGGGACTTGGTATTCAACGCCAGAAGAATAAAACACAATATAAGTACAACCATTTTTCCATTGTATAAAATGAATAATTGCAAACATTGTGAAATTAATGGTCATTTCTACGTTCCGGGCAACCTAGGCGTCACTGTAGTGCGTTGCTCCACCACAGCTAATAGCTACGGCCTTAGAAGTCATCGCCAGAAGCATAAAATACAATATCAATACAACAGCTTTTCCGTCGTATAAAATGAATAATTGCAAACAGTGTGAAAGTACTGGTCATTTCTACGTTCCGGGTAACCTAGGCTTCACTCTAGGGCGTTGTTGCACCAGATCGAACAGTTAGTTCCTAAGAAGTCAACGCCCGAAGCATAAAATACAAAATAAATAGAACAGTTTTTCCATTGTATAAAACGAATAATTGCTACCAGTGTGAAAGTTATGTTCATTTCTACGTTTCTGACAACCTAGGCTTCACTGTAGGGTGTTGCTCCACCAAATCGAATAGGTAGGGCCATGGAAGTCAACGCACGAAGCATAAAATACAATAAATATACAAGAGTTTTTCCATCGTATAACAGGAATAATTGCAACCAGTGTGAAAGTGATGGTCATTTCTACGTTCTGGGCAACCTTGGCTTCACTCTAGGGCGTCGTTCCACCAGATCGAATAGTTAGGGCCTAAGAAGTCAACGCCAGAAGCATAAAATATAATATAAATATAACAGTTTTTCCATCGTATAAAACGAATAATTGCAACAAGTATGAAAGTTGTGGTTATTTCTACTTTCCGGGCAACCTAGGTTTCACCCTAGGGCGTTGCTCCAGCAGATTGAATGGTTAGGGCCTTAGAAGTCAACGCCCGAAGCATAAAATACAAAATAAATAGAACAGTTTTTCCATCGTATAAAACGAATAATTGCTACCGGTGTGAAAGTTATGGTCATTTCTACGTTCCGGGCAACCCAGGCTTCTCCCTAGGAAGTCGTTGCACCAGATGGAATAGTTAGGGCATAAGAAGTCAACGCCAGAAGCATAAAATACGGTATAAATACAACAGCTTTTCCATCGTATAAAACGAATAATTCGTACGAGTGTGAAAGTTATGGTAATTTCTACGTTCCGGGCAACCTAGGTGTCACTCTAGGGCGTTGCTCCACCAGATGGCATAGCTAGGGACTTAGAATTCAACGCCATAAGAATAAAATACAATATAAGAACAACAGTTTTTCCATCGTATAAAATGAATAATTGGAAACATAGTGAAAGTTATGGTCATTTCTACGCTCCAGGCAACCTAGGTGTCACTCTAGGGCGTTACTCCACCACATCCAATAGCTACGGCCTTAGAAGTCAACGCTAGAAGCATAAAATACAATATAAATACAACACCTTTTCCATCGTATAAAAAGAATAATTGCACACAGTGTGAAAGTAATGGTCATTTCTACGTTCCGGACAACCTAGGCTTCACTCTAGGGCGTTGCTCCACCACATCGAATAGCTACTTCCTTAGAAGTCAACGCTCGAAGCATAAAATACAGAATAAATAGAACAGTTTTTCCATCGTATAAAACGAATAATAGCAACCAGTGCCAAAGTTATGGTCATTTCTACGTTCCGGGCAACCTAGGCTTCACTCTAGGGGGTTGCTCCACCACATCGAATAGCTACTGCCTTAGAAGTCAACGCCCGAAGCATAAAATACAAAATAAATAGAACAGTTTTTCCATCGTATAAAACGAATAATTGCTACCGGTGTGAAAGTTATGGTCATTTCTACGTTCCGGGCAACCCAGGCTTGACCCTAGGGCGTTGTTGCACCAGATGGAATAGTTAGGGCATAAGAAGTCAACGCCAGAAGCATAAAATACGGTATAAATACAACAGCTTTTCCATCGTATAAAACGAATAATTGCAACCAGTGTGAAAGTTATAGTCATTTCTACTTTCCGGGCAACCTAGGCTTCACTCTAGGGCGTTGCTCCACCAGATCGAATAGTTAGGGCCTTAGAAGTCAACGCCAGAAGCATAAAATACAATAAAGATGCAACAGTTTTTCCATCGTATATCAGGAATTATTGCAACCAGTGTGAAAGTAATGGCATATCATTGTTCCGGGCAACCTAGGCTTCACTCTAGGGCGTTGCTCCACCAGATGGATTAGTTAGGGCCTTAGAAGTCAACGCCCGAAGCATAAAATACAATAAAGGTGCAACAGTTTTTCCATCGTATAAAACGAATAATTGAAACCAGTGTAAAAGTAATGGTCATTTCTACGTTCCGGGCAACCTAGGCTTCACCGTAGGGCGCTGCTCCACCAGATCGAATAGTTAGTGCACTAGAAGTCAGCGCCAGAAGCATAAAATTCACTATAAATACAACAGTTTTTCCATCGTATAAAACGAATAATTGCTACCGGTGTGAAAGTTATGGTCATTTCTACGTTCAGGGCAACCTAGGTTTCACACTAGGGCGTTACTCCACCAGATCGAATAGCTACTGACTTGGAATTCAACGCCAGAAGAATAAAACACAATAGAAGTACAACCGCTTTTCCATTGTATAAAATGAATAATTGCAAACATCGTGAAATTAATGGTCATTTCTACGTTCCGGGTAACCTAGGCTTTACTCTAGGGCGATGCTCCACCAGATCAAACAGTTAGGGCCTTAGAAGTCAACGCACGAAGCATAAAATACTCAATAAATAGAACAGTTTTTCCATTGTATAAAACGAATAATTGCTACCAGTGTAAAAGTTATGGTCATTTCTACGTTCCGGGCAACCTAGGCTTCACCCTAGGGCATTGTTCCACCAGATCCAATAGTTAGAGCCTAAGAAGTGAACGCCAGAAGCATAAAATACAATATAAATACAACAGTTTTTCCATCATATAAAACGAGTAATTGCAACCAGTATGAAAGTTGTGGTCATTTCTACTTTCCGGGCAACCTAGGCTTCACCCTAGGGCGTTGCTCCAACAGATTGAATAGTTAGGACCTTAGAAGTCAATGCCCGAAGCATAAAATGCAATAAAAATACGACAGTTTTTCCATCATATAACAGGAATAATTGCAACCAGTTTGATAGTGATAGTCATTTCTACGTTCGGGGCAACATAGGCTTCACTCTAGGGCATTGCTCAACCAGATCGAATAGTTTGTGCCTGAGAAGTCAACGCCAGAAGCATAAAATACAATATAAATAAAACAGTTTTTCCATCATATAAAACGAGTAATTGCAACCAGTATGAAATTTGTGGTAATTTCTACTTTCCGGGCAACCTAGGCTACACCCTAGGACATTGCTCCAACAGATTGAATAGTTAGGGCCTTAGAAGTCAATGCCCGAAGCATAAAATGCAATAAAAATACAACAGTTTTGCCATCATATAACCGGAATAATTGCAACCAGTTTGAAAGTGATTGTCATTTCTACTTTCCGGGCAACCTAGGCTACACGCTAGGGCGTTGTTGCACCAGATCGAACAGTTAGGGCCTAAGAAGGCAACGCCAGAAGCATAAAATACAATATAAATATAACAGTTTTTCCATCGTATAAAACGGATAATATCAACCAGTGTGAAAGTTATGGTCATTTCTACGTTCCGGGCAACCTAGGCTTCACCCCAGGGCGTTGTCCCACCAGATCGACTGGTTAGGGCCTCAGAAGTGAACGCCGGCAGCATAAAATACAATATAAATACAACAGTTTTTCCATTGTATAAAACGAATAATTGCTACCAGCGTATAAGTTATGGTCAGTTCTACGTTCCGGACAACCTAGGCCTCACTCTAGGGCGTTGCTCCACCAGGTCGAACAGTTAGGGCCTAAGAAGTCAACGCCAGAAGCATAAAATACGATATAAATGCAACAGCTTTTACATCGTATAAAACGAATAATTGCAACCAGTGTGAGAGTTCTGGTCATTTCGACGTTCCGGGCAACCTAGGCTTCACTCCAGGGTGTTGCTCCACCAGATCGAATAGTTAGGGCCTTAGTAGTCAACGCCAGGAGCATAAGATACAATAAAAATACAACAGTCTTTTCATCGTATTACACGAATAATTGCAATAAGCGTGAAAGTAATGATCATTTCGGCGTTTCGGGCACCCTAGACTTAACTCTGAGGCATTGCTCCTCCAGATCGAGTAGCTGGGGCCTAAGAAGTCAATGCCAGAAGCATAAAATACAATATAAATACAACAGCTTTGGCATCGAATAAATTAATAATTGCAAACAGTGTGAAAGATATGGTCATTTCTACGTTCTGGGCAACCTAGGCTTCATTCTAGGGCGTTGGTCCACCAGATCAAACAGTTAGGGCCTTAGAAGTCAACGCCCGAAACATAAAATACAAAATAAATCGAACAGGTTTTCCATTGTATAAAACGAATAATTGCTACCAGTGTGAAAGTTATGGTCATTTCTACGTTCCGGGCAACCTAGGTTTCACCCTAGGGCGTTGCTCCTACAGATCGAATAGTTAGGGCCAAAGAAGTCAACGCCAGAAGCATAAAATACAATATAAATGTAACAGCTTTTCCATCGTATAAAACGAATAATTGCAACCAGTGTGGAAGTTATGGTCATTTCTACATTACGGGAAACCTAGGCTTCACCCTACGGCGTTGTTCCACCATATCGAATAGTTAGGGCCTAAGAAGTGAACGCCAGAAGCATAAAGTACAATATAAATACAACAGTTTTTTCATCGTATAAAACGAATAATTGCAACCAGTATGAAAGTTATGGTCATTACTACTTTCCGGGCAACCTAGGCTTCACCCTAGGGCGTAGCTCCCACAGATTGAATAGTTAGGGCCTTAGAAGTCAATGCCCGAAGCATAAAATGCAATAAAAATACAACAGTTTTTCCATCCTATAACAGGAATAATTGCAACCCGTGTGAAAGTTATGGTCATTTCTACGTTCCGGGCAACCTAGGCTTCACCCTAGGTCGTTTTTCCTCCAGATTGAATAGTTAGGGCCTCAGAAGTCAACGCCCGAAGCATAAAATACAATATAAATGGAACAGTTTTTCCATCGTATAAAACGAATAGTTGCTACCGGTGTGAGAGTTATGGTCATTTCTACGTTCCGGGCAACCTAGGTTTCACTCCAGGGCGTTGCTCCACCAGTTCGAATAGTTAGGTCATAAGAAGTCAACGCCAGAAGCATAAAATACGATATAAATACAACAGCTTTTGCATCGTATAAAACGAGTAATTGCAACCAGTGTGAAAGTAATGGTCATTTCTACGTTCCGAACAAGCTAGGCGTCACTCTAGGGCGTTGCTCCACCAGATCGAATAGCTACGGACTTAGAATTCATCGCTAAAAGCATAAAATACAATTAAAATACAACAGTTTTTCCATTGTTTTACAGGAATAACTGCAACCAGTGTGAATGTACTGGTCAATTCTACGTCCCGGATAACCTAGGCTTCACTCTAGGGCGTTGTTCCACCAGATCGAACAGTTAGGGCCTAAGAAGTCAACGCCAGAAGCATAAAATACAATATAAATATAACAGTTTTTCCATCGTATAAAACGAATGATAGCAACCAGTGTGAAAGTTATGGTCATTTCTTCGTTCCTGGCAACCTAGGCTTCACTCTAGGGCGTTGCTCGACCAGATCGAATAGCTAGGGCCTAAGAAGCCAACGCCAAAAGCATAAAAAACGATATAAATACAACAGCTTTTCCATCGTATAAAACGAATAATTGCAACCAGGGTGGAAGTTATGGTCACTTCTACGTTCCGGGGAACCTAGGCTTCACTCTAGGGCGGTGCTCCACCAGATCGAATAGTTAGGGCCTTAGAAGTCAACGCCAGAAGCATAAAATACAATAAAGATGCAACAGTTTTTCCATCGTTATACAGGAATAACTGCAACCAGTGTGAATGTACTGGTCATTTCTACGTTCCGGATAACCTAGGCTTCACTCTAGGGCGTTGTTCCACCAGATCGAACAGTTAGGGCCTAAGAAGTCAACGCCAGAAGTATAAAATACAATGTAAATATAACAGTTTTTCCATCGTATAAATCGAATGATAGCAACCAGTGTGAAAGTTATGGTCATTTCTACGTTCCGAGCAACCTAGGCTTCACTCTAGGGCGTTGCTCCACCAGATCGAATAGTTAGGGCCTTAGAAGTCAACGCCCGAAGCATAAAAAACGATATAAATACAACAGCTTTTCCATCGTATAAAACGAATAATTGCAACCAGGGTGGAAGTTATGGTCACTTCTACGTTCCGGGGAACCTAGGCTTCACTCTAGGGCGGTGCTCCACCAGATCAAATAGTTAGGGCCTAAGAAGTCAACGCCAGAAGCATAAAATACAACATAAATACAACAGATTTTCCATCGTATATAATATATATTTGCAAACATTTTGAAAGTAATGGTCACCCCTACGTACCGGGCAACCTAGGCTTCACTCAAGGGCGTTGCTCCACCAGACCGAATAGCTAGGGCCTTAGAAGTCAACGCCAGAAGCATAAAATACAGTAAAGATGCAAAAGCTTTTACATCGTATAACAGGAATAACTGCAGACAGTATGAAAGTACTGGTCATTTCTACGTCCCGCGTAGCCAAGGTTTCACTCTAGGGCGTTGCTCCACCAGATCGAATACCTAGGGACTTAGAATTCAACGCCATAAGAATAAAATACAAATGAGTACAACAGTTATTCCATCGTATAAAATGAATAATTGCAACCAGTGTGAAAGTTATGGTCATTTCTACATTCCGAGCGACCTAGGCTTCACTCTAGGGCGTTGCTCCACCTGATCGAATAGTTAGGGCCTTAGAAGTCAACGCCAGAAGCAGAAAATACAATAAAGATGCAACAGTTTTTCCATCGTATAACAGGAATAATTGCAACCAGTGTGAAGGTAATGGTATGTTCTACGTTCCGGGCAGCCTATGCTCCACTCTAGGGCGGTGCTCTACCAGACTAAATAGTTAGGGCGTAAGAAGTCAACGCCAGAAGCATAAAAGACAATATAAATACAACAGCTTTTCCATCGTATATAATGTATATTTGCAAACAGTGTGAAAGTAATGGTCATTTCTACGTTCCGGCTAACTTAGGCTTCACTCTAGGGCGTTGCTCCACCAGACGGAATAGTTACGGCCTTAGAAGTCAGCGCCAGAAGCATAAAATACAATAAAGATGCAACAGTTTTTCCATCGTTTAACAGGAATAACTGCAACCAGTGTGAATGTACTGGTCATTTCTACGTTCCGGATAACCTAGGTTTCACTCTAGGGCGTTGCTCTACCAGATCGAATAGCTAGGGACTTAGAATTCAAAGCCAGAAGGATAAAATACAATATAAGTACAACAGTTATTCCATCGTATAAAATGAATAGTTGCAAACATTGTAAAAGTAATGGTCATTTCTACGTTCCGGGCAACCTAGGCGTCACTCTAGGGCGTTGCTCCACAAGATCTAATAGCTACGGCCTTAGAAGTCAACGCCAGAGGCATAAAACACGATATAAATACAACTGTTTTTCCATCGTATAAAACGAATAATCGCAAGCAGTATGAAAGTTATGGTCATTTCTACTTTCCGAGAAACCTAGGCTTCACCCTAGGGAGTTGCACCACCAGATTGAATAGTTAGGGCCTTAAAAGTCAATGCCCGAAGCATAAAATGCAATATTAATACAACAGTTTTTCCATTGTTTTACAGGAATAACTGCAACCAGTGTGAATGTACTGGTCAATTCTACGTCCCGGATAACCTAGGCTTCACTCTAGGGCGTTGTTCCACCAGATCGAACAGTTAGGGCCTAAGAAGTCAACGCCAGAAGCATAAAATACAATATAAATATAACAGTTTTTCCATCGTATAAAACGAATGATAGCAACCAGTGTGAAAGTTATGGTCATTTCTTCGTTCCTGGCAACCTAGGCTTCACTCTAGGGCGTTGCTCGACCAGATCGAATAGCTAGGGCCTAAGAAGCCAACGCCAAAAGCATAAAAAACGATATAAATACAACAGCTTTTCCATCGTATAAAACGAATAATTGCAACCAGGGTGGAAGTTATGGTCACTTCTACGTTCCGGGGAACCTAGGCTTCACTCTAGGGCGGTGCTCCACCAGATCAAATAGTTAGGGCCTAAGAAGGCAACGCCAGAAGCATAAAATACAACATAAATACAACAGATTTTCCATCGTATATAATATATATTTGCAAACATTTTGAAAGTAATGGTCACCCCTACGTACCGGGCAACCTAGGCTTCACTCAAGGGCGTTGCTCCACCAGACCGAATAGCTAGGGCCTTAGAAGTCAACGCCAGAAGCATAAAATACAGTAAAGATGCAAAAGCTTTTACATCGTATAACAGGAATAATTGCAACCAGTGTGAAAGTAATGGTCATTCCTACGTTCCGGGCAACCTAGGTTTCACTCCAGGGCGTTGCTCCACCAGATCGAATAGTTAGGTCAGAAGAAGTCAACGCCAGAAGCATAAAATACAATATAAATATAACAGCTTTTCAATCGTATAAAACGAATAATTGCAACCAGTGTGAAAGTAATGGTCATTTCTACGTTCCGGCTAACTTAGGCTTCACTCTAGGGCGTTGCTCCACCAGACGGAATAGTTACGGCCTTAGAAGTCAGCGCCAGAAGCATAAAATACAATAAAGATGCAACAGTTTTTCCATCGTTTAACAGGAATAACTGCAACCAGTGTGAATGTACTGGTCATTTCTACGTTCCGGATAACCTAGGTTTCACTCTAGGGCGTTGCTCTACCAGATCGAATAGCTAGGGACTTAGAAATCAACGCCATAAGAATAAAATACAATATAAGAACAACAGTTTTTCCATCGTATAAAATGAATAATTGGAAACATTGTGAAAGTAATGGTCATTTCTACGCTCCAGGCAACCTAGGTGTCACTCTAGGGCGTTACTCCACAACATCCAATAGCTACGGTCTTAGAAGTCAACGCTAGAAGCATAAAATACAATATAAATACAACACCTTTTCCATCGTATAAAAAGAATAATTGCACACAGTGTGAAAGTAATGGTCATTTCTACGTTCCGGACAACCTAGCCTTCACTCTAGGGCGTTGCTCCACCACATCGAATAGCTACTGCCTTAGAAGTCAACGCCCGAAGCATAAAATACAAAATAAGTAGAACAGTTTTTCCATCGTATAAAACGAATAATAGCAACCAGTGCCAAAGTTATGGTCATTTCTACGTTCCGGGCAACCTAGGCTTCAGCCCAGGGCGTTGTTCCACCAGATCGAATAGTTAGGGCCTAAGAAGTGAACGCCAGCAGCGTAAATTACAATATAAATACAACAGTTCTTCCATCATATAAAACGAAAAATTGCATACAGTATGAAAGTTATGGTCATTTCTACGTTCCGGGCAACCTAGGTTTCACTCCAGGGCGTTGCTCCACCAGATCGAATAGCTAGGGACTTGGTATTCAACGCCAGAAGAATAAAACACAATATAAGTACAACCATTTTTCCATTGTATAAAATGAATAATTGCAAACATTGTGAAATTAATGGTCATTTCTACGTTCCGGGCAACCTAGGCGTCACTGTAGTGCGTTGCTCCACCACAGCTAATAGCTACGGCCTTAGAAGTCATCGCCAGAAGCATAAAATACAATATCAATACAACAGCTTTTCCGTCGTATAAAATGAATAATTGCAAACAGTGTGAAAGTACTGGTCATTTCTACGTTCCGGGTAACCTAGGCTTCACTCTAGGGCGTTGTTGCACCAGATCGAACAGTTAGTTCCTAAGAAGTCAACGCCCGAAGCATAAAATACAAAATAAATAGAACAGTTTTTCCATTGTATAAAACGAATAATTGCTACCAGTGTGAAAGTTATGTTCATTTCTACGTTTCTGACAACCTAGGCTTCACTGTAGGGTGTTGCTCCACCAAATCGAATAGGTAGGGCCATGGAAGTCAACGCACGAAGCATAAAATACAATAAATATACAAGAGTTTTTCCATCGTATAACAGGAATAATTGCAACCAGTGTGAAAGTGATGGTCATTTCTACGTTCTGGGCAACCTTGGCTTCACTCTAGGGCGTCGTTCCACCAGATCGAATAGTTAGGGCCTAAGAAGTCAACGCCAGAAGCATAAAATATAATATAAATATAACAGTTTTTCCATCGTATAAAACGAATAATTGCAACAAGTATGAAAGTTGTGGTTATTTCTACTTTCCGGGCAACCTAGGTTTCACCCTAGGGCGTTGCTCCAGCAGATTGAATGGTTAGGGCCTTAGAAGTCAACGCCCGAAGCATAAAATACAAAATAAATAGAACAGTTTTTCCATCGTATAAAACGAATAATTGCTACCGGTGTGAAAGTTATGGTCATTTCTACGTTCCGGGCAACCCAGGCTTCTCCCTAGGAAGTCGTTGCACCAGATGGAATAGTTAGGGCATAAGAAGTCAACGCCAGAAGCATAAAATACGGTATAAATACAACAGCTTTTCCATCGTATAAAACGAATAATTCGTACGAGTGTGAAAGTTATGGTAATTTCTACGTTCCGGGCAACCTAGGTGTCACTCTAGGGCGTTGCTCCACCAGATGGCATAGCTAGGGACTTAGAATTCAACGCCATAAGAATAAAATACAATATAAGAACAACAGTTTTTCCATCGTATAAAATGAATAATTGGAAACATAGTGAAAGTTATGGTCATTTCTACGCTCCAGGCAACCTAGGTGTCACTCTAGGGCGTTACTCCACCACATCCAATAGCTACGGCCTTAGAAGTCAACGCTAGAAGCATAAAATACAATATAAATACAACACCTTTTCCATCGTATAAAAAGAATAATTGCACACAGTGTGAAAGTAATGGTCATTTCTACGTTCCGGACAACCTAGGCTTCACTCTAGGGCGTTGCTCCACCACATCGAATAGCTACTTCCTTAGAAGTCAACGCTCGAAGCATAAAATACAGAATAAATAGAACAGTTTTTCCATCGTATAAAACGAATAATAGCAACCAGTGCCAAAGTTATGGTCATTTCTACGTTCCGGGCAACCTAGGCTTCACTCTAGGGGGTTGCTCCACCACATCGAATAGCTACTGCCTTAGAAGTCAACGCCCGAAGCATAAAATACAAAATAAATAGAACAGTTTTTCCATCGTATAAAACGAATAATTGCTACCGGTGTGAAAGTTATGGTCATTTCTACGTTCCGGGCAACCCAGGCTTGACCCTAGGGCGTTGTTGCACCAGATGGAATAGTTAGGGCATAAGAAGTCAACGCCAGAAGCATAAAATACGGTATAAATACAACAGCTTTTCCATCGTATAAAACGAATAATTGCAACCAGTGTGAAAGTTATAGTCATTTCTACTTTCCGGGCAACCTAGGCTTCACTCTAGGGCGTTGCTCCACCAGATCGAATAGTTAGGGCCTTAGAAGTCAACGCCAGAAGCATAAAATACAATAAAGATGCAACAGTTTTTCCATCGTATATCAGGAATTATTGCAACCAGTGTGAAAGTAATGGCATATCATTGTTCCGGGCAACCTAGGCTTCACTCTAGGGCGTTGCTCCACCAGATGGATTAGTTAGGGCCTTAGAAGTCAACGCCCGAAGCATAAAATACAATAAAGGTGCAACAGTTTTTCCATCGTATAAAACGAATAATTGAAACCAGTGTAAAAGTAATGGTCATTTCTACGTTCCGGGCAACCTAGGCTTCACCGTAGGGCGCTGCTCCACCAGATCGAATAGTTAGTGCACTAGAAGTCAGCGCCAGAAGCATAAAATTCACTATAAATACAACAGTTTTTCCATCGTATAAAACGAATAATTGCTACCGGTGTGAAAGTTATGGTCATTTCTACGTTCAGGGCAACCTAGGTTTCACACTAGGGCGTTACTCCACCAGATCGAATAGCTACTGACTTGGAATTCAACGCCAGAAGAATAAAACACAATAGAAGTACAACCGCTTTTCCATTGTATAAAATGAATAATTGCAAACATCGTGAAATTAATGGTCATTTCTACGTTCCGGGTAACCTAGGCTTTACTCTAGGGCGATGCTCCACCAGATCAAACAGTTAGGGCCTTAGAAGTCAACGCACGAAGCATAAAATACTCAATAAATAGAACAGTTTTTCCATTGTATAAAACGAATAATTGCTACCAGTGTAAAAGTTATGGTCATTTCTACGTTCCGGGCAACCTAGGCTTCACCCTAGGGCATTGTTCCACCAGATCCAATAGTTAGAGCCTAAGAAGTGAACGCCAGAAGCATAAAATACAATATAAATACAACAGTTTTTCCATCATATAAAACGAGTAATTGCAACCAGTATGAAAGTTGTGGTCATTTCTACTTTCCGGGCAACCTAGGCTTCACCCTAGGGCGTTGCTCCAACAGATTGAATAGTTAGGACCTTAGAAGTCAATGCCCGAAGCATAAAATGCAATAAAAATACGACAGTTTTTCCATCATATAACAGGAATAATTGCAACCAGTTTGATAGTGATAGTCATTTCTACGTTCGGGGCAACATAGGCTTCACTCTAGGGCATTGCTCAACCAGATCGAATAGTTTGTGCCTGAGAAGTCAACGCCAGAAGCATAAAATACAATATAAATAAAACAGTTTTTCCATCATATAAAACGAGTAATTGCAACCAGTATGAAATTTGTGGTAATTTCTACTTTCCGGGCAACCTAGGCTACACCCTAGGACATTGCTCCAACAGATTGAATAGTTAGGGCCTTAGAAGTCAATGCCCGAAGCATAAAATGCAATAAAAATACAACAGTTTTGCCATCATATAACCGGAATAATTGCAACCAGTTTGAAAGTGATTGTCATTTCTACTTTCCGGGCAACCTAGGCTACACGCTAGGGCGTTGTTGCACCAGATCGAACAGTTAGGGCCTAAGAAGGCAACGCCAGAAGCATAAAATACAATATAAATATAACAGTTTTTCCATCGTATAAAACGGATAATATCAACCAGTGTGAAAGTTATGGTCATTTCTACGTTCCGGGCAACCTAGGCTTCACCCCAGGGCGTTGTCCCACCAGATCGACTGGTTAGGGCCTCAGAAGTGAACGCCGGCAGCATAAAATACAATATAAATACAACAGTTTTTCCATTGTATAAAACGAATAATTGCTACCAGCGTATAAGTTATGGTCAGTTCTACGTTCCGGACAACCTAGGCCTCACTCTAGGGCGTTGCTCCACCAGGTCGAACAGTTAGGGCCTAAGAAGTCAACGCCAGAAGCATAAAATACGATATAAATGCAACAGCTTTTACATCGTATAAAACGAATAATTGCAACCAGTGTGAGAGTTCTGGTCATTTCGACGTTCCGGGCAACCTAGGCTTCACTCCAGGGTGTTGCTCCACCAGATCGAATAGTTAGGGCCTTAGTAGTCAACGCCAGGAGCATAAGATACAATAAAAATACAACAGTCTTTTCATCGTATTACACGAATAATTGCAATAAGCGTGAAAGTAATGATCATTTCGGCGTTTCGGGCACCCTAGACTTAACTCTGAGGCATTGCTCCTCCAGATCGAGTAGCTGGGGCCTAAGAAGTCAATGCCAGAAGCATAAAATACAATATAAATACAACAGCTTTGGCATCGAATAAATTAATAATTGCAAACAGTGTGAAAGATATGGTCATTTCTACGTTCTGGGCAACCTAGGCTTCATTCTAGGGCGTTGGTCCACCAGATCAAACAGTTAGGGCCTTAGAAGTCAACGCCCGAAACATAAAATACAAAATAAATCGAACAGGTTTTCCATTGTATAAAACGAATAATTGCTACCAGTGTGAAAGTTATGGTCATTTCTACGTTCCGGGCAACCTAGGTTTCACCCTAGGGCGTTGCTCCTACAGATCGAATAGTTAGGGCCAAAGAAGTCAACGCCAGAAGCATAAAATACAATATAAATGTAACAGCTTTTCCATCGTATAAAACGAATAATTGCAACCAGTGTGGAAGTTATGGTCATTTCTACATTACGGGAAACCTAGGCTTCACCCTACGGCGTTGTTCCACCATATCGAATAGTTAGGGCCTAAGAAGTGAACGCCAGAAGCATAAAGTACAATATAAATACAACAGTTTTTTCATCGTATAAAACGAATAATTGCAACCAGTATGAAAGTTATGGTCATTACTACTTTCCGGGCAACCTAGGCTTCACCCTAGGGCGTAGCTCCCACAGATTGAATAGTTAGGGCCTTAGAAGTCAATGCCCGAAGCATAAAATGCAATAAAAATACAACAGTTTTTCCATCCTATAACAGGAATAATTGCAACCCGTGTGAAAGTTATGGTCATTTCTACGTTCCGGGCAACCTAGGCTTCACCCTAGGTCGTTTTTCCTCCAGATTGAATAGTTAGGGCCTCAGAAGTCAACGCCCGAAGCATAAAATACAATATAAATGGAACAGTTTTTCCATCGTATAAAACGAATAGTTGCTACCGGTGTGAGAGTTATGGTCATTTCTACGTTCCGGGCAACCTAGGTTTCACTCCAGGGCGTTGCTCCACCAGTTCGAATAGTTAGGTCATAAGAAGTCAACGCCAGAAGCATAAAATACGATATAAATACAACAGCTTTTGCATCGTATAAAACGAGTAATTGCAACCAGTGTGAAAGTAATGGTCATTTCTACGTTCCGAACAAGCTAGGCGTCACTCTAGGGCGTTGCTCCACCAGATCGAATAGCTACGGACTTAGAATTCATCGCTAAAAGCATAAAATACAATTAAAATACAACAGTTTTTCCATTGTTTTACAGGAATAACTGCAACCAGTGTGAATGTACTGGTCAATTCTACGTCCCGGATAACCTAGGCTTCACTCTAGGGCGTTGTTCCACCAGATCGAACAGTTAGGGCCTAAGAAGTCAACGCCAGAAGCATAAAATACAATATAAATATAACAGTTTTTCCATCGTATAAAACGAATGATAGCAACCAGTGTGAAAGTTATGGTCATTTCTTCGTTCCTGGCAACCTAGGCTTCACTCTAGGGCGTTGCTCGACCAGATCGAATAGCTAGGGCCTAAGAAGCCAACGCCAAAAGCATAAAAAACGATATAAATACAACAGCTTTTCCATCGTATAAAACGAATAATTGCAACCAGGGTGGAAGTTATGGTCACTTCTACGTTCCGGGGAACCTAGGCTTCACTCTAGGGCGGTGCTCCACCAGATCGAATAGTTAGGGCCTTAGAAGTCAACGCCAGAAGCATAAAATACAATAAAGATGCAACAGTTTTTCCATCGTTATACAGGAATAACTGCAACCAGTGTGAATGTACTGGTCATTTCTACGTTCCGGATAACCTAGGCTTCACTCTAGGGCGTTGTTCCACCAGATCGAACAGTTAGGGCCTAAGAAGTCAACGCCAGAAGTATAAAATACAATGTAAATATAACAGTTTTTCCATCGTATAAATCGAATGATAGCAACCAGTGTGAAAGTTATGGTCATTTCTACGTTCCGAGCAACCTAGGCTTCACTCTAGGGCGTTGCTCCACCAGATCGAATAGTTAGGGCCTTAGAAGTCAACGCCCGAAGCATAAAAAACGATATAAATACAACAGCTTTTCCATCGTATAAAACGAATAATTGCAACCAGGGTGGAAGTTATGGTCACTTCTACGTTCCGGGGAACCTAGGCTTCACTCTAGGGCGGTGCTCCACCAGATCAAATAGTTAGGGCCTAAGAAGTCAACGCCAGAAGCATAAAATACAACATAAATACAACAGATTTTCCATCGTATATAATATATATTTGCAAACATTTTGAAAGTAATGGTCACCCCTACGTACCGGGCAACCTAGGCTTCACTCAAGGGCGTTGCTCCACCAGACCGAATAGCTAGGGCCTTAGAAGTCAACGCCAGAAGCATAAAATACAGTAAAGATGCAAAAGCTTTTACATCGTATAACAGGAATAACTGCAGACAGTATGAAAGTACTGGTCATTTCTACGTCCCGCGTAGCCAAGGTTTCACTCTAGGGCGTTGCTCCACCAGATCGAATACCTAGGGACTTAGAATTCAACGCCATAAGAATAAAATACAAATGAGTACAACAGTTATTCCATCGTATAAAATGAATAATTGCAACCAGTGTGAAAGTTATGGTCATTTCTACATTCCGAGCGACCTAGGCTTCACTCTAGGGCGTTGCTCCACCTGATCGAATAGTTAGGGCCTTAGAAGTCAACGCCAGAAGCAGAAAATACAATAAAGATGCAACAGTTTTTCCATCGTATAACAGGAATAATTGCAACCAGTGTGAAGGTAATGGTATGTTCTACGTTCCGGGCAGCCTATGCTCCACTCTAGGGCGGTGCTCTACCAGACTAAATAGTTAGGGCGTAAGAAGTCAACGCCAGAAGCATAAAAGACAATATAAATACAACAGCTTTTCCATCGTATATAATGTATATTTGCAAACAGTGTGAAAGTAATGGTCATTTCTACGTTCCGGCTAACTTAGGCTTCACTCTAGGGCGTTGCTCCACCAGACGGAATAGTTACGGCCTTAGAAGTCAGCGCCAGAAGCATAAAATACAATAAAGATGCAACAGTTTTTCCATCGTTTAACAGGAATAACTGCAACCAGTGTGAATGTACTGGTCATTTCTACGTTCCGGATAACCTAGGTTTCACTCTAGGGCGTTGCTCTACCAGATCGAATAGCTAGGGACTTAGAATTCAAAGCCAGAAGGATAAAATACAATATAAGTACAACAGTTATTCCATCGTATAAAATGAATAGTTGCAAACATTGTAAAAGTAATGGTCATTTCTACGTTCCGGGCAACCTAGGCGTCACTCTAGGGCGTTGCTCCACAAGATCTAATAGCTACGGCCTTAGAAGTCAACGCCAGAGGCATAAAACACGATATAAATACAACTGTTTTTCCATCGTATAAAACGAATAATCGCAAGCAGTATGAAAGTTATGGTCATTTCTACTTTCCGAGAAACCTAGGCTTCACCCTAGGGAGTTGCACCACCAGATTGAATAGTTAGGGCCTTAAAAGTCAATGCCCGAAGCATAAAATGCAATATTAATACAACAGTTTTTCCATTGTTTTACAGGAATAACTGCAACCAGTGTGAATGTACTGGTCAATTCTACGTCCCGGATAACCTAGGCTTCACTCTAGGGCGTTGTTCCACCAGATCGAACAGTTAGGGCCTAAGAAGTCAACGCCAGAAGCATAAAATACAATATAAATATAACAGTTTTTCCATCGTATAAAACGAATGATAGCAACCAGTGTGAAAGTTATGGTCATTTCTTCGTTCCTGGCAACCTAGGCTTCACTCTAGGGCGTTGCTCGACCAGATCGAATAGCTAGGGCCTAAGAAGCCAACGCCAAAAGCATAAAAAACGATATAAATACAACAGCTTTTCCATCGTATAAAACGAATAATTGCAACCAGGGTGGAAGTTATGGTCACTTCTACGTTCCGGGGAACCTAGGCTTCACTCTAGGGCGGTGCTCCACCAGATCAAATAGTTAGGGCCTAAGAAGGCAACGCCAGAAGCATAAAATACAACATAAATACAACAGATTTTCCATCGTATATAATATATATTTGCAAACATTTTGAAAGTAATGGTCACCCCTACGTACCGGGCAACCTAGGCTTCACTCAAGGGCGTTGCTCCACCAGACCGAATAGCTAGGGCCTTAGAAGTCAACGCCAGAAGCATAAAATACAGTAAAGATGCAAAAGCTTTTACATCGTATAACAGGAATAATTGCAACCAGTGTGAAAGTAATGGTCATTCCTACGTTCCGGGCAACCTAGGTTTCACTCCAGGGCGTTGCTCCACCAGATCGAATAGTTAGGTCAGAAGAAGTCAACGCCAGAAGCATAAAATACAATATAAATATAACAGCTTTTCAATCGTATAAAACGAATAATTGCAACCAGTGTGAAAGTTATGGACATTTCTACATTCCGGCCAACCTAGGCTTCACCCTAGGGCGTTGCTCCACCAGATCGAATAGTTAGGGCCTTAGAAGTCAACGCCAGAAGCATAAAATACAATAAAGATGCAACAGTTTTTCCATCGTTATACAGGAATAACTGCAACCAGTGTGAATGTACTGGTCATTTCTACGTTCCGGATAACCTAGGCTTCACTCTAGGGCGTTGTTCCACCAGATCGAACAGTTAGGGCCTAAGAAGTCAACGCCAGAAGTATAAAATACAATGTAAATATAACAGTTTTTCCATCGTATAAATCGAATGATAGCAACCAGTGTGAAAGTTATGGTCATTTCTACGTTCCGAGCAACCTAGGCTTCACTCTAGGGCGTTGCTCCACCAGATCGAATAGTTAGGGCCTTAGAAGTCAACGCCCGAAGCATAAAAAACGATATAAATACAACAGCTTTTCCATCGTATAAAACGAATAATTGCAACCAGGGTGGAAGTTATGGTCACTTCTACGTTCCGGGGAACCTAGGCTTCACTCTAGGGTGGTGCTCCACCAGATCAAATAGTTAGGGCCTAAGGAGTCAACGCCAGAAGCATAAAATACAACATAAATACAACAGATTTTCCATCGTATATAATATATATTTGCAAACATTTTGAAAGTAATGGTCACCCCTACGAACCGGGCAACCTAGGCTTCACTCAAGGGCGTTGCTCCACCAGACCGAATAGCTAGGGCCTTAGAAGTCAACGCCAGAAGCATAAAATACAGTAAAGATGCAAAAGCTTTTACATCGTATAACAGGAATAACTGCAGACAGTATGAAAGTAATGGTCATTCCTACGTTCCGGGCAACCTAGGTTTCACTCCAGGGCGTTGCTCCACCAGATCGAATAGTTAGGTCAGAAGAAGTCAACGCCAGAAGCATAAAATACAATATAAATATAACAGCTTTTCAATCGTATAAAACGAATAATTGCAACCAGTGTGAAAGTTATGGACATTTCTACATTCCGGCCAACCTAGGCTTCACCCTAGGGCGTTGCTCCACCAGATCGAATAGTTAGGGCCTTAGAAGTCAACGCCAGAAGCATAAAATACAATAAATATGCAACAGTTTTTCCATCGTTATACAGGAATAACTGCAACCAGTGTGAATGTACTGGTCATTTCTACGTTCCGGATAACCTAGGCTTCACTCTAGGGCGTTGTTCCACCAGATCGAACAGTTAGGGCCTAAGAAGTCAACGCCAGAAGTATAAAATACAATGTAAATATAACAGTTTTTCCATCGTATAAATCGAATGATAGCAACCAGTGTGAAAGTTATGGTCATTTCTACGTTCCGAGCAACCTAGGCTTCACTCTAGGGCGTTGCTCCACCAGATCGAATAGTTAGGGCCTTAGAAGTCAACGCCCGAAGCATAAAAAACGATATAAATACAACAGCTTTTCCATCGTATAAAACGAATAATTGCAACCAGGGTGGAAGTTATGGTCACTTCTACGTTCCGGGGAACCTAGGCTTCACTCTAGGGCGGTGCTCCACCAGATCAAATAGTTAGGGCCTAAGAAGTCAACGCCAGAAGCATAAAATACAACATAAATACAACAGATTTTCCATCGTATATAATATATATTTGCAAACATTTTGAAAGTAATGGTCACCCCTACGTACCGGGCAACCTAGGCTTCACTCAAGGGCGTTGCTCCACCAGACCGAATAGCTAGGGCCTTAGAAGTCAACGCCAGAAGCATAAAATACAGTAAAGATGCAAAAGCTTTTACATCGTATAACAGGAATAACTGCAGACAGTATGAAAGTACTGGTCATTTCTACGTCCCGCGTAGCCCAGGTTTCACTCTAGGGCGTTGCTCCACCAGATCGAATACCTAGGGACTTAGAATTCAACGCCATAAGAATAAAATACAAATGAGTACAACAGTTATTCCATCGTATAAAATGAATAATTGCAACCAGTGTGAAAGTTATGGTCATTTCTACATTCCGAGCGACCTAGGCTTCACTCTAGGGCGTTGCTCCACCTGATCGAATAGTTAGGGCCTTAGAAGTCAACGCCAGAAGCAGAAAATACAATAAAGATGCAACAGTTTTTCCATCGTATAACAGGAATAATTGCAACCAGTGTGAAGGTAATGGTATGTTCTACGTTCCGGGCAGCCTATGCTCCACTCTAGGGCGGTGCTCTACCAGACTAAATAGTTAGGGCGTAAGAAGTCAACGCCAGAAGCATAAAAGACAATATAAATACAACAGCTTTTCCATCGTATATAATATATATTTGCAAACAGTGTGAAAGTAATGGTCATTTCTACGTTCCGGCTAACTTAGGCTTCACTCTAGGGCGTTGCTCCACCAGACGGAATAGTTACGGCCTTAGAAGTCAGCGCCAGAAGCATAAAATACAATAAAGATGCAACAGTTTTTCCATCGTTTAACAGGAATAACTGCAACCAGTGTGAATGTACTGGTCATTTCTACGTTCCGGATAACCTAGGTTTCACTCTAGGGCGTTGCTCTACCAGATCGAATAGCTAGGGACTTAGAATTCAAAGCCAGAAGGATAAAATACAATATAAGTACAACAGTTATTCCATCGTATAAAATGAATAGTTGCAAACATTGTAAAAGTAATGGTCATTTCTACGTTCCGTGCAACCTAGGCGTCACTCTAGGGCGTTGCTCCACAAGATCTAAGAGCTACGGCCTTAGAAGTCAACGCCAGAGGCATAAAACACGATATAAATACAACTGTTTTTCCATCGTATAAAACGAATAATCGCAAGCAGTATGAAAGTTATGGTCATTTCTACTTTCCGAGAAACCTAGGCTTCACCCTAGGGAGTTGCACCACCAGATTGAATAGTTAGGGCCTTAAAAGTCAATGCCCGAAGCATAAAATGCAATATTAATACAACAGTTTTTCCATCGTATAACAGGAATAAATGCAACCAGTGTGAAAGTAATGGTCATTCCTACGTTCCGGGCAACCTAGGTTTCACTCCAGGGCGTTGCTCCACCAGATCGAATAGTTAGGTCAGAAGAAGTCAACGCCAGAAGCATAAAATACAATATAAATATAACAGCTTTTCAATCGTATAAAACGAATAATTGCAACCAGTGTGAAAGTTATGGACATTTCTACATTCCGGCCAACCTAGGCTTCACCCTAGGGCGTTGCTCCACCAGATCGAATAGTTAGGGCCTTAGAAGTCAACGCCAGAAGCATAAAATACAATAAAGATGCAACAGTTTTTCCATTGTTTTACAGGAATAACTGCAACCAGTGTGAATGTACTGGTCAATTCTACGTCCCGGATAACCTAGGCTTCACTCTAGGGCGTTGTTCCACCAGATCGAACAGTTAGGGCCTAAGAAGTCAACGCCAGAAGCATAAAATACAATATAAATATAACAGTTTTTCCATCGTATAAAACGAATGATAGCAACCAGTGTGAAAGTTATGGTCATTTCTTCGTTCCTGGCAACCTAGGCTTCACTCTAGGGCGTTGCTCGACCAGATCGAATAGCTAGGGCCTAAGAAGCCAACGCCAAAAGCATAAAAAACGATATAAATACAACAGCTTTTCCATCGTATAAAACGAATAATTGCAACCAGGGTGGAAGTTATGGTCACTTCTACGTTCCGGGGAACCTAGGCTTCACTCTAGGGCGGTGCTCCACCAGATCAAATAGTTAGGGCCTAAGAAGGCAACGCCAGAAGCATAAAATACAACATAAATACAACAGATTTTCCATCGTATATAATATATATTTGCAAACATTTTGAAAGTAATGGTCACCCCTACGTACCGGGCAACCTAGGCTTCACTCAAGGGCGTTGCTCCACCAGACCGAATAGCTAGGGCCTTAGAAGTCAACGCCAGAAGCATAAAATACAGTAAAGATGCAAAAGCTTTTACATCGTATAACAGGAATAATTGCAACCAGTGTGAAAGTAATGGTCATTCCTACGTTCCGGGCAACCTAGGTTTCACTCCAGGGCGTTGCTCCACCAGATCGAATAGTTAGGTCAGAAGAAGTCAACGCCAGAAGCATAAAATACAATATAAATATAACAGCTTTTCAATCGTATAAAACGAATAATTGCAACCAGTGTGAAAGTTATGGACATTTCTACATTCCGGCCAACCTAGGCTTCACCCTAGGGCGTTGCTCCACCAGATCGAATAGTTAGGGCCTTAGAAGTCAACGCCAGAAGCATAAAATACAATAAAGATGCAACAGTTTTTCCATCGTTATACAGGAATAACTGCAACCAGTGTGAATGTACTGGTCATTTCTACGTTCCGGATAACCTAGGCTTCACTCTAGGGCGTTGTTCCACCAGATCGAACAGTTAGGGCCTAAGAAGTCAACGCCAGAAGTATAAAATACAATGTAAATATAACAGTTTTTCCATCGTATAAATCGAATGATAGCAACCAGTGTGAAAGTTATGGTCATTTCTACGTTCCGAGCAACCTAGGCTTCACTCTAGGGCGTTGCTCCACCAGATCGAATAGTTAGGGCCTTAGAAGTCAACGCCCGAAGCATAAAAAACGATATAAATACAACAGCTTTTCCATCGTATAAAACGAATAATTGCAACCAGGGTGGAAGTTATGGTCACTTCTACGTTCCGGGGAACCTAGGCTTCACTCTAGGGTGGTGCTCCACCAGATCAAATAGTTAGGGCCTAAGAAGTCAACGCCAGAAGCATAAAATACAACATAAATACAACAGATTTTCCATCGTATATAATATATATTTGCAAACATTTTGAAAGTAATGGTCACCCCTACGTACCGGGCAACCTAGGATTCACTCAAGGGCGTTGCTCCACCAGACCGAATAGCTAGGGCCTTAGAAGTCAACGCCAGAAGCATAAAATACAGTAAAGATGCAAAAGCTTTTACATCGTACAACAGGAATAACTGCAGACAGTATGAAAGTACTGGTCATTTCTACGTCCCGCGTAGCCAAGGTTTCACTCTAGGGCGTTGCTCCACCAGATCGAATACCTAGGGACTTAGAATTCAACGCCATAAGAATAAAATACAAATGAGTACAACAGTTATTCCATCGTATAAAATGAATAATCGCAAGCAGTATGAAAGTTATGGTCATTTCTACTTTCCGAGCAACCTAGGCTTCACCCTAGGGAGTTGCACCACCAGATTGAATAGTTAGGGCCTTAAAAGTCAATGCCCGAAGCATAAAATGCAATATTAATACAACAGTTTTTCCATCGTATAACAGGAATAATTGCAACCAGTGTGAAAGTAATGGTCATTCCTACGTTCCGGGCAACCTAGGTTTCACTCCAGGGCGTTGCTCCACCAGATCGAATAGTTAGGTCAGAAGAAGTCAACGCCAGAAGCATAAAATACAAAATAAATCGAACAGGTTTTCCATTGTATAAAACGAATAATTGCTACCAGTGTGAAAGTTATGGTCATTTCTACGTTCCGGGCAACCTAGGTTTCACCCTAGGGCGTTGCTCCTACAGATCGAATAGTTAGGGCCAAAGAAGTCAACGCCAGAAGCATAAAATACAATATAAATGTAACAGCTTTTCCATCGTATAAAACGAATAATTGCAACCAGTGTGGAAGTTATGGTCATTTCTACATTACGGGAAACCTAGGCTTCACCCTACGGCGTTGTTCCACCATATCGAATAGTTAGGGCCTAAGAAGTGAACGCCAGAAGCATAAAGTACAATATAAATACAACAGTTTTTTCATCGTATAAAACGAATAATTGCAACCAGTATGAAAGTTATGGTCATTACTACTTTCCGGGCAACCTAGGCTTCACCCTAGGGCGTAGCTCCCACAGATTGAATAGTTAGGGCCTTAGAAGTCAATGCCCGAAGCATAAAATGCAATAAAAATACAACAGTTTTTCCATCATATAACAGGAATAATTGCAACCAGTTTGAAAGTGATGGTCATTTCTACGTTCCGGGCAACCTAGGCTTCACTCTAGGGCGTTGTTCCACTAGATCGAATTGTTAGGGCCTTAGAAGTCAACGCCCGAAGCATAAAATACAAAATAAATAGTACAGTTTTTCAATCTTATAAAACGAATAATTTCTACCATTGTGGAAGTTATGGGCATTTCTACTTTCCGGGCAACCTAGGCTTCACCCTAGGGCGTTGTTCCACCAGACGGAATAGTTAGGGCCCAAGAAGTCAACGCCAGAATCATAAAACACGATATAAATACAACAGTTTTTCCATCGTATAAAACGAATAATCGCAACCAGTATGAAAGTTATGGTCATTTCTACTTTCCGAGCAACCTAGGCTTCACCCTAGGGAGTTGCCCCACCAGATCGAATAGTTAGGGCCTTAGAAGTCAACGCCCGAAGCATAAAATACAAAATATATAGAACAGTTTTTCCATCGTATAAAACGAATAGTTGCTACCGGTGTGAAAGTTATGGTCATTTCTACGTTCCGGGCAACCTAGGTTTCACTCCAGGGCGTTGCTCCACCAGTTCGCATAGTTAGGTCATAAGAAGTCAACGCCAGAAGCATAAAATACGATATAAATACAACAGTATTTCCATCGTATAAAATGAATAATTGCAACCAGTGTGAAAGTTATGGTTATTTCTACATTCCGAGCAACCTAGGCTTCACTCTAGGGCGTTGCTCCACCTGATCGAATAGTTATGGCCTTAGAAGTCAACGCCAGAAGCAGAAAATACAATAAAGATGCAACAGTTTTTCCATCGTGTAACAGGAATAACTGCAACCAGTGTGAATGTACTGGTCAATTCTACGTTCCGGATATCCGAGGCTTCACTCTAGGGCGTTGTTCCACCAGATCGAACAGTTAGGGCCTAAGAAGTCAACGCCAGAAGCATAAAATACAATATAAATATAACAGTTTTTCCATCGTATAAAACGAATGATAGCAACCAGTGTGAAAGTTATGGTCATTTCTTCGTTCCGGGCAACCTAGGCTTCACTCTAGGGCGTTGCTCGACCAGACCGAATAGCTAGGGCCTAAGAAGCCAACGCCAGAAGCATAAAAAACGATATAAATACAACAGCTTTTCCATCGTATAAAACGAATAATTGCAACCAGGGTGGAAGTTATGGTCACTTCTACGTTCCGGGGAACCTAGGCTTCACTCTAGGGCGGTGCTCCACCAGATCAAATAGTTAGGGCCTAAGAAGTCAACGCCAGAAGCATAAAATACAACATAAATACAACAGATTTTCCATCGTATATAATATATATTTGCAAACATTTTGAAAGTAATGGTCACCCCTACGTACCGGGCAACCTAGGCTTCACTCAAGGGCGTTGCTCCACCAGACCGAATAGCTAGGGCCTTAGAAGTCAACGCCAGAAGCAGAAAATACAATAAAGATGCAACAGTTTTTCCATCGTATAACAGGAATAATTGCAACCAGTGTGAAGGTAATGGTATGTTCTACGTTCCGGGCAGCCTATGCTCCTCTCTAGGGCGGTGCTCTACCAGACTAAATAGTTAGGGCGTAAGAAGTCAACGCCAGAAGCATAAAAGACAATATAAATACAACAGCTTTTCCATCGTATATAATGTATATTTGCAAACAGTGTGAAAGTAATGGTCATTTCTACGTTCCGGCTAACTTAGGCTTCACTGTAGGGCGTTGCTCCACCAGACGGAATAGTTACGGCCTTAGAAGTCAGCGCCAGAAGCATAAAATACAATAAAGATGCAACAGTTTTTCCATCGTTTAACAGGAATAACTGCAACCAGTGTGAATGTACTGGTCATTTCTACGTTCCGGATAACCTAGGTTTCACTCTAGGGCGTTGCTCTACCAGATCGAATAGCTAGGGACTTAGAATTCAAAGCCAGAAGGATAAAATACAATATAAGTACAACAGTTATTCCATCGTATAAAATGAATAGTTGCAAACATTGTAAAAGTAATGGTCATTTCTACGTTCCGGGCAACCTAGGCGTCACTCTAGGGCGTTGCTCCACCAGATCTAATAGCTACGGCCTTAGAAGTCAACGCCAGAGGCATAAAACACGATATAAATACAACTGTTTTTCCATCGTATAAAACGAATAATCGCAAGCAGTATGAAAGTTATGGTCATTTCTACTTTCCGAGCAACCTAGGCTTCACCCTAGGGAGTTGCACCACCAGATTGAATAGTTAGGGCCTTAAAAGTCAATGCCCGAAGCATAAAATGCAATATTAATACAACAGTTTTTCCATCGTATAACAGGAATAATTGCAACCAGTGTGAAAGTAATGGTCATTCCTACGTTCCGGGCAACCTAGGTTTCACTCCAGGGCGTTGCTCCACCAGATCGAATAGTTAGGTCAGAAGAAGTCAACGCCAGAAGCATAAAATACAATATAAATATAACAGCTTTTCAATCGTATAAAACGAATAATTGCAACCAGTGTGAAAGTTATGGACATTTCTACATTCCGGCCAACCTAGGCTTCACCCTAGGGCGTTGCTCCACCAGATCGAATAGTTAGGGCCTTAGAAGTCAACGCTAGAAGCATAAAATACAATAAAGATGCAACAGTTTTTCCATCGTTATACAGGAATAACTGCAACCAGTGTGAATGTACTGGTCATTTCTACGTTCCGGATAACCTAGGCTTCACTCTAGGGCGTTGTTCCACCAGATCGAACAGTTAGGGCCTAAGAAGTCAACGCCAGAAGTATAAAATACAATTTAAATATAACAGTTTTTCCATCGTATAAATCGAATGATAGCGACCAGTGTGAAAGTTATGGTCATTTCTACGTTCCGAGCAACCTAGGCTTCACTCTAGGGCGTTGCTCCACCAGATCGAATAGTTAGGGCCTTAGAAGTCAACGCCCGAAGCATAAAATGCAAAATAAATAAAACAGTTTTTCCATCGTATAAAACGAGTAATTGCTACCAGTGTGAAAGTTATGGTCATTTCTATGTTCCGCGCAACCTGGGCTTTACCCTAGGGCGTTGTTCCACGAGATGGAATAGCTAGGGACTTAGAATTCAACGCCATAAGAATAAAATACAATATAAACATAACAGTTTTTCCATTGTATGAAACGAATAATAGCTACCAGTGTGAAAGTTATGGTCAGTTCAACGTTCCGGGCAACCTTGGCTTCACCCTAGGATGTTGTTCCACCAGATCGAATAGTTAGGGCCACAGAAGTGAACGCCAGAAGCATAAAATACAATATAAATACAACAGTTTTTCCATCGTATAAAAGGGATAATTGCAACCAGTATGAAACTTATGGTCATTTCTACGTTCCGGGCAACCTAGGCTTCACTCTATGGCGTTCATCCACCACATCGAATAGCTACGGCCTCAGAAGTCAACGCCTGAAGTATAAAATACAATAAAAATACAACAGTTTTTCTATCCTATAACAGGAATAATTGCAACCCGTGTGAAAGTTATGGTCATTTCTACGTTCCGGGCAACCTAGGCTTCACCCTAGGTCGTTTTTCCTCCAGATTGAATAGTTAGGGCCTCAGAAGTCAACGCCCGAAGCATAAAATACAATATAAATGGAACAGTTTTTCCATCGTATAAAACGAATAGTTGCTACCGGTGTGAGAGTTATGGTCATTTCTACGTTCCGGGCAACCTAGGTTTCACTCCAGGGCGTTGCTCCACCAGTTCGAATAGTTAGGTCATAAGAAGTCAACGCCAGAAGCATAAAATACGATATAAATACAACAGCTTTTGCATCGTATAAAACGAGTAATTGCAACCAGTGTGAAAGTAATGGTCATTTCTACGTTCCGAACAAGCTAGGCGTCACTCTAGGGCGTTGCTCCACCAGATCGAATAGCTACGGACTTAGAATTCATCGCTAAAAGCATAAAATACAATTAAAATACAACAGTTTTTCCATTGTTTTACAGGAATAACTGCAACCAGTGTGAATGTACTGGTCAATTCTACGTCCCGGATAACCTAGGCTTCACTCTAGGGCGTTGTTCCACCAGATCGAACAGTTAGGGCCTAAGAAGTCAACGCCAGAAGCATAAAATACAATATAAATATAACAGTTTTTCCATCGTATAAAACGAATGATAGCAACCAGTGTGAAGGTTATGGTCATTTCTTCGTTCCTGGCAACCTAGGCTTCACTCTAGGGCGTTGCTCGACCAGATCGAATAGCTAGGGCCTAAGAAGCCAACGCCAAAAGCATAAAAAACGATATAAATACAACAGCTTTTCCATCGTATAAAACGAATAATTGCAACCAGGGTGGAAGTTATGGTCACTTCTACGTTCCGGGGAACCTAGGCTTCACTCTAGGGCGGTGCTCCACCAGATCAAATAGTTAGGGCCTAAGAAGGCAACGCCAGAAGCATAAAATACAACATAAATACAACAGATTTTCCATCGTATATAATATATATTTGCAAACATTTTGAAAGTAATGGTCACCCCTACGTTCCGGGCAACCTAGGTTTCACTCCAGGGCGTTGCTCCACCAGATCGAATAGTTAGGTCAGAAGAAGTCAACGCCAGAAGCATAAAATACAATATAAATATAACAGCTTTTCAATCGTATAAAACGAATAATTGCAACCAGTGTGAAAGTAATGGTCATTTCTACGTTCCGGCTAACCTAGGCTTCACTCTAGGGCGTTGCTCCACCAGACGGAATAGTTACGGCCTTAGAAGTCAGCGCCAGAAGCATAAAATACAATAAAGATGCAACAGTTTTTCCATCGTTTAACAGGAATAACTGCAACCAGTGTGAATGTACTGGTCATTTCTACGTTCCGGATAACCTAGGTTTCACTCTAGGGCGTTGCTCTACCAGATCGAATAGCTAGAGACTTAGAATTCAAAGCCAGAAGGATAAAATACAATATAAGTACAACAGTTATTCCATCGTATAAAATGAATAGTTGCAAACATTGTAAAAGTAATGGTCATTTCTACGTTCCGGGCAACCTAGGCGTCACTCTAGGGCGTTGTTCCACCAGATCTAATAGCTACGGCCTTAGAAGTCAACGCCAGAGGCATAAAACACGATATAAATACAACAGTTTTTCCATCGTATAAAACGAATAATCGCAAGCAGTATGAAAGTTATGGTCATTTCTACTTTCCGAGCCACCTAGGCTTCACCCTAGGGAGTTGCACCACCAGATTGAATAGTTAGGGCCTTAAAAGTCAATGCCCGAAGCATAAAATGCAATATTAATACAACAGTTTTTCCATCGTATAACAGGAATAATTGCAACCAGTGTGAAAGTAATGGTCATTCCTACGTTCGGGGCAACCTAGGTTTCACTCCAGGGCGTTGCTCCACCAGATCGAATAGTTAGGTCAGAAGAAGTCAACGCCAGAAGCATAAAGTACAATATAAATATAACAGCTTTTCAATCGTATGAAACGGATAATTGCAACCAGTGTGAAAGTTATGGACATTTCTACATTCCGGCCAACCCAGGCTTCACCCTAGGGCGTTGCTCCACCAGATCGAATAGTTAGGGCCTTAGAAGTCAACGCCAGAAGCATAAAATACAATAAAGATGCAACAGTTTTTCCATCGTTATGCAGGAATAACTGCAACCAGTGTGAATATACTGGTCATTTCTACGTTCCGGATAACCTAGGCTTCACTCTAGGGCGTTGTTCCACCAGATCGAACAGTTAGGGCCTAAGAAGTCAACGCCAGAAGCATAAAATACAATATAAATATAACAGTTTTTCCATCGTATAAAACGAATGATAGCAACCAGTGTGAAAGTTATGGTCATTTCTTCGTTCCTGGCAACCTAGGCTTCACTCTAGGGCGTTGCTCGACCAGATCGAATAGCTAGGGCCTAAGAAGCCAACGCCAAAAGCATAAAAAACGATATAAATACAACAGCTTTTCCATCGTATAAAACGAATAATTGCAACCAGGGTGGAAGTTATGGTCACTTCTACGTTCCGGGGAACCTAGGCTTCACTCTAGGGCGGTGCTCCACCAGATCAAATGGTTAGGGCCTAAGAAGGCAACGCCAGAAGCATAAAATACAACATAAATACAACAGATTTTCCATCGTATATAATATATATTTGCAAACATTTTGAAAGTAATGGTCACCCCTACGTACCGGGCAACCTAGGCTTCACTCAAGGGCGTTGCTCCACCAGACCGAATAGCTAGGGCCTTAGAAGTCAACGCCAGAAGCATAAAATACAGTAAAGATGCAAAAGCTTTTACATCGTATAACAGGAATAATTGCAACCAGTGTGAAAGTAATGGTCATTCCTACGTTCCGGGCAACCTAGGCTTCACTCTAGGGCGTTGTTCCACCAGATCGAACAGTTAGGGCCTAAGAAGTCAACGCCAAAAGTATAAAATACAATGTAAATATAACAGTTTTTCCATCGTATAAATCGAATGATAGCAACCAGTGTGAAAGTTATGGTCATTTCTACGTTCCGAGCAACCTAGGCTTCACTCTAGGGCGTTGCTCCACCAGATCGAATAGTTAGGGCCTTAGAACTCAACGCCCGAAGCATAAAAAACGATATAAATACAACAGCTTTTCCATCGTATAAAACGAATAATTGCAACCAGGGTGGAAGTTATGGTCACTTCTACGTTCCGGGGAACCTAGGCTTCACTCTAGGGCGGTGCTCCACCAGATCAAATAGTTAGGGCCTAAGAAGTCAACGCCAGAAGCATAAAATACAACATAAATACAACAGATTTTCCATCGTATATAATATATATTTGCAAACATTTTGAAAGTAATGGTCACCCCTACGTACCGGGCAACCTAGGCTTCACTCAAGGGCGTTGCTCCACCAGACCGAATAGCTAGGGCCTTAGAAGTCAACGCCAGAAGCATAAAATACAGTAAAGATGCAAAAGCTTTTACATCGTGTAACAGGAATAACTGCAGACAGTATGAAAGTACTGGTCATTTCTACGTCCCGCGTAGCCAAGGTTTCACTCTAGGGCGTTGCTCCACCAGATCGAATACCTAGGGACTTAGAATTCAACGCCATAAGAATAAAATACAAATGAGTACAACAGTTATTCCATCGTATAAAATGAATAATTGCAACCAGTGTGAAAGTTATGGTCATTTCTACATTCCGAGCGACCTAGGCTTCACTCTAGGGCGTTTCCACCTGATCGAATAGTTAGGGCCTTAGAAGTCAACGCCAGAAGCAGAAAATACAATAAAGATGCAACAGTTTTTCCATCGTATAACAGGAATAATTGCAACCAGTGTGAAGGTAATGGTATGTTCTACGTTCCGGGCAGCCTATGCTCCACTCTAGGGCGGTGCTCTACCAGATTAAATAGTTACGGCGTAAGAAGTCAACGCCAGAAGCATAAAAGACAATATAAATACAACAGCTTTTCCATCGTATATAATGTATATTTGCAAACAGTGTGAAAGTAATGGTCATTTCTACGTTCCGGCTAACCTAGGCTTCACTCTAGGGCGTTGCTCCACCAGACGGAATAGTTACGGCCTTAGAAGTCAGCGCCAGAAGCATAAAATACAATAAAGATGCAACAGTTTTTCCATCGTTTAACAGGAATAACTGCAACCAGTGTGAATGTACTGGTCATTTCTACGTTCCGGATAACCTAGGTTTCACTCTAGGGCGTTGCTCTACCAGATCGAATAGCTAGAGACTTAGAATTCAAAGCCAGAAGGATAAAATACAATATAAGTACAACAGTTATTCCATCGTATAAAATGAATAGTTGCAAACATTGTAAAAGTAATGGTCATTTCTACGTTCCGGGCAACCTAGGCGTCACTCTAGGGCGTTGTTCCACCAGATCTAATAGCTACGGCCTTAGAAGTCAACGCCAGAGGCATAAAACACGATATAAATACAACAGTTTTTCCATCGTATAAAACGAATAATCGCAAGCAGTATGAAAGTTATGGTCATTTCTACTTTCCGAGCAACCTTGGCTTCACCCTAGGGAGTTGCACCACCAGATTGAATAGTTAGGGCCTTAAAAGTCAATGCCCGAAGCATAAAATGCAATATTAATACAACAGTTTTTCCATCGTATAACAGGAATAATTGCAACCAGTGTGAAAGTAATGGTCATTCCTACGTTCCGGGCAACCTAGGTTTCACTCCAGGGCGTTGCTCCACCAGATCGAATAGTTAGGTCAGAAGAAGTCAACGCCAGAAGCATAAAATACAATATAAATATAACAGCTTTTCAATCGTATGAAACGGATAATTGCAACCAGTGTGAAAGTTATGGACATTTCTACATTCCGGCCAACCCAGGCTTCACCCTAGGGCGTGGCTCCACCAGATCGAATAGTTAGGGCCTTAGAAGTCAACGCCAGAAGCATAAAATACAATAAAGATGCAACAGTTTTTCCATCGTTATGCAGGAATAACTGCAACCAGTGTGAATATACTGGTCATTTCTACGTTCCGGATAACCTAGGCTTCACTCTAGGGCGTTGTTCCACCAGATCGAACAGTTAGGGCCTAAGAAGTCAACGCCAGAAGCATAAAATACAATATAAATATAACAGTTTTTTCATCGTATAAAACGAATGATAGCAACCAGTGTGAAAGTTAATGTCATTTCTTCGTTCCGGGCGACCTAGGCTTCACTCTAGGGCGTTGCTCGACCAGATCGAATAGCTAGGGCCTAAGAAGCCAACGCCAGAAGCATAAAAAACGATATAAATACAACAGCTTTTCCATCGTATAAAACGAATAATTGCAACCAGGGTGGAAGTTATGGTCACTTCTACGTTCCGGGGAACCTAGGCTTCACTCTAGGGCGGTGCTCCACCAGATCAAATAGTTAGGGCCTAAGAAGTCAACGCCAGAAGCATAAAATACAACATAAATACAACAGATTTTCCATCGTATATAATATATATTTGCAAACATTTTGAAAGTAATGGTCACCCCTACGTACCGGGCAACCTAGGCTTCACTCAAGGGCGTTGCTCCACCAGACCGAATAGCTAGGGCCTTAGAAGTCAACGCCAGAAGCATAAAATACAGTAAAGATGCAAAAGCTTTTACATCGTATAACAGGAATAACTGCAGACAGTATGAAAGTACTGGTCATTTCTACGTCCCGCGTAACCTAGGTTTCACTCTAGGGCGTTGCTCCACCAGATCGAATAGCTAGGGACTTAGAATTCAACGCCATAAGAATAAAATACAAATGAGTACAACAGTTATTCCATCGTATAAAATGAATAATTGCAACCAGTGTGAAAGTTATGGTCATTTCTACATTCCGAGCGACCTAGGCTTCACTCTAGGGCGTTGCTCCACCTGATCGAATGGTTAGGGCCTTAGAAGTCAACGCCAGAAGCAGAAAATACAATAAAGATGCAACAGTTTTTCCATCGTATAACAGGAATAATTGCAACCAGTGTGAAGGTAATGGTATGTTCTACGTTCCGGGCAGCCTATGCTCCACTCTAGGGCGGTGCTCTACCAGATTAAATAGTTAGGGCGTAAGAAGTCAACGCCAGAAGCATAAAAGACAATATAAATACAACAGCTTTTCCATCGTATATAATGTATATTTGCAAACAGTGTGAAAGTAATGGTCATTTCTACGTTCCGGCTAACCTAGGCTTCACTCTAGGGCGTTGCTCCACCAGACGGAATAGTTACGGCCTTAGAAGTCAGCGCCAGAAGCATAAAATACAATAAAGATGCAACAGTTTTTCCATCGTTTAACAGGAATAACTGCAACCAGTGTGAATGTACTGGTCATTTCTACGTTCCGGATAACCTAGGTTTCACTCTAGGGCGTTGCTCTACCAGATCGAATAGCTAGAGACTTAGAATTCAAAGCCAGAAGGATAAAATACAATATAAGTACAACAGTTATTCCATCGTATAAAATGAATAGTTGCAAACATTGTAAAAGTAATGGTCATTTCTACGTTCCGGGCAACCTAGGCGTCACTCTAGGGCGTTGTTCCACCAGATCTAATAGCTACGGCCTTAGAAGTCAACGCCAGAGGCATAAAACACGATATAAATACAACAGTTTTTCCATCGTATAAAACGAATAATCGCAAGCAGTATGAAAGTTATGGTCATTTCTACTTTCCGAGCAACCTTGGCTTCACCCTAGGGAGTTGCACCACCAGATTGAATAGTTAGGGCCTTAAAAGTCAATGCCCGAAGCATAAAATGCAATATTAATACAACAGTTTTTCCATCGTATAACAGGAATAATTGCAACCAGTGTGAAAGTAATGGTCATTCCTACGTTCCGGGCAACCTAGGTTTCACTCCAGGGCGTTGCTCCACCAGATCGAATAGTTAGGTCAGAAGAAGTCAACGCCAGAAGCATAAAATACAATATAAATATAACAGCTTTTCAATCGTATGAAACGGATAATTGCAACCAGTGTGAAAGTTATGGACATTTCTACATTCCGGCCAACCCAGGCTTCACCCTAGGGCGTTGCTCCACCAGATCGAATAGTTAGGGCCTTAGAAGTCAACGCCAGAAGCATAAAATACAATAAAGATGCAACAGTTTTTCCATCGTTATGCAGGAATAACTGCAACCAGTGTGAATATACTGGTCATTTCTACGTTCCGGATAACCTAGGCTTCACTCTAGGGCGTTGTTCCACCAGATCGAACAGTTAGGGCCTAAGAAGTCAACGCCAGAAGCATAAAATACAATATAAATATAACAGTTTTTTCATCGTATAAAACGAATGATAGCAACCAGTGTGAAAGTTAATGTCATTTCTTCGTTCCGGGCGACCTAGGCTTCACTCTAGGGCGTTGCTCGACCAGATCGAATAGCTAGGGCCTAAGAAGCCAACGCCAGAAGCATAAAAAACGATATAAATACAACAGCTTTTCCATCGTATAAAACGAATAATTGCAACCAGGGTGGAAGTTATGGTCACTTCTACGTTCCGGGGAACCTAGGCTTCACTCTAGGGCGGTGCTCCACCAGATCAAATAGTTAGGGCCTAAGAAGTCAACGCCAGAAGCATAAAATACAACATAAATACAACAGATTTTCCATCGTATATAATATATATTTGCAAACATTTTGAAAGTAATGGTCACCCCTACGTACCGGGCAACCTAGGCTTCACTCAAGGGCGTTGCTCCACCAGACCGAAGAGCTAGGGCCTTAGAAGTCAACGCCAGAAGCATAAAATACAGTAAAGATGCAAAAGCTTTTACATCGTATAACAGGAATAACTGCAGACAGTATGAAAGTACTGGTCATTTCTACGTCCCGCGTAACCTAGGTTTCACTCTAGGGCGTTGCTCCACCAGATCGAATAGCTAGGGACTTAGAATTCAACGCCATAAGAATAAAATACAAATGAGTACAACAGTTACTCCATCGTATAAAATGAATAATTGCAACCAGTGTGAAAGTTATGGTCATTTCTACATTCCGAGCGACCTAGGCTTCACTCTAGGGCGTTGCTCCACCTGATCGAATAGTTAGGGCCTAAGAAGGCAACGCCAGAAGCATAAAATACAATATAAATATAACAGTTTTTCGATCGTATAGAACGAATAAAAGCACCCAGTGTGAAAGTTATTGTCATTTCTACTTTCCGCGCAACCTAGGCTTCACCCTAGGGCGTTGCTCCAACAGATTGAATAGTTAGGACCTTAGAAGTCAATGCCCGAAGCATAAAATGCAATAAAAATACAACAGTTTTTCCATCATATAGCAGGAATAATTGCAACCGGCTTGAAAGTGATGGTCATTTCTACGTTCCGGGCAACCTAGGCTTCACTCTAGGGCGTTGCTCCACCAGATCGAATAGTTAGGGCCTTAGAAGTCAATGCCCGAAGCATAAAATGCAATAAAAATACAACAGTTTTTCCATCATATAGCAGGAATAATTGCAACCAGTGTGAAAGTAATGGTCATTTCTACGTTCCGCGCAACGTAGGCTTCACTCTAGGGCGTTGTTCCACCAGATCGAACACTTAGGGCCTAAGAAGGCACCGCCAGAATCATAAAATACAGTATAAATATAACAGTTTTTCCATCGTATAAAACGAATAATTGCTACCGGTGTGAAAGTTATTTCCATTTCTACGATCCGGGCAACCTAGGCTTCACCCGAGGTCGTTGTTCCACCAGATGGAACAGTTGGGGCATAAGAAGTCAACGCCAGAAGCATAAAATACGATATAAGTACAACAGTTTTTCCATCGTATAAAATGTATAATTGCAATCATTGCGAAAGTAATGGTCATTTCTACGTTTCGGGCAACATAGGCGTCACTCTAATGCGTTGCTCCACCACATCTAATAGCTACGGCCTTAGACGTCAACGACAGAAGCATAAAATACAATATAAATACAACAGTTTTGCCATCATATAAAACGAATAATTGCAACCCGTATGAAAGCTACGGTCATTTCTCCTTTAGGGGCATCCTAGGCTACACACTAGGGCGTTGCTCCTACAGATTGAATGGTTAGGGCCTTAGAAGTCAATGCCCGAAGCATAAAATGCAATAAAAATACAACAGTTTTTCCATCATATAACAGGAATATTTGCAACCAGTTGGAAAGTGATGGTAATTGCTACGTTCAGGGCAACTAAGGCTTCACTCTAGGGCGTTGCTCCACCAGATCGAATAGTTAGGGCTTAAGAAGTGAACGCCAGCAGCATAAAATACAATATAAATACAACAGTTCTTCCATCATATAAAACGAATAATTGCAACCAGTATGAAGGTTATGATCATTTCTACGTTCCGGGCAACCCAGGCTTCACTCTATGGCGTTCTTCCACCACATCGAATAGCTACGGCCTCAGAAGTCAACGCCTGACGCATAAAACACAATAAAAAGACAACAGTCTTTCCTCCCTATAACAGGAATAATTGCAACCAGTTTGAAATTGATGGTCATTTCTACGTTCCGGGCAACCTAGGCTTCACTCTAGGGCGTTGCTCCACCAGATCGAATAGTTAGTGCCTTAGAAGTCAACGCCAGAAGCATAAAATACAATATAAACTCAACAGTTTTTCCATCGTTTAAAACGAATAATTGCTACCAGTATGGAAGTGATGGTCATTTCTACTTTCCGGGAAACCTAGGCTTGACTCTAGGGCGTTGCTCCACCAGATCGAATAGTTAGTGCCTTAGAAGTCAACGACAGAAGCATTAAATACAATAAAGATGGAACAGCTTTTCCATCGTATAAAACGAATAATTGCAACCAGTGTGAAAGTTATTGTCATTTCTACTTTCCGGGAAACCTAGGCTTGACTCTAGGGCGTTGCTCCAACAGATTGAATAGTTAGGGCCAAAGAAGTCAACGCCAGAAGCATAAGATACAATATAAATATAACAGTTTTTCCATCGTATAGAACGAATAATAGCAACCAGTCTGAAAGTTATGGTCACTTCTACGTTCCGGGCAACCTAGGCTACACCCTAGGGCGTTGCTCCTATAGATTGAATACTTAGGGCCTTAGAAGTCAATGCCCGAAGCATAAAATGCAATAAAAATACTACAGTTTTTCCATCATATAAACGGAATAATTGCAACCAGTTTGAAAGTGATGGTCATTTCTACGTTCCGGGCAACATCGGCTTCACTCTAGGGCGTTGCTCCACCAGATCGAATAGTTAGTGCCTTAGAAGTCAACGCCAGAAGCATAAAATACAATATAAATACAACAGCTTTTCCATCGTATAAAACGAATAATTGCAACCAGTATGAAAGTTAACGTCATTTCTACTTTACGGGCAACACAGGCTTCACCCTAGGGCGTTGCTCCACCAGATCGAATAGTTAGTGCCTTAGAAGTCAACGCCAGAAGCATAAAATACAATATAAATATAACAGTTTTTCCATCGTGTAAGACGAATAATAGCAACCAGTGTGAAAGTTATGGTCATTTCTAAGTTCCTGGCAACCTAGGCTTCACCCTAGGGCGTTGCTCCAACAGATTGAATAGTTAGGGCCTTACAAGTCAACGCCCGAAGCATAAAATGCAATATAAATACAACAGTTTTACCATCGTATAAAACGAATAATTACTACCGGTGTGAAAGTTATGGTCATTTCTACGTTCCGGGTAACCTAGGCTTCACCCTAGGGCGTTGTTCCACCAGATCGAATAGTTAGGGCCTAAGAAGTGAACGCCAGAAGCATAAAATACAATATAAATACAACAGTTTTTCCATCATATAAAACGAGTAATTGCAACCAGTATGAAAGTTGTGGTCATTTCTACTTTCCGGGCAACCTAGGCTTCACTCTATGGCGTTGCTCCACCACATCGAATACATACGGCCTTAGAAGTCAACGCTAGAAGCATAAAATACAATAAAAATGCAACAGTTTTTCCAAAAGTATAGCATGAATAATTGCAACCGGTGTGAATGTCATGGTCATTTCTGCGTTCCGGGCAACCTAGGCTTGACTAAAGGGTGTTGCTCCACCAGATCGAATAGGTAGGGCCATAGAAGTCAACGCCCGAAGCATAAAATACAAAATAAATAGAACAGTCTTTCAATCCTATAACAGGAATAATTGCAACCCGTGTGAAAGTGATGGTCATTTGTACGTTCCAGGCAACCTAGGCTTCACCCTACGGCGTTGCTCCACCAGATGGAATAGTTAGTGCCTTAGAAGTCAACACCAGAAGCATAAAAAACAATATAAATACAACAGTTTTTCCATCGTATAAAAGGATTAATTGCAACCAGTTTGCAAGTGATGGTCATTTCTACGTTCCGGGCAACCTAGGCTTCACCCTAGGGCGCTGCTCCACCAGATCGAATAGTTAGTGCCCTAGAAGTCAGCGCCAGAAGCATAAAATACAATATAAATACAACAGGTTTTCCATCGTATAAAATGAATAATTGCAAACAGTGTGAAAGTACTGGTCATTTCTACGTTCCGGGTGACCTAGGCTTCACTCTAGGGCGTTGTTGCTCCAGATCGAACAGTTAGGGCCTAAGAAGGCAACGCCAGAAGCGTAAAATACAATATAAATATAACAGTTTTTCCATCGTATAAAACGAATAATTTCAACCAGTGTGAAAGTTATGGTCATTTCTACGTTCCGGGCAACCTAGGCTTCACCCCAGGGCGTTGTTCCACCAGATCGACTGGTTAGGGCCTAAGAAGTGAACGCCAGCAGCATAAAATACAATATAAATACAACAGTTTTTCCATTGTATAAAACGAATAATTGCTACCAGCGTAAAAGTTATGGTCAGTTCTACGTTCCGGACAAGCTAGGCCTCACTCTAGGTCGTTGTTCCACCAGATCGAATTGTTAGGGCCTAAGAAGTCAACGCCAGAAGCATAAGATACAATATAAATATAACAGTTTTTCCGTCGTGTAAATCGAATAATTGCTACCGGTGTGAAAGATAACGTCATTTCTACTTTCCGGGCAACCTAGTCTTCACCCTAGGGCGTTGCTCCAACAGATTGAATAGTTAGGGCCTTAGAAGTCAACGCCCGATGCATAAAATACAAAATAAATAGAACAGTTTTTCCATCGTGTAAAACGAACAATTGCTACCAGTGTGAAAGTTATGGTCATTTCTACGTTCCGCGCAAGCTAGGCTTCACTCTAGGGCGTTGCTCCACCAGATCGAATAGTTAGTGCCTTAGAACTCAAGGCCCGTGGCTTGAAATACAAAATAAATAAAACAGTTTTTCCATCGTATAAAACGAATAATTGCAAACAGTGTGAAAGTAATGGTCATTTCTATGTTCAGGGCAACATAGGCTTCGCTCTACGGCGTTGCTCCACCAGATCAAACAGTTAGGGCCTTAGAAGTCAACGCCCGAAGCATAAAATGCAAAATAAATAGAACGGTTTTTCCATTGTATAAAACGAATAATTGCTACCAGTGTGAAAGTTATTGTCATTTCTACTTTCCGCGCAACCTAGGCTTCACCCTAGGGCGTTGCTCCAACAGATTGAATAGTTAGGACCTTAGAAGTCAATGCCCGAAGCATAAAATGCAATATAAATACAACAGTTTTTCCATCATATAAAACGAATGATAGCAACCAGTGTGGAAGTTATGGTCACGTCTACGTTCCGGGCAACCTAGGCATCACTCTAGGGCGTTGCTCCACCAGATCGAATAGTTAGGGCCTTAGAAGTCAACGCCAGAAGCATAAAACACAATAAAAATGCCACAGTTTTTCCATCATATAGCATGACTAATTGCAACCAGTGCGAAAGTAATGATCATTTCGACTTTTCGGGCATCCTAGGCTTAACTCTGAGGCGTTGCTCCACCAGATCGAAGAGTTAGGGCCTTAGAAGTTAACGCCATAAGCATAAACTACAAAATAAATGCAACAGTCTTTCAATCGTATAAAACGTATAATTGCAACCTGTGTGAAGGTTATGGTCATATATACGTTCCGGGCAACCTAGGCTTCACTGTAGGGTGTTGTTCCACCGGATCGAATAGGTAAGGCCATAGAAGTCAACGCCCGAAGCATAAAATACAATAAATATACAAGAGTTTTTCCATCGTATAACAGGAATAATTGCAACCAGTGTGAAAGTGATGGACATTTCTACGTTCCGGGCAACCTAGATTTCACTCTAGGGCGTTGCTCCACCAGCTCGAATTGTTAGGGCCTAACAAGTCAAAGCCAGAAGCATAAAATACGATATAAATACAACAGCTTATCCATCGTATAAAACGAATAATTGCAACCAGTGTGAAAGTAATGGTCATTTCTACGTTCCGGGCTACCTAGTCTTCACCCTAGGGCGTAGCTCCTACAGATTGAATAGTTAGGGCCTTAGAAGTCAATGCCCGAAGCATAAAATGCAATAAAAATACAACAGTTTTTCCATCTTATAACAGGAATAATTGCAACCAGTTTGAAAGTGATGGTCATTTCTACGTTCCGGGCAACCTAGGCTTCACACTAGGGCGTTGCTCCACCAGATCGAACAGTTAGGACCTTAGAAGTCAACGCCCGAAGCATAAAATACAAAATAAATAGTACAGTTTTTCAACCGTATAAAACGAATAATCGCAAGCAGTATGAAAGTTATGGTCATTTCTACTTTCCGAGCAACCTAGGCTTCACCCTAGGGAGTTGCACCACCAGATCGAATAGTTAGGGCCTTAGAAGTCAACGCCCGAAGCATAAAATACAAAATATATAGAACAGTTTTTCCATCGTATAAAACGAATAATTGCTACCAGTGTGAAAATTATCGTCATTTCTACTTTCCAGGTAACCTAGGCGTCACCCTAGGGCGTTGTTCCACCAGATGGAATAGTTAGGGCTTAAGAAGTCAACGCCAGAAGCATAAAATACAATATAAATACAACAGCTTTTCAATCGTATAAAACGAATAATTGCAACCAGTGTGAAAGTTATGGACATTTCTCCATTCCGGCCAACCTAGGCTTCACCCTAGGGCGTTGCTCCACCAGATCGAATAGTTACGGCCTTAGAAGTCAACGCCAGAAGCATAAAATACAATAAAGATGCAACTGTTTTTCCATCGTATAACAGGAATAATTGCAACAAGCGTGAAGGTAATGGTCATTTCTACGTTCCGGGCAACCTAGGCTTCACCCTACGGCGTTGTTCCACCAGATCGAATAGTTAGGGCCTAAGATGTGAACGCCAGCAGCATAAAATACAATATAAATACAACAGTTTTTCCATTGTATAAAACGAATAATTGCTACCAGCGTAAAAGTTATGGTCAGTTCTACGTTCCGGGCAACCTAGGCGTCACTCTAGGGCGTTGCTCCACCAGATCTAATAGCTACGGCCTTAGAAGTCAACGCCAGAGGCATAAAATACAATATAAATACAACAGCTTTTCCATCGTACAAAATGAATAATAGCAAACAGTGTGAAAGTAATTGTCATTTCTACGTTCCGGGCAACCCAGGCTTCACTCTAGGTCGTTGCTCCACCAGATCAAATAGCTAGCGACTTAGAATTAAACGCCAGAAGCATAGAATACAATAAAAATGCAACAGTTTTTCCATCGTATAACAGGAATAATTGCAACGAGTTTGAAAGTGATGGTCATTTCTACGTTCCGGGCAACCTAGGCTTCACTCTAGGGCGTTGCTCCGCCAGATCGAACAGTTAGGGCCTTAGAAGTCAACGCCCGAAGCATAAAATACAAAATAAATAGTACAGTTTTTCAATCGTATAAAACGAATAATTTCTACCAGTGTGGAAGTTATGGGCATTTCTACTTTCCGGGCAACCTAGGCTTCACCCTAGGGAGTTGCTCCACCAGATGGAATAGTTAGGGCCTAAGAAGTCAACGCCAGAAGCATAAAACACGATATAAATAAAACAGTTTTTCTATCGTATAAAACGAATAATCGCAAGCAGTATGAAAGTTATGGTCATATCTACTTTCCGAGCAACCTAGGCTTCACCCTAGGGAGTTGCACCACCAGATTGAATAGTTAGGGCCTTAAAAGTCAATGCCCGAAGCATAAAATGCAATAAAAATACCACAGTTTTTCCATCGTTATACAGGAATAACTGCAACCAGTGTGAATGTACTGGTCATTTCTACGTTCAGGATAACCTAGGCTTCACTCTAGGGCGTTGTTCCACCAGATCGAACAGTTAGGGCCTAACAAGTCAACGCCAGAAGTATAAAATACAATGTAAATATAACAGATTTTCCATCGTATAAATCGAAAGATAGCAACCAGTGTGAAAGTTATGGTCATTTCTACGTTCCGGGCAACCTAGGCTTCACTCTAGGGCGTTGCTCGACCAGATCGAATAGCTAGGGCCTAAGAAGCCAACGCCAGAAGCATAAAACGATATAAATACAACAGCTTTTCCATCGTATAAAACGAATAATTGCAACCAGGGTGGAAGTTATGGTCATTTCTACGTTCCGGGCAACCTAGGCTTCACTCTAGGGCGGTGCTCCACCAGATCGAATAGTTAGGGCCTTAGATGTCAACGCCCGAAGCATAAAATGCAAAATAAGTAGAGCAGTTTTTCCATTGTATAAAACGAATAACTGTAACCAGTGTGAAAGAACTGGTCATTTCTACGTTCCGGGTAACCTAGGTTTCACCCTAGGTCGTTGCCCCACCAGATCGAATGGCTAGGGACTTAGAATTCAACGCCGGAAGGATAAAATACAGTGTAAGTACAACAGTTTTTCCATCGTATAACAGGAATAATTGCAACCAGTGTGAATGTAATGGTCATTTCTACGTTCCGAATAACCTAGGTTTCACTCTAGGGCGTTGCTATACCAGGCCGAGTAGTTAGGGCCTAAGAAGTCAACGCCAGAAGCATAAAATACGATATAAATACAACAGCTTTACCATCGTATAAAAGGAATAATTGCAAACAGTGTGAAAGTAATGGTCATTTCTACGTTCCTGGCAACCTAGGCTTCACTCTACAGCGTTGTTCCGCCAGATCGAATAGTTAGGGCCTAAGAAGTCAACACCAGAGGAATAAAATACAAAATAAATACAACAGCCTTTACACCGTATAAAACGAATAATTGCAACCTGTGTGAAGGTTATGGTCATATCTACGTTCCGGGCAACCTAGGCTTCACTGTCGGGCGTTGCTCCACCAGATCGAAATGTTAGGGCCTAAGAAGTCTACGCCCGAAGCATAAAATACGATATAAATACAAAAGCATTTCCATCGTATTAATTGAATAATTGCAAACAGTGTGAAAGTAGTGGTCATTTCTACGTTCCGGCAACCTAGGCTTCACTGTATGGCGTTCTTTCACCACATCGAATAGCTACGGCCTCAGAAGTCCACGCCTGAGGCATAAAATACAATAAAAATACAACAGTCTTTTCATCGTATAACAGGAATAATTGCAACAAGCGTGAAAGTAATGATCATTTCGGCGTTTCGGGCATCCTAGACTCAACTCTGAGGCATTGCTCCACCAGATCGAATATTTAGGGCCTTAGAAGTCAACGCCAGAAGCATAAAATACAATATAAATACAACAGTCTTTCCATCGTATAAAACGGATAATTGCAACCAGTATGCAACTTATGGTCATTTCTACATTCCGAGCAACCTAGGCTTCACTCTAGGGCGTTGCTCCACCAGATCGGATAGTTACGGCCTAAGAAGTCAACGCCAGAAGCATAAAATACGATAAAGATGCAACAGTTTTTCCATCGTATAAAACGAATAATTGCAAACAGTGTGAAAGTAATGGTCATTTCAACGTTCCGGGCAACCTAGCCGTCACCCTAGGGCGTTGCTCCACCACATCTAATAGCTACGGCCTTAGAAGTCAACGCCAGAAGCATAAAATACAATATAAATACAACGGCTTTCCCATCGTATAAAACGAATAATTGCAAACAGTGTGAAAGTAATGGTCATTTCTACGTTCCGGGGATCCTAGGCGTCACTCTAGGGAGTTGCTCCACCATATCTAATAGCTAAGGACTTAGAAGTCAACGCCAGAAGCACAAAATACAATAAAAATGCAACAGTTTTTCCATCGTATAGCATGACTAATTGCAACCAGTGCGAAAGTAATGATCATATCGACATTTCGGGCATCCTAGACTTAACTCTGAGGAGTTGCTCCACCAGATCGAAGAGTTAAGGCCTTAGAAGTCAACGCCAGAAGCATAAACTACCTAATAAACACTAGAGCCTTTCCATCGTATAAAACGAATAATTGCAACCTGTGTGATGGTTATGGACATATCTACGTTCCGGGCAACCTAGGCTTCACCGTAGGGCGTTGCTCTACCAAATCGGATAGTTAGGGCCTTAGAAGTCAACGCCCGAAGCATAAAATACAATATAAGTACAACAGCTTTTCCATCGTATATAATGTATATTTGCAAACAGTGTGAAAGTAATGGTCATTTCTACGTTCCGGCTAACCTAGGCATCACTCTAGGGCGTTGCTCCACCAGACGGAATAGTTACGGCCTTAGAAGTCAGCGCCAGAAGTATAAAATACAATAAAGATGCAACAGTTTTTCCATCGTTTAACAGGAATAACTGCAACCAGTGTGAATGTACTGGTCATTTCTACGTTCCGGATAACCTAGGTTTCACTCTAGGGCGTTGCTCTACCAGATCGAATAGCTAGGGACTTAGAATTCAACGCCAGAAGGATAAAATACAATATAAGTACAACAGTTATTCCATCGTATAAAATGAATAGTTGCAAACATTGTAAAAGAAATGGTCATTTCTACGTTCCGGGCAACCTAGGCGTCACTCTAGGGCGTTGCTCCACCAGATCTGATAGCTACGGCCTTAGAAGTCAACGCCAGAAGCATAAAATACGATATAAATGCAACAGCTTTTACATTGTATAAAACGAATAATTGCAACCAGTGTGGAAGTTATGGTCATTTCTACGTTCCTGGCAACCTAGGCTTCACTCTACAGCGTTGTTCCGCCAGATCGAATAGTTAGGGCCTAAGAAGTCAACACCAGAGGAATAAAATACAAAATAAATACAACAGCCTTTACACCGTATAAAACGAATAATTGCAACCTGTGTGAAGGTTATGGTCATATCTACGTTCCGGGCAACCTAGGCTTCACTGTCGGGCGTTGCTCCACCAGATCGAAATGTTAGGGCCTAAGAAGTCTACGCCCGAAGCATAAAATACGATATAAATACAAAAGCATTTCCATCGTATTAAATGAATAATTGCAAACAGTGTGAAAGTAGTGGTCATTTCTACGTTCCGGCAACCTAGGCTTCACTGTATGGCGTTCTTTCACCACATCGAATAGCTACGGCCTCAGAAGTCCACGCCTGAGGCATAAAATACAATAAAAATACAACAGTCTTTTCATCGTATAACAGGAATAATTGCAACAAGCGTGAAAGTAATGATCATTTCGGCGTTTCGGGCATCCTAGACTCAACTCTGAGGCATTGCTCCACCAGATCGAATATTTAGGGCCTTAGAAGTCAACGCCAGAAGCATAAAATACAATATAAATACAACAGTCTTTCCATCGTATAAAACGGATAATTGCAACCAGTATGCAACTTATGGTCATTTCTACATTCCGAGCAACCTAGGCTTCACTCTAGGGCGTTGCTCCACCAGATCGGATAGTTACGGCCTAAGAAGTCAACGCCAGAAGCATAAAATACGATAAAGATGCAACAGTTTTTCCATCGTATAAAACGAATAATTGCAAACAGTGTGAAAGTAATGGTCATTTCAACGTTCCGGGCAACCTAGCCGTCACCCTAGGGCGTTGCTCCACCACATCTAATAGCTACGGCCTTAGAAGTCAACGCCAGAAGCATAAAATACAATATAAATACAACGGCTTTCCCATCGTATAAAACGAATAATTGCAAACAGTGTGAAAGTAATGGTCATTTCTACGTTCCGGGGATCCTAGGCGTCACTCTAGGGAGTTGCTCCACCATATCTAATAGCTAAGGACTTAGAAGTCAACGCCAGAAGCACAAAATACAATAAAAATGCAACAGTTTTTCCATCGTATAGCATGACTAATTGCAACCAGTGCGAAAGTAATGATCATATCGACATTTCGGGCATCCTAGACTTAACTCTGAGGAGTTGCTCCACCAGATCGAAGAGTTAAGGCCTTAGAAGTCAACGCCAGAAGCATAAACTACCTAATAAACACTAGAGCCTTTCCATCGTATAAAACGAATAATTGCAACCTGTGTGATGGTTATGGACATATCTACGTTCCGGGCAACCTCGGCTTCACCGTAGGGCGTTGCTCTACCAAATCGGATAGTTAGGGCCTTAGAAGTCAACGCCCGAAGCATAAAATACAATATAAGTACATCAGCTTTTCCATCGTATATAATGTATATTTGCAAACAGTGTGAAAGTAATGGTCATTTCTACGTTCCGGCTAACCTAGGCATCACTCTAGGGCGTTGCTCCACCAGACGGAATAGTTACGGCCTTAGAAGTCAGCGCCAGAAGTATAAAATACAATAAAGATGCAACAGTTTTTCCATCGTTTAACAGGAATAACTGCAACCAGTGTGAATGTACTGGTCATTTCTACGTTCCGGATAACCTAGGTTTCACTCTAGGGCGTTGCTCTACCAGATCGAATAGCTAGGGACTTAGAATTCAACGCCAGAAGGATAAAATACAATATAAGTACAACAGTTATTCCATCGTATAAAATGAATAGTTGCAAACATTGTAAAAGAAATGGTCATTTCTACGTTCCGGGCAACCTAGGCGTCACTCTAGGGCGTTGCTCCACCAGATCTGATAGCTACGGCCTTAGAAGTCAACGCCAGAAGCATAAAATACGATATAAATGCAACAGCTTTTACATTGTATAAAACGAATAATTGCAACCAGTGTGGAAGTTATGGTCATTTCTACGTTCCGGGCAACCTAGGCTTCACTCTAGGGCGTTGCTCGACCAGATCGAACAGTTAGAGCCTTAGAAGTGAACGCCCGAAGCATAAAATACAAAATAAATTGTACAGTTTTTCAATCGTATAAAACGAATAATTTCTACCAGTGTGGAAGTTATGGGCATTTCTACTTTCCGGGCAACCTAGGCTTCACCCTAGGGAGTTGTTCGACCAGATGGAATAGTCAGGGCCTAAGAAGTCAACGCCAGAAGAACACAACACGATATAAATACAACAGTTTTTCCACCGTATAAAACGAATAATCGCAAGCAGTATGAAAGTTATGGTCATATCTACTTTCCGAGCAACCTAGTCTTCACCCTAGGGAGTTGCACCACTAGATTGAATAGTTAGGGCCTTAAAAGTCAATGCCCGAAGCATAAAATGCAATAAGAATCCAACAGTTTTTCCATCGTATAACAGGAATAATTGCAACCAGTGTGAAGGTAATGGTCATTCCTACGTTCCGGGCAACCTAGGTTTCACTCCAGGGCGTTGCTCCACCAGGTCGAATAGTTAGGTCATTAGAAGTGAACGCCAGAAGCATAAAATACGATATAAATACAACAGCTTTTCAATCGTATAAAACGAATAATTGCAACCAGTGTGAAAGCTATGGACATTTCTACATTGCGGCCAACCTAGGCTTCACCCTAGGGCGTTGCTCCACCAGATCGAATAGTTAGGGCCTTAGAAGTCAACGCCCGAAGCATAAAATGCAAAATAAATAAAACAGTTTTTCCATCGTATAAAACGAGTAATTGCTACCAGTGTGAAAGTTATGGTCATTTCTACGTTCCAGGCAACGTTGGCTTCACCCTAGGTCGTTGTTCCACCAGATGGAATAGTTAGGGCCTAAGAAGTCAACGCCAGAAGCATAAAATACAATATAAATATAACAGTTTTTCCATCGTATGAAACGAATAATACAAACCAGTGTGAAGGATATGGTCATTTCTACCTTCCCGGCAACCTAGGCTTCACCCTAGAGCGTTGCACCTACAGATTGAATAGTTAGGGCCTCAGAGGTCAACGCCCGAAGCATAAAATACAAAATAAATAGAACAGTTTTTCCATCGTATAAAACGAATAGTTGCTACCGGTGTTAGAGTTATGGCCATTTCTACGTTCCGGGTAACCTAGGTTTCACTCCAGGGCGTTGCTCCACCAGTTCGAATAGTTAGGTCATAAGAAGTCAACGCCAGAAGCATAAAATACGTTATAAATACAACAGCTTTTGCATCGTATAAAACGAATAATTGCAACCAGTGTGAAAGGAATGGTCATTTCTACGTTCCGAGCAAGCTAGGCGTCACTCTAGGGCGTTGCTCCACCAGATCGAATAGCTAGGGACTTAGAATTCATCGCTAAAAGCATAAAATACAATTAAAATACAACAGTTTTTCCATTGTTTTACAGGAATAACTGCAACCAGTGTGAATCTACTGGTCATTTCTACGTTCTGGATAACCTAGGCTTCACTCTAGGGCGTTGTTCCACCAGATCGAACAGTTAGGGCCTAAGAAGTCAACGCCAGAAGCATAAAATACAATATAAATGTAACAGTTTTTCCATCGTATAAAACGAATGATAGCAACCAGTGTGAAAGTTATGGTCACTTCTACGTTCCGGGCAACCTAGGCTTCACTCTAGGGCGTTGCTCGACCAGATCGAATAGCTAGGGCCTAAGAAGCCAACGCCAGAAGCATAAAACGATATAAATACAACAGCTTTTCCATCGTATAAAACGAATAATTGCAACCAGGGTGGAAGTTATGGTCATTTCTACGTTCCGGGCAACCTAGGCTTCACTCTAGGGCGGTGCTCCACCAGATCGAATAGTTAGGGCCTTAGATGTCAACGCCCGAAGCATAAAATGCAAAATAAGTAGAGCAGTTTTTCCATTGTATAAAACGAATAACTGTAACCAGTGTGAAAGAACTGGTCATTTCTACGTTCCGGGTAACCTAGGTTTCACCCTAGGTCGTTGCTCCACCAGATCGAATAGCTAGGGACTTAGAATTCAACGCCGGAGGGATAAAATACAGTATAAGTACAACAGTTTTTCCATCGTATAACAGGAATGATTGCAACCAGTGTGAATGTAATGGTCATTTCTACGTTCCGAATAACCTAGGTTTCACTCTAGGGCGTTGCTATACCAGGCCGAGTAGTTAGGGCCTAAGAAGTCAACGCCAGAAGCATAAAATACGATATAAATACAACAGCTTTACCATCGTATAAAAGGAATAATTGCAAACAGTGTGAAAGTAATGGTCATTTCTACGTTCCTGGCAACCTAGGCTTCACTCTACAGCGTTGTTCCGCCAGATCGAATAGTTAGGGCCTAAGAAGTCAACACCAGAGGAATAAAATACAAAATAAATACAACAGCCTTTACACCGTATAAAACGAATAATTGCAACCTGTGTGAAGGTTATGGTCATATCTACGTTCCGGGCAACCTAGGCTTCACTGTCGGGCGTTGCTCCACCAGATCGAAATGTTAGGGCCTAAGAAGTCTACGCCCGAAGCATAAAATACGATATAAATACAAAAGCATTTCCATCGTATTAAATGAATAATTGCAAACAGTGTGAAAGTAGTGGTCATTTCTACGTTCCGGCAACCTAGGCTTCACTGTATGGCGTTCTTTCACCACATCGAATAGCTACGGCCTAAGAAGTCAACACCAGAAGAATAAAATACAATAAAAATACAACAGTCTTTCCATCCTATAACAGGAATAATTGCAACAAGCGTGAAAGTAATGATCATTTCGGCGTTTCGGGCATCCTAGACTTAACTCTGAGGCATTGCTCCACCAGATCGAATATTTAGGGCCTTAGAAGTCAACGCCAGAAGCATAAAATACAATATAAATACAACAGTCTTTCCATCGTATAAAACGGATAATTGCAACCAGTATGCAACTTATGGACATTTCTACATTCCGAGCAACCTAGGCTTCACTCTAGGGCGTTGCTCCACCAGATCGGATAGTTACGGCCTAAGAAGTCAACGCCAGAAGCATAAAATACGATAAAGATGCAACAGTTTTTCCATCGTATAAAACGAATAATTGCAAACAGTGTGAAAGTAATGGTCATTTCAACGTTCCGGGCAACCTAGGCTTCACTCTACGGCGTTGTTCCACCAGATCGAATAGTTAGGGCCTAAGAAGTCAACGCCAGAAGGATAAAATACAAAATAAATACAACAGCCTTTACACCGTATAAAACAAATAATTGCAACCTGTGTGAAGGTTATGGTCATATCTACATTCCGAGCAACCTAGGCTTCACTCTAGGGCGTTGCTCCACCAGATCGGATAGTTACGGCCTAAGAAGTCAACGCCAGAAGCATAAAATACGATAAAGATGCAACAGTTTTTCCATCGTATAAAACGAATAATTGCAAACAGTGTGAAAGTAATGGTCATTTCAACGTTCCGGGCAACCTAGGCTTCACTCTACGGCGTTGTTCCACCAGATCGAATAGTTAGGGCCTAAGAAGTCAACGCCAGAAGCATAAAATACAATATAAATATAACAGTTTTTCCATCGTATGAAACGAATAATACAAACCAGTGTGAAGGATATGGTCATTTCTACCTTCCCGGCAACCTAGGCTTCACCCTAGAGCGTTGCACCTACAGATTGAATAGTTAGGGCCTCAGAGGTCAACGCCCGAAGCATAAAATACAAAATAAATAGAACAGTTTTTCCATCGTATAAAACGAATAGTTGCTACCGGTGTTAGAGTTATGGCCATTTCTACGTTCCGGGTAACCTAGGTTTCACTCCAGGGCGTTGCTCCACCAGTTCGAATAGTTAGGTCATAAGAAGTCAACGCCAGAAGCATAAAATACGTTATAAATACAACAGCTTTTGCATCGTATAAAAGGAATAATTGCAAACAGTGTGAAAGTAATGGTCATTTCTGCGTTCCGGACAACCTAGGCTTCACTCTACGGCGTTGTTCCACCAGATCGAATAGTTAGGGCCTAAGAAGTCAACACCAGAAGAATAAAATACAATAAAAATACAACAGTCTTTCCATCCTATAACAGGAATAATTGCAACCCGTGTGAAAGTGATGGTCATTTCTACGTTCCAGGCAACCTAGGCTTGACTCTAGGGCGTTGTTCCACAAGATCGAATAGTTAGGGCCTAAGTAGTCAACGCCAGAAGCATAAAATGCAATACAAATAGAACAGATTTCCATTGTATAAAACGAATAATTGCTACCAGTGTAAAAGCTATGGTCATTTATACGTTCCGCGCAACCTGGGCTTTACTCTAGGGCGCTGTTCCACCAGACGGAATAGTCAGGGCCTAAGAAGTCAACGCCAGAAGCATAAAATACGATATAAATACAACAGCTATTCCATCGTATAAAACAAATAATTGCAACCAGTGTGAAGGTTATGGTCATTTCTACGTTCCGGACAACCTAGGCCTCACCCTAGGCCGTTGTTCCACCAGATCGAATAGTTAGGGCCTAAGATTTGAACGCCAGAAGCATAAAATGCAATAAAAATACAACAGTTTTTCCATCGTATAGCAGGAACAATTTGCAACCAGTGTGATAGTAGTGGTCATTTCTACGTTCCGGGCAACCCAGGTTTCACTCCAGGGCGTTGCTCCACCAGATCGAATAGTTACGGCCTAAGAAGTCAACGCCAGAAGCATAAAATACAAAATAAATACAACAGCCTTTACACCGTATAAAACGAATAATTGCAACCTGTGTGAAGGTTATTGTCATATCTACGTTCCGGGCAACCTAGGCTTCACTGTCGGGCGTTGCTCCACCAGATCGAAATGTTAGGGCCTAAGAAGTCAACGCCCGAAGCATAAAATACGATATAAATACAACAGCATTTCCATCGTATTAAATGAACAATTGCAAACAGTGTGAAAGTAGTGGTCATTTCTGCGTTCCGGGCAACCTAGGCTTCACTGTATGGCGTTCTTCCACCACATCGAATAGCTACGGCCTCAGAAGTCCACGCCTGAAGCATAAAATAAAATAAAAATACAACAGTCTTTTCATTCTATAACAGGAATAATTGCAACCCGTGTGATAGTGATGGTCATTTCTACGTTCGAGGCAACCTAGGCTTTACGCTAGGGCGTTGCTCCACAAGATCGAACAGTTAGGGACTAAGAAGTCAACGCCAGAAGCATAAAATACGATATAAATGCAACAGCTTTTACATTGTATAAAACGAATAATTGCAACCAGTGTGGAAGTTATGGTCATTTCTACGTTCCGGGCAACCTAGGCTTCACTCTAGGGCGTTGCTCGACCAGATCGAACAGTTAGAGCCTTAGAAGTGAACGCCCGAAGCATAAAATACAAAATAAATTGTACAGTTTTTCAATCGTATAAAACGAATAATTTCTACCAGTGTGGAAGTTATGGGCATTTCTACTTTCCGGGCAACCTAGGCTTCACCCTAGGGAGTTGTTCGACCAGATGGAATAGTCAGGGCCTAAGAAGTCAACGCCAGAAGAACACAACACGATATAAATACAACAGTTTTTCCACCGTATAAAACGAATAATCGCAAGCAGTATGAAAGTTATGGTCATATCTACTTTCCGAGCAACCTAGTCTTCACCCTAGGGAGTTGCACCACTAGATTGAATAGTTAGGGCCTTAAAAGTCAATGCCCGAAGCATAAAATGCAATAAGAATCCAACAGTTTTTCCATCGTATAACAGGAATAATTGCAACCAGTGTGAAGGTAATGGTCATTCCTACGTTCCGGGCAACCTAGGTTTCACTCCAGGGCGTTGCTCCACCAGGTCGAATAGTTAGGTCATTAGAAGTGAACGCCAGAAGCATAAAATACGATATAAATACAACAGCTTTTCAATCGTATAAAACGAATAATTGCAACCAGTGTGAAAGCTATGGACATTTCTACATTGCGGCCAACCTAGGCTTCACCCTAGGGCGTTGCTCCACCAGATCGAATAGTTAGGGCCTTAGAAGTCAACGCCCGAAGCATAAAATGCAAAATAAATAAAACAGTTTTTCCATCGTATAAAACGAGTAATTGCTACCAGTGTGAAAGTTATGGTCATTTCTACGTTCCAGGCAACGTTGGCTTCACCCTAGGTCGTTGTTCCACCAGATGGAATAGTTAGGGCCTAAGAAGTCAACGCCAGAAGCATAAAATACAATATAAATATAACAGTTTTTCCATCGTATGAAACGAATAATACAAACCAGTGTGAAGGATATGGTCATTTCTACCTTCCCGGCAACCTAGGCTTCACCCTAGAGCGTTGCACCTACAGATTGAATAGTTAGGGCCTCAGAGGTCAACGCCCGAAGCATAAAATACAAAATAAATAGAACAGTTTTTCCATCGTATAAAACGAATAGTTGCTACCGGTGTTAGAGTTATGGCCATTTCTACGTTCCGGGTAACCTAGGTTTCACTCCAGGGCGTTGCTCCACCAGTTCGAATAGTTAGGTCATAAGAAGTCAACGCCAGAAGCATAAAATACGTTATAAATACAACAGCTTTTGCATCGTATAAAACGAATAATTGCAACCAGTGTGAAAGGAATGGTCATTTCTACGTTCCGAGCAAGCTAGGCGTCACTCTAGGGCGTTGCTCCACCAGATCGAATAGCTAGGGACTTAGAATTCATCGCTAAAAGCATAAAATACAATTAAAATACAACAGTTTTTCCATTGTTTTACAGGAATAACTGCAACCAGTGTGAATCTACTGGTCATTTCTACGTTCTGGATAACCTAGGCTTCACTCTAGGGCGTTGTTCCACCAGATCGAACAGTTAGGGCCTAAGAAGTCAACGCCAGAAGCATAAAATACAATATAAATGTAACAGTTTTTCCATCGTATAAAACGAATGATAGCAACCAGTGTGAAAGTTATGGTCACTTCTACGTTCCGGGCAACCTAGGCTTCACTCTAGGGCGTTGCTCGACCAGATCGAATAGCTAGGGCCTAAGAAGCCAACGCCAGAAGCATAAAACGATATAAATACAACAGCTTTTCCATCGTATAAAACGAATAATTGCAACCAGGGTGGAAGTTATGGTCATTTCTACGTTCCGGGCAACCTAGGCTTCACTCTAGGGCGGTGCTCCACCAGATCGAATAGTTAGGGCCTTAGATGTCAACGCCCGAAGCATAAAATGCAAAATAAGTAGAGCAGTTTTTCCATTGTATAAAACGAATAACTGTAACCAGTGTGAAAGAACTGGTCATTTCTACGTTCCGGGTAACCTAGGTTTCACCCTAGGTCGTTGCTCCACCAGATCGAATAGCTAGGGACTTAGAATTCAACGCCGGAAGGATAAAATACAGTATAAGTACAACAGTTTTTCCATCGTATAACAGGAATGATTGCAACCAGTGTGAATGTAATGGTCATTTCTACGTTCCGAATAACCTAGGTTTCACTCTAGGGCGTTGCTATACCAGGCCGAGTAGTTAGGGCCTAAGAAGTCAACGCCAGAAGCATAAAATACGATATAAATACAACAGCTTTACCATCGTATAAAAGGAATAATTGCAAACAGTGTGAAAGTAATGGTCATTTCTACGTTCCTGGCAACCTAGGCTTCACTCTACAGCGTTGTTCCGCCAGATCGAATAGTTAGGGCCTAAGAAGTCAACACCAGAGGAATAAAATACAAAATAAATACAACAGCCTTTACACCGTATAAAACGAATAATTGCAACCTGTGTGAAGGTTATGGTCATATCTACGTTCCGGGCAACCTAGGCTTCACTGTCGGGCGTTGCTCCACCAGATCGAAATGTTAGGGCCTAAGAAGTCTACGCCCGAAGCATAAAATACGATATAAATACAAAAGCATTTCCATCGTATTAAATGAATAATTGCAAACAGTGTGAAAGTAGTGGTCATTTCTACGTTCCGGCAACCTAGGCTTCACTGTATGGCGTTCTTTCACCACATCGAATAGCTACGGCCTAAGAAGTCAACACCAGAAGAATAAAATACAATAAAAATACAACAGTCTTTCCATCCTATAACAGGAATAATTGCAACAAGCGTGAAAGTAATGATCATTTCGGCGTTTCGGGCATCCTAGACTTAACTCTGAGGCATTGCTCCACCAGATCGAATATTTAGGGCCTTAGAAGTCAACGCCAGAAGCATAAAATACAATATAAATACAACAGTCTTTCCATCGTATAAAACGGATAATTGCAACCAGTATGCAACTTATGGACATTTCTACATTCCGAGCAACCTAGGCTTCACTCTAGGGCGTTGCTCCACCAGATCGGATAGTTACGGCCTAAGAAGTCAACGCCAGAAGCATAAAATACGATAAAGATGCAACAGTTTTTCCATCGTATAAAACGAATAATTGCAAACAGTGTGAAAGTAATGGTCATTTCAACGTTCCGGGCAACCTAGGCTTCACTCTACGGCGTTGTTCCACCAGATCGAATAGTTAGGGCCTAAGAAGTCAACGCCAGAAGGATAAAATACAAAATAAATACAACAGCCTTTACACCGTATAAAACAAATAATTGCAACCTGTGTGAAGGTTATGGTCATATCTACATTCCGAGCAACCTAGGCTTCACTCTAGGGCGTTGCTCCACCAGATCGGATAGTTACGGCCTAAGAAGTCAACGCCAGAAGCATAAAATACGATAAAGATGCAACAGTTTTTCCATCGTATAAAACGAATAATTGCAAACAGTGTGAAAGTAATGGTCATTTCAACGTTCCGGGCAACCTAGGCTTCACTCTACGGCGTTGTTCCACCAGATCGAATAGTTAGGGCCTAAGAAGTCAACGCCAGAAGCATAAAATACAATATAAATATAACAGTTTTTCCATCGTATGAAACGAATAATACAAACCAGTGTGAAGGATATGGTCATTTCTACCTTCCCGGCAACCTAGGCTTCACCCTAGAGCGTTGCACCTACAGATTGAATAGTTAGGGCCTCAGAGGTCAACGCCCGAAGCATAAAATACAAAATAAATAGAACAGTTTTTCCATCGTATAAAACGAATAGTTGCTACCGGTGTTAGAGTTATGGCCATTTCTACGTTCCGGGTAACCTAGGTTTCACTCCAGGGCGTTGCTCCACCAGTTCGAATAGTTAGGTCATAAGAAGTCAACGCCAGAAGCATAAAATACGTTATAAATACAACAGCTTTTGCATCGTATAAAAGGAATAATTGCAAACAGTGTGAAAGTAATGGTCATTTCTGCGTTCCGGACAACCTAGGCTTCACTCTACGGCGTTGTTCCACCAGATCGAATAGTTAGGGCCTAAGAAGTCAACACCAGAAGAATAAAATACAATAAAAATACAACAGTCTTTCCATCCTATAACAGGAATAATTGCAACCCGTGTGAAAGTGATGGTCATTTCTACGTTCCAGGCAACCTAGGCTTGACTCTAGGGCGTTGTTCCACAAGATCGAATAGTTAGGGCCTAAGTAGTCAACGCCAGAAGCATAAAATGCAATACAAATAGAACAGATTTCCATTGTATAAAACGAATAATTGCTACCAGTGTAAAAGCTATGGTCATTTATACGTTCCGCGCAACCTGGGCTTTACTCTAGGGCGCTGTTCCACCAGACGGAATAGTCAGGGCCTAAGAAGTCAACGCCAGAAGCATAAAATACGATATAAATACAACAGCTATTCCATCGTATAAAACAAATAATTGCAACCAGTGTGAAGGTTATGGTCATTTCTACGTTCCGGACAACCTAGGCCTCACCCTAGGCCGTTGTTCCACCAGATCGAATAGTTAGGGCCTAAGATTTGAACGCCAGAAGCATAAAATGCAATAAAAATACAACAGTTTTTCCATCGTATAGCAGGAACAATTTGCAACCAGTGTGATAGTAGTGGTCATTTCTACGTTCCGGGCAACCCAGGTTTCACTCCAGGGCGTTGCTCCACCAGATCGAATAGTTACGGCCTAAGAAGTCAACGCCAGAAGCATAAAATACAAAATAAATACAACAGCCTTTACACCGTATAAAACGAATAATTGCAACCTGTGTGAAGGTTATTGTCATATCTACGTTCCGGGCAACCTAGGCTTCACTGTCGGGCGTTGCTCCACCAGATCGAAATGTTAGGGCCTAAGAAGTCAACGCCCGAAGCATAAAATACGATATAAATACAACAGCATTTCCATCGTATTAAATGAACAATTGCAAACAGTGTGAAAGTAGTGGTCATTTCTGCGTTCCGGGCAACCTAGGCTTCACTGTATGGCGTTCTTCCACCACATCGAATAGCTACGGCCTCAGAAGTCCACGCCTGAAGCATAAAATACAATAAAAATACAACAGTCTTTTCATTCTATAACAGGAATAATTGCAACCCGTGTGATAGTGATGGTCATTTCTACGTTCGAGGCAACCTAGGCTTTACGCTAGGGCGTTGCTCCACAAGATCGAACAGTTAGGGACTAAGAAGTCAACGCCAGAAGCATAAAATACGATATAAATGCAACAGCTTTTACATTGTATAAAACGAATAATTGCAACCAGTGTGGAAGTTATGGTCATTTCTACGTTCCGGGCAACCTAGGCTTCACTCTAGGGCGTTGCTCGACCAGATCGAACAGTTAGAGCCTTAGAAGTGAACGCCCGAAGCATAAAATACAAAATAAATTGTACAGTTTTTCAATCGTATAAAACGAATAATTTCTACCAGTGTGGAAGTTATGGGCATTTCTACTTTCCGGGCAACCTAGGCTTCACCCTAGGGAGTTGTTCGACCAGATGGAATAGTCAGGGCCTAAGAAGTCAACGCCAGAAGAACACAACACGATATAAATACAACAGTTTTTCCACCGTATAAAACGAATAATCGCAAGCAGTATGAAAGTTATGGTCATATCTACTTTCCGAGCAACCTAGTCTTCACCCTAGGGAGTTGCACCACTAGATTGAATAGTTAGGGCCTTAAAAGTCAATGCCCGAAGCATAAAATGCAATAAGAATCCAACAGTTTTTCCATCGTATAACAGGAATAATTGCAACCAGTGTGAAGGTAATGGTCATTCCTACGTTCCGGGCAACCTAGGTTTCACTCCAGGGCGTTGCTCCACCAGGTCGAATAGTTAGGTCATTAGAAGTGAACGCCAGAAGCATAAAATACGATATAAATACAACAGCTTTTCAATCGTATAAAACGAATAATTGCAACCAGTGTGAAAGCTATGGACATTTCTACATTGCGGCCAACCTAGGCTTCACCCTAGGGCGTTGCTCCACCAGATCGAATAGTTAGGGCCTTAGAAGTCAACGCCCGAAGCATAAAATGCAAAATAAATAAAACAGTTTTTCCATCGTATAAAACGAGTAATTGCTACCAGTGTGAAAGTTATGGTCATTTCTACGTTCCAGGCAACGTTGGCTTCACCCTAGGTCGTTGTTCCACCAGATGGAATAGTTAGGGCCTAAGAAGTCAACGCCAGAAGCATAAAATACAATATAAATATAACAGTTTTTCCATCGTATGAAACGAATAATACAAACCAGTGTGAAGGATATGGTCATTTCTACCTTCCCGGCAACCTAGGCTTCACCCTAGAGCGTTGCACCTACAGATTGAATAGTTAGGGCCTCAGAGGTCAACGCCCGAAGCATAAAATACAAAATAAATAGAACAGTTTTTCCATCGTATAAAACGAATAGTTGCTACCGGTGTTAGAGTTATGGCCATTTCTACGTTCCGGGTAACCTAGGTTTCACTCCAGGGCGTTGCTCCACCAGTTCGAATAGTTAGGTCATAAGAAGTCAACGCCAGAAGCATAAAATACGTTATAAATACAACAGCTTTTGCATCGTATAAAACGAATAATTGCAACCAGTGTGAAAGGAATGGTCATTTCTACGTTCCGAGCAAGCTAGGCGTCACTCTAGGGCGTTGCTCCACCAGATCGAATAGCTAGGGACTTAGAATTCATCGCTAAAAGCATAAAATACAATTAAAATACAACAGTTTTTCCATTGTTTTACAGGAATAACTGCAACCAGTGTGAATCTACTGGTCATTTCTACGTTCTGGATAACCTAGGCTTCACTCTAGGGCGTTGTTCCACCAGATCGAACAGTTAGGGCCTAAGAAGTCAACGCCAGAAGCATAAAATACAATATAAATGTAACAGTTTTTCCATCGTATAAAACGAATGATAGCAACCAGTGTGAAAGTTATGGTCACTTCTACGTTCCGGGCAACCTAGGCTTCACTCTAGGGCGTTGCTCGACCAGATCGAATAGCTAGGGCCTAAGAAGCCAACGCCAGAAGCATAAAACGATATAAATACAACAGCTTTTCCATCGTATAAAACGAATAATTGCAACCAGGGTGGAAGTTATGGTCATTTCTACGTTCCGGGCAACCTAGGCTTCACTCTAGGGCGGTGCTCCACCAGATCGAATAGTTAGGGCCTTAGATGTCAACGCCCGAAGCATAAAATGCAAAATAAGTAGAGCAGTTTTTCCATTGTATAAAACGAATAACTGTAACCAGTGTGAAAGAACTGGTCATTTCTACGTTCCGGGTAACCTAGGTTTCACCCTAGGTCGTTGCTCCACCAGATCGAATAGCTAGGGACTTAGAATTCAACGCCGGAAGGATAAAATACAGTATAAGTACAACAGTTTTTCCATCGTATAACAGGAATGATTGCAACCAGTGTGAATGTAATGGTCATTTCTACGTTCCGAATAACCTAGGTTTCACTCTAGGGCGTTGCTATACCAGGCCGAGTAGTTAGGGCCTAAGAAGTCAACGCCAGAAGCATAAAATACGATATAAATACAACAGCTTTACCATCGTATAAAAGGAATAATTGCAAACAGTGTGAAAGTAATGGTCATTTCTACGTTCCTGGCAACCTAGGCTTCACTCTACAGCGTTGTTCCGCCAGATCGAATAGTTAGGGCCTAAGAAGTCAACACCAGAGGAATAAAATACAAAATAAATACAACAGCCTTTACACCGTATAAAACGAATAATTGCAACCTGTGTGAAGGTTATGGTCATATCTACGTTCCGGGCAACCTAGGCTTCACTGTCGGGCGTTGCTCCACCAGATCGAAATGTTAGGGCCTAAGAAGTCTACGCCCGAAGCATAAAATACGATATAAATACAAAAGCATTTCCATCGTATTAAATGAATAATTGCAAACAGTGTGAAAGTAGTGGTCATTTCTACGTTCCGGCAACCTAGGCTTCACTGTATGGCGTTCTTTCACCACATCGAATAGCTACGGCCTAAGAAGTCAACACCAGAAGAATAAAATACAATAAAAATACAACAGTCTTTCCATCCTATAACAGGAATAATTGCAACAAGCGTGAAAGTAATGATCATTTCGGCGTTTCGGGCATCCTAGACTTAACTCTGAGGCATTGCT